>NW_027526220.1:84465-684465 GCF_048455015.1 Haemaphysalis longicornis | reverse complement strand
AAACACTTCGTTCAGGTTTTTTTCGACATCCTAAGCGCATGCCGAACGCTGTCAATAGACACATCCAGTACTTATAATTAGGGGATTTCGAAGTACCTTAGCCGAAAATTACTGCTCTATGTCCATCAGATAACTTGGAAAATTGCCCAAAAGATTTTTCTCTCTTTCCCGGTCTTGGCGCTCTTCGACCGTTGGAATTGAATTACGTCATTACAGCGGTGTAGCGGCTATTGGCCCGCTTTCCTCCAGTTGAAGCAATGAATGCCTTCGATAGCCACTTAAAACAATTACCCTATCTTCCCGAGGGGAACCCTGAGTAGGATGCGGAGCATCGGGGGGTTCCGTTGCGTTCCGTTGTGTTAGTAGTTGGGTTTGGGGGAAATTGTCGAAGTTCCGGTACCGCCGCTCGACGTTCTCGAACCGACGCTGCTTGACGTTGCCGAAGCTCAGGATCCGCTGCTCGACGTTAACGCTTCGAAGCTGCTTCGCGCTGACGAAGTTCAGGGTCCGCCGCTGGCTTCAAGCGTTTGCGTTCAGCGTCGCGTGCCCTTCGCTTCGCAGCTTTGTCTTGAGGGGACGTAACGTTGCTATTAGTGTTTGGGCTGATGCTGACGCGTGCTTGCGTCAGCCCATTCACTGACGGGACTGTTGCTTCCATCACACTTCATCGGAAGCATCAACGGAGTCAACCGAAGCAAGCGCTGCACTGAACGCGCGCAGCGCTCTACCCGCTCTATATGCGCACTTGGCGCGCAGCTCTCTACCCGCTTTATATTCACACTTGAAGGAGAGGATACTAGAGGAGGAGAGTAGCGCATGCGCCGCGAGAGCAGAAGCGAGAAAGCAGGAGAAGCGCAAGCAGGTGGCAGGAGAGAAGTGGAGAGAGTAACGCGCACCTGTTGGAGAGCAGGAAGGAGGAGAGTTGCGCATGCGTAGTGTGAGTGCGGACGCCGACGCCGCGGGACATACCCCCGAACAAGAGATGTTCCGCATCTAAAAAAGCCACAAAAGCAAAGCAGACACGAAAGGCGTATGTGCTGTGACCAGCCAATTACGCAGTGCCGCTTCGTGCAGGTGATAACTGTCGCTTTCGCAGTGCTCCCAGAAGCGAAGAAAAGAGTGAAAGCGTTTATCGGCAGTGTTGCTGAGTCCCTTCAGAATATAAAATATCGCCGCACCATGTATTGCTAGATCAGCAGAAAGATCCACAACTTTCTGCGTTAGCAGCTGGGGTTTGGCATAGACATGAACGTTCTGGAGTAAATTACTTTTATGGACGTGCAGAACACCTCTCGTCAAGTTTCGTACTCTTACTGATTTTTGTAACGCTCAGCAGTCCGCCGTGGTCGCTGTACTATCTACGCAGACAATCAGGATAAACCTATTAATTTCATTCCCATTTTCATTGCCGCATGTGGTCTGCCTGGGATCTACGCCCGCGGCCATTCTTTCATATAGTGGTTTTGTATAGTGTATCGAATACTTCATGCGTTTGTCTCTTAGGTAAGTTAATGAAGTACGGCAACCCGTTCGGCTTAAACTGTGGCGACAAGTATGCAGGATAATTCATTCAGCGACTGGGTCATTGCCGGTTATGCAGTTTTTATATAGCCATTCGTTACTCTTCAAAGGAGTGCGATCAGTTAAAATTTATTTGTTGTTGTCTTACATGAATTTACGCAGCTATGCGACTACGAATCACTCATACGCCGCGGTGGTTCGGAGGGTAAAACGTTTCACTACTCAGCATCAGCTGACGAGTTACGCTCCCAACCGCAGCGACGCGACGTAAGCGGAGTTTGAAGACCTGCAGATGGTCTAAACAAATTCAAAGCCCTCCAATACCATGCTAAGATGTTGCTCTGGCCTGAAAAGTCTTCCAATCCTTTACCTTACGGATAAATTGCCCATAAACTGTGTCGAAGCTGGACGTTCCACAATTACACCCCAAACTGCGGCGCGCGCAAAAGACTCCCTTTTTTTACCGTACGGACAAATTGCCCATTTTCTCCGTCGAAGCTCGACGTCCTGCGGGCTGCCAGGATCCGCGTCGACCCGCTGGACCTCGTGGTTGGCGTGTCCCCGAGTATCTTGTTCGGCCCGTTCCTGGTCGACGACGAGGTGCCTCCGGACGGCGTCAACATGGGCGCCCTCGGCGCTCTCGTGGGCTCGCAAGTGGCCGCCTTCGTGGACTATGCGAGGGGCCCATACGACGCGGCCACCCGGTCCAGGCCATGGTTATCGGACGACGCGGAGGTTAAATACCGCAAGGCGCTGGCTTGCCTCAAGAAAAGGAAGATAGAGCACGAAGAGGAGCCGGTAGACGATGCCGAGGCCGGCCAGGTAAGCAGCGCTTAGTGCGGTGCCGTTTCCTCCGCGCTTTGCAAAATTAAACTCGGCGGATTTTGCTGCTTTGACATTGTACTAACTAGGGTGACATCGGTGATTCCTGCCTGTTTTATATTGCCTCTTTCTTGCTAGCGGCTGAATGAAACGGCTGAAAAACGCGAAAAATAATTTAAACCAGGCTCCTCGCACGGGGTTTGGGCTCGCACTTTGCCGGTGGCGCTGCTCCGAGGTGGCATGAAAACACCTCTTCGCTATATTTGGTTGACAATACAGTACCAAGTTTAGTTCAGAAGTAAATTGAGCATAGAGCTAGTAAAGCGCTGCACCGAGCCATACACAGTCCAATTAAAATGTACTGGATTCGAAGAAAATGCAAAAGAAATTGCCTAAATACGCGGTTCCATACAAACAAAAAAATATTCTGGAAAGGAATCGACTACTCGAGTAGTTAATATAAGTTTTGAACACCTTGAAGTAGCGCAAAGTCGATACGGGCACAAGAAGGAGGAAGTAGACAGACCACATCACTCTGGATGGCCTACTTCCGTGTTGGGTCCACATCGAATTTGCACTGCTCCAAGATTTTTAAGAAAAAGAAGCGTAGATAACCGGCATGTTGTTTCATAGAAAGAGTAACAGAAGTATTAATATAAATAAATATTAACGATTACTAGCATTCCTGGCGTTTTTCGTTTTCTGCATACTATTACATATCTCGAAATGGGAATCACACCCACTCGGTCACGAGCCCTTTCCTGCATACAGGGAAGTATAGGAGTTTTATCCACGTGGCATCGGGAAGTACAGCAGGTTTAGTAAAATCAATCATATAATAATTGTCGACTCAAGGAAGGAATGTCAGAAATACAGACCGGGACCACGACCAGATAAAATTTGACGATTCGTCATGTGAAAGAGCAAGGAGAGGTCCCATGTGTCCCACACGTGATTCTGGCGCATACCCGAAAACAAAGAACGCCGCACATGACCCCCATACCCGCTAGCAATAATCTCTTTTAGCAGCAGAACTGTTTATGCCGACACAAATCCGTCCGGAGTAGACAGCATACCCCGAGCGCACATGAGCGCCAGCCTTGCGCAGACTGCCCGGTGTCGTCCAGGCTTGCGCGTGGGCTTACGCCACATGAGCAGCGCATGCCTTCGTCGCGCCGAAGACGATCACGACAAATCGGTGAAGAGATCCCTTCACAATCTACACGTGGAGACAGCCACCGGACCAGCGGACGAAGAAGTACATGAGGTCTACCGAGGATTTGACCTACGTGGCTGTGCCGCTGGAAGACGACGAAACGAATGAAGACGATTGTTACTGTACAAAACAGTGTACAAGGGTCTTTGATTTGCAGTGCCGCCCAAACCGGCTTTGCTCTTCTGAGGTCTGGCCGCTCCATCTCTTCGGTTATTCGCTGTCACTGTGAGGAGAGATAAATAATTTTATTTGACAAATTTTTATTGACAAGTTTATTGACAAATTTTATTGACAGATACAAAGTAAGGAGGAGTTGTAAGCAGCGTTACGAGATTCAGAGGCCTCGGTCCAGGCTTCTGCTGTCGGCTTCCGGAATGTAGTCAATCAGGTTCCGTTGCTCCTCGCCTTCTCTAGGTGAGGTAAACCACACGTATTGTTTACTAATTTGGATGCATTGGGGGCACTCCCAAAGGATGTGGTTTTGGTTATTTGTAATTTTTCACTGTGAACATGATGGTAAGGGTGTTGTTTTGCCATATCTGATCAGATGCAGCCTCGCTGGTGTTTCGAGTATTCCGGCTTGTGCCTGTCGGAATAGGGTTTGCTGCTGTCGTGTTAGGTTAGGGTGGGTTGCTGGGTGTAGCCATTTCGCTGTTTTGAATTCTTTGAGGCGAATTTTGCGGGTAAACCGGTTCCTGAGATGTCACACTTTGGCAGCCGTTGCTGGGAGCCCGGATGTATGCGTCTCGGGAAAGCTGATTAGCCTTTTCATTTTCCAGTACCTCGACGTGTCCAGGTATCTAGTACAGCTTCACTGTTCCTCTAATATGTTCGAATAGGTGTGCCGCAGAGCGGGATGAATGACCCGAGTCTAACATTCGACACGCCCTCTTGTTGTCGCCTTGGGATAGTGAGGGGGCGGGCTGATTGGGAGAGGTGGAGAACAGCTCAGCAAATGGCGCATAATTCCTCTTCGTCTGCTGATTGGAACCGTTTGTTGTCTTCTGTATAAGTTCTGTTCAGTTCGGTCCAGTAAGCGACAACCCACGAGGTGCCGTTTCCCGCCGCGTTCGTGGATACATGAATTTGCTGGAGTTGTCTTTCTGGTTTCTTGTTGAAGTGTTTAGCCGTGTGGCTCTCAGTTTGGTGCGTCTAGTGGGGTCCATATTACGGGAGTGGGTGCTGTCGTTAACTTTTGTCTGTCTGTAGGCTCCAACTTGCAGTAATCGTCCACTGTTGCTTGGGGACCATAGCCAATCGATTGCAGAAGTTGAATCCCGGCCTTGCTTTGCCTCAGCCTCCTAAGTTGTTTGTATTTGTGAACTGAGACGATTTCCTCTATTGTGTCTGCGGTGCCAATGTCCTCGATGGCCTTATTACAGGTGGTTATCGGTAGTCCTAAAGATATCTCTGCGGCTTTTTGTAGTAGAGTATCCAACTTCAGAAGTTGGGTATTGTTGACGTTTGTATAATTTATAGTATCTTATGCGAGATGGGATGATTGTTTTATTACGTCGGAGTAGAAGTCCTCTCTGCCTATTGAAAACTAGTTTCATAAGCAGGAGTAATTGTTCTCCTTGTTTAAGAATCTAGTTCACTGTGGTGGGGCCCCACCATCCATCTGGAAGTCTTGGCCAAGGATCTTGATAGTTGGCGGGGTAGGGATGACTGTACCCTGTAGCATAAGCTGTGTGAGAGTGGCTTCCATCTTCTCACGGTGACCATGAGTACTTCCCTTTTTTCGTCGAGCATGTCATGGCAATTGTTTGAGCTGATTCTTCGGTTTTATTTAGTGCCTCTTGTAGCTGTGCTGGAATATTTCCAGAGGAGCCTGTCTGGGTCCCTATGGGAATGTCATCTGCGTACATGAGGTGATGTACGTCATCCACCTGTTTTAGCGCCCTGTTATGGGCTGCAAGGTTGAATAGAGTGGGGGATAGTACTGCACCCTGTAGTATATATACCTCGTTGCGGATGGGGAAAATGTGGTGCCTCGTGTTCACCTATGAAAATTGCGAGAGAACTTCCTCGTAAGAAATCCCTCACGTAGTTGCACAGCCTTGGTCCACAGTTGCTGGCGGCTAACTCCTATAATATGGCGTCGTGGTCCACACAATGAAATGCCTTCTTGAGGTCAACTGCGAGTATGGTCTTGAGTTGCACAACCCCTGGTCAGCCGTAACTTCTTCATGGATTGCTAGGAGGATATCTTGTGTTGACAGATGTCTAAACCCTAGCATGCTGTACGGAATGACATCAACTTCTTAGAGATCACCTTACAAGCACTGTAACACCATACGTTCCATAAGCGTGCCCACGTTTGAGGTGAGCGCTATTGGTTGTAGATTACTTGCAGCAATGCTTTTTCCTGGTTTAGGAATCACGATCATTCGTCCTTATTTTCAGACTGGATTCAGCGGTTTTTTTCCCCGTCCACACTTGGTTGATCTCTACCAGAAGTGACTGGTGGTACATCTCTCCTAAGTTACGTAAACAGGGCGTCGCCATCATGTCTGGTCCCGGTGCTTTGTTTCCCGTACAGTCGCTAATATCTGCATTGAGCTCAACTAGGGGGGATTATTTGGGCCACTCTATCCCTTAATATTTTGGTCATACACGGGGCGGGATATAAGTTTCCTTGACGGTTTCAAGAAGTTCTTGAGGGTAGCTGTACTCTTGGATGAGTCAGAGTATTTTCTGTAGGGTCGAGGTTTTGGCCGTGGCTTCGTTGCAGAAACCAAATTTTCTTTATACCCATCGTTCCCTGGAGTTGTTCGCAAGTTTTTTGCCATTTTTTCGTATAAGCTTTTCCGCTGTGAACTCTTGCATATGTTTGTTGAGCTTTTCGATGCGTTTCTTAAGATTGCGGTTGGTTTTGCATCGCTTCCACCGTTTGACAAGACTGTTGCGGGATTCCCAGCAGTGGGTTAAGTGCCTGTCTATTCGTTGTTCGTCTTCGTATTGCGTGAAACTTTTGGTATGCTTCTGTACACCTCTAAGGAGATCGCTAGTCCACATTTGGATATCCTCGTATTTCGGCACGCATGACCCGTACCTTGTCCCACTCAGTTATGCGTGCAGTTTTTCATGTTATGCGTGGTGATGTGGTGGATATAATTAGGCTGATAATTGCTTGACCACTGCTAAGGTACTTTTGCATATGCTGCCATTGTATATGAATGCCTTTCGAGCAGAACGTGATATCTGGGGTTGTATCTCTCTACTACGAGTTGCCTAGTTTTGTGGGTTTTTTCAGGTTAGTATGGAAAATATACTGGTGGTCTTGAATCATCGTCAAGAGGCGCTGACCTTTCCTGGTGTCCTTTGAAATCCCCACGCTGTATGTGGCGCGTTAAACTCGCCTATTTCGCTTTGAGTTGAGGGAGTCCAGACAGGTACCGATCACGCTCAGGTCGTCTTTTGGGGGACGATAGGCATTTGTAACGTATAAAACCTCTTTTCCAGTTTCTATCCTTAAGATAATGCTGATATAATTCGCGTCCTGTTGTGACACCACGAGGTTTCTTCGGATGAAAGGCGGTTGTGGGATTGACTTGATGTGTAGCGTAGCCATACAGTTTCGGGTTCTTCCCTGTTTGTTGGAGGGCGATTATGTCTGGGCGGATTTGGAGCTTTTCTATTCAAGGATGGAGTTCTCCTTGTTTTTGTCTAGAACCTCCGCAGTTACACTGTAGTACAGACAGTATATTGTTACTGTCCATTGAGTTTATGCATGATGGCAACGAGTTGTAAATTGAGTGCCTGTATTTGCTGTAGGATTGGTTGGTAGGATTCTATTCTTGATTTGACAGTGCGATTGATTTCTGTTACTTGTTGTTTCATAAGCTACATTTCGTTACGCACTTCTTGCATGAATGCCTGGAAAATGCAAGTTATCTTTTTTTTTTTTTTGGGGGGGGGGGGGGACTTCTGCTTCGTCGTTCTCTGTACGACTACCCTTGTTATGGGGGTCGGTATCTTCTCTATCGTCGGATGATGTATAGAAGTATTTCCAATGGGCTGAGTTCTAGGGGAAGGTGGCGAACCCCAGCTCTGCTGATTCTCCAGCCTTGTACCACAAGTGCATTTAGGGGCAACTTTTTTATTGTTTTTTCCCCCGTTTCTGTGTATCAAGCACCAGGCAGGTGCAAACAAATTACTAATAGCGTGGTACTCGCCGGTACATGTCTTTCGCTTACGTAGTTTCATAAACCAGCAAAGCCTCTTGTAATCAGGATCAGAGTGCTCGAACTAAACCCGATCGAACCGTTCTTGAATGGGCCATGACAAAATATAGCGTTGCTTATTTTGAAAGAGCTGGCATTTGGTTACTCACGCAGCTCCATTTCAGCGACAACAAGGAATATTAGGCATCGAACTAAAAAAAGAAAATGCAAGAAATATTGAAGAACTTTCGAACCTCGCCCTACAGTGACATAATATTGGTGTAAATGTCGTAATACATGTTATAACTGAAAATGTAGTTATCAGTGTGTAAATTCACATTAAAATTTAAGTGATATGATAAAAAACCCGCCCGCATCTTCCCACGGGGGGAACTCGAGTAAATGCGTCGCAGAGTGGTGGGGGTATCGCGTGAATGTTGCGTAATTGGGTATGGTTTGGGAATGCTTAATTGTTATTTCGTCTTTATTATTCTTATTTATTGAATGAAGGAGAAGCGAAGGCAAGGAGTGTAAAGTTAAAGTCTGTCCTTATTGCTTGGTGCCGTCAAGCAAAGCGTCAAGTCAAGCGAAAGCCAAGCAAAGACGCCCTTGACTGAATTCCGAACGCGCGCTCCGCCGCTTATATACACACCGCCCGCGTTCGAGGGAGAGGAGTACGGGGGAGAGACGCACATGCGCACACTTCCGCACACAAGCGCGCGAACTTTCCACGCACCCACCACGCCGTTATCACGTGTACACGCCCTGCCGTCGTTACTGTTGAGTGCGACGCAGCGCACGGGTAGCTACGACGCATGCGCGCACAGACGCGCTCCCCACCGCACCGCCGCAGCTCTTGTTGAGAGCGACGGAGCTCACGGGGTACACGCGCTCCTCCCGCACCGCCGCACCTGTTGTTGAGAGCGAGGAGGGTACGGGGGAGAGACGCACACCTGCGCCTCGACGCGACGCGCATGCGCAGTGAGCGTGTGGACGGCGCCGAAAACATCGACGAGTGACATCGCGAGCCTGAGAAATGCTCCGCATTTAAAACGGAACTGATGCCCCACTACAATCGCCCAGTCAAGTTTCTTTTAGTGGCTTAGATCGGCTGCCGCCAATCGACAGAACAAGTTTCTGGGACGTCATAGAGGAATTTTCATGTGCACAATGGCTTAGGAGTCGCTACTGCATCATATGTTTTATTTAATGTCCCGCTTATTTGTTTGAAGTTTGTAAGGAAATTGGTATTCTATATTACCGAGACGAATCCGTCTTTTTAATGAAAGCACCGTCTACTTTGTCCTCATGTCCCTTTTAAGTGCGTAATCTACTGATGCAATCGATATTTTTATTTGCAAGATATCGAGTGTATGCTGTCCAGATAGACACTTTGAGATAAGTGGTACTTTGAAACTTTCTAGTTGCATATAAACAGATTTGAATGCAGGCGGGACGCTTTGTGGGCATTTGTCGCAGGTTCTGATGGACTATCTGGGCGTCCGCATCGCGTACGCCGCCTTCCGGGGTATCGCCAACACTATAGCGGCAAACGCCACCGAGTCCGAGCTGATGGCAGAGCTATCGGCTCTCCTGGGAAGCCCGCAGCGAGCCTTCTTCGCTGCCTACTGCTTCCAGCTTTGTGGGCAGACCACAACACCGTCGGGTCTGGTGCGCAGCGTGCCAGCCCGGTCCCGCTGCAACCTGGTGCTCAGGAACCTCGCGGTTTTCTGGAAGGCCTTCGACTGTCCTGTCGGGAGTGCCATGCACCCGGCGGAGCCTTGTAGACTCTGAGATTGTTTCTGTTTAGTTTTTCCCTCGATGCTATCTTCGTGAAGCTCACGAAAAGTGTTAACACGCGGTTGACGACGATATCGTGTAAGTTTTTGCAGTGCCTCTGTGAAGTGCATGGTGATTGCGGCGTGATTTGTGAGAAGGTATAGACATTGAATACCAGTTTGAAACTTCCTTTATCCCAGATTTATTTAAAATTTTAGCTGCTTGGGTGAGGACGTGATGAATTGCGGGAAATGGAAAAGCTACACCATTGTCTCAACTGTGACGATTCGCGTTTTCCTCCTGTTGTGGAATATGGCAGCCACGGGTGAATATAGATCCTGAAGATGAAGAATTTGTTGACGAGTCGGCAAAATCGTTGAGTACAATACCCGCAGGTCAGATTCGCCACAACGCTCCAAAACGACGAATTAGTGCTGCCAAGTGTAGAAATTCCGCAAATGATGAGGGCGAGCATATATGATTTGGTTGAGAAATGTGACCTGCGCAGACACGTAGCGCAGCGCACAACGTCATGCAATGTCCTTGCGCGCATCTCATATCAAACTGATGATAACCATAGCCGGCCTATTTACGTCCACTGCAAGACAACAGCTCCGACCCTCTGCTGTCCGAATTCATTGAGACCCTCCATTTTTATAAAGAGAAAGCTTTCTTAGTGGGACCGGTGGCTTGCTGTAAAAAAAAAACAACTAATCGATCTCCTCATAGAACGATTGGTCAAGGTCTAGAAAAGGTCTAGAAAAGGTCTAGCACGATATCTACACACGGCACGTGCGTGGAACTGGGCTTTCATTGTGTCAAAATTCTTACTTGAAAAATGTGAAAAAGGAACGGGTCTAGAGAAGACAATACTCGCCTCGATAACGATAGAGGAGTAGGATAGTACACTTTTATCTCGGAAATCACGTGCGCATATCGGGATCCATTTAGATCGGTAGCAGATACGTTTACTTAGTTCGCGAAAAATCTTCGCATGGATTCGTTCTTCCTTTGCGATTTAGGTATTTTAAAGTTTACGATCGATTGGACGCACTTTTGACGCAGTTTTGATGTTGCAAAGCTTTCGCGATTCTCCCAAATTGATTTAGCAAGGGATGATAAGTTCTGTCTGGTTTTGTTGCATGTCTTCCCACTACTTCTAGCCTCCTCTGTAGGTGGGAATGTTTTTATCATGATGATAAATCGGCTGTGATTTCTACTCATTGCGTGCTTTGTCAAATTCAACCTTCTAAAGAGGATAGTCTTTCTTGGGCTGCTTAAACGCAGAAATTTTGGTCTGTCTGTCTGTCTGTCTGTCTGTCTGTCTGTCTGTCTGTCTGTCTGTCTGTCTGTCTGTCTGTCTGTCTGTCTGTCTGTCTGTCTGTCGGTTTATTACTCGATTCAGCGACCTGGCCAAAGTGAAACAGAAGCTGCGCAGTGGTCTTATAAAGTCTGGTGTCATTGTTCTACGTGTCAACATTGTTGAACAAGAACAAGAAATTACTCAAATAGAAAACATCAATGACATTGTAGATGTAGTTAACCCTGGTGTTCAGATTCGGCTCTTCGCGGATGATTGTGTCTTGCGTAAAAATGTTAATTCCTCAACTGATCAACACGACCTGAACAATAGCTTAGGAAACATTCTGAAATAGTGTGATGAATGGGGCATGACTCCTAATGATAACAAGTGTGTGTACCTTCCTGTAACCCGTAAAAAACAGCACTCAAACATGTGTACAAACTAGGTTCGTTGCCGCTGTAAGAGGTGAATAACTGTAAGTATTTAGGCGGGACACTAACAAATGACTTGTTATGGAACCTTCACATTAAAGGGGCCCTGAAAGGCGTTTTGAGCATACTAAATAGACTAGCGCAATCGTTAGATTGGGTGGTCAACATAATCTGTGCCAAGTATTACTCTTTTACGCGCAGCGGAAAGCTCACACTTTTGTTGCAAAGTTTGTCGCTTTTTTCTCACCCTTCCCTTCGTGTTTTTGGACGCCGCCATCTTCACATGCTTACGTCCGATTCCCAGATGTTCGTCATGAGCTAGACATCCTGCTATTGGGCGGCTTTTTCACGCATTCCGGCAAAGAAATGAGTCGTCTGCTCAGCGTCGGTTCGCCGGCTGATTTGCCAGCGGAGTGCCGGAGTGCTTGGACATTTTACGACAAACGAAACAAGTGTAAACAAACGCTTAACCGTTTGTATTGAATGCAACAGGGCCATAACACGACATAGATATTCTCTTACTTGAGTACGTACCATAAAGAAAGCGTTGAAGCCTCGTTGCACTTCTTTCTTGCAATCGCAGAGAACGCCCTGAGCCGAATGCCCGGGTTTGACGCATACATTTTATTCAACTTCCAAACAATCCAGAGATGCGTTTCGAACGAACACAACGTCACAACATGCGTTGCAAGTCCAAACCGCGATTGACAGACGATGGGTTGCCTCCTCCTGCCCCTCGTAAATTCGGCACTCACCTCGCGCGTGGTTTGCGGGGACGAACAGCAAGTCACTTAATTCTGGCGCACAAGCCGAGATGGCTTTCAGCCACGCACAGTGCACATACCCCATGCGAGGTTGAGTCGTACGCTGCTCGAGAAAGATAATCCAGACCATGGGAAGCACTATCCTTCCGCAGAAGCACAACGTCGCATTTCATCGCGAAACAAAGGCGTCCACAACACACACCATCGCCTCCTGTAATGCCAAACGCATCTCGCACTTCCAAATGGGAGTGAGTAGTATGCCTGCAGTGCCCACATGTCGCGAGGTGGGGCCCCGAGCTGAACCAGGACCACGCAACCGTAACTGACTTCGAGAGCGGTTTGTGCTTTGTTGCCACGGCAACCGATGTTTGATATTGTCAAAGAAATGGCGCTCGCTCCAGCGCTAGAAAGCTCAGAGCCGCGCCGGAGCATGTTTTGCCAACGTTGCCGCTCTCCACCACGCGTCGCCCCAAGCTGAACTGGCGTTTTGTGCACAGGTTCTGTATCGGTTTAAAATGTCTTTTTCACATGCCGCCGGCAGGGATTACCACCGCCACAAAATAAGACCCGGCACCAGCGGGGCCACATCTGATACGGCGCTTTTTGGATAAACAGTGCGCTGTGCATCTAAGGGAGCGTGCGCACGATCCCCACGTGCGGCTGTGAGTTCGCCGCCGATAAAAAGTCACGTGCCGCCGATAGCAACTCCAGCAAGTACACCGCGAAAGTGCAAGGCCAGGCCGCCGCACACATGCGGCCAGATTTTTCGTTCGCGTTTCCAGCCTTGAGCGGAGTGCGGGATTCATGGTGTCAACAAAGCTTCCCGTAGCAGACGGCAGTGTGATCAGCACAATAGCGGAAGTACGTCACCGCCGAGGAGCGCAGCATCATGGGAGGGAAGGCTCGCTCGCCGTCAACAGCGGAGAGTAAGTTGAAAGGAGGAGGAAACGCGGCGCGACGATAATGCGCGGTTTTAAGTGCGAATGCACTTCTTAAGCGAGGCTGAATCGTCCGCCGCCGTCGTCCGCATAGCAACAGCTGCGGGTGCGCGCGCTCCTCGTCTTCCCTAGCAACGGGGGGAGATGGGCGCGCGCTACTCTCCTCCTCCTCTCTCCGCTCAGTGACTGCGGGTGTTGGGCGCCTCCTCTCCACTTCGGGCGGGATAGCTCTCGCTCGCGTAGCGGGCGCTCCGCATTCCGACGCGTGAGGGCGCTCGTGTAGCCCTCGCCGTAACGGCGGGCGCTACTCTCCTCCTGCTCTCTCCGTTCACTGACTGCGGGTGTTGGGCGCCTCCTCTCCACTTCGGGCGGGAGAGCTCTCGCTCGCGTAGCGGGCGCTCCGCATTCCGACGCGTGAGGGCGCTCGTGTAGCGGCCGCGTGGCGCGGGAGGGTATTAGTCGAGCGCGCGCTGTCGTCGAGAGCGGTCGCTGGTCCTGCATCTCGATAACGATGATGGCGGACCGGGCAACGGTACCAGCAATAACGAGTGAAATATATTTCTTTGTAGTTGTGTGCGTGTGTGTAATCTGTCGACTACTCATTAAGATCACGATATCCACCGTAATCGCGCAATCAACAACCGTGCATTCGCACTTACACACTCTCCCCCTCGGGGAAGTGCGAGGGAATTTTTTGATTTACGATTTCTCAGCTAATACTCATCGCTTTAACAAAATTCTTGCGGGAGGAGATTGCTAATACATTGCTTTATTTGGTTACATGTACATCCACGCATCGGCGGAAGGTATTTCAGGACCCCTTTAAAGTTTGCTTTTGTTCCTTCCGAAAGCTTTGTTTTCTAAAACAAACTTTAAAGTGCCCCGCTTAGCATAAAACTTTAGCTTACGTAGCATTAATTAGACCCAAGCTCGAGTACGCTGCACCGTTTGGGACGCATATACAGAATTTAACACCGATAATCTTGAACGAATTCAAAGAAAAGCTGTGCGGTTTATACATAACAAATTTTTCCGAAATGGCATACCCACTGAATTAATGGAAATTAAGGACCTACCTTTACTCAAAATTCCAAGAAAGGAATGATTTTCTTGTCCTGCTCGTAGGTAAAAAATTAGCAGTAGACCCTTCGCTGTTTCTATTGGCCTTAAAAACAAGAGTTACCCGGAACCGCCAACACCACGCGGAATCGTCCACCCTGCTTGGACCTAGTGTCCGTATTATGTAATAAATAAATAAATAAATAAATAAATAAATAAATAAATAAATAAATAAATAAATAAATAAATAAATAAATAAATAAATAAGGGATATTTGCAGTGTTCCTTTATGAAAGATTTCATAGATGCTTGGTTTTTCCAATAGCAAATGACATACATAAACTGCAGAAAACCAACGCCTGCAGTTGGCCGCGCTACTATATCTCCTGGCGGCATTTAAAAAGAAATCAAACGGCAAGGGCAACGAAAGGTTCCACTAGATAGGTTCCACGTACCCCATTTAATCCCATTTATTTCCTGTCCTCTAATGTACACACTAAAAAAAAACTAAAAAAAAATCGAGGACAGAACCCGCACCAACAAAGCTATCGCAGGTTTAAACCAATTCAAAATAAATAAAATAGGCACTAGGCCAAAATACTTTTAGAAAAAAGCCGATTCGATGTTGATAAAAAGAAAAAAAAATCACACTCCACATCCAAAGGCGCTACTGTCTACATCCACACTAAAATAATCCTATACATCACAGCTACTTTTTTAAATCTAACAATATGACAGTGAAGATGCGAAAAAAGTTGAAAAGCGTCATAAAATGAGAACACACACACAAAAAAAAAATACATGCAAAACAGTCCACTATAGCAATGTCATTACAGTGAGTTCCAGAACTATGCAAAATTAGTTGGTACATCAATGACCCTTTTTTCACCACATGCAGACCCATGGACACAACGATCACTCTAAAACAAATCAACCAGAAATAAACCGGCTAGAAGTGACACAAAACCACATAGTTCAAATAAACAGTACTCGGCGGTAAAGTAAAGACTATCGTGCACTACAGTTTGCACCGCTTTTCACATTGTACAGTCATTCACTTTAAATACACTTCACTGCGCTGCCGTGTCTGCATCACTGTGGTCCAAAACTAAAGTTCATCATTCACCAAACCGCACTTAGGTGACGTATGAGCTACTACTAACGCGTATTAGGCCGATGGTACAGTCTCCACAGATCACCGCACTGCCGTATTACACTGCGCAATACATCACCACACAAGTCACGTGACGGCTTATGACTTCGTACCTTGTTGAAGTTCGCTTCCAAAAAGACAGGCGAGGCAGTCAAACTTCAGGTACAGACCTAGCCACGTAGTCCACAAGGTCTGTAAGGATTTTGATTGCAGCGTTATGAGGGTGGGTTCGCGTCCGTAATACGTACGGTCGCGCAGATGTTCAGCGGTAAGCCTATAAGGGCCATAAACGTCGTAGTAATGTGAGAAATCCATAGGTACGTAGATCATCAGGGCGGCTGGGTACTAGGTCGACGACGGTGTAACCCTGGGGCAGCGTAGCAAGGTCTTGAAATACGACCGGTGGTCGACCGGGCCACCGGAAGCTGCCGTTCATGGCCACTATCCGTGACCTTTCAGCGCCTCAGGACGGCAGACACACCTTACGCGTGGAAGCTTCGGGCAAGCAGTGGCGCTACTCACCGACACCTACCTCGTTAGAAGAGGTGACCCGTGCATACGCGCCCACCTGAATGGTTCAGGTGGGCTAAGGCGGGCCGCAGCGGCACTCGGACGAGCTCCGCGTCCGAGGGACAACCTCGTGGGGCAAGCCAACATGGTTCACACGTTCACAACATGGTTCACACGGGAGCCTCCATTCACATGTGTCTCCGCCATACAGCAGCACTGGTATCGAGGCACCCGACTTGGAGCCGTGGAACACGGTAACTTTAAATTGACTTGAGCAATCTTCTAGCGTGTTATTTTGGGAGGAATGAGACGGGAGAGGACAGCATGAGAGGTGAGCGGTAAAGAGAAAGGGAACGTTTACTTGGCAGGGGCGCCAGTCGACTATCGTCTTTCGTTGCCAACTGCAACGAAAGGAGGAGATACGCGGCCATTTTTTTCTCTTACCTTGAGTTACGATGTCTTCCACACATTTTCTCCTTATTCCAAGACGCTCGCTTCCTATTGTTACGTGCTACTCCCATTATTCTCGTCTTCATGGATCGCCGAGCTGGCCTTTTTTTTCCAGGGCTTGGGTAAATACTCAGGCTCCTCTCCCATAAATCATCGGGAGCATGCATAGCTATCTTTTTTTCGACAAAATTATCTTGTGGGTTATTTTGGAGTGTCTGCAGCATGCACTCCAGCTCATACTAATTCTGCGTTTCATTTCTTCGTCGTCGTTTCGACCGTCCGTGAAAACCTGTCTGTGATAACTGTATTCACTTATTTCATGCAGCCCCTCATTAACTAAGCCAAATGGGAGGCGTTGTTATTGTCTGTTTTAACTTAATTTCGATTTCTTGATATATTTTCGGTTGTACCACTGAGAATACAGAATATAGTTCATGCAGTATTTTTACAGGTCATCTCTCAGCTCACTTAACGAAGCAATGTCATCCGCTAAGCTCGAGTGGCTAAGATATTGTACATTCGTATATTCCGCATTGCTCTTATACATAATTAGTAAATGCTCTTCTAAACAGTTTGGCTGTAAATAAAACTGTATGATGTTTCCCGTATGACGTTTCCCTTCCTTATAGTGAACTGGTAATTCTTCTAATGGATGATTATCAGGCTCGTACACTCCTCAAATTTGTTCTCAAAAAGTATTATGTAAGTCTCTTTTACTTCTTGGTGTCTGAACCCTAGAATAAACGATGGGTGTGTCAACTGAACGCTTTTTCGTAATATATAAAGGTCATGTAAAGGGGTTTATTTCACTTCGTGGATTATACCCATCGTTTAGTAGTATTATTTAAACCCAGGCTTGTCGTTAAGTTATTTGGAATTCAGGGTGTCGCCTATCAGGGTACATTTTACCCTACTGAACAACTTGTATAGAAGAGAGAGTGGGCTGATGGGCCTCAGCGCGGTAACAAGTGGAGTTAGTTTTGATTCTTCATAGACAGGGCGAGGAATTGACGTCAACGCACAATAGGAAGAGCTGAGATAACTTTACTGTGTTCTATAATGTCTGTTGTTTAATTTCGGGTTGTATTCATCATAAACCCGATAATTATCACCATCAGCCGCAGCAGCCTACTGAGGTTTTCAGAGTTCGTTCTCTCCCACTGACCTCCAACGGCTCCTGTCCTGCGCTGCTCTAGTCCACAGTTTACCCCTGAATGTAGTCATTTCATCCCTCCAACCGAATACTGGCCTTCCCCGTCTTCTAGACCCACCTCTTGGTATCCGCTCTGTTACCCCAATTGTCCACCGGTTGTGGTTTAGCCTCACTACATTGACAGACCAAGTCCATTTGTTTTTCTTTATTTCAACTATGATATATTGTACTGTAGTTTGTTCTACGATCCAAGTAGCTCGTTTCTTGTCCCCGAGTGTTACTCCTAACATTATTCGTTCCATGGCCCGTTGAGCCGACCTAAGTTTGCTCTCCAGTTGTTTAGTAAGGCGCCAAGTTTCCACTCTGTACATCATCCCCGGCAGTATGCACTGGTTGTAGATTTTTCCTTTGCGTGACAGAGGTAGTTTAGTTTTTATTATTTGGGAGTGCTTGCCGAGTGCTCCGCAGCCTATACGTATTCTGCACCGGATTTCTCTCTCGTGGTTGGGGTAATCACTAACCATCTGCCCGAGGTAGCTGTATTCTTTTTCTTCTTGTAGCGTTTCGTTTTATAAGCTGAAGAGGACGTTTTTCGCATGCTTATTCCTCATTACTTTAGATTTATTCGTATTTATTTTTAGCCGGAAGGCCGCGCTTTCGGATTGTAGTTCCTCAAGCATTGTTTGCATTTGTTCTGCAGTCTCAGTCAGCAATACTATGTCGTCTGCAAACCTCAAATGGCTCAAGTTTTCCCCGTTTATACTTAGTCCTATGTTCTCCTAGTCGAGTTTTCTATACACCCCCTCCTGACCTGCTGTGAATAGTTTTGGAGAGATGGTATCTCCCTGTCTTACTCCCTTCCAGATGGGGAATTACTTTGGTTGTGGAGGGTTATCATGTCCTAGGCTCCCTTGTATATGTCTTCTAGAAGTCTTATGCAGGTCTCCTCTATTTCCTGGTCTTTTAGTGCTTCTAGCACGACTGTGATGAGTACGGAATGAACCCGATGGGTCTAATTTGCAAGGTCTAAGATGTACTGTTTAAGATGAATACGAATTAGGCTGGTCTAAGATAGCAATTTTCCATGCAATTCTAAGGGCAATTTTCCACGCAAGTGCCACAATAAATGTGATTAATTTTGAGAATAATATTGCGACTATTCCTAACATATTATGTCCTTCACATTTTGGAAGAGCCGCGACCATTTCGCCGTCACGTGCAGTTCCCCCATTCATCCTTTGAGTGCCTTCCACACACCATCTTTGTAGTGTTCAAACCTTGCGAACTTAGGTAGTCTTTTCATTATTGTTTTCTGGGCTAACGTTGACGCGTATTGCAAGAGGACGGCGTCCCCTTGTGCGCCCCCTTCTCAGATCTAGCATAATTCTGCTCCTCACAGTTTTGTGGTCTCCGCTCAGAATGAAAGAACTTTTGCAAATTTTTTTATTTGCTATCGTAAAGACCACTTCAGCGTGTATTGCTAAATAAGCTGGTGCTCCCAATTATATACTTGCCACTGCCTCAAAAATGCTTGAAGTGTATTTGCGCTGAACAATGTGGACGTCTGTGAGCCATGGCAGCAGTTTAAGCAGTTTGTAACGGTCCGGCCTATATATGCTTCGTGTTCACGCATTCTTTCTCATTGGCCGAGCAGCTGAATCGAGTGACATAGAGGCAGAACGGCGGCTGACCGACGGAAAGTTTCGCGTTAAGGTAGCCCAAGGAAGGCTATCGTCTTTAGAAGCAGCGGTCGTTCATTAAGGTGCGCCGGCGTCCGTCGATGTGCGCTGGCACCGACCAAAGAAATAGCGAGAAACATTCGGTTGGATAAACAATAGCAGGATGACACCTTGCTTATAATATGGCCGTCCGCAAAGTTTGTTGCCGGTAACTCCCCACTCACGAATGTCGTCGCGATCGTCGCCTCTCTTGCAGCTATAAACACCATAATGGTGCGGGTGGTTGGGTAAAATAGTTGTAATATTCTTTTACATGCAGAGAAAGAGGAGTGGATTGCTTTTTCGCGACCTCTCCGATATTATATTAATTATTTCTGCTGAGTTATGCATAAGAACCTGAACGTGGTGGCCTCACATTCCTCCGGAAATGTAAAAAATTTGTTTCAGGTCGTCCGCACTGTCTCTATTGCATTTACCTTCATTCAGGCAGCTGTTCACCTCCGAGTGTAAAGCAGGCCTGAGCTAGCGATGGAGCAGCTGCGGATACATTATTGCCAGCAGCGCTGGCTCTATCGACCCAACCACCACTAATCGACATTACAACAGAGCTCATGGCCAACCATAAATCGCGCACCGATGAAGACCCAAACCCCGAGCAAACCCCATCTACACTAACTGGCACCCCGGTAGGAGGCCATTTTGCATCGGACGCCGAGGGTAACCGGCAAAAAAGGAAGACTTCGAAAAGTAGGAATGAATACTAACAAACAGCGAGAAACGCAGACAGGCAAAGCTACGCTTAGAAACCACCAGTGACCACATCTAACAACGCATTATTCCGTCGCATGCTAGCACGCCTCAACATGCCGCACCACCAAATAAGTTCAGAAAACCTTGGTTCACTCCTCTACCAGCTGATGATTTCAAACTGGTGTTACGTCCAAAACAAGGCCTTAACATAAACCACATACCTCAGATCCGCTTCTTATCACGTCAGCACTAAGGACAGCAGTAAACACGACTTGGAGGGTAGTGGATCCAAAAATGAACGTGCATCGGATTAAAAATACACCAGTTCTAAGTAATCTAGTCAAAGAAGTCGCTCTCAAGATCAGCCGAGTCAAGCAGCTGCTAATCAGCAACAAGCAGCATGAAGTAGAGCTTTGCATGATCGCTCCAGATGATACGATTAAGGGGCAAGTTCATCGCATCCCAATTGATCTTATGAAGTCAGAAATACTAGAAAACATTAAACAAAATTTCAAGTAATCATGGCCAGACGCTTGGGGAAAACTTTCTAATCGGTCGTCCTAACTTTTGTAGGTCAAACCGTGCCACGCTATGTCAGGGTTGGAGGATTCAACTATAAATGCAGGCCCCACAGGAAAACTGGGCCCCTATGTGGTGTGTGCAAACAACTCGGACATCGCGTAACATCTTGTCCAAACACAGACGTAGAAGCATTCTCCTTCTGACGCAAATGGAATCCCGACGTAGAACATGCATACGTAGCCACGTTCCAACTATGTGGGGTCCACACCTATCGGCATCAAAGATATACCGCCAGAGGTACATTACCCCCCTACGCTATCAGACAAATGGGCAACCAACAAAGACGGGATCATAACACGTACCTCACATGAAATGCGGATTCGCGAAAATAGTCACCCCACCAGAAGACGAAGTAAATTCAAACATGAAACATCGAGCTATAATAACGGCGCAGATTTACCACAAGTAATATTTACGCCAACGACCAGTATTTCTACAGCTAGTACTACACAAGAGATTTCTATACCAAATGCCTAATTGGGCTACTACTGTTGCCGGATATGGTGCCCAACTCAACAAAAAAAGCGACTTAGACCCGACTCGAATAGAGAAATCACTCTTCTAAAATAAGAACTCAGAGCCAAAGACAGCGTGATTAATGACCTTAAGAAAGAATTTGCTGCACTAAGGGCAACCTGCGAGAAAAGCCGTCCAGGCGACAAAATGAAAAGTTCCCACATCAATTAAAAAATAACGTCTTTCCCGCCTTCATACATCAATCGCAAAGAAAACGATGACACTTCTGTCATAAAAGAAAAAGCGACTGCACAATTGCCTGAACATGAAGACGCTGCTCGACCACGCAGGCAACCGGTCAAAAACAAACCGAAGATGACCCTAAGAACTGTGCGAAGAAAACACTAGAAAATATAAATGCGACACGGTATGCAACAGCAGCGAGAGGCCTAAAGAGGTCATCGGCAAGGTACGCAGCTTAAAGAGACCAATCATCTAAGCCGGCGGTCATCTGATCCCTGAATTTGCCAACATTCGCATCTTCGGGCTGCACCTTCAAAAATCAGGAACATTACTACTATTCAAATGCTTAAGTCCACATGCAGAGAATTAAATCAGTTAATAAAAAGGAATCGCAAGCAGAAACCGTGGCATGAATAAGGCGGAGATGGGAATTGCCCAGGTCTCCATAATTACCTGGATCATTTACAGCACACCATACCACCGTCTTTGCACTCGTGAAACTGACGAGATTAGCATCATTATACGGAAACGCTATAAACAGGCGCTGGGTCTACCACAATAGACCAGTACGGATAGACTTAAAGAACTGAATCTCTATAACACTCTGAATCAACTATTTAAATCACAGCCCATCTGTCGTGCCAGTACAGAAGGCTCGAAAAAACGTACGCGGGACGTACTCCGTACTCCGACTCCTTGCCCTCTCTACGCATGGGCCTCCCGAGAGCCGAATAAAGCACTCATTACCGGCCACTTGGCGTTCAAGCATACATGTCGGTCCCATCCCTAGAACAAAATCCCAGGCCATCTCGCCGCCGCAGGGAAGATGCTACCGCGGGCGTAGTTTCAAAAGACCGAAAGCGACAGACATGTTTGAATCTACTGGTTCCCGGAACGTGCAGGGAAGGTTTCGGAGCAGAACGACAACCGTAACGAGATACCGCACTCGCGAGAATTAACAGATTGCGCCGTTGGAGGATGCGGACGACTGTGGTTCAGTACCCGGGATCACATGACAAGTTTCAACGAGGTCACGAAAGCCTTTAGGACGGCTAGACTACCCCCGTCCTGCAAAGGGCTCAGCCGGGAGCAGGCCGTTATATACAGGCAACTACAAACAAGAACAATCCCGAGCCCAGCGCTCAAGCACAAGATGTACCCGGAAGCACACCCCGACGACAAGTGTAGGGTGTGTCGAAAGGAAGTAGGAGCGATCAAACACATGCATCAATTTCCCAGCGTAGTCAGCATCAGGTAAGTGACCGCCGGCGATGGAAGAAGCAACGCGGGAAGGACACCAAGATACAAATCGAGGCTGTCCAGCGGGTGATCGTGGCACTGGCTCGGCAGGAGCCCGGCTGGCTGGAACGGCTTGCGGGGCCCCGGCCGCGGTTGGGGTCAGGAAGACGACGTAGGCTACGTCTGAAGTTCGCACGCACACTTTACTGCAGGATCAATGAATATTTTTTTTCTAATTTAATCCAACCGGGCCATCTCCCCTAACGTGAAACCTGGGGAGGGGCGAAACATGCAGTGTATAAGCGTATTGGTGGCGCCTTGACGTTTTTTTGCCAACGGAGATGACAACGTTGGGGGTAGAGGTATACAGCTTTGCTGTAAAAGTCTCTTGTCTTTGAAGCACAAAGCTCTCTAGCGTGAGGCGTAAACGAGTGTCGGGTTTTTTTTAGTTCGCGTTACGTTTTAGCGCGAAGCCTAAATGAGTTTCCCGGTGTTTTAGTACAGCGACTACATAAAACGACGATTACGACGGTGACGACGACGACAGGAGACGCCAACAACCCCAGCCTATAAGGGGCTTCGCCCCTAATATGCATCCGAGGCAACATCGTGACCGAAGGCGGAAACAAGCTGCTACAATCGAAGATCACCTATCGTTCATCCCGCCAGAAGCGGTTCTCTACATGGATGCCGCAGCCCTGCCCATCCGGGGCGCCAGCTAAAATCAAAGACCTGTGGTTGCGGTAGAGGTTGTTGGGAATGTAAACACCGTCTCCGCTATGATATTCCTGCCACACGTCTCCGTTCTAGAAGCCCAAGGAGCAGCAATTGCATTGGCCATTGCCCAGGAATAAAGTGTCTTTCATCATCTACGCAGTCTCTGACCCGGCAAAGGTATGCAGAAACTTCTCCTCCAAGATCGTCTCCTAGAAAGCCCAGTACATTCTGCTCGCCGCATCATCAAGGCACCGCCATAGAAGTACTATATTCCACCTGTTTTGGACCCCCGCACACTCAGGCAACAGGGCCAATGAGTGTGATCACGCGGCGGCCAGCGCTCTAACCCATTTCGCCCTCCTCCGCCCTGTTCCGGAAACTCCAGTTTCAATCAAGACAACGCCGTGGATTATGTACCCGATAGCCTGATGTTGTTCGTCGAGCATACGATATATGCCGACGATATCACCCTGTGGGTCAAGGGAGGTAGCGACGCCCAAGTAGAAGAGGTCCTGCTGAAGGCAGTGAGGAGCATCGAGGGGAGCCTCGAGGGCACTGGCCTGAGATTCTCACCGAGTAAGTCTGAGCTGCTTTTATACAAGCCCACAGACAGTCAGCGTGAACAACGACGAAAACGAGACGAGATTAAGATCTACACCCAGGACGGGTCGGCGATCCCCAGGGTATCCGACATCAGAGTACTGGGTATGCTTCTCAACGAGAAGGGCAACAATGGGGGCACAATGGCGAAGATCGCCGGCAAGGCGGCCAGCGCCATTCGGCTCATGAAACGAGTTTCCAACAGGAAGAGGGGGGCTGCGTGAGGAGAACCTCACACGACTAGTGCAGTCATTCGTCATGAGCCACATAACATACGTGGCGGCGTTTCACAAGTGGAAAACCAACGAGAAGAAAAAGCTGGAATCGCTCAACCGAAGGGCGTATAAGACGGCCATCGGACTACCCGAGTCTACAAGTACCGAGCGACTGCTAATCCTGGGCGTACACAACACCTTGGACGAAGTCATCGAGGCCCAACGGGTGGGGCAGCTAGAGAGGATAACCATAACCAAAGCAGGCAGAAGAATCCTGGACAAGCTGGGATACAACTACCATGAACAGCAGGGAACCAAGACGCAGCAACGTGGCGACACCAGGCACAAAATCCAGGTGGATGCAGTCCCGCGCAACATGCACCCGGAGTACAACGAGGGCAGGTGGCGAGCACGGGCCAAGGCGCGGGCGGAGCTCCACGCCGCGGACGCTGGAGCCCGCTACGTCGATGCAGCATAATACTGCAATGAACGTGGCTTCGTGGTGACGGTGGTCGACGCCGAGGGCAACCTCCGAGCGGCGGCCAGCGTTGCAAGCGGGAGACCCGAGGAAGCAGAGGAGGTGGCGATCGCGCTGGCCCTCAAAGATCCAGGCTGCACAACGGTCCTGAGTGATTCCAGGCAAGCTGTCAAAAACGTCTCCAAAGGCAGGGTTTCCCCCGTAACGGAGAAACTACTCCGAAGACAGCCAAGCCTCCTGGGGAAGACGAGAATCAAGTGGTTCCCGGCACACGCAGGGACGGTGTCGACACGTGCTGAGAACCACAATGAAACCGCACACGCTCGTGCTCGCGAACTCACTAACCGCGCCGAGAAAAGTGGCGGAGAGCATTTGTGGCACAGCACACGAGACCGAATGACTACCAGGCCCATCGACTTGCCAGACGCAAGCTCCCGCCGCCCTGCAAAGGATTGAGTAGGGAGCAGGCGGTCATCTATAGGCAACTCCAAGCAAAGACGGTCCCGAGCGCCTACCTAAAGCACAAGATATACCCGGAGACACCCCGATGCCACCTGTCGGGTGTGTCGCAAAGCTCCAGCAAGACTCGAGCACATCGTCTGGGATTTCCTCGCATACCCGGACGAATCAAACACAAGAATGATGCCACCTGCCTTCGAGGAGGCGGTGCGGACTGATGACCAAAATCTTCAACTCCAGGCTGTCCCGCGAGTCATCGTGGCGCTGGCCAGGCAGGAGGACACCGGCGACCCGGTGACGGGGAGCGGAGGACCCCTAGCCGGGTTGGCTACATCTGCGGTGACGACTCCGGCCAAGTCATGAAGACCTAGCAATAGGACTTCATTCGCAGGCCCGAAAGAAGTTTTTCCAATACAATCGCCGAAATCATCGAGCATTTTCGTGCCAGGAGGCGACCAATACCAGATTCCCATCCCAACCTCACCAAGCCACAGCAGACAATGCTGAGAAGACTGCAGAGAAACACACTCATGTTTACAGTCAGGCTCCACCAGTTTTTTTTAAACGAAGTTCACGAGTCCTACGTGCAAGTACTGTTGCGCCGACAGAACGGTGGAGCACATGGTCTGGCTTTGCAGTCGCACCCACCCCTGGACTCCCGTGCGCCGCTCTTCCGGTTCCTCGGACCGGCCCTCATCCTCCCTTGCTTCCAGGCTAGGTCACACAGCCGGCACCCCTACAAGCCACCAATACCAGTAACATACCCTCTTCATCCCGTCCGGCTCTTAGGCTTTAGAGGCTTATCCTGGACAGTCCCTCCCTCGAGTAACCAGCTTCGGATGGTCGGCAGAGCAAGAGGCCGCGTCTGTGGCACTCGGACTTCTCTGACCCGGAGTCCGGGACCCCTCTACTCATCCCCTCCTCTTCTAAAGGCCAATAAATTGCGTTTCACCATCAGCTTTAGATGCAGTAACCCTCAAGCAAGGGTAGGAAACCTGCGGCCCGCGAGCGGCATGCGGCCTGCGTCGGGGAAGCCCCGGCACGGCGTCAGAAACCCCCTTTAGGCTGACCTGGCAGTTTTAACGTCAAATGGCGTTACACAGGAACAAAGCAGTATTGGTTGGCCCAATCTTTACACTTCGCCAAATATGGTCTTCACTTCCCTTCTTTGCACCGGAACAAAAAAATCCCCACTTCTCCCCCTCACCTCCCGCCAGCTTTGCCATCCGGCCCTTGCAATGTGGGCATTATGCAACTCTGCCCTCCACTTTGAAAGGTTTCCGACCGCTGCTTTCAAGCATTGTACCTCGGATTGCCAGAAAAAGTACAGCGACAGCCCACAAAGTTTTGTTAAGCTACTACTCTAAGTTGATTTTGTCGCAGTTTGAAAATGGCGCCTCCGTTCGAAGTGAACCTCGACGTTTTATTCACGTGCACATACAAATCACTCGGGCGTGTGCGGGGCTCGTGTAAATAAAATGTTGGTCGTGGTACGGTACAAGCGCATTACTTTTGAAACCGAACAAATTAGTGACATTTCTCTGGACCTGTTCCTACAGAACACTGCGGCTCCTGAGGCTTGTGGAAATAAAGTGTTGGCGGCGGTACGGAGCAGCGTATTTCATTCTAAGCAGATAAAATAGTCTATCACTCATGCTGTTTGCGTCGTTGCGCCCAATATATGCAGCGGATACCTTCAACAACCCTTATGAGATCTTCGCTGAGAATTTCTAACGCTAGGGATTGTTCGGCTGGTAATGTTGGGTTTTGGGGGTTCCCCCAAAATTTTCGTGAGCATTTCCTGTGTGGCGAATAGTTATTACCGCCCTTCATGCGCCTTTATTAGTAGCAAGGACGAAAAGAAAGTATATATAATGAACGCTTTGGATGTCAACATTGCTTAGGGCATGGGCGGCCTTGGGTGCATTCAAGGCAAAAGAGAAATATATTGCCGCAATGCAATTATTAGTATTCACTGACACGGCGAACGGTCCACTCCCATTATAATCTGTTCTTGAGCTCAATTCTCGTCATCATAATCACTACACCATCGGAATCATCATCGACCGACGGCAAGAGGAAGGCGACGTCGTTCGCACTCGGCAAGTGCACGGACGCTGTTCTAATGCCCATCGAGTTCGTGGCAATAAAGCCAATTTTATCAACCTTAAACCACCAAGATGCATCGTCTTTCCGGTGGCAGTATTACCGAGCCTCCAAGTGTTTTTTTTAAAATCAAAATCCCCATTCGATGGGTCGTTACAATAATAGGCCAGAAAAAAGGCAGCGGTGGCGCAAAAAAAAAAAAAAAAGATGAGCTAAAGAGATAATAACAAACACACTCAGCGTCCTCATGACAAGCGTGCGGTCAAGGATAAGGTCATGGAGCTAGTTAAGGGAAACACCACGGTCTTGTCTGTATTTGGTTTAATGAAGAGTTTCGTATAACAATCACGCCATGATATTCTAAGCGCACGAATCGCTCCTGTATTGCTCTTAATACATGTATAATGGTAGTAGGAAAGAGTAGCCTGAAAGAAAGGCGCGATGAAAAGGATTCAACTGCCAATGTTCCATACTCAAATACTCTTCGCCAATGGGGCAGTTCGGCTACAGTTTTAATTCTTATAGGACGTTGAGGTCATTTTCGTACTGATCGCGTGAGAAATTTGCAAGCTTTGCCGCGATTTTCTGCATTAATGTAGACTATGCTAGATGCAGGTACTGCGTCACATGATTTCGATCATATTTTCCCCCGTGTTTTGATTTCCGTTTTTTTTCTCAAGTCAATTGATGGTTCCTGCCATGAATGCCAGTGGTGGTGTGTTTATTAGTGATGGTCGAAATAAGCAATAGTTTAGAGTTAGATGTTGGCCGATATAGTACCCCATTATTGTGATACACCTCTCTGTTTTTCGGCTGTGCGTTGTGCCAAGAACCGCCACGTGGTGAAGTGCAACACCAGTCAAGTGATCAGCTGGCTGTCTTTATTGCAAAAGAACAACAAAAAACACTTCAAACATTCCTCATTCGAACAATCTATGTGCCTTACTTAAACATTTCAGATTGTGGTTCCAGGCTTTTAGAATGGACGATACATCCCTGGAATTCCTTGCGGCGGCCCCCAGAAACCACCTGGCATGGGGCCAGGTCTCCCAAATACCATGCCATTCGGCGCCTGCATTCCCGGGTACATGGGTGAACCCTGTTCTACGCCATTGGTAACCTGAGCTGGCTGTCTGTCCTCAGAAGGTTGATATGCGGGAAGGGAAGGCTGTGTTTCGGCCGCTGCGGGCTGTGTAGCGACGTTAGCGGTCGTTGGCGGCCTGGCTTCAGTTGCCCTACTTTCTCCATTATTTCTCGCGGTCTTTAATAACATATTTGACACTACGGAGCGCCCTGATTGTACGGTTGACCTTAGAGCGCTTGTTGGACGAGTCAAAAGACCACCCAGCTTCCCAATCATCCGAGGAGGATTTGCCGATGGCTTAAGAACTTGTCCCGCCTTAGCCAGACCAGTCGAAATCGGTATTCCACCGGGAGAAGATGCGGGAGGTGCAGTATTTATATTAGAAGTCGTTTTTGCTTTCTGCAAGCTACCTGCCAATCCTTCGCTGGATTTAGCATTGTTTGAGGCATTTCCTTTCGGAACCAGTGCGAGTGTACGCAGACGTGGTTCCGATTTCGGTACAGTCTTAACAATGTTCTTGGCTGTTATCAGCGCCAGTAATCTAGACGCTGGAAGATTTTGAAGCGCTGAACGTATTTGTCCACCCGCTGCCAAGTTAGAGGCTGAGCCAGGCGCAGCCACTTTCTCCGCTCTTTTTACAGTAGCCGAGGCCGGAGCCGTGCTTGGAACGTTTGAAGTTGGGACGGAAGTGGTGCCAGGGGTTCCCACATTCGAAGCGCCAAGTCGTGAAGCCGTCTCGATGGCTGGCATTGTTTGTGTGCTTGATGTAGAGCTCCTATGTGCGTTAGCTATCGGGCTGGTTGGTTTAGGTGGTGATGGCCTAGGAATTTCAATACCCTTTACTGCTGGTAGTAACGAAGCGCTCCCTTTTAAGCCGGAGAGTGAGTCAGTAGTTGGGGTACGTTTTTCAGCAGTTCCCGTAGTTCGTAAAGTATTTGCCAGTCGGTTAGCTGCAATAGCCTTTCGTACTGAAGAAGCTAATGATGTTGCGGAGACCAAAGTTGAGCTACCAGTTGGGGTATGTTTTTCACTGCTTCCCGTAGTTCCTAAACCTAAAGTACCTGCCGTTGGGTTAGCAGTATTTACATTTCGTACTGAAGGAGTTGATGAAATACCTGACGTTGCGGAGGCTAATGTAGGGATCGGTGCAGGAGGTGCACCTGGTCCTAAGGAAACGTTTCCTGTTGAGCGGTTAACTGAGCCAGCCGCTGGGGTATGTTTATCAGTACCTGCTGTAATTGCTTGAGGGCCTCCTATTCTGCTAGCTGCCCTAACATTTGGTACTAGATGTCCTGATTGAACCCGTAATGTGGACGATACCAATGCAGGAGTGGGTACAGGGGGAGCAGCCGAAGTAGCGGTAGCTCTTTCAGAAGCTCTTGACGTGCCATTCATGCTCTTTGCGATTGACACAGATGTTGCTTTGGATGAGTTATCCGTGCTAGGCGACATTTTACTCTCTGCACGCGCGCTGGTGCTTGACGGAATTGGCAACGATGTACCTCTTTTGACGCCCAGAGTTTCGCCGTTACTGTGCGCGTTAGCCCTGTTGCCCATCAGACCGCTTGTTTGTGACCCTTGGCTACTGCCATATGACGCTGCAGCTACAGCAGAAGCGGTGCTCGGTGGTGCTGCTATTGATTTAGGCGGTAACTGGTTGGTGGCATGAGCGCTCGAAGGTGTCACCGATGTAGCCGCGGGCTTTAAGGGAGTAGGAACGGTATTGTCGTGGGAGGTTGAGGAGATGCCTGGTGAGGAATTTTTCGTCCCCTTAACAGTTGTGAAGGTCGCCGAGCCATGCGGGGAACGAACCCCAATGCTTGGTGGTATGGCACCTTGGGTTTCCACTCTAGCGCCGGGTGCGCTCGGCAGGGTTACTTGGGAGCCTTGGTGGCTGCCATATGATGCATTCCTACCTTTCGAGGCTGCAGCTACAGCAGGAGCGGGGTTCTGTTGTGGGACTGTTGGTTTCGGCGCTAACTGGTTGCCGTAATGAGCGCTTGAAGGTGCCCCGGTTGTAGCAGTGGACGTTGAGAGACTAGCTACGGTATTATGGCGCGAGATTGACGAGATGCTTTGTGCGGCAATTTTCGTCCCCGTAATTGCTGTAGAGGTCGCTGGCCAACGCGGCGAAGGAGCCCCAATGTTTGACGGTACGCCATTTTGAGTTGTCTCTCTAGATCCGGGTGTTCTCGGCAGTGTTACTTGGGAGCCTTGGTTGCTGCCATACGATGCATTCCCGCCTTTCCCTGCTTCAGCTACAGCAAGAGCGGGCTTCTGTGGGGCTGCTGTTGGTTTAGGCGCTAACTGGTTGCTGGAATGAGCGCTTGAAGGTGACCCGGTTGTAGCAGTGGACGGTGAGAGCCTAGCTACGGTATTATCGCGCGAGGTTGACGAGATGCTTGGTGCGGCAATTTTCGTCCCCGTAATCGCTGTAGAGGTCGCCGGCCAACGCGGGGAAGGAGCCCCAATGTTTGACGGTACGCCATTGTGAGTTTCCTCTCTAGATCCGGGTGTTCTCGGCAGGGTTACTTGGGAGCCTTGGTTGCTGCCATACGATGCATTCCCGCCTTTCCCTGCTGCAGCTACAGCAAGAACGGGCTTCTGTGGGGCTGCTGTTGGTTTAGGCGCTAACTGGTTGCTGGAATGAGCGCTTGAAGGTGACCCGGTTGTAGCAGTGGACGTTGAGGGAGTAGCAACGCTATTACCGGGTGAGATTGACGAGGTGCTTGGTGCAGCAATTTTCGTTTCCGTAACGGTTGCAGAGGAAGCTGAGCCATGCGTGGAAGGAACCCCAGCGGTCGTTGACACTTTAGTCTTGGTTGCCTCTCCCGTGCTGGATGTTCCTGTCGATACGGTGGTGCTATGAGATTTTATTTCAAAGACTTTTTGAAATACTTCTCCATTATTTGTGTTACGCTCTGTCGTTCCAGTGCTCGATAGTACCGTAGGTGGAGATTTCTTTTGCGTGTGCTGAAGAGGAGCCAAACCTTGTTTTATGCCTTGAACTGCAGCAGTGGAAGTGGCTGGAATAATAGGGATGGTCGTTGGTCGGTTTGCCAATGGACGGGAAGCTTCCCCGACCACTGGTATACGTGGCACCTGGTTGGGTAAATTTATCTGTCTACCCTTCGTAGAGAGACCATTTCTGCCATCGATCACTGTTGTTTCGACGCGGCCATGTGAAGGACTCGCAACGGGAGTAACATTATTTTGAGACGATTCTTTGTTGTTATGCGTACTGGTTGCGCTTTTGATTTTCGATAAAAGGGCACCTTCGGTTCTAGCAGGCGTGTTTGTAGTGCTCTTGTTAGAGATCAATGTTCCTACACCAGAGGATTTCGTTGCCTGGCTCGTGCTTTCTTTGGGCAAACTAGGCACTTCCTTCCTTTGTGATGGTGTCGGCAATGGGTTAGGCACGGTGTGTGGCACAGCAGTTGGTGGGACCGGGAGAGTCGAGCCTTTTGCACCAGTGTTCAACAAGGTTTTGGGTTTTGTGGAGTCCAAATTCCTGGAAGGGGATGCAACGCCCTCTTTCTTAGAGTGGTTCCGCGTGGACTGACCTTTGCGGTGGTTTTGTTTCCGCTTATGCTTGAAACGGCGAAAAAAGCCTCTGAAGAACCTTTTCTTAGGTCGGGCCTTCGAAGCGCCAGAGCCTGAGCCCGAGGTCTTGCCGGTGCTGCCTTTTTTGGTTTCTGGCAAACCCGATAGCTGCGAAGTGCCGCCAGGTTTCAAAGGTAGCGCTAAGGATTCCGTGTTAACTGAAGGACCATTCTTTCGCGGCAGACCAGGAAGCTTCGCGTTTTTAGTAGCATCGAGCGCTCCGGCAACCGTGTTTTTGGAAGCAGCAAGCGTTGAGGAGGCGCTGAGTTTTCCGGCTGGCTGAGCACCACCCAGCAACGGTGCTCCGCTGCGAACGGCAGCATGGGATAGCAAAGAACTTCTGCGTAAGGAGGTTTCGGTCATCCCTGCCTTCATCGCACTATGTGAACCCAGAGCTAGTGAGCTGATACTCTGTTTTTTTGTTCCTGCGTCAGCTATTGAGCGCTGTTCTTTTGGAGGAAAGGTAATGCCTCGGGCTGGCAGATTACGTTGCGGGCTTTCCAGTGACACAGGTGGTTTTGAAGAAATAGTCGGCACTACCCGGGCAGTTCCTGCCGAAAGCAATGGTATAAGAGCGGCAGGGCTGCTGGTAGGTTGAGTGGGGGCTCCAGATCTGGTAATACTTGACTCGGTTGTTGTAACCTTTCCTGCACTATGCGAAATACGAGCTAGAAAGTGGTTGCTCGGTTTTGACTTGCCTGCATTAGCTTCAGATGACTGTTGTTTGAGAGAAGAGGTAATGCCTGTGTTAGGCGGATTATATTGCCGGGTTTCATGTGAGACTTGATTTTGTGAAGCAGCCGGTGCTACCGGGGCAATTGAAATTTGTGACGTTGGAGGCGCGACTGATGGCGGACCAACACCAATGCCTTGTGGACGATTGGCGCTTTCAGGCGAATTTTGAATTGGTGAGCTTGTACGTGCTATCGGAGGATTACCTGTAAGAGGCGACAGCGGCTTTTTCAAAACTATTATTAGTCTCGTGCTTCCAGAATGTCGTCTTGAAGAGTTTAAAACGTTTCCAAATGTTCTTTCCGTTCGGGTTGAGGCCTCCCTTGTTGACACGGAAGCAGCCGTGACTTCTATAGGACTTCCGGTTAAGGGCGGTGGTCTGGCGCTGGGCTGGTAGTGAGAAATTGCAGAAATTTGTTGAACACGGGGAGCGTTCGCCCGGGCAGTTGCGACCGACATAACGGCACGCCCTAGTGTTGTTCTTGACACAGTTGACATTTGAGAGCCTTCTCTGCCATTATTGGCTGCTGCCGCACCGCCTGAAGGCGGAATTGGTCGCGAACCGCCACCCAACTCCTCTCCGGCAAGAACAGGCTTGTGGCTAATCCGTCGTTCGTGTAGTTCTTTTGTGGGAATTACGACGTGCTTATTCGCGCTTTGGGAATTACGAAGTGGTGGGTTGTTAGTTTGTATTGAAGCTCCCCCTGTAGCTGGCGGTAGCGGTTGCCTAACAAGGGTAAGAGGCACGGTACCAGCCGGCCCTTGTGATGGTTTTAAGGCGCCCACAACAGATGTTTTTATCAGGCTGCCAGGAATACTCTCAGACGGTGAGTGTGGAGGTGGTCTCAAAGGAGCAGTTCCTATTGAAGACGGCGCCATGCTGAGGGGGTTATTGGAGTGTAGCAGGAGAGTAGCCCGCGAACTACCAGAGGGAATCCCGGCAGCTTCTGTTGGAGTGTTTAGAGGCTGCGATACCGTCTTCGGAGCTCCTGGCCATAGGGGCGTCTGTTCACGTTTGCGTTCGAACACGCCGGCAGTCGGCGGAAAAAGGGATGGGTGACCACGACTGTAACTGGTGGGGATTGATGCGACACCGGCGCTAGGCGGGTTGGTAACTGTTCCCTTACTGTGGTTGACTTCAGGGCCACTGGCACCCGTGTGCAAAGGAATAACGCTGGAGCCGCTGCTTGGCACCGACGTCCCACCAAAAGCAGCCAGCGAAGGTTGACCAGGAAGCACGTTACGGGATGGACCTTGTGCACTTTCTTTCAACAGAGAAAAGGCTGCCGCGTAGGGACCATTCAGCTGACTTCCGGCTGAATTTTCTGCCTGCGACGCGGCGCCAGGATGCGGACTTTCGATGGGAGGTGACCGACTGGAAGATGACGGGAAAGCTGAAGGTTTTTGAATATACCCGGTATTGCTAATGGCGGGTGCAGCTGGTGCCATCGTTGGGTGGCTTTCATCAACCACGTTCGCAGTGGTCGGAAACCCAGGAAGTCTTTCCCTGTCATTACGTTTCGTGCCTAACGAGGGTGAAGGCGGGACTATCGGTGAAGCCCGGCCAAACGGAAATTCCGCTGGGGTGGCGCTGCCCCCACCGCTAACTTCTCCAGTGGGTCCATTGTGAGCGACGCTCGCAGAAGGGGTACCAGATGTCGGGACACCTGATATTGTGCCCAACATTATTCCAATTGCGTGCTTTATGACATTTCCATTTGAACTAGGAGCTCCCGAAGCAGAACCTGGGCTTAGCGAGTCTTTAGGCTTTGGTTGCGATGCGCTAATAAAGGGCGGCAAGGAAGGATGCTCTGAAGGGCCTGGGGAACTCGCCGAGGGCATTGCAGGGGCAGCTTGCGCTCTGTCGTGTTCAGTGCTTCCCTCTGTCGATGGTGGTAGTACCGGCGGACCCCCGCCAAAACTGACGGCAACCGCTCCAGAACTGCTCGAAACTGTTCCACCGGGATTATGTGCCGGATGGTGGTCTGGTTTAGAAACGCTCGTTAAGATGGAGCTAAAAGGATGTTCGTCATGCTTCTTCTTTTCGGACAACACGGATGCACCGTGCGCGAGGAGTTTTTTAAAAGTGGAACCGACTGCCGCGGCAGTCGCGGTAGCGACGATACTGCTAGCTGCGCTCGATGTGCTGCTGCTGCTGCCCGACGTTTTTGAGGAACCGCCGCCGAACAATGAGCTGGCTGTTGAAACGATAGGGCCGAATGGGGTGCCGGGTTTCGGTGCTTTCGTTCTGTACGAGCCGGATGCAAATTTGTCGATGGCCGCGATGACCTTGCCGAGAGCTCCCTTGGGCTTGATGTCGTCATCGCTGCCGAACGGCATGCAGCCTCCGTTCTTGCAGACTCCTCGTCGGCGAAGTAGGAGCGTCTGCGAATAAATGCGAAGCAGTGTTTTTGTAAATATCGCACAAATTAAGACCTGTGTAGTCGAGCTATTTTATTTTCGTCTGCGGTACGCAAGAAGCGATTCCCAAAGCATGCTACACTCAAATCTGAAGTTCATGTTTTGCAAGTATTGTAAGGCACAACTACTTTTTGACGGGGATGTAATAAGGATACAAGAGTTGCTTTCAATGCGGAAGCATTAAATTGGCTTATTGAGGAAAAAAGCTAGCGTCGGTGTCGAACAGCCGCCTCTAAACCGACGTGACTGTGAAGTGTTTCATACCACATTCGTCACAATATTAAAACACAAAACATAACTGCGCTGCTAGAGAGCCCGTGGGCATGCGCAGAGCCACGTGGAAAGCGAAGAGCATATCATGCACGGGCTGCGCTGGTCAGACCCTGCGGTGTTAAAGGCACCATTAAGCCAGGCTGCTCTGCGACGCAGTGAAATTTTCAGCGACATCGTGCGTATGGTTGCCCAGTACAGCCTACGGGGCAACGCAGAAAATAAAAATTTTAATCGCAGAAGTGAAAAAGATGGCCGGTAGGAAACTGGAATAACTGCAATTGCGTGGAGCGCAAAGCTCGAAGAACCCGAAATGCCCAATCAAACAATAATGGTTACGCATTCATAACTCATAAGAAGAGCTAGGCGTCTTCTGATTTTTTTTTTCGGCAGTGTTGAGCTGATCATAGAACGGTCTCCTGGGAAGCTATACTTTCCACGTGTTCTTCTTTACTGAAAGGATCAGGGGTAAACTGAATGATAAAAGAAATGATAATTTAAAGGGTGTGGCACTTCTGTGCTTGAAGTGCCGTAGGCTGTGGCAAAGTGCGCGAAAGGCTTGGTATGATTGCTTCGCATAAAGCAGTGAAATATATTTCAAAGCTGCAAGCGCACTCCCTAACGTCACGGAGGCGCATATATACACAGACGGGCTCAGAGCTGTGAAGCACCTGAAGCAAGCGAAAAAGACTCCTCTGATCTGCCAGCAGATTCACAGCCTCCACAAGGCCGCACAGCTAAGGCCGCACAGCACAGGATACGCGTAGGTACATTCTGTACAGGGCCATTGTCAGAATTTTGTGAGCCAATTAATGGAGAATCTTTTGCACTCTACTTCCACAACTGAGTTCACCCCTAGCCGTTTTCCTTGTGATCCATGTTCCCGTCTTTCTGGCCGGAAATCTCTTCCTAGAAGGGACACGCGTGCCTTAATTCCCCCGTGTGTCTTCTCTGTGACCTCTAAGATCTCCCGTGAGAAGGAAGTTTCTCTAAGGGGGCTTCGGGCTGATGTGGCTCTCACACTTGTCACCTGGAGTTGGGCAGCCTACCCAGTACACCCAGGAGTATGTCCCAAGTGTCCGGCTCCGCTACCTCCATTCAGCCGTACGGCTGCAAAGGAAAGTTATAGAGCTTTTTTAGAAACTTCGCAGTTGAAGAAAAATTCGTCCTGGTCCACACCTATAAACCAGCAGGTATTTAGTCTGCATAGAACACCGTATAAAACGCACCTCCACCGCCTGGGGTGGTCATCGATGGCAGGAACTCCGGGTCTTTGATTCTGAGAGAAAGGAAGTTTGAACCAGAGCATGCTAACCTTAAATTTAATACTCTAGTCTGTCAGCTCAGCACAGGCGTTACCGTGATGGGCCGATAGAAATTACCTCTACGAATGCGAAGGACCCTTATCTTTGAAAGAAGCGAGTCAGCAGCAGCGCTTTACAAAGCATGGTAGCAACTGGAGCTGCTCCTAATTTAAATTAGCCAGCGTGATTATCCTTCTGGTGTCATGAAGGATTTCTCCCATCCGTGGCGAAAAATTCGCAAAAAAATACAGTGTAGTGAAATAAAGGAAGGATAAAGCGACGGCACAAGTTGCGTTCTATACGAAGCCTAAATTAGCTGCAGTGTCACAATGGAGAACATCTTAGAGTTTATGAATGTTTCAAAGAACACACGCCTGATATCACACAAGGCACAGAACTTCGTCTTTGCTGCTGAGGACAGCGACATTCTGATAAGCACGCAGCCTAGGCCAGACGGGACGACCTAGTTGCAAAATGTTTTTCAACGACGCTCTACTCGTTTCGCCAGCTGTGACAACCACCGCCGCTGTCGTTGTCGTGAATACGTGGTATTACCCAACCATACAACGAAGAACACTGCCGTACTCATAAGGCACATAAAGACTTCATCTTAGTGATCGAGGGGTGACCCGCTACTTATTACGGCGCTGCGGGGAGTGATGAGACGTTTCGATTCTGGTCACAGCAGTTACTGTCGAGTGATCGCGCTCCTCACTAACGTGGCAAAACAATCAGGGGCGGAAGCGTTATTCCCCCTTTAAAGGAAGCCAAAATACAAGTTGGGTTCTTGAAGAGGACTGATTTTTCCATATAACACCGACCGAAATTCAATCGCGAACTTCAAACAAACACGAGGGATATTAAGGAAAACAGACTCCCAGTGTCGACTCCCGACCAGTTTCCGGCGGTTTTCCCATGACGTCACAGAATCCTGTTTCTGCGGTTGGCGGCCGCTGACCTAACCAAGCCGCCGCAAAAAAACAACATGATAACTCTTCGAAGAACTGCCATTTGGGAGTGTTGGTATAAGTTCATGATTAAAAAAGCGCTTATTCAAAAGGCTGTGTCTAGCGTTCCGTCCAGACGGAACGGCAGCTGTCACTAAAGTTCCGTCCAGAGGAAACACAACTCGCGTTCAGAGCAGTCTCTCTTGATTTTTACCCAACCGGCCAAACCGCTACCGCTCCAGAATTACGGATAATTATTAATCATTATTATTAATTACAGATGGTCGGACTAACTCTAGCTCTATCCCAACAGATCTCCAAGCTGCCACCCGACGCCCGCTTCACAATATTTCAGCGAGAGCAGTCGGTCTTGATTTTTACCTAACCGGCCATAGTCAGTATTAATTAATAATCACTGGTAATAATTACAGGAGATCGGGTGTAACTGGCGATGGCTCCGTCGGCCTTGGCTTCAGTCGGTTCAGCCGCTTGAGTAAAAAACCAAGACCGACTGCTCTCACCGCGTGAATTGTAAAGCGGGCGTGAAGTTTTGCTGTTACAAAATGCTAACCACGCGGCCCCCCCCCCCCCCCCCCACACACACACACACAAAAAACGCGGTGCGAGAATCGAACCACGGACTACAACGGCTGTAGTCAGCGGCAGAACCACTACACCAAATCCCATTTTTTTATTGCCTGCTTTGACATTTTTACAGCACATCACACATCATGTCATGTAATGATCCGTCAACCCTACTTGGCTGACTACGTGGCTTTAAAACTTTCTAAGACACACTAAATCTTCAAGCACGGGCCAGAACGAAAAACGGCGGATAATCGGCTGCTTTTGATTTGGCGTTCGGTCTGGACGGAACGCTACACACTTCCTATTCAGAAAAATAGACGAAACAAGGGACACAAGACGAAGTGCTTCGTCTTGTTGTTAAATCTTTTAAGAGGAAAGGCCGGAGGCCTCGTGGGGGAGTTGAGAGGGGAGGGTTGATGGATCAAAAGGGGTTCGTATGAGTTCATGATCGTCGGGAGGCGACAGAAGTTTTTTAACAGGAGGGTTGTTCATCATGAATGGTCTATTTACTGGGGTAGGCCACCGCTATATAATTCGCGCTAGACCGCTCTTAATGGCAAACTGAATGATAAGGTTGATAGTGTGTTAATCTAATGTGAGGGGATCCATGTGGGCTGAGGGATCTGGATTTGGAGAAGTGAAATTCCGGTATCAAAAAAATTTGGGGCATATCCAGACCAGGTGGTGCAAATCAGCCTTGACGGCTTGCTGACAGGATGGCCGTTTCGGGTTCGTCTTGTGTCTCTTGCAATCGTCTCCGCGTTTGAATAAGCGCTTTTTCAATCATGAACATGATGACTTTTTTAATAAGGCGTCTATTCTCGTCTGATAATATCACTTGAATGTTAACGCGCAGTTAACACCCTGACAACTATGGTTTTAGTGCCGGCCCACGTTACGTCACTCCTGACCATATTCAGTTTCAGTTTCAGTTCAGGTTCAGTTTATTCTCGTATTGAAAATACAGTGTGTAAAAATACATATACAGAAAGGGGTCCCAGAGTTATAAACTGTAATGGGACGCCTTTTTATTTATTGTACACAACTAAGCATTTAGTAGCAGTCATGAACACGAATAATATGCATAAACGGAAATCTGCAGTAATAATAATTAACTATGACATGGAAAGAAACTATAATTATGACGAACATGTAGGAATAATAAATACCAGAAAATGAAGTACAAGTACACAAAACATTGGAAAGGAATACATTAGTAAGCAACCACATCAGCGTAAATTGTCTGAAAAAAGAAATGTCCTGAGAGCATGCCTGAACGATGACAAGGATGATGCAGATTTAACATTATAAGGCAAGTTGTTCCAAGCTTTTATAGCACCAAACCCGACTGTATTTTTCCCATAGTTAGTGCGCACAGAAGGCAGTAAGCAGTTATTTAACTCAGCAAACCTAGTTTTATTGGGGCTAGAGAGGGTATGGCGGTCAATTATGTGAAGAATACCGGGATCATGAGCCAGGCGGTAGGCAATGAGGCATAGATTGTGGTTTATAAGCTGTGTGATTGAGTACAGATTAAGTTGGCGCAAAAGAGGTGCGACATGTGCGCTGCAAGTGCTGTGTGTAAGTATTCGAATAGCTTGTTTTTGAACCTGCTGTAATGGAGCGATATGGGAGTTGTATGTTAATCCCCAAGATGCTATGCAGTAATTAATATGGCTGTGTATAAAAGCGTAGTGCAGCGTGAGGAGTGTTGAAATAGGAAAATACTCCCGTGATTTAATTAGCACTCTAATTCCAAATGCCGTTTTTTTCTGAGGGAATTAATATGAACATCGTATTTCAAGAATCGGTAAAGTTGAATACCGAGAAATGAACACTGTTCTGTTGAGAATATTGCAGTGGAATTAATGCGCAAAGGTGGAATATTGCTTCGTTCTTCGTGACGCGTGCTAAAAACCATGAATTTAGTTTTGCTTCTATTTATCAGTAGATGGTTTTTGCGACACCACGTATTAATACTCGTGAGGTCACGATTAAGATTTTGTGTTAGATTGTTTATGCACGTATGCGACGAATATATGGTGGTGTCATCCGCATATAAAACACAATCAGATGCTGGCGTAAGGCTATTAGGAAGATCATTGATATAAAGCAAAAATAGAAGTGGGAACACCTACGTTAATTGTTTTAGTGGTAGATGATGCGCCAGATATAATGATTGTTTTTTGGCGATTTAATAAATAATTGCGAATTAGCTTTAGGGAGGGCCATTAATACCATAAGATTCATCATCATCATCATCATAATCATCATCACCAGCCTATCTACGCCCACTGCAGGGCAAAGGCCTCTCCCATTATTCTCCAATTATCTCGGTCCTGTGCCAACTGCAACCAATTTATCCCCGCAAACTTCTTGATCTCATCTGCCCATCTAACTTTCTGCCGCCCCCTGCAACGCTTGCCTTCTCTAGGGATCCACTCAGTTACCCTTAATGACCAGCGGTTATCTTGCCTTCGCATTACATGCCCTGCCCACGGCCATTTCTTCTTCTTAATTTCTACTAATATGTATTTAACACCAGTTTGCTCCCTGACCCACTCCGCTCTCTTCTTGTCCCTTAATGTTACACCTATCATTTTCCGCTCCATTGCCCGCTGGGTCGTTCTCAATTTAAGTTGAACCCTCTTAGTGAGCCTCCAAGTTTCTGGTTCGTAGGTGAGTACCGGTAAGATGCAGCTGTCATACACTTTCTTCTTCAGCGACAATGGTAGGCTGCTATTCATTATCTGAGAATGTCTGCCATATGCACCCCACCCCATTCTGATCCTTCTAATTATCTCTGCCTCATGGTTGGGATCTGGGGTCACAACTTGGCCTAAGTAGATATATTCGCTTACCACTTCCACTGCCTCGCCCCTTTCCCAAACTGCTGTGCTGTCCCGGGGTTATTGATCATTACCTTAGTTTTCTGCATATTATTTTCAGGCCCACGGTTCTACTCTGTTCGCTCAGTTCGGAAAGCATGCTTTGCAATTCGTCCCCCGAGTTACTTAGCAAGGCAACGTCATCAGCAAATCTGAGGTTACTGAGGTATTCTCCATTAACCCTTACTCCCACCTGTTCCCAATCCAACGTTCTGAATACTTCTTGTAAGCATGCTGTGAATAACATTGGAGAGATTGTGTCTCCTTGTCTGACACCCTTCCTTATAGGTATTTTACTGCTCTCCCTATGGAGTATGATGGTAGCTGTAGACCCATTGTAGATATCCTCTAGTATTCTTACATAATGCTCATCTACCCCCTGGTTCCGTAATGCCTGAATGACTGCTAGGGGTTCGACCGAGTCAAATGCTTTCTCATAATCTATGAAGGCTATATATAGGGGTTCATTATACTCAGCGCACTTTTCTATCACCTGATTGATCGTGTGAATATGGTCCATTGTTGAATAACCTTTACGGAACCCTGCTTGTTCTTTAGGTTGACTGAAATCTAAGGTTGCAGAGATTCTGTTAGCGATTACCTTGGTAAATACTTTGGAGACGACTGACAGTAGCTGATCGGCCTGTAATTTTTCAAGTCCTTCATGTCGCCTTTCTTATGGATTAGGATGATGTTCGCGTTCTTCCAAGATTCCGGTACCATTGCGGTCATTAGGCATTGCGTATACAGGTTTGCCAGTTTTTCAAGTACAATTTCTCCGCCATCATTCAAGAGGTCTGCTGTTATCTGATTCTCACCAGGTGCTTTGCCCCCTTTCGTTTCTTTGAAAGCCTTCCTTACTTCTGCGGTCGTTACTGGTGGGATGTCTATCTCCTCTGAACTACTGTCTCGTTCGGCATTATCCTGTATGTCCCGGCTACTGTACAGATCCCTATAGAACTCCTCGGCCACTGTGACTATTTTATCCCTATTTGTGATGACATTGCCTTGCTTATCCTTAAGTGCATACATCTGATTTTTCGCCAAGACGTCTCTTCAGTGCTTTCAGGCTACCTCCGTTATTTACAGCGTATTCGATCCTCTCCATATTATACTTCCGTATGTCAGCTGTCTTACGCTTATTGATAAACTTCGAGAGCTCGGCTAGTTCTATTCTGTCAGCTGCGGTGGAGATTCTCATGGTTTGCCGTTTCCTGATTAGATCTTTTGTCTCCTGTGTAAGTTTACCAGTATCCTGTCTAGCCATAGTGCCCCCGACTTCTACTGCACACTCCGTGATAATGCGTGTAAGGTTGTCGCTCTCTTCCTGTGCCGTAAGCTCGGCTTCCTCGTTAAGGGCGGAATATCGGTTCTGCAGCGCGATCCTGAATTCTTCTACTTTGCGTCTTACTGTTACCTCATTTATCGGCTTCTTTCGTACTAGCTTGTTGCGGTCCCTCCTCAAATCTAGCCTAATTCGAGATCTTACCATACGGTGGTCACTGCACCTTACCCTTCCGAGCACTTCCACATCCTGCACGACGCCAGGGTTATCGCATAGTATGAAGTCTATTTCATTTTTGTGCTCCCCATTCGGGCTCCTCCAGGTACACTTCCGACTCTCCCGTTTACAGAAGAAGGTATTCATTATGCGTAGGTTGTTCCGTTCTGCAAACTCAACTAGTAGGTCCCCCCTGCTATTTATACAGCCCACACCATAGTTCCCAACTGCCTTGTCTCCAGCTTGATTCTTGCCTAGTTTAGCATTGAAGTCCCCCATAACTACGGTATGCTGTGTTTTTACTTTAACCATTGCCGTTTCCACATCTTCATAGAAGCGTTCCACTGCGTGGTCGTCGTGGCTGGATGTGGGCGCGTAGCCCTGCACCACCTTGAGCTTGTACCTCTTATTGAGCCTAATTACAAGACCTGCTGCCCTTTCGTTAATGCTATAGTATTCGTCTATGTTGCCAGCTATGCTTTTATTGACTAGAAATCCCACTCCCAGTTCTCTTCTGTCCTCTAGACCACGGTAACATAAGATTAGAGTTTCTGAAAAACAATGTTAAGATTAATTGAGTCAAAAGCTTTCGTAAAGTCAATAAAAACAGCACCAACAAATTTACCCCTATCAATTCAATTTTTGATCTTGTCAGTTAGTGCAACCAACGCAAGATTAGTGGAGTAACCGCTGCGGAAGCCAAACTGCCTTGGAGTTAGTAGGTTGAACTTGCAGATATAGTTTGAAAGACGTTTTTCTATCAATTTTTCAAGCACTTTGCTAAAAAATGGGAGAATAGAAATGGGCCGATAATTTCCTACGGATGTTTTATCACCCTTTTTGAAGACAGGGGTCACTCTGGTTTTTTTCATTTCGAGTGGAAAAACAGCCGTTTTAAAAACCAAGTTAACAATGTGAGCGAAAACGCCAGATACGATATCAGAAATTGCTTTGATGTGTTGGGCATGAATGTTATCAAGGCCGGGACTACAGCATTTAAGATTAGTAATGGCTGATCGAACTTCCACCGAGGTAGTAGGAAAGAGATAAAAGGAGTGCAAAGAACGCTCCAGGCTATTGTCAGATCTAGTTAAGTTCGCAACTGGAGGAGCAAAAAAACGCGTCACTAAAGGCATTATCAATGTCACTGGGGCTACTTAACAAAGTTCCATTTTGTAATATTTCTGAAATTGAATGTCAGCAGTGTTACTGTTCAAAAACAAGTTAAGTATGTGCCATTGTTTGCCAGTATTATTACCTGCTTCATTTATTTATTTTTCATAGTATGTACGCCTGGCGCGTTTTAGTAGCGTATTGAGTAAGTTGCCGTATTTCTTGTAGCGTAGCTTGAGTTGGCCGTTAAAACGTTTCTTTTTAGTTTTCCGGTATAAGTTGTCTTTCTTCCTTAGGCCAACTAGTACGCCCTGTTGCGCGAAATTGGAGATTTGCAATTTATCTCGCGTTTTTTTTTTCGGTTTAAAAACAACTTGCCTGGCCAAAATGAAGATGAGTGAGTTGCCAAAGGCTAGCTCTTTCCAATCAATGAGAGCTGCCTTTCGTCTTCATAGCCCCTTCCATAATTTGTCCACCCACGCAACTGAGATGCTAAAACTAAGGAAACAGCGGAACTGGTGTTCTTCATTAGATGAGCGCCCATCATACCCATCTTATCGGTAGATCGGATGGTGATGCCGCCGAGCACACGCCGTCTGCCTCAGCCAGAACACCTGCGCGTCAGAGCTTACGCCATCACTAGGCGCATACGTTTCCAGTGCCTTCATATTTTCATATAGAATGGTTTATAGTGCCCCTGGAAACATGCCTTCACAATAATGCAATTGTGCTTGCAGGTGAAGTCGACTTTAAAGAAATCGATGTAAGCATCGTATTTGTAAGCTGGCCTTAACACATTTTTTGTTGCCCCATGAAGCGCACTTATAAAGAAAGCCTCTCCCTCCCTTATGTAATCCCCATGGTCCTTTAGGAGAAATACGCAAAAGAAAATGCCATAATACGTCACTCGTTTTTGATTGTGATATTACGACCTCAAGTGATAATGCAATAATACTTGAGGGGGCTGCTCCTCCACCCGGCCCTATATAGAGTATGAATGGTGTGATTGCGCTTGCGGTTTTGTGTATAGGTGTTCAACTACACTGTTTCTTTACCAATTCATTCTAAAGAGGAATGAACTAGTATTGTTAGATTGTTCTCACTCGTTCACTGGATGTCGACATTCGTCTAATGGTCTACGCACAAAGATGTATCTTGCAATGTGCACACAGTGCGTTTCAGTAAATCCAGCACTTGTTCTGGTAGTGCCACCCCTGCAGTGCACTGCTTAACACAAGGAAAGGGTCAAGTGTTGTGAATGCTAGGAATTCACTTTTGAGAGCAATACTGATCGCGCCTAACTCCTACAAAAGGCCAATTATCGCCACCTTTGCAGTTCCATTGTGCCAGTGAAAGGGCAACGAACACATCCAGAGAAAGTCTATAGCTATTTCCACGATCTATGAGAATGTAGCTAATACTGTGTGTCACGACACTGGTTGGTGTTGCGAGCAACACGCAGCGAAGCACATTATCAGTCAACTTGATAAGGGAGTATGCCGACTGGGTGTTCGGAAGGCATGCGTGCCCATTCTCACCAGTCCGTGTTTCATTGTGTCTGGAACCAGGATGGTTTAAATGAAGTAGTGTACATGCATAAGCTTACAATATTGCTTTCTTTGTATGGATAAGCCAATTGCTCAGGCGGTAATGAAAACCGCAGAGTCGTTCTCGTGAAGCATTCGACACCCTATTGAAATTGTACAAAAGCAGCGTGTTCTGGTTTGGTTCATCAGCTACAACCCGTGCAGCATTTTCTTAAAGAAAGGGGGCATGGCCAACCAAAGGCACTTTAGCCTGCTTCTTGCAAAAATCTGGCATAGACACCCCTGAGGGACATCTGCTGCGGAATCTATGCAGCTTAAAACAACGACAGGACAAGGCCATGAGCTGTTTAATTTCGCCAGAGCGCGAGAACGCAGCATTTTCTTTGTTTCCAAGCGGCTCTTTGTTCGGCAGGCTATTCATTGTTCTCGCGTCAGTATTCGGCCCATCCATGCAGTTTCTGCTCGTGTTATATGGTGCCCTTCATGGAAGACTACGAGGAGAGATTTTTGATGTAGGTAAAGAGAAGAATTCTGGCTCTGGCTGTAAATAATTCTTTTATAATTATTTAAGGACGCCAGTTTCCTTCGTTCTTCGATGGATCACCATAACTTTGCAGTTCACTAGACGTTACTGACCGCTTGTAATCGGCGTAATCCACGAAGGTCTCTTGGGGACGTTCCGAAGGAAATAGTCAACACCATTTTATTCTAGAAGGCGGTCATCGGATTTGAGTACATGTTCACTGTCCGCCGTAATGCCCTCCACTCCGCGCTAGTCGACGCCCTGTTCGCCATCAATTGTAACGCCGGAAATTTTTGAAAGTTTTGCAATGAACAGTTGAGGAATAATTGCCGATTGCCCACCACAGAATCAGAATTAGTGTTCTTCCCTTTCAGTCGGACAGGACTAGCAGCAGCCGTACGTTTGGCTTACAGTTATGGGACTTGACACATGGTGAAATGGCGGCATAACAGACATATGGAGTAACCTCATGGCGGAGTCACCTCATACGACGTTGAACGAGGTAGGGGCATAGGGTCGCAGTGGTGCAGCCGCATCTGATGTTCCTATTCACGGAATCCCCGCGTTTGACGGGTATGTTTGGCTTCCTGAGTTTTATGTTCCGTATACTTACTAAGTTCTAGATTCGTGATACCCTTACTGCAACAACTGCACCTAGCCGAAGTCCATGGAACACCCGCTGTTAAAGCTTCCCGCAAAAATTTCTGCCGTCGATCCATGGAGACAGAGCGATAGAAAAACAGAACGACGAAGAGCGCGTGGAGAGGGATACGCCAAGCCGAGCGCCAAGATGGGCGCGGCGTTGGTTGCGGTGGCACTGAGCTCGCACCACTACCTCTTCCAGAGGCACCCGTCGTCCAAATGCTCGACTCGTTACAGCACGGCTTAAACGCCTCGCAAAATTTAGTGGGACAGAAATGCAGGGCCTGATAGGCGACAAATAGGGTAAACATGAGAATGACGAGGACGAAATTGTGATAGGGGGGGACAACGGGAGGAGCGATACGCATACAGTGTCGCTGCCAAGCCGAGAAAACGGGACAGCTGTGCGGGTTAGAACGGAAAGTACGGTTGGCGCGGCATGCGAGGGTCTTGGAAAAACGCTGTGTTGTGGGCTTTCAAAGGTGGGGGCAAAGCTTCCGTAACGGGCCGAGCCTGATGTGCACGATAGAGAGGGGAAAGATGCTCACGCATTGTTAAAGACGTGACATAGGTAACCCTTTTCTTGTACTGAACACCGTGTCGCAACGGATTTGACTTCTTGCAGACTGTTCGTGCTACCAATGCGTAAGATCATAGCCCATCTGCTATGATTCCCATACCAAAACTTCCAAAATTCCCTATATATTTTATTTCTCGCGTCTGTGTTAAGAAAAGGTCCACTAACAAGTGCACACGCAGATGTAAGAAAGTATAACATTTCAAAACAGAGGTGGGCGTTTATCACGACTACGTCTCAACGCAGCGCTCACAAATTCATACCTGTTTCGACTTGGTGTGAACAAGAACCTTTACTGTGATAACTGTGGATCACCAGAAACAGTTTAAGAAACTACTGTTTAAGTACTCCGCTTACTTCAAGCAAGCAGCCGTTTCGTGAAAGAAGTGGAGTTCCTAAGCCAGGGGCCAGTGACCTAAAAGTACTTCTGGCTTTATGGATCTTCTCTTGATCTCAATGCAAAACACTTACTGCGTTGTTTGATTATCTAGAAGAGATTGGCATCACTGAAGTGATTTAAAATAACAATGTGATCTTCAGACTGCTTCATCAAAATGCAGACATGAATGGGACGCTCCGGTTTTTCACCGCAGAGCTGTTTAGGCCGACACAAATTTGTTCGGCCTAGGCAGAAAACCTCAAGCGCACGTGAGCGCTTGCGGCGCGGCGATCGCCCGGCTGCGCGTGGGCTCGCGCCACATGAGGAGCTCCCACCCTCGTCGTCATCGTCGTGTAGCGTGCCAGGGGTCCGCTGCGCCGATGACGATAACGACGAATTTGTCAAGCCATTCTTTCAAAATCCATACGTGGGACGGCCACCAGACCAGCTGACGAAGTGTTGGCCTACCGAGGCGATGCCGCGCTACAAGAGGATTTGCCTAACGCGGCTGCGCCGTCGGAACACGACGACGAAAGGGATGACGACGACTGGTACCGAATAAAACACTGCGCATACTTTAATGGTTTTTGCTTTACAGGGCCGTCCAAAACGGCTTTGCACTGTTGCGTCCGGCTGCTCCCTCTCTCGCGGGATCCGCTGTGAGTGAGAGGAGAAGCTAAGCCTATCCGCAGCTCCTCTGTTTTTTCTCCAGCCTTGCACCACTAGCACAGGCTGTGCCATTTTTTGTTTTAAATTTTTCTTCTATCCTCGTCATTCTGCTGGCCTTTTATCTATCGAGCCTTGCCTTTCATCCATCCCCTTTCCCCCTCAACATAGTTCAATGCCAGGAAAACCACGTGACGTATACGTTTGAGTCATTGCATACTATACAACCATCCAGTGATGCTTTTTAAGCAAGGATAGGTGACGCACTTGGCGCGTTAGAGCCTTACCGAACAAAGAACTCCATCTCTTTCCGTGCTCAGTACGATAGAAGGCAACTCGAGGAAGTTGATCTTGATGCACAGGTAGCGGCACGGGATCACTTTACCGCTCTGAAAGACGAAAGAAACCAAAACATTTTCGCTCTCGTCTGAATGTAAATTTGTGTTTAGATAAATTTGAAGCGTGTTCTGCTCAGGTTTTGTCAGTGAGTAAATTGTTGACTGCCTTTTAGACAAAACACAAGACGCGGATGTGTAACTTTCAAACGCATTAACTGTCGGACCACAATTTCCATCTCCTGATGTCACTTGAATACTAAGGTGATCTCAATGAATAGATTGTTATATATTGACACGAGGCACCGACTGGCGATAACAAACTATGTGGTTATGGGGGGATTTGCCCCAGGTTAAACGAACGGGGATTGTGCGAGGAGGTCCCGTGGAAGAAGAGGACGAGGTGTGATGGTTGTGCTTCCCTCAGTGTGTACCAGCGGCATCCAGCCTCTGGCGTTTTGAATATTGGAAATACATTTTTCTACGGCATCCTCGTCTCGCAACATCTTGTGGTGGAGGTGCTGGGTCTTCTGAGAAGACGGAGCTTCTCAGCGGTCGCCAGATTTCGTTCACCGAGCTTCGCTCGGACGACCCAGCGGCTACTGCAGCCATGACAATTCCCGTTCGTTGAACCTGTGGCAAATCCCCCCATAACCACACAGTTTGTTATCAGCTGTCGGTGCCTCGTGTCTTCATAACACCCGATGGTCTGTACCAGTTCAAAGTGATGCCATTCGGCCTTTGCAACGCTCCAACCACATTCGAGCGCATGATGGATTCGCTGCTCCAGGGCTTCAAGTGGTCCGCCTGCCTCTGTTACCTGAATGACGTTATCGTATTTTCTCCCTCATTTACTACCCACGTCGAACGCCCCTCGAAAATTCTAACTCTTTTCCGACGCGCCGGTCTTCAGCTCAATTCCTCCAAATGCCATTTCGGACGTCAGCAAATCACAATCCTCGGACATCTTGTCGACGCGAAGGGGGGTCGTCCCGACCCTGATAAAGTTCGCGCAGTTCAGAACTTTCCAGCGCCGCGATCGACGAAAGACGTTCGAAGCTTTCTCGGACTTTGTTCGTATTTTAGACGCTTTATGATGAACTTTGCTGATATTGCTAGACCCCTCACCACCCTCTTGAAGAAAAACGTTCCGTTTTCGTGGAGCTCCGAGCACGCCGCCGCTTTTACCAACCTTATCTTCGTACTCACCCACTCTCAGCTTCTGGCTCACTTTGACCCTTATGCACCCACAGAGGTACGCACAGATGCCAGTGGGTACGCAATCGGAGCTGTCTTGGCGCAACGACAGGATGGTCTTGAGCGGTTTATTGCCTATGCCAGCTGCCTCCTGTCCCCCCCAGAGCGCAACTACTCCGGAAAGAGAATGCCTCGCCCTCGTTTGGTCTGTCGCCAAGTTTTTCCCTTATCTGCATGGCCGCTCATTCAGAGTCATAACAGACCACTGCGCGCTGTGCTGGCTCTGTTCGCTAAAAGATCCGGTAGGCACGTTAGGTCGATGGGCATTGCGCCTGCAGAAATATATACATTCGACGTAAAATACAAATCTGGACGCTTGCACCGCTGATTGCATGTCTCGCCATCCGGTCGACCCACCAGACGCTGCTGACGATGACGACGCAGTTGTTCTGTGTGCTATATCTGGACTCCTCCACATTCAGGAAGAACAGCGCCGTGACCCAGCATTACGATCGATCATCGACAACATTAACTCTGCGTCACCTGACGCGTCGACGGGAATGTTCGTGCTACCCGATAACATTTTGTATCGCCGCAATACCCGTCCTTTACGGGCCGGCACTTTTGCTCGCTGTCCTTGCGCATTTGCGCTCCACTGTCCTCCAGCTGCTCCACTAAATGCCTACTGCTGGTAACCTCGGCATTTTTCGCACGTATGAACGCGTACGCCAGCGTTTTTTCTGGCCCGGCCTGTACCGTTCCGTCCACCGCTACGTCAGTTATTGCGATCAGTCAGTGTCAGCGCCGCGAAACGTCACACGCTACGCCATCACGCGTGCTTTGCCGACTAGCTGTGCTACTGATGTGGCAGATTTCCTTTTTCACGACGTCATTCTCCAGCATGGGGCTCCACGTCAGTTGCTCACCAACCGTGGCCGTTGCTTTCTCTCACAAGTCGTTGACGACATCCTCCGATCCTGTTCTACTAAACATAAGATAACTACAGCGTACCATCCCCAGACTAACGGACTTACCGAACGCTTAAATCGGTCCTTGACCTATATGCTTTCCTGCTACGTTTCCGCTGATCACCGCGACTGGGATGTCTCGCTGCCGTACGTGACGTTTGCGTATAATTCGTCGCGGCATAATACGGCTGGGTATTCGCCGTTCTATCTCCTTTATGGCCGTGAGCCCACCCTACCCTGGACACCCTCATGCCTATGTCGGCATACCAGCCCTCAGTGCGATCGGAGTACGCCTGGGACGCTATTTCTCGCTCTGGCCATGCTAGGCATATTGCCGAAACCGGCTTTGTTCCTCCCAAGCTGATCAGAAAACGATTTATGACCGAAGACATCGGGTGGCGCACTTCGCTCCGGGATCCCTTGTCCTCCTGTGGAAACCTACCCGCCGTATCGGCCTTTCTGAAAAACTTCTGCCCCGCTACTGTGGCCCCTTTCGCGTCGTGCGCCAAGTTACCACGTAACGCACGAGATCTCCCCTGCGGCGTCGACACCGTCGAGTCACGCTACTTCTAGAGACATTGTACATGTTGTACGATTGAAGCCATATTTTTCGCCCGACACTGTAACCCCATAGCGCTGCGACGGCGCTCGTTCGGCCGGGGAATAATGACACGAGGCACCGACAGGCGATAACAAACTATGTGGTTATGGGGGGCTTTGCCACAGGTTAAACGAACGGGGTTTGTGCGACGAGTTCCCCTGGAAGAAGAGGACGAGGTGTGATGGTTGTGCTTCCGTCAGTGTGTACCAGCGGCACCCAGCGCTTGCGTTTTGAATATTGCAAATACATTTTTCTACGGCATCCTCGCCTCGTAACAATATCTTCAGTGGAGGAATGTCCAAAACCCATGAGAGAGCACCGGCTAAGTTGTGCAGCTACAAGGAAGCCTAAAATAAAAAAAATAGAAAAAAAAGCATCTAAAAGAGTAAGTAGAAACCGGGATAAAAAGCGACTTGAAAAACATTTTATTGTCTTTTACATGCACCTGGACTGTCTTAAGCCTATAGTCGCACGCTTATATGAATAAAATTACCGTTTAAAGCATAAAATGCTCTACATTGGAGCTACTGCTAGTACCGAAACAGTTTGACCTAGAAAGGCAAATATTTCATAGTGGCAACTTGCGCTTCCTCCAGGAAAGCCTCAACTTTTCGTCTTCGCACAATACGTCTGCAAATGAACGGAGCTTGACTACCATCAAGTGTATCCTGCTGTCTGTCTCGGTGGCAAAAAGTCGCATGATTACATTATAGCATGGCAGGAGAGAGCATGATATAGGAAACTTACAATGACATCGGGAGCCAGGCGAGGACAGAGTGCTTGCAGCTGGGGCAGTACAAGTAGCACTATGGAGAGAAACAAAGAATGCTTTCAGAATTGCACAAGAGCGAGTATGAGATTATCGAAATAAAGGTATTTTGTTCGTTATTAAATCTTACACACATGTGCGCGCTACAGCATACAAATGAATCCACTGCATGGACTTAACAAAAACGAACAATAAAAATGCATATAACTTGTCCCAGATATCTCCCCAAACTGCAATTAATTCAATTGCAGAAAAATAACTTTCTGGATTTCAAGTCCAGGACAAAACGAATTACCTGAGTTACATGACAATTGAGCTACCCACATCTTTGCCTCCGTATATGTACGTTTTCAGCTAAATTCCATCAGACCAATGGGGAGATAAGATCTCAGTGTACTTATCCACAAATGTTGAGGAAAACATGACGGAAAGAAAAACTTGGCTGGCGATTACAGCACTCCGTAATCCGAAATTTGTGTGCAGCGCGAACTGCAGACTTCTCAGCCATAGCGCATAGCTTTTGTGTCTCGGGAAGTGATCGCGTGATCAGCGAACGCACGGCAGCGCGCGCTAATCTGCCGTTATCTCGCAGTGTGTTTTGGCCGCCGAGCAAGTTGTTGTAAATCGTGTTTGAACCTCCCGCGCAAATTTGACGTGGTTCGGAGGAGCCACGCAACAAGGAGGAAAGAGATAGTTGCTTTATTCAAATAAAAAGGAGCAACGAGGAGGACGCCGAATGACCAACGGCCGTGCATCATGCAGCGCGTGCTGGGCATACCACCTTCCCCCTCACACTTTCCTCAGACTTTCCTCCTTCGTTTTCCTTTTGTTCTGGGCGTTTCGTTTGTGCGCTAGGTTACGAGGTGGATGAAGCTGCCAAACCGCAGTAGCGGACGCTTAAGTGCTGCGCACTGAAAAACAAATATTCGGCTGCACCTTTCCGAAAGGTTGTTGCATTTCTGAATGGTAAAACATTCGTAAGAACTGTGACAACTGCATGGACTGCGTTTAGGGCAGAGAAGGCGAGGGAAACTGTCTTCAAATTTTGTTTAACTAGTGAACCCTGATACCGTTTCTGCTAGTAAGAGTTAGCGGCAAATGAAAGCGGAATTTCGGAGCACCATTTTTAGCGTTTTGCGCAGCGGAATTTAGAAATTTTGCGTAGCTGAAATATAATAAACAAGAAGCAACCAAGCAAAAAGAATACTTCACTTAGTGTTTATCTTGTGGCATTGGGGGGGGGGGGGGGGGGGGCAAATCAGTAAATAAATTTTGACTGCTTGGTAGTGCACATTAAGATACATGTCCATAATTTCGTAAATTGAATGACCCTGCTTGTCGCAGGCGGCGCACCTGTGTGTGTACATTTTGTAGGTGCGAAATTTATTTCGTCGACCTATTCATGTTTTGTGTTTTAACTTCAAGTCTAAAACTTCGGCGCTATTCAAGGATACCTTATTTCACATCTTTCGACCCTCGGTCGAAGCGTACCGTGCCTATCAACAGTACGCTTTGTTAAAGTTATTCAAGAACCTGGCGCATATTTTCTTGCATACAGAACAGAAGTAACATTTGGAAACTTACAGCTCATCGTCTACAAAACAATTGCATCATAACATTTATTTATTTGGAAGAACCCACGAACAGCACCAGGCTTTTTTAGTTGTGCTCTATACGCCTCGAGCACTGCCTGTAGGGGCGCCACTGAAATCCCCCTAGCGGCCCGTTTCCAAAGCAGTCGCGGGAGTCGCTGGCCCGCTCACCACTGGCGCCGTCGCTTTTGAGGCGTGTTCGCGACTGATATTTTCCGTTTGCATGCGTTGGAAATACATTTTTATGTGGAGCAGTCACTCTCTTCGCAAATGTGGTGTATTTACGAGAGTGTAAATGCATCTGACACGATCTTACTGTGGTACATTCGGTCCGCATGAGCGCCAGGTGTGTGTCACAAGCCGGCGTCACGAAACCGGCATATATGCATGAAGCTGATTGTAATTCCACTGCCCTGAAACTTACTAACGGTACCTCCGTAAGCAGCATTCGTTCAGATGCTCATGCTACGGCTATACAGTGCAATGTAAATCAGTTTCGTGTGCGTTCATAATCTAGTGGAGCACTCGTACCTGACATCCCTCCAGTTACGCTTCATATATCGAATATTGATCGCTACCCTGAACAAACCAATGTGGCATAAATTTCACTGACATTCTACGCAATAAGTACGATGGCTAATGCAAAATTACGTGCGGGAGTCAGCACAAGGAATTTGCGGCTGGGTCGTCTCGTCGCGAGGTGAGCTTTCCCGAAGATTTATCGGTTACATATATCCTCCGCTTATATCCACGGCCGTGGCTAAACGCTTCTTCGAATCATCATCCTATGACACAGGGAGCCTGCAGAACTTAGCACGAAAGTGAAATCAGAGGGTCTTATCAGATATCACACTCTTCCAAGGACACCTGTAATCGCTTGTGAGCTTCCCTACTGTATACTTAAAAAAAATGTGTCCGCCGAGTGATCAACTGTTCGTAAAAGTATAAAATAAAAATATAGGTGAACGCGCAGCTTTTGTGTGATTACTAAAACGGTAATTCCTTGATTTCGCTCCGCATTTGAACATAACGATTATTAAGCTCCCCCCCTCCTCCCCGTCCCTGTCTTGGAAAATATGAGTGCATTTTGCATCTAGTTGGTCTAGTGAGTTCAACCTTGCTTAAGGTAAGACGAACGTCTCTAGGATTTCCGAAGCTGCAGCATGCACTGTGTTTTTTTTCATTCCCGCATGAGCTATTACATTGCTTCCGGACTTGGCAGACCATTTATTTTTCCGTGGTTTCATTAACTCTCCTTGGTCCTTGCTATAAGGTGAGAGTGGACACATATTTAACGGCCCGCAGACTAGGAATATACCTAACATTTTCGCGTGGCCTCTATTTCTATAAAAAGGCACAAGTTATTGTTAGGTATAGGTGATAACCTTCCCGAATGATATTTTTCTGCGACGTATACATTCAAAACAAGGCCGAATTCTTCGTCCGCACTGCAAAACGAAAACAACCTCTCACTGTGCCAATATTAGGTCTAAACGAGGCGTCAATAGACTTCGTTTGCGCCTGAGATATTCGGAGATGACAGTGAGGATATGCCGCTGCCGTCGCCGACGCCCATAAGAGCGGCAAAGAAGCGCGCAGTACCGCCTCCCCGGTTAGCTCTTGTTGGCGTCCGAGCACTCTAATCAGGACGCAGCTGTTTTTTTTTTTTTTTTTGAAGTGCCCCAAACGTACTATTTGCTTACAGACATCACCATAACAAGATGTTTAGGGCGCGGAAAGGCAAAAAGAAGTGAAAGCGACGCAAAGCATTGCATGAGCCCCTATCAGCTGCGCAGCGGACATCCCGTAAGCACCGCGGAGAAGCGGCGGCAGGCGGCGCAGCGATCGCGAAGCTCGAGGCGTATAAAAGTGCAATAAGGCACATACTAAACAATCTATTGGGAATAACTAATATTGATTAACGTGACGTATAAGACAGCTATTGCGCAGTAAAAATTATAATACAGTGACACACACACAAATAGACAGAAAGAGACACACCCGCACATGTGCACACGCATGCACACGCACTCCCACACACACGCGCATGGGCATGCACATGAACGTTCAAACGCATGCGCCGCGATGCGTCCACACGCCCACACGCACAATACGTTACAAATCTGTAATGTTGCGATAAAGCGTGCAGTACGAAATAAGGCTGCATGATGATGTTAGTGGTGGTGATGTTCATTAACAGGCGGTCCTAGCCTTGCGTGGTATGCCGGCAATTGCTACCGATCAGCCCCTTTTTACCGCTATGCGCGGGAAATCACCAGGTGTCACTAAAGCTTGTGTCTATCAGAAACTGGAGGATCAGGAGCATAAAATCTCGCCTTGTGATCCAGTGGTCTTTAGGGAAAATGACATCGTCCAAGAAAGCAAGCGGAGTGGCTCTCCTTCGAAGTTCTTTAGACAAAGCTTACCGCTCCGTCGCAAGCTCTCGGAAGTCCACAAAAACCGACATCCCCTGTTACACCACACGTTGGGCCCAGAGGTGAAAAGATAACGTGAAAGATAAGATAAATGAAGCCACGCCTGTGTCCGTGCTGAGTTGGTGCGGATGCCGAGCAGCAGGAATGCTTAAGAAAGTGTACTGTTGGGTGAGTGCGTAGTTAATGTTAAAAATAGCTACAGCGCGAACAGAAACAAGGAGACAGAAAGACGATGGAACCAGCGCCGACTTCCCACTGAATTTAGTAAGAGAAACCTTGCACCTTTTATACGCACTGTTAATGTTAACGCCAGTGAAAAATTAAAAGACAAAATAACAACAACAACAAAGACAGACATAGAAGCCCTGATAGCACACCACCACATCAACACGGTTTCACGAACTCGGTACAAGCTAAACAAAAACAAAGTTAAGTCATAGCCAATGTACAGCTCGTAACATCAGCCTCTGCTGGACCAATAAAGATTTACTCTCTCTCTTTCCCTGAAACATTACACTTTAGGCCAATGCATTGAGCCTTACACGGCCATTGATTGAGGTTTTCCTCTGCTCAGTACAGTACGTCGCGTTCTGTTTCAAGCACGAACTATGACGGCAAATACATTATGACGTTGCACAAAAAAAAAAAAACGCGGTGTGACTATCCTCCAACACTTTCTTGACCGACGCATTCCCTTTTCTTAGAGACCTTAATTCAAAATGGCTGAGTTGAAGCACGAGGACTGTCTTTTTTTCCCAAACCCAAGCGGAAAGACGAAGTTCTTTGTCACAGCATGACATCGCCCTTCAGTGTGGTATGCTTTTCTACATGACGCTTTGGCCAAAATGGTTTGGCCAACGGCGGAGGGTTGATTTCTGATGGCTTCGCATTTTAGCACCACAGTCAAGAGGTTGTACGGCTACGCCCCTAAAAGTTCGGCAGCCCAAACGTAGCGATATTTCAGAAATTACGGCAAATTGTGCGTAGGCTGGGACCAGGACAGTGTTGCTATCGTTATACTATTCGCAGTAAAAGAAGGCGGAAAACTTCTTCGATAAGTATCTCACAATATTGCATACCCCATCGCATTTTTGGGCCTTTTTGTTTGTGAATGCGCTAGTTTCCGATGTCACTGGATGTTTCGTCCCATTGGGGCTGAGATTGGAGACCACCTATTCAAAAGGTTGCATGAGCACTGCCACATGCTTCATTTTCGTATCTTCCAGTAACTACGCTAAACGTAATGTGGGCGTGTACAGGGGGAGGAGCTTGGCGCGTACTAGCGAAACATCTGGTAACCCTGCCCCTCGCTGCACAAAGTATGGCCGGACAACCCTCCCCCTGCTATGGGCTCATGTGCAGCCGCGGCTGTAGTTAGCGCTCTTATGTGGCATTGTTGTATAGGTCTTCAAAACCTTTGTTTATCCTTGATGTGTTTTTTAAATGAAAGCCGATAACCGAAGCAAATAAATGTTTTTGTTATCTTTTTAAGAACTTTGCTTTACTAGAAATAATCGTCATAAGTTTGTGACACTACTGAGCGCATTGTTCTTGTTCATTCTCGGCACTCGTAATGACCTACAACTCCTCTAAAATGTAACAATGATAAAAAGGAAACCACCAGCTTACACTGCCACAAAGCCAATTAATATAGGTTTCATTGCTTTGGTAGCGTGCGCTACGTTTCAATTCCAAGAGCCACGTAATCCGTGGGGTAGTTGTGGGAAAAGCAGTTAAATTATTGCGCTTCAATTTGACATGCACAAAGGCTACATTTTTGGAAGTTTGCCGAGCTGAGCATGTGGCGACAGGAACTGCGCAAAGGGTAGCTGGAATGAGTATCCAGCAGCAGTAAAAGCATTCGCCGAGCGCATATTTCGTCAATGCAAAAGCGCCACTAAATATTGTAGTCCTAGCTTTCTTCCCCTATGTGAAATTCAAGTAATCTTGGATATCATGGCTAAGCATTCTTGGCAGAATCTTAAACTGTGTTTTTGCAATACTAGACATGTTTTGTCTTTCATCACAGCGCTTTAAGACAACGACAATCACGAAAAAGAAAAAGGTAGTTCAGCATCAAAATAGAACAAAAACGTCTGTGGTCTAAGAACAGCATTGAAGCAAAGCTGGCGTCCCACGTGGATGGTGCAAAAGACCCAATCACGGAAGCGCAGTAGGTCCATAGGAAATGTATAGAACCCAATGAATTCAAGCACACTGGCAACCTTTACCTGCTAATGTCAGGGCACTTCTCGCACTGGGGTTCATGGTGTTTCAGTTTTTTTCCAGCTTGCTAGGGCCAACGAGAACACACTCCAAGCTCATAGCAGCTGTTTGCTGCAAAACCTTCAGCCCTGATGTAAGCCAACTGGCAGGATATAGATAGCCGTGTCTGCACGCGCTCTGGAACAGATCGCGTCACTCTCAGATGGATGGAACATTGTCTTCAGGCCGACGAGACCGAAGGAAACATTTTAGTCCTTGCGTCATGGGGTGGGTTGCTCTGGAAGCTTTTTGTGTCCACCGACGCCGCAATTGTAAAAGTGGACGCTCTCAGTGGCTACTACGTCGAAGCCTTCGTTGTTCGCTGTCAAAGGAGAAGATGGTGCACCTTGGGAAATCTACAACTCGTGTGACGCAAATCGTTCGACTTTATGTAAGCGGTAGGGCTTCTACGATGATATCTGAATTTGAGGACAGCATTACAGCAGATCTGTGCACGGAAAGGAAAAAAATCGCTGTGGTCGCTTGCGCGGATCGGAGGGGTTGAATTAGTTATAGACGCGAGTGTATTTAGCGATTTTACTTTGGGTAAGTTGCAGTATTAGAATGAGCAGACTTCCTGTGTAATGCGGACCCTCTCAAACAATCTAAAAATCTGTTTTCTGTGTACTGAAAACCAGCATCCCTTGGTTTGAAAATTTTCCACCCAAATCAAAGGAAATACTTCTCTCGGGAGCAGCCGGGATATGATACATAGCCGATATGGGAAACTCATCTAGCTGAAAAAGTAAATGGCCAGAGGAAATTAGCTTTAGTCTATCATGCATGATAACACGGCTGCTCCATCATTCTCGCTGAACGTTGCCATTGTATACACACGTGAACAATAAGGTAAACAAAAGGTTTCCTTGCTTACGGCATATCTACTTTACTTGCGTCTAAAATATTCTATGGTGCTAGGCTAATTGATCAATTACCAAAAAAGTATGCAATAGAACTGATACACAAACTTCGCTAAGGAACATGAACCCATGCTTCTCGTAATTTAAGGTCGGAAGGCAGGTCAAGGGACTTTGGATAGCATTGGCGCCTTAAAAAGCTGAGAACGTATACTGACGCCGCTGAAAATTCGTAAATATTTGTGACTTTGACTGATTCTATTCCCTCGGCGTGTCACTTAAAAATATCATCGACATGGTAGAACCAGCTCCCACTGTAATCGCAAATAAATTGTGCATGAACTTAAACCACATGATATGGTAGCGAGAACGAGAGAAAAGCTGCCTGCCATGCCATCGCCGTAGAGTTGACCACGTGAGCATCATTCACTTCATGGTTGAGGCTGCAGTGATTCCATGATGACTGCGCAAACTCCCCCTTTATCCCTCGTGTAGTGATTTCCTAGCTAAAAGATTGATGTCTATTAACGGCACGCATGGGCGTCTCTGTAGGTTTTAGGCCAGACATAAGCGTACTCCTAGAATCAAATCTCAGTCGAAAAACGCGATCTCTATCAAGCGATGTGACTGCTCACCTTAGCTGAATGTTGTTCCTACTTTGCAGTATAATTGCCGAGGTTAGAAGCAGGGAATCACAATGCAACCAACTCCCGCTTCGCAAGCCCCATGCCAGTTTTTGCCTCTTACGAGGGACCATGGAAACGTTTTGAACATGCAAAAGAAATTCTGTCAAGGGTGAGATTACGTCATGAAGAATATCACACCTAAAAATTGCTGTTGGCGTAAGAGCACCAGTAGAGAGAGAGAGAGAGAGAGAGAGAGAGAGAGAGAGAGAGAGAGAGAGAGAGAGAGAGAGAGAGAGAGAGAGAGAGAGACTTTATGGGACTCACGACGGGCTCCAGGTCTGTTGGGGAGCGGCGTGGTCTAATGCTGTGCTGTCCCGAGATTATTGATCATTACTTTGGTTTTCTGCATATTAATTTTCAGGCCTACGGTTCTGCTCTGTTCGTCCAGTGCAGAAAGTATGCTTTGCAATTCGTCCCCAGAGTTACTCAGCAAGGCAACGTCATCAGCAAATCTGAGGTTACTGAGGTATTCTCCATTAACCCTTACTCCCACCTGTTCCCCATCCAACGTTCTGAACACTTCTTGTAAACATACTGTGAATAACACTGGAGAGATTGTGTCTTCTTGTCTGACGCCCTACCTTATAGGTATTTTACTGCTCTCCTTATGCAGTATGATGGTAGCTGAAGACCCATTGTAGATATCCTCTAGTATTCTTACATAATGCTCATCTACCCCCTGGTTCCGTAATGCCTGAATGACTGGTAGGGTTTCGACCGAGCCAAATGCTTTCTCATAATCTATGAAGGCTATATATAGGGGTGCAGTATACTCCGCGCATTTCTCTATCATCTGATTGATCGTGTGAATATGGTCCATTGTTGAATAACCTTTACGGAACCGTGCTTGTTCTTTAGGTTGACTGAAATCTAAGGTTGCAGAAATTATGTAAGCGATTACTTTGGTAAGTACCTTGTAGACGACTGACAGTAAGCTGTTCGGCCTGTAGTTTTTCAAGTTCTTCATGTCACCTTTCTTTTGGATTAGGATGATGTTCGCGTTCTTCCAAGATTCCAGTGCACTTGCGGTCATGAAGCATTGCGTATACAGGTTTGCCAGTTTTTCAAGTACAATTTCTCCGCCATCCTTCAAGAGGTCTGCTGTTATCTGATCCTCACCAGGTGCTTTGCCCCCTTTCATTTCTTTCAAAGCTTTCGTTACTTCTTCGGTTGTTACTGGTGGGATGTCTATCTCCTCTGAACTACTTTCTCGTTCGGCATTATCCCGGCTACTGTATAGATCCCTACAGAACTCCTCGGCCACTGTGACTATTTTATCCCTATTTGTGATAACATTGCCTTGCTTATCTTTAAGTGCATACATCTGACTTTTCCCCATGCCCAGACACCTCTTCACTGCTTTCAAGCTACCTCCGTTCTTTACAGCGTATTCGATCCTCTCCATTATATACTTCCGTATGTCATCTGTCTTGCGCTTATTGATTAACTTAGAAAGCTCCGCTAGTTCTATTCTATCAGCTGGGGTGGAGATTGTCATGGTTTACCGTTTCCTAATTAGATCTTTCGTCTCCTGTGAAAGTTTACGAGTATCCTGTGTAGCCATCGTGCCCCCGACTTCTACTGCACACTCCGTGATAATGCGTGTAAGGTTGTCGCTGGCTTCCTGTGTCGTAATCTCGGCTTCCTCGTTAAGAGCTGAATATCGGTTCTGCAGCGCGATCCTGAATTCTTCTACTTTAGGTCTTACTGTTAGCTCATTAATTGGCTTCTTTCGTACTAGCTTGTTGCGGTCCCTCCTCAAATCTAGCTTAATTCGAGATCTTACCATATGGTGGTCACTACACCTTACCCTTTCGAGCACTTCCACATTCTTTACGACGCCAGGGTTATCGCATAATATGAAGTCTATTTCATTTGTACGGTCCCCATTCGGGCTCCTCCACGTCCACTTCCGACTCTCCCGTTTACAGAAGAAGGTATTCATTATGCGTAGGTTATTCCGTTCTGCAAACTCAACTAGTATGTCCCCCCTGTTATTCCTACAGCCCAGACCATAGTTACCAACTGGCTTGTCTCCAGCCTGATTCTTGCCTACTTTAGCATTGAGGTCCCCCATAACTACGGTATACTGTGTTTTTACTTTAACCATTGCCGTTTCCACATCTTCATTGAAGCGTTTCACTGCGTGGTCGTCGTGGCTGGATGTGGGCGCGTAGCCCTGTACCACATTGAGCTTGCACCTCTTATTGAGCCTAATTACAAGACCTGCTGCCCTTTCGTTAATTCTATAGTATTCGTCTATGTTTCCAGCTATGCTTTTATTGACTAGAAATCCCACTCCCAGTTCTCTTCTGTCCTCTAGACCACGGTAACATAGGACGTGTCCATTTTTCAGCACCGTAAAGGCTTCGCCTGTCCTCCTAACCTCGCTAAGACCTATTACATCCCACTTAATGCCCTCTAATTCCTTGAACAACACCTTTAGACTCGCTTCGCTAGATAAGGTTCGCGTGTTAAACGTTGCCAGGTTCAGATTCCATTGGCGGCCTGTCCGGATCCAGGGATTCTTTGCACCCTCTGCTGCGTCGCAGGTCTGACCGCCGCCGTGGTCAGTTGCTTTGCAGCCACTGGAGACTGAGGGATATGGGGCGAGGCAGTGGAAGTGGTAAGCCAATATATGTACTTAGGCAGAGTTGTGACCCCAGACCCCAACCATGAGGCAGAGATAATTAGAAGGATCAGAATGGGGTGGAGTGCATACGGCAGACATTCTCAGATAATGAATAGCACCCTACCATTGCCGCTGAAGAAGAAAGTGTATGACAGCTGCATCTTACCGGTACTCACCTACGGGGCAGAAACTTGGAGGCTCACTAAGAGGGTTCAACTTAAATTGAGAACGACTCAGCGGGCAATGGAGCGGAAAATGATAGGTGTAACATTAAGGGACAAGAAGAGAGCGGAGTGGGTCAGGAAACAAACGCGTGTTAAGGACATATTAGTAGAGATTAAGAAGAAGAAATGGACGTGGGCAGGGCATGTAATGCGAAGGCAAGATAACCGTTGGTCATTAAGGGTAACAGAGTGGATCCCTAGAGAAGGCAAGCGTTGCAGGGGGCGGCAGAAAGTTAGATGGGCAGATGAGATCAAGAAGTTTGCGGGGATAAATTGGTCACTCTTGGCACAGGACCGTGGTAATTGGAGATTAATGGGAGAGGCCTCTGCCCTGCAGTGGGCGTAGATAGGCTGCTGGTGGTGGTGGTGGTGATGAGGATGATGATGTGGTCTAATGACTTCCGAAGATCCGCAACTGCCTTCCGAAGTTCGAGTGGGATTGCCTAATGACATGGCGAAGTAGCCAGAGGCCATCAGTAAGGCTGTAAATATTCCAGATGACGATGAAGGCGACTGTTTAGTAGGCAATCGATTAGCTTGCAGGGAAAGGGGGTGAGAGAGATCTTTGAAAAGTTGAAAACGTTTTTAGTTTACATTTAGGAGATTACTGAGACCGGAGATTGACACTCAAAAGTGTTAAGGGTGTTTATTTATAGCTTCTCTGTAACTGCATCATAAGACAGACAGACGCAAGCGTTGTGGTACCTTTTCCATCGTTTTCTTTCGGCAGAGTGGCGAGCGCGTTTCGGGGTTAGCCTTTGTAAGCTAGAACCAAAATTCGGGCACTACCCACACGCGTGGTGTGTGCGGTACTATAGTGCTCAGATAATACTTCGCACTACTCTACGGTAGGGTTACAGGGAACAAAAAGTATGTGGAGAGTGCTCTTCCACAGCACCACAAGTACTGCAGCAGGAGAGGCTGAACTACGCACGTGATTAAAAAAAACGAAAACGACGTCTCTGCTGTAGCGACCCCTTTTCTGGAGCTTCCAGATAGCATTCGTACAGTCAGGGGGTGTGGTCGAAATGCGGGACGCTCCCGGGCTATTCGGGAGAGTTCGAAGGTAGGTATTGCTCAGTATTTTTCTGCACTTCGACAGCGCCATATCGACGTGGTTGCGTGGTTCGCTGCTGGTCTTGTCAATGCCTCACCTGTAGTCATTTGAAATGGTGGGCATTGTGGTGTTGACTATCGTGTTCAGTGTTTATGCTTCGTTGCTGAAGGTATGTTACCATACGCGCTGCCATAAAGCGTTCTCACACGACCGAAAGAGGTACGTGTGCGCTGCGGGCACCCTTCCGTCCAGTGGTCGCCGTTGAGATGAAGCGTTACAATGAGATGCATGAACATATTGAACGAAAAAAGGACGTGATACTTCGTACGTCTTGAAGTACCGAAAACTGAATTTTTGTTGGTGACTGCGTTCGTACGTATATAGGGCCATATTTATCGCATCATCCAGCACATACACCCAGTTATCTTCGTGATGTTCTTTTCCCCGGGGATTCACCTCCAAGCCGCAGTAGCGCTGAGGATCTGACCCCGGGTGTCTTCAACCGACAAAATCAGCCTCCGATACAAAACAGTACATTTATTTACAGCCCGGCGGGCGACTAAAAAACAGTACTCGCGCGGAGCACGCAGACGACGGGCCGAGCTCTCCTGCACTCGGACCGCGTCTCTCTGTTCATCGTCCCCCTCTACTTGCCGCTGGGGGCCAGGGAAGAGGGAAAAGCGAGTCCTTCGTGGGGGTCCAACCCCATGTGGTAGTCATTAGCGGATACGGCGTGAGCAAACGCGACCTTCCTCGGAATGCACGGCGTTTCAAGGCGCCGCGCGACACGTGCGTTTCATTTGTGCGCTGCTCGTCCCACGGCCCTCGCCAGTTGATGCGTAGAAGCACCGGACACACCCCTTCTGCGATAAACAATAAAGTGTCATTTCTCCATAGCTTGCACGGTAGCGTCGGGAATTGGATTCACAAGAAAGATGTGCAGCCTCGTAAGTCGTCCACAGGTCACTCTGTTGGTGGTCGTAGCAACTATGTCATGACGAGGGTATATTGAATGAAAAGAAGTAAACGTCAAACTAGGCGCACTTCATATCCTGAGATAAGCAAACAGCTGTTGGCGGCGGCTTTAATGTTTTCATTCGCAGCATGCTACTAATATCAACGAGCCCATTCTTTGAAACTCAACGGTTGCATTACCCCGGGGCCTAGAGCATTGATAGTAAGCAGAACATTTCAAGCCAATATTCTATTTAATCATACGTTTCAAACTATTACCTCTGTAAATACACACACGCCGAATACGCACACACAAAAAGCTCCAGGAAATCGGCATAAAGTAGCCAGCATGCAATCACAAGATTTCAAATGAGGAAAAGTTAGCATAATCCTTGTGTAGTCACTTGTTAGCTGTGCATGAGGAGGGAGAATTATTAGCGATATGTAAGCCCCAATTCTTTGCTCGGTATGTAAACGCTTGGACACCTGTTGGAAGTCGAGGGTTCTGGGCTCGAGCAAATAATAATTCACGCGTAAGCAGTTCAGACTTGCTTGAACCGGAATTTACTGCGTGAATGCTGCTGAACTGATGAATTTCAGTACTCAGTTCAAACAGCACTGGAGCGAAGCGGACCACAGCAAAAACCAATACAAACTCCCGAAAAGGAATCCGTTTTTCTCGTTTTCTGTGACGTTGCGAAATGCTGCTTAATTTAAGAAACACTGCTTACAGGCAATAGCGCTAGAACTAATTGCGGAGGTTTTCTGTAACAGGCGAAACTGTTAGGTTCATCACGGATGCACAATAACCCTGTTTTAGTAGACGCTTAAACTGGAAATGCTGTGCCGTCCCCGCTCACCAATGGGGCGCCAAACTTGAGCACCGTCTGGAGCCGGCGCTGCTGCAGCTTCGAGATTAATAGAGCCACATGGGAGACAGTAAAAAAGAAGTGCGCTTCTGATGTACCATAACTCTGTAAATAGTCTTCATCGTCATAAAAGAAAATTATAGCCGGAGAAGAATGCCCGATCTGTGCTTTGCCGGGCCATATGCTCTACGTACTGTGAAAAAAGAAAGTGTCTTCCACGTACGCTTTAAGGGATCCATGAAGAGAAAATACAACTTCGTTTAATTTGAAAGAACTAGGACTCAGTATCTCACTCAGCCCCATTACAGCACAAAAGATATTTTTTTTAACGAAAAAGAGCAAGAACTATTAAAAACTTTCAAATTTTGCGCCACAGTGACGTGTTATGTGCAAGAATGACGTCATACGGGCCAACAATAAAACAATTTTCAGTGCGTCAACTGCACGTTAGCATTCAAGTGATGCGGTCAAATGCAACTAGAGGCCCCATTACAGACGTCCAGTCATGTGTCGTCACGACAGGTAAGTTAGGCGGCCGCCAATCGCACAAACAATTTTCCGTGACGTCATAGAAAAGGTGCGGGAAATTGCCTAGGTGGTCGCGACTGCTTCACACGTTTTCTTTAATATCTCCGTTATTTGTTCGAAGATTGCGATGGTATTGGTACCATTGTTATCGGGACTAAGCAGTATTTCTAACAAACCCAACTTGTATTTTGTATTCATGGCTCCTTTAAGACAAATAAAGTTAACGAATCAAGTCACAGATGTTTATTGGAGCTATCGACTGCACCCAATGCGGGCGTGAAGTTAGCAAACTCATTACTAGGTTTTCGCTACCTTATTTATGACCTCACTGCTTGCATTGTTGACCCCAAAATGTTGAGATTTGTAGCGCGGGCAACAGCAGGCGACGGTTTTCTGCAGTTGATGTAGTATTTTATTTGCTATCGCAATAACGAAGCATCTGTGAATTTTAAGTAAAAGAACACTTCCAATATTACTCATGTATTGATTTTCATCCTTATATTTGCGTAATGTCTTGTTCGTGTTCAACAATGTTAACAAGTATGAACATTAACACCACACTTAGACGTTCAGATTTGGCTGTGGGTATATAAGACTATTGCACAGTTTGATTCGCTTTCGCCGGGTTGCTGAACCGAGTCAGACAGACAGACAGACAGACAGACAGACAGACAGACAGACAGACCAAAATGTCTGCGTTTAAGTAGCTCAAGAAGCACTATCGTCTTTAATACAGCGCACGTACGAACAATAAGGAGGGTAAGTCGAAGCGAAGTGCCCTGCTTCGCGTAAAGCAAGAGAGACAGGGTGCTCGAAGCGAATGTGATCAGATTCCTTTAATTAGCTTGAGAACTGAAATTCACGAACAACTACTTTGATTTCGCCACGCGGAGCCCAGCTTCAGGCTGACCTGAGGTATTTCTGCCAAATGTTCGGCTCGCACAGCAGGTCATTAAGCAGTATTCCCTGCCAAGCGCATGATGAGTCCCGAAGTGACGATGGCTGTAGTCGACGTCATAGAAGCAGGTGACGCTGTTCTAGGACGTTTTGCACCGTCATAGAGATCGAAGGGGAACTGTGCTGATTCACACTCCGTGAGCGTAATCCCGAAAGCGAGGCGTGTACCGCCGGGTACCAGTTCATAAGATGGCCCCACGACCGTCGACGACGGGGGAGCAGGAGCTGCACTTGGTACACCGGGCCTTTTCTTGCAGCCAGCGCCGCATGAAATGGCATCTCCAGAACAAAGCACGGTACAAATGACGCACTTCCAGGCACCCGAAAGGAGCTGTGGCGGCCTCATCTTCGTTGTCGCGAGGATGTGATGGGTGGTGCGCGGGGGAGGATGCAGGCACCTTAGCCTCCGCGAGGCAGATCGATGCCCCATGCTGCTGCGAACCTTCGAAGAAAGGCGCAGCCTTCCGGTGGGGCGTGGAGTGGCGCGTGGCGGGCGTGGCGCTGCCTTGCGCGGACACGCTGGCCCCACTGGTTGGTTGTGTCACTAGAAAAATCATCCAACCAGTACAATACCCATGTAGAAGATTATGCGGATAACGAGTGAAGCACGTACCCTCATGAGGAAATTGGTTTGGGCTACTGTGCATAGAATGGAGCTGGGTTGGAGACGGATACCATAACTATTTACGGCCCAGCTCACACAAACGTGTGGGTCAACAAATTCGTTTATTAAAGGGCACCTGTTTCGGTTTTGGTTTCACAGCTCTGGGTAGTTGCTGCGAACGTTTCTGAGATTTTATTGGTTTCGGTAGCTCAATAATTTCGCTACTATGGGTAGGAAAACCGCAGATTAAAAACGGCGCCCTAGCTGGCGCGACCACGCTAGCCTCCTTGAAGATGCAAACTAATATTTATTCGTGCTATTCTCGTATTTTCTGGATAACTGGCGTAAGACAAGAACTGTAGGACTTAAAAAAATGACGATCGGCTGAAAAATTGGCCACGTGTCTCCTCCTTGCGTTGCAAATGTCGACGAAAGACGATAGTCGACTGGTGCCCCTGGCAAGTAAATGTCTCACTTATCTTTACCGCTCACCTCTCATGCTGTTCCCCTCCCGTCTCGTTCCTCCCAAGATAATACGCTAGAGGTTTGCTCAAGTAAATCGAAATTTACGCCGTCCCACTGCTCCAAGTCGGGTGCCTCCATGCCAGCGCTGCCGTACGGCTGAGACGCGCGTGAATACAGGCATCCTACTACAACGCTTAGAGAACCAGGTTGCCCTACTGCATGAGCCTTCCAAGCGGAACGTGGAAGCTATCTAGTGCCACCATTTGTTGCTGTTGTCGCTTGACTTTTCTAACTGCCGCCAGGTAGCGTGGGCAACAGCAGGCGACGGTTTTCTGCAGCTGATGTAGTATTTTACTTGCTATCACAAAAACCAAGGATCCGTAAATATATAGGATAAGTAAATATAAGTAAATATAAGTAAATATAGGAACACTGCAAGTATTACTCATGTATTGATTTTCGTCCTTATATATGCGTGATGTCTTGTTCTTGTTCAACAATATTGACTAGTATGAACATTACACAATACTTAGACGTTTAGATTTGGCTGTGGGTATATTAGACTATTGTGCAGTTTGTTTCACTTTCGCCGGGTTGCTGAATAGAGTCAAATACAGGCAGGCTGACATACCGACGAAGCAAAATTTCTACGTTTGAGTAGACCAAGAAGGACTATTGTCTTTAATACAGGGCACACGCGAATATTAATGAGGGCAAGTCAAAGCGAAGCACCCTGCTTTGCGTAAAGCAAGAGAGACAGGGTTCTCCAAGTGAGTCAGATTCACTTGTATTAGCTTGTGAAATAAAATTCACGAATAACTACTTTAATTTTGGCGCGCCGAGCCCAGCTTCAGGGTGAACTGAGGTATTCCTGTCAAACGTTCGACTCGCACAGCAGGTCATTAGGCACTATGCCCCGCCAAGGGAATGATGAGTCCCGAAGTGACGATGGATGTAGTCGATGTCATAGAAGCAGGTGACACTGTTGTAAGGCGTTTTGCACCGTAATAGAGGTCGAAGGGGAACTGAGCTGGGGCACACTTAGTGGGCGTTGTCTCGAAGGCGAGGCCCGTACCACCGTGTACCAGTCCAGCAGATGGCCCCAGGATCGTCGATGACGGGGGAGCAGGAGCAGCACATGGTAACCGGGCCTTGCCTTGCTGCCAGCGCCGCATAAGATTTCATCTCCAGAACAAAACACGGAATAGATGACGCGCTTCCAGGCACCCGAAAGGAGCTGTGGTGGCATCAGCTTCATTGTCGCGAGGATCAGATGGTTGCTGCACGGGTGAAGATGCAAGCACCTTGGCCTTCGCTAGGCAGATCAATGCCAGATGCTGCTGCGAACCTTCCAAGAAAGGCGCAGCCTTCCGGTGGGGCGTGAAGTGGCGTGTGGCGGGCGTGGCGCTGCCTTTCGCCGACAGGCTGGCCTCCCTGGTTGGTTGGATCACTAAAACAAGCAGCCAACCAGTGCAATATCACGTGTAGAAGATGATGTGGATAACGAGTTAGTTGTCAATATTTTCGTTTTATTTTGGTGAAAACGTCATTTGCGGCCGTTATGCAGTTGAGTGAGTTATTAAAGGCTCTTTATTAGAGAGAGGAAGATAGACTAAACATGTTTATTTAGAAAACGAATTGGGACGGAGAAAGTTCATAGTCGAAGACTGAGTTGTTCCAGTCTCAGCAGCCCCCAACATCATTGAAGTCGGAGCTGGTCAGAGTTCGCTCCCAAAGCTTGGAAGAACGCGAGGGATCGTGCGAATGTAGTGAGGCGTGGTCGAAGCCCCCTACCATACAGAAGAGCGTCGCGGGGGCTGAGCGGCATAGAGGGGAAATACGCGGTGCGGTGCAATGTATGGCCCTTAGTGGGGTTACGGAAGGTATTTGTCTGGAGAGCACTGAGCTGCCGTTGCTCTTGCTTCATTAGGTGTTGATGTGGTGACGTTTAGGTGATACGTCCTAACTTATAGTACTGTGTTATCTCGTGATATTGGATCAACGATATCAGTCCACCCGATAGAGTGGGCGGGTGCCATTATCATCATGATGTATCTGACAGGTGGACGTTGGCAGCTGATTTGGTGTGTTGTGCTGTGATTTCGCCCCCCCCCCCCCCCCGAGAAATTACGGCAGGCTTGCTGCGAATCTTTAACTTTTACTTTAGTTCTCGCTATGGCGAGAGCGACAGCCACTTGCGCCACTTGTAAGATGTCGTATCTAGGTAGTGTTACGCTGGGGGCAGGCTTATTGTGCTGGACGACCCCGCCTGCCATGGCTCTTATGCCGGTATACATAGCTTGCATGTGACGTCCCCACAGCCCTTTCTAGAGTGCAGCTCTCTGCTTTCCTAGTGCTGCTCGAGATCGGAGGGGGAGATAAGTTCACGGCCTTCCACCGTGCAAGCGGTGCTCCAAGATGACCGCTACAGTGACGTCATTGCAAGCTATGTATAGGAAGCTGCGTCCGTCTATAAGGTGGTTGGTTCGTTCCTTTAGCCTTTGTAGGTGCACTCTAGACGGGTTGTGAGTTCCAGACTAGAGAGGAGAATCTTCCCTGTGCTCATGACTGCCAACCTCAATCTTTAGTTCGAAAGATAGACTTGTATTAAGCTTGTCGGCCATGCTGTGCAGGCTTAGCTTTAATAGTTTGTAGGTCGCCTTGCTTACAGTAAGTGTAGGATTTCCTGATAATACGATCCATTTTGGTTTAGGACTTGGTGAGAGGCGCACAGAGTGGGGCGTATGCAATTCTAGAGATAATGAATGCTTGGACGAGTCGAAGAATGTCGGCCTCACGTATTACCCTTGCACACCGGATCATGTGTCTGATGTGGTCCAGGGTATGTTTCAGACTTTTCATTAGAAGGTAACTTGTACGATCGGCTTTAAAGATCACGCTATAGATCTTGATATGCAAGGAAGGTACTATGGTGTGGCCCTCCATATGGATGCGGACAGTGGGTGACCTCTGGTGGAGTCCCTGGCTTGTAAAAATGTGGAGAGGGGATTTTTGTGGAGAACATTGTAGGCCACATGAATTGCGTTAATAGATAAGCTTGCATGTGGTTTTTATGTTTTTTTAAATCAGCTAAAAGTGTTCCGCATCAAAATACCGACATACCTTCACTGAATGGCCAAATGATAGTCGACCGTTACATTAGCGGCTTCACTTGCTCTCACTTACGTTGGAAGGAAGACAGCCACGGGAAGAGAGAGAGAGGGAAAGCTCTTTATTAAAGAAGAAAGCCGAGAGGTTTGCCAGAATCTCAACACTGACATGCTACTCGGCGGTTGAATGGGTGGGGGAGGGTAGAAAAGGGCCAATAGATAGCAGGGCAGAGGAAAGTGGAGAACAGAAGTAAAAAATGCAGACATCGTGGAGTTTGTGGGAACAGCTCGATGAACATCATGGTGTCAGTGGTATTTTGAATCAGTTCAGTGGCGCCAATCTCGTCCAGGTATTAAGATAACGCCGCTACTTCTTTGCGTGTAGCTGAAGCGCAGGGCCATGGACCGCGGAGTACTGTTAATCTGATTGGTCATGGGCGTAGGTGCTCGATCTCCTGCTTGAAAAGGCCCCTTGCGAGCATGTAAGCGGGGCACTCTAACAGTACGTGTTCTCTGGGTTCCGGCGATCCACTGTTGTCACAGTAAGGAATCGACGTTGTACCGAGTCGAAACAGGTTTTTTTTGGTAAGAGGTTCATTGAGGCGTAATCGGTGGTATAAAGTGTCTAGTCTGCGCGAAAATCGCTCTAGCAGCTTAATCCTGAGCTCGAGGTCTACGTAGTGCGAAGAGGCATAATGGTGCTCTGGAAAAGACCAGATCCGGTTCCGCTCCATTAAAACAAGGGCCTTCGTCATAGCTGAGGCATCATGCTTGGTGAAGAAGACCTGTCTCATATTATGCATTTGAAGGCCCCTGCAAGCTGCGTCATCTGCCTTCTCGTTCCCTGGAACACCGTTCCACAGTGGCCCGGAAGCCACTGAAATGTCACTTGGTGCCCAGTGTCTCTGGCTAAGTGGTGCCAGTAAGTTATTTCACGAGAGGCGTGTTCGTGAATGCTGAAGCAGTCGTTAAGCAGTAGACTTTGGAGGGCGGCCTTGGAATCGGTGAAGATGGTCCATTGCCCCGGCGTTTGGCGGAGAATGTACGGGATGGCTTCCTTGACGGCGTGAAGCTCAGCTCACATTGATGACGTTGCCCGCTCAAGGCGGTGAGAAAACATCTGTCCAGTGGACGAGATAAAAATCCCAGAGGAAGTGCGATCAAGCATATACATGAGCCGTCTGTAAAAATTTGGTTTCTGCCTGAGTATTGCCGGATAATGTGGCCGAGTGTCAACTGTAACCAGCCTCTTGGAGGCATATTCTTTTTAGAGCCGATTCCCGGATGGTGCATCTAATTTGAAAGGGCGAAAAGGCCCAGGGCGGGAAATAAGACGGCATTGAATTTGGTGCCTGGGAGAGAATGGAAAGATGCAATGTCTTCAATGTTCGACGAAATCTTGAGTTGCCATTTTCTATCATGCGCGTTATTGTATGGGTTTCGCCATACATCCAATGTCGCAGATGTATCCGCACGGTTTCTTGGAGCCTAATCACGTCCAATGGCAGACAGCCAGATTCAGCGACAGTACCCAAGCACGACGACCCTCCAGGAATTCCGAGAAAGATACGAAGGCAATTGTTTCTTGGCGCATCTAGCTGTATTCTGCTTGTGGGTGACAGATTTCGGAGGACGGTGAGACTATAGCGCAGTACACCGTCGATATAGGCTTTACTGAGTAGTATCATGGAGCGGCAGTCACTGCCCCATCGACTACCGGCAAGATGCTCGACGATCTTTGACATCGCCGATATTCGCGTACAGAGCCTTTTAAAGCAAAGCTTTTTACCTCTACCCCCCAAGGGTTCTTTCGCGACCGTTGGTGTCACCAGAAAACTCCAGAGAACAAATAAAAGAATCTACTGGCACCGCCGGGAATCGAACCTGGAACTAATACATTAACAAAGCGAGAGCTTGTTGTCTTACCGATTTAGCTACGAGCCCACGCGCAGACTGGGAAGACAGGTGGTGTACTCACCAAGCACATCTGCGGGTTTACCCCCTGTGTTCTCGCTGAATGCCGCGTGAATTCACGCGACCACTCACGCCCGTCTAGCGGCCCTGTGCGCACCTTGCTCATGTGCTAAGACTTACAAAAAAAAAAGGAAGCTCACACCAATTCATGGCAGCCCACTTCTACTACGCCAGTGTGCTAAAGCCTGTGGCCTCCAGTGTTCACGTAAACAATCACAGCTCCTTGTCGTCCGCCCTCACGCCAAACTAAGGAATACATCAAAATACTCCTTGATAGCCAGGCCATCACTCAAAGTCCCAGCATCAAGATCCTGGGCCTACATCTCGAGGCTGACACCAAGAGTGACGTCTGCTTGCAGCGCCTCAAAAACAGCATTAATCAAATCATGCAAATGATCAGGCGAGTTGCAACTAAGAAGCGAGGACTAAAGGAATCCGGTACCTTTCGATCAATTGAAGCTTTTGTCTTCTCGAGAGTTACTTACGTCAACCCCCTGTCTTCTTCTCGACAAGGAAGACATAGAGATGCTTTATATAATGATTAGAAAGGCGGTCGAGCAGGCCATTGGTCTTCTCATGAGTGCGTCCACACAGAGGCTGCTTAGCACGGGGCTGCACAACACGGTGGAAGAGCTGCTAGAAGGCCATCTTTCTAACCAGAAGGTCCGACTCAGAACTGCGATGGGTAACCGCATGCTTCACCAGATTGGCTGGTTCGGAATGTCACTCCGCTTGACGTACTCCTGGCGACTAAAACTAAACATGCTCCCTTTGCTTAGAAATATGAACCCCTCACATGACGAGGGTCGCCGAAAAGCACGGGCTCAAGCGCTAAACACCACCCTCGGTGGGGATCATGCAGTTATTTACACAGACGCCTCCAAACATCGAGGGCAGCAATACGCCACCATCGTGGCTACCTCCAGAACCAACCTCCTTGCGTGTACATCGCTTAGGACCCAAGAAATGACGGCAGCAGGAGAGGCAGCCATCACCTTGGCTCTCGCTCAACCAGGGGTTTGGAGGGTAGTCATCGATTGCTAGCAAGCCTACTGGAATGACCAGTAGGGTTGGGTGTCCTGATCTGCACTGCGCTTGCTAAAAAACCACTCCCCAAACGGTTCCATTCAGCTTATCTGGACCCCCCTCACGTTTCAATGGAGGGCAACAAATACGCCCACCCAACAAGCCTGCGCTTTTACCTCCCGTGCTATGGAGCTGCACGAGGACAGTCACCCGCTTGTCACGTTCAGGGAGATAACCCAGCATTATCGCCTTCTGAGATAGACCGTACTTTCGCCTTACCCTGACCTTTCCAGAGAACAACAAACTACCCTACGGCTCATACAATCCGGGCTTCTTCCCACAGCCTACGCGTCTTCACTTAATGTATCCGAATCGCTACGACGCTGAATGTAAATTTTGCTCAGAAGTAGGAACACTCCGCCCCGTAATCGGGATGTGCGACTTTAGCCCTGAACACCCTCCTCTGTTTCAGTCAACTACCCACCAAGAGCAATGGGAGATGCTGCTGTCCAGGCCCTCTCTACCTACTCAGCTTCAGCGGATAGACAGAACCCAGGCCGCGCGGACTGCATATGGGCCCCACAGAAGAAGGAATCACTCCTCAAGGCTGCACTCTTCCTCTTTCTTCCTCCTCCTCCTTGTCTGCCGCAAATCTCGTCGCCTCCGTACGCGGCGCAGAGACGGAGACGACAGATCGTCAAACGCCGGGTTGGAGCTTACTTTAATTTTATAAAAAAAGTTTACACCCTTGTGCTACACCAATACAACTCAACGAAACACCGTTCATGCTTTAAGCATTGATTTAACCTTAACAAGAATATCTCTTTGAAGTAATAAATGGTGTGGTTAAGTACATTTCACTTCTCTCTGGTTTTGCTATTTGTAGAACGATGTGAGTGAATTTAAGTGACGTCGCATGGGTAATCGTACTGGGTTCCGTTTACAGCTTTGCTTTTCAACCACATTCACGGGGTGGATTGGCGCGATTTTTTTTGTATCCCCCCTTATGTAATGCCCTCTGGGCTTTTAAGGTATATAAATAAATAAATAAACTTTGCAGGTGCCTCTGTCTCTTGCAGGGTAATCACGTCAGGGGTTGGGAGGGATCGGTGGCGTAGGTGATTAAGATGCTGTTGGAGATTGCCGCGCTTCGACCGAAAACCGTGGCAATTCCATTGCCAGACCCTAAACGGGCTTGGAGAGCGAGGGGGTAGCCGGGGAGGATGAGACTGTACAAGAGTCGCAATTATTAACGGAAACTAAGGTGACTGGAATGCGGGTGTACGGAGTGTGACGCGTAGGGCCTGGGGCTGCAGTTTTGGTGCGGACAGGTACGCCTTTGGGAAGGACATTGGCTAACTGCGTGTTCAGTGTGGCAATCATATTTTGGGTGGTGGCAACGGATGCTTTAATGTCCGCGAATTGACTGGCGAGCGCAGTAAGCTCCTTACAACGGACAGTGTTGGCAGCAACAAATTTTCCCTCAAGAGCCTGAAGATCGGAAACCGTTGAGTAGGTTTCAGTGGTGGTGTCACCAGATCGACGTTTAGAGGGGGTGGGAGGGTAGGCTGGGATGCGCTAATTACACCGGGAGCAGCGAGTTGAGAGGAGCATTGGGAGGGAGGAGGAGTACGGATGGCCTGTTGCAGTTGTTTTACATCGGCCTGAAGCTGACGCTGAGTGGCGACCACACTCTCAAGCAAGGTACGAAGGTAGGCCAGTTCCGATCTAGGAGGGGGTGGTGGAGGGGGTGGGTTATACAAGGTATGACGGACGGGCAAAGCAGGGGAACGGAAAGGCTGCTCATGGCAAAGGGAGGCTACTGCTGCCCAGCTCACCTGAGACGATGGTCGCTGGTCACTGGGTGCATTCTTAGCCGGAGGGGGTGGCTGGGAACCACGGCGGCACGAGGTGGCGGTACTTTTACGCGTAGCTTATTTAGTGACAGTAGTAGCCACCATACCTACAGCCCACGCTACCGGCGCGCCACCGCATACATCCGAAACCGCTCTGCACTCGCCGCTTCACGCCTGCGCATGGAGTGCGTCGGCTGCTGAACCCACTTCGGTTTTTCTAGTATACCATACCGCCATTGCATGTACAGACGTTCCTCGCCACTCGCTTGGCTAGCCACAGGGATTCGTTTTTGTCTCGAAGCCAAAATCAACAAATAAATTACGCCCACCTCCCCTCGCGGGAACCCTGGTGTGATGCGACGCTGAGGGGGGTTCAAGCGCAAGCGGGGAGCATCCGTCGACCGAAAGGCCGCCGGAGAGCGGAACACCGGTTACATGCGCAGCGCGCCCGAAGGAGAGGAGACCGCGGAGACAGAGAGTACTGCACATGCGCAGCACCGCCGCAGCGCCGCCCGCTGGCGGAGTGAGAGCGCACTGGGCCGCACATGCTCTCACCTGGGCCCTATTCTCGACTGCACAAATTGTCGGCAATGGAGGCAATTTTCCGGAAGTATTTTCTGATTGGCTTTCAATTTTGGTCGCGTGCTTCCGGTTGACAAAGCGGTTGTGGGTGCTGTCGTCATTTTTACGTTTCATGTCGTCTACGGACACCAGTTCTAAAGTTTGTCTTATTTCTCGTTACTAAAGGCGCATAATTCTTGGCCGGCAATGAAAAACCAGACTAAATGCAGCGGACATGACAACGTAAGCCTGTCTTTGCTATTCAACAACAATACTGCTTGTAATACACCCCCCCTCTGTGATTGGCTGAGAAGGCGTGACGTAATTTAAACAGTTGGCGGGAACGATTACGTCATGCATTGGCAACTTCAGCCTGCGTAAAAGTGACGTAATGCTACGTAACAGCTTGAAAATGGCGGCTGTTTTTGTCGCAAAATACAAGCAAAATAGGGCACAATATTGCCCCGGCTTACGGCGCCGCGAAATGTGCGGCAATTTGCAGCAGGCGCAGTTTCGCATGCGCGCTGTTTAAAGCATGTTTCCTACCGAAACAAATTATAGTTTCAACTGCTTCCAAGTCAGCGATCATGGAACATACAAATAACGTGCGGTATTTTGCTTTTATGTTTGGCAATGAAATAAAAATTATTTGTTTGGCGCACCCGCAACGTAAGAGGGCAGTACAAGCCTCTCCATTACAAAGAGAACCCAATGCATGACATTTGTCCATACTTGTCCTAGTAAGCTGTTGGTTCACATGATCTAACTCAAGAGAAAAATAACAATGAAAAGTGACTATTTAGTTCATTACAGCGCTGATTGCAGTCGAGCTTTACGAATGAGTGAATCAGTGACATCGGTGCGGTCCGCGCGTAGCGCTTCGCTGCTCTTATGTGTCATAGAAGCGATGGTCGCAGCCGTCTTTTTCTGTGATCACGCCATAAACTTGTAACATAGCAGCAGACGATGGCGTGGCGGCGGTGGCGGCAGGGAAGGTGATAATGCAACAAAGCTTGCATTGAAGCAGAGAGCCCAGCTATGTTAATAAAAGCGATTGAAAGAAATAAATAGATACGGTCAAAAATTGTGTGATGTTCTTTAGCTCGACATCCGCCTTTCGATCGCTTTTGGATCAACGTTACTCGATCGCCTTGTGGTGTTGACGCCAAATTTGACCTCCAGAAATGTGTTTTTCTTGTCAGCCTCAGCTACCGTCTTAATTTTTATAGTACATGCCAAGTATTTTTTTATATCTTTCTTGCACAATATTTGATACCTTGGTAGCGATCTTAATGAGGGACTCGTCAAATTAAACTGCATGTCGTGATAGCTATAGGTGCAGAACGTCACTGATTGCTTACGTCGTGCTTACGCAAAAAAAACATGAGCGAAATGCCGGCAATTTGTGCAGTCGAGAATAGGGCCCCTGGGCACGCGCCGGCGCCAGTGCGTCTGCCGCGGCTATGACGCAACACAATCCAACACAATCCACTTTATTCCAATCCAAATACAATCCAAGTCAAGCCAAACCAAGTCAAGCCGAGCCAATCGAATCCAATCCAATGCCCCTCGCGAGAGAGTGTTCGATATCAGAGAGGAGAGCGGGAGAGTGGCTTCGGACAACAACGGACGCACGCGGACAACAACGGACGCACGGAGGAAGGACAGGGCCGCCGACAAGAGATGCTCTGAGCGTCGCATCTAAAAGGGTAGCATTTTTTTGTTCATCTTGCATGAAGCTTCTAAATAATAATTGACAAATAAATTTCTTTATAGCTTAAATTTTATAATAACACAAACAAATTTAAATATTTTTTTACAGTAGTATTTTTGATCTTTTGAAGTCAGATGTAACTTTTTGGTCTGTTCATGAGCCATGCCAAGAACAAGTGAAACGTGCCTGCCCGGCACATGACGAAACGCTCGCGAAAGCACGTATCCCCTAGACAGCGGCGTCAGATTTCCGTCTGGTATATGTTAGTATGAAACTCTATGAAGTTGATAAGTAATCACAGCGCGAAAGACGGGACAGACAAAAGAATAACCACAGGACAGGCGCTGTTTGTTCCTCTGTCTCTGTCCCGTCTTTCGCGCTGAGATTAGTTATGAACACCTACCGATTCGCCCAGTTGCAATGCTCTCTGAAGTTTCCCGCACGTTCGCGTCGAGAGCGCCCACGGGACCGAGCAGTGTCTGTGTGTTCTGCGGGTGAATTGTAGATGCTGTAGTTGCTCCCACAAAAGTGTCGCCCAGAAGCAGGCATGGAGGAAGAACGAGGAGGAGCGAAACCAAGCAAGAAAAACATAGCTAACGCTGGAAAACTTGGTTTATCCGCTTTGAACCGCGGACATTTTTTTTGAGGCTTTCGTTTTCTTTTTGCCACATCAGCAGATTAGTGAAGCCGCCGTGAAAGGGTAGTGGTGGTCATTGCGACATTTGTTATTATTTTTGTCGTCTTTCCAACTCAAGTTATTTTGGTGATAGGGTTAGAGCTGTGTACTTACTTACAGCCCTTAAAAATAAAAATAAAAAAAACCCCTTCGCTAACGGCTAGTGCTGTAGTACCCAGCAATTTATTATTGAGTGAGCAATAGACTGAGCATGCCGAAAAACGTTTGGGGTCGCTTTACAGAGTCACGTCCATCTGTCAAGAGGGAGAACGACAGAGGCGCACTGAACGACTTAAAGCTGCCTTTAAAGAACGATAGAGGTGCCTTAGCAACGTTGCTGACGTTGCCTATGAGGCGTGAATTCGAAGATGCCATATTTCGTCCTGCTACATAAAACGTTTAAGAGGGGCATTATAGAGACACAAGACCAATATTTAGGGTGCGGAAAGCCAGTTTTAATGAAAAATACACTGAATTTGGCACCTGTTCGTAAACTTGGAATTATTCAATAAAAAATTCACCCTTCCATCAAGTCTCTCACCATTTACAGGATGGGAAGACAATGTTTTTTTCGCATAATGAAGGTGGGGTAGAATTGATTTTTTTACAACCAACAGCTCCCCTTGTGTTGGAACTCAACATTAACTGCAGTGACTATCACCGCCTTAAAAGAGTTTGTGTTCGCACGTCGAAGTTACGATAGGCCAACAATGAGACACCTGCAAATAGTCAGCCGCAAAATGTGTTAGATTCGTTTATATTACTATAGAGTCAAGTAACATTGAGAGTAATATAGAATCAAACAACATTATGAGATAAGGAATACCGTATTTACCCGATTCTAACGCGCACCCGATTTTCCTGGCAAAAAAACCGAAAAAACTTGCACCTCCGATTGCAACGCGCACGGGACTTTGGGACCCAGACAAACGAATGCGAGAGAAACGGGCGATTTATTTCCCGAAGTAATCTCACTCATCTCACTCCTCGTCGCTCTCCGCTGACCACAACATCTCGGCCTCGGTGCCTTCAAGCGCGTTCGCGATGCCACACTTCTGAACGAACATTCAACCATGGTCTATGGGATCGTGGCCCACGCCTCGCACGCCCATCCCGAGAGCTTCTCCAGAGGTGGACGCTTCAGCCGACCGCTCGTTTTAAACGCGTGGTAGCCGCTACTGCCATTGCTGTTATCAAGCGCGCAAGTGAAACGATTTGACGATTTGCGTGAACTCCGATAGAAAAGTCTAGGCGGCTAGGCTTGCTGCGTCGGAAAACTCGTTGCTAAAAGCTTTGGCGCCATCTTGAGATGGCGATGGCGATGGGTGGGACGAAATTTCCGCTGTTTTGGCAGTTTCGGTTTGTATCCGATTCTAACGCGCATGCGATTTTTCGGCCTATTTTTTCGGAAAAAAAGTGCGCGTTAGAATCGGGTAAATACGGTAATTGAAAGTATGTTTGAGCAAACTTAGTCATATCTACATTCAGTCGTGTAGGCTTCAACTACGCCGAGAGTTGCGTTTTATCTTCAAAGAGAGGCATTATCAAGCCCCTCCACTTAGGATAATGGGTGAAATTGTGTTAGAACGACGTTTGAAGTGCAATCACGCTTGGTAATTCATTTCATCATATTTCATCTGTACCAAAAGGGGAAGAAGTTCCTATATAGAGACACAAAACAAAGCTTTCGAATGTTTGAGTAAGCGAGTGCTGATTTTATTGAGAAAGTGTAAAGCTGCAGGAAGTAACCCAGGGGGCCAGGGATGTAAAAGCTTTTGCATTTTATTGGTCAGAAAAATGTTTTACTTTAGCACAATATTCACTTTATTCGGCTTGAAATTAAATGCTTGTAGGTCATGTGAGTTACCAAACATTATTTGAGCCGAAGCTATTCCCGAATTCTGATTTGTCCTCCCTGATTCGAGCCTCCGAAAGAACTTTGGCCATTTCCTAATCCCAACTGCCCCGAGGGACCTGTATTTAGCCGAGTCCATATGGACCTTCCCCGGGGTCCGGAGTGCGACCAAATGTACCACCCTCCATACGGGCTACCAAATCTAGGCGACGAAAAAGGTAATTGGGACATCGCCCAGATACTTCTGGAGGGCGCGCCCCCTCCACTTCCACTGCCCCAAGATCTACCGTAGCTCCACCTGCCGCTGAGAGAACCGGGACGTCTACCAAACTGGCCGCTTCCGCTTCCGCTCCTTGAAACCCAGACACTAAATGGGTTGCTACGGCTTGACCTTCCAGGCAACCTAGCTAAACGACCCCGTCTCTGGCTTCCAAAACTGAATTCTCCTCCAAATCTGCTAGCCGAAAGGCTGGAGTCACCAGAGCCCCCAATACTTCCCAAGCCAGTACTCCAACTGCGGCCACCTCGCCGCAGTCGACGTGAAAAGGGCGAGGTACCTCTTCCACCCCATCCTGCACCAAACACACTACCAATTCCTTGTCCTGCGGCCCCTAAGCTTCCTTGGCCCCATCTGCCACCCAGGCTTAATACACCTTCTTGACCAAAGCCGTCCGTTTGGCCAAATATTCCCCCTAGGCTCAAACCTCCTGCTATACCCGGCCCACTTCCTTGACCGAAGCCAATTCCGGTACTTCCTTGCCCCCGTGTACCACTCCCTTGGCTTAATAATCCCCCTAGGCTTGATCCGCCTGGTTGACCGAAGCTTAATCCTGCGCCTCCTTGGCTCCAACTGCGTCCCCCTAGGCTCCATCGGCCACCCTGACCGAAACCACCCCCTTGACCAAAACCTCCGTTTCGTCCCCATGATACTCCTTGGCCCGATACACCTCCTAGACCCAGCACATCTCCTTGACCCAAGCCTAAGCCTCCTAGGCCCCATCTACCTCCTCCTTGGCTCTGCCTGCTACCCTGACTGAAACCCCCCTCGAAACCACCCAAACCCCCGTTTTGGCCCCATGAGCTTCCTTCTCCCCATCCACCTCCTAAGCCCGGACCGCCTCCTTGGACAAAGCCTAATCCTAAGCCTCCTTGGCCCCATCTACCGCCTCCTTGGCTCGACCTGCTACCTTGACCGAAACCCCCACCGAAACCACCCAAACCCCTGTTTTGGCCCCATAAGCTTCCTTGCCCCATTCCACCTCCTAAGCCTAGGCCGCCTCCTCGACCAAAGACTAATCCCAAGCCTCCTTGGCCCCATGTACCGCTTCCTTGGCTCGACCTGCTACCTTCACCAAACCTACCACCAAAACCACCAGGACCTCCGTTTTGTCCCCACAATCCTCCTTGCCTTCCTGATAACCCTTGGCTCAAGCCTCCTCTTTGATCAGAATCCCAAAGTTGGCCCCATGGTCCTTCTTGTCCCAACCCGCCTCCTTGATTAAAACTGCCCCATTGGCCCAAGTCACCACCTGGCCCAAAGCCCATGTTTTGGTCCCATGATATCCCCTGGCCTAAAAGGCTCCCCAGATTCAAGCCGCTTAATCTACCACCTTGACCAAAACCGCCACTCGGGCTCCACGAATCCCTTCCAAGGCCTCCGTCTCCCCAGCGTCCGTTCCTAGAACGTCGTGAGAAACCGGTCTCTATGCCGCTTGTGAGTCGGTCATCGATGGTGACGCTGTTGGAAAGGTCGACAGTTCTCCCGAAACCATACAATGGCAACGGGATCCACAAGCGCTGCCCATTGCGGTTTACCCAGGCTCCGGTTCTGAGTACGCGCCACGGGCCCCATAAGTAGGCTCGCAGTGGGCTGAGCCAGAAATCAGAGCCGAGCGTGCCACCCCACAGACCACGACCTTGATTCCGTCCCAGCCATGACCATACGCGTGATCCCTCGACCCCGCTGCGTTGAAGCTTACGGCCACTTGGAAATGCACCGAGGTGTCCTGGATGAATGCCCTCGAGACCAAGGAGCTTGAGTTCAATGCATCCCCTCCTAGGCCCACGGCCAGGAAATTGAAACGGTGGCGATACCCCGGGCTGAGACGGTTGCTGACGGCGTGGCTGTCCACGAGGCCGCGACCGACGACGAGACCCACGGGTGGAAGTTGGCTGTCTCCGAGGTTGCCCCAAACGTGGACCGAAAGGTGCTTCCTGAGGCTGCCCTTCAGGCTGAGTCTGAGGGGCCCCTCCAGGTTGACCTTGGGGTTGCGCTCCAGGCTCCGCTTGTCGACCTACTTGAGGTCGGGCCCCCTCAGACCTTAACGATTCCGTTTGGGAAGGGCTGCTTCCACTGGATGGCCCTGACTGCTCAGGCTGCGACTGCGGCTGCGACTGCGCTGCCCCTGTAAAAGGCGCATCAATTTATGTACCATCGAACGGCTATTGTAGTGGGTTACCTGGTTAAATTAGTAACACTGATAATTAGGTACGTTTGCATGCGTTTACGTGGAGAAAAAAACTGTGTGAGCACCGGCACTGAGGAACATGTTATAAAAGGAGATAAAATATACATTGGCAGTAATAAAAACCTCCAAAACTGTGACAGAACGAACTGTACGGGTGTACCCGTTGTATTTCTGTTTGATTTAGGTATGGCACTTTTTCACGAATTAAAACTATTTAGCTTGCACAAAATGTCCCGGAACTATTACTCAGTACGTTTCTGTGATTCCATGTGTTTGTTGCTCTATACGTTTGAAAAGTATGGTGTCGCTAAGTTTTGGCTCCAATTCAAATTCAAGTGACTAAGGGATGACATTTTACAAGCAACTTCGGGGTCTCCAAGCGTCGCAATATGGTAGAAGAAAGCAACAAAAAAATTGGCCGCGTATCTGCTCCTTTCGTTGCAAATGTCGTCAAAAGACGATAGTCTTTATCGACTTTTGCCAAGTACATGGCTCCCTTCGCTTTCCCGCTCACCTCTCATGTTGTTCGTCTTGCGTCGCGTTCCTCCCAAAGTAAAGACGCCAAAGGTTTGCTTAAATCATTTTAAATTTCCCGCGTTCCACTGCTCCATACCGGGTGTCTCGATGCTAACGCTGCCGTACGGCGAAGACGCGTGTGAATCGAGGCGCCCTACTTCAACATTTATAGAACCACGTTTTCCTAGTCCACGTGCGTTCCAAGCAGAACGTGGAACCTATCTAGTGGAACCTTTCGTAACTCTTGCCACTTGATTTCTTCAAATGCCGTCAGAAGCTTAATGGCGCGGGCGACAGCAGGCGACGGCGGAGTGATATTTTTTTTCTTCAGTTGATTAAGTATTTAATCTCGCGAAAATTAGACATGTACGATTTTTTATAAAAAAACGCTGCAAATATCACTTCTGTATTAATTTGTTGTCTTATATATGCGTAGTGTCTTGTTGTTCTTGAACAATATTGACAAGTATGAACATTACACCGGACTTAGACGGGCACTTTAGCTGTGACTATATAAGACTATTGCGCAGGCATTATTTTACTTTGGCCGGGTGGCTGAATCGAGTCACAGACAGACAGACGGACATACATACACACAGACAGACAGACATACAGACATACAGACAGACCAAAATTTCTGGGTTTAGGTAGCCCAAGAAAGACTATCGTCTTTAAAACTTGGCACCCCAGTTTGGCTAGTTTTTTGCTGCTGTCCCAAATTGCAATATCCGGTACTTTTATGTGTTTTTGTCTTGTTTGCCTTAGCTTTTGTACCAATGCACTGACGAATTATTTCCATCAGTTTTGTTGGAAATTAGATGTGGCACAAGCATGTTATGCCCTGCACCAAATATTCATTAAAATCGCCAGAGCTTGTAAAGAAGGAAAATGTTTTGACAACAGTAGAAGAAAAGGTTGGGTGATTTAGGAAAAATTTGAGAGGTGTTGCGGAGACCTAAAGAAAGCGTGCACGAAGGACCCTGGACGCAGTATGCATTGTGAGAATTACCATTTGGCTTTCTGAACGATGAATCTGCTATTGGCAGTGAAGAAACACGTTTAAGCGAGTTCTTGAGGGAAATGTTAGATTGTTTTTATTGAGTTCGCCATTCCAGTGTTTTTTCGAAGCGAATACGTAAATAATTTACTGCATTTCTTAAGTTGGTTGAGCGGGGATGTTATACACCAGAGTGTGATAAAGGATTCATGATAAGTCATTTTCTTATGACTTATCATGGAAAGTGAAATTTAACGTACACAATCTGCGCATAGAAACTCCAACGGGAATTCTCACTAAAGCGTGGGGAATTGTTGTCTGCGAAAAGCTGACAAATATCCTTTACAGCTTCGCCTAACTCGAAAGATTGTTCTTACTCACTTAACAGTATACACCCAACACAGTACCCTGTTGGGCTTTGTATGTTCCTTCAGACCCTCCACCGAGGCGGATAAGCTATTGTTTCTTCGAGTAGTTTAGCAAATAAGGGGCTGATTAAACTGCCCCCACTGTGGCTTGAGATATAAATGGGAACACAAGCAGAATTCTGCCTCCAGTGAGAACCTGAAATAAACTATGCCGCAGTGCTCCTTAAACAAAGGATGACCGCTGTTTATCGAGCTTGAAATACCAATCAATGAAATAATCATCAAATTACTAGAGCTGCTCATAGGTTGCACCCAGCCTTCGGCAGTATTGTTTTGGCGCGGGTTTAAGTTTTAGGCGCACTGAATTCGTGTAATTCTTCGTTTTGCGAAATTGGTCGTATCACCGTAATTTATTAATTACCTTATCGCTAATACCAAGCGGTATATTCAGTTTAAATGACAGGTATTTTTCGTAACCATATTTACTTGAGGGATTCCTTTTTGATGATTTCTTCTTGTTAGTCGCGATAATGTGTTTATGTAATCGCCACGTAGTAATGTGTCACCAAGTTTTTTTGCACTTTTAATTATCGCGACTAAGAAAGCAGTTTTTATAGGCAATTTTACTTCTAAAAATATTTTAGCCAAGCAGAGTAGTCCTGATCACGCAGTTACAGTTGGAAACGCTGAGAACCAGCAAGTAAGCACTGGAAAATATACGCACCTTTTGTCCCACCGTGTACATTGCTGGAGGCAATAAGTATGCCTGAATAGAAAAAAAAACAGTATTAAATCTTGGAACGCTCAGTACGAATACCAATCCTGTTTTAGGTTTTGCAAACAAGTTTTCGAAAGTAGAAATTACGAGTGGAGTACCTCCAAGGACTTACAGCCCAGGTTGCCATACACTTTGATATGGCAGAGCAAAAAGGTTATGGTTCTGACAGACCTGTTCGCAAAAATTTGACGCCAGTCGGACATAGCACAGAAGTAACTGTGCAAATGGGTACAACTCTACGTCGGGTGACATTGAACTAAGCTGCGAGTTTCAAAGGCACAACAAATAGCAACAGGCCTCCCCCTTCCCTCCAGGAGGTTTCTCCTTTTTACAACAAAAATTGACTGAAGTGTGTTCAATTTCGCTACCTTCAAGTTGGTCCCGAGCGAAGCAGTAAATAAAAAAAAGCTTAAAATCCTTCCGGTTTTGATAAGGCAGTAAGCTCAAAAATCTTCTCACCCACTTTAAGTTTTTGCCTACCAAAATACAAGTATTTGTCGTCCGGCAATTATGCGCTTCACCACTCGCGTTGCAGTTGTGGGGAAAAATGCGCCTGCGCTGCTACAATTCCTACTAACACTTGCAAACCATGCGCGGCGGGCGTCAATTGTTATCTCAAAATTATGCTATCAAACAAGATATTTCACTTGATATCTATGGTTCATCACAAAGTGGCTAGATAAGTCGACATTCATCCGCCAAAACATAAGCCAAAGTCGGGATGGTGGGCACCGAGGCACCAGTAAATTCACACGTGGCATTGGGCATCAAACGAGAGATTCAAGAACGACTTTTTTATCAGCCCTGACTACCAGTAAGGAAATATTTCCACAACGGCAAATATTTTTATTCTGAAATAAACATATAGCTTCGCTATACATGAATTTGTTTTATTTACAGGATAACGTAACCTGGCTTGGTTTCGCCTTTTATGACAACATAACATTTTCAAATGAGGCAATTTTTTCTCGCTGCGGATTTTGTTTTATATTTACAAGTGTCCGTTTCCAGAGGATGCAATATATTGGGAATACTGGGACTTAAGCTCTTCAAAACCTGTGGCAAAAAAATTGAGCGAAAAAGTTTGACTGAGATTGTCGTCCAAAGGGCGAGGAAAGGAAAAGTCTCACCTAGAATCAAAACCGCAACACGTGCTGGCTCCAGGAGAGCCATGTTGACACCGCGGCCTGAACTGGCGCTGTGCCTGCGTGGATGGCTCGTTCCTCTCGGGCTGAACACGAACTATATCCGTGACACAATAAAACAAACATTTTTGGCAGACGAATATATGTTTTCCACAGAAGCGGCTTTTGTGTTGAGCCCTATGACGTCCTCAACATCTCTCGTCGACCCTGAGAGAAAAAAACAGACAGCCTATTGTTTCAAAGACATGCCGATGGTCATCCTAGAAGGCAGCCAGAAAGAATTATATATAAGTGTATTGTTTCAAGAACTGTACAAGTTGGGGTTCTCTGCCGGTAGCAAGACGAGGGCGCCTTGGAAATTCACCGCTGTAGTTGAATCAAACTTTGGGGAACGTCTCAATTCCGCAGCTTGATAAAATTTTGAACGTTGTAAAATATTCCTAGGGCACAAACAAAATATGGGAACGGGTTAGAAGGCAAACGAACTTTTACACTCAACTTTCGTGATCTTTTTGTACGTAACCACACGTCAGGTACGAACAACGGATACACCGTTATATTCGACTGAATAAACGAAGCTTTCGAGTAGGGTAATGCGAGTTTTTAGCGGTGTAGCTGCAGTGGCAAAAACTGCAATACGTATTGCATCCAATTTAGCGTGCCACTGAAAAAAAAAGAAATATCCCGTGCCATTACACTGACGAGAAATCTGGAGAGGGGTGAAGCATGCAATCTATAAGGCTATTCTTTGCGCCTCGGCGTTTTTCTACACGGAGATGCAGCCGTACGGTGAAACCTGGGGAGGGAAAAAAATACAGAGTATCAGTGTATTCTTGGCGCCTTGGAGTTTTTGCCCGCAGAGATGAAACTGTTGGGGGTAGAGGTATACAACTTTGCTGTAAGTCTCGTGACTTTGAAGTACCAAGCGTTCTAGCACAAGGTGTTGGAAAACGAGTGTCCCTGTGTTTTAGTACCATGTCTACATGATACTACGACGACGTTAGACAACGACGACATGAGACGCCGACAGCCTGGGCCCCTATGGGCCATCGCCGATAAAAAAAAACATGCCAGTAAATACTGGCATGGCTGTGTCGCACAAAGTTTGGAGTTGCAATGCATCTGCTCCACGTATTTCATCATCATCATCATAATCGTCACCAGCTTGTCTACACCTACTGCAGTACAAAGGCCTCTCCCTTAGATCTCCAATTATCCAGGCCCTTTGCTAACTGCGGCCAATTTATACTAGCATACTTCTTGATCTCATCGGCCCATCTAACTTTCTGCCGCCCCCTGCCACGCTTACCTTTGCCACGTTTGGGAATAAGGTTGTCGTTGGTGTACATAAAGATTCTTGACTATCTCCAGAACGTGATACGTCTCACAGCGACAGATGTTTACGTATGGATGTGGAATGAAGATATTTATTCGAAGGTAATTTCAAACGAGATAAATGCCTACAGCGTCATCCGCAGGGCTGTTGGCCTGGGGCACATTTTGCCCTCCGGATATTCTAGTATGCTATTCACCTTTACATATTCAGTCAGTCGCATGCGTCAATATGTGTCATGCCTATCGTTGGCCTGCTGAGACCAAGGACGCAGATTCGATCCCGCCGCGCTGGCTTCCTTTCAGATGGAGGCGAAAAGCGGAAGCGCCGGCGTGTAGAAATTTCCGCTCACGCTGAAGATCCCCAGGTGGTCTAATAATTCGGAGCCCTCCACTACGGTGCACCTCAAAGTCTATGTGTAGCTTCAGCGCCTTCTTTTACTTATTTTTTCATTTATGTAGCTCTTTAGGCACGCCAGTTGGGCGAAATCTAGCAAAAACAGTGGGAAAACGTATCAGTGATAGTTGTCAGCAGTTGCGTTATAGGGGTAATACCGCGGGAATACTTCTTCTCAGCGTGTGGTGGTTACCGCATGGATGTCACCCTGAATCATGAAGCGAAGACCATCGGATAACCCGTCCGAGGCCTTGCCAATTCGACCACCGGGGCGTCTATTTTATCCACCCATTGTTAAGAAGGTGATGCAAATGTGACTGTATTCTGCATTTAGTGATGGTAACCAGCAGCTCGCCGAATTATCGTAGCAATGTTGACTAGCCCCAGAACTCGGGTTTTGAAGTAATAGGAATAGTGACAATGTTTTTTCGCCCAGGACAGAGCCTTTAATACCTTTAAAAAATTCCCCGCATTTCCCCGAGGGGAAGAATGTGAAAGTGCGAATGCACGAGTTGAATTTGCGCGGTTCGGTAATGTTCGCGAAAGAGAGATCACACACACACACACACAACTACAAAGAAAGAAAGATGCATTTATTCACAGACACCTATTTGTGTTGTCGTTGTGCTTGATTGCTAGAGCGGATCTTAGCTTTGAAATTTCGTGTCAGTACTCCTTTAAGCAGGTGCATTAGCCCTTCTCACGCCAGATTCTTGGCCAATCTCCCACGTGGGTATGTGCCATGTCAGCGGCCAGGCAGCGCGCGCCCATCTCCCCCCGTTGCCAAGGAAGACGAGGAGATTCCTGGCCAATCCCCCACGTGGGTATGTGCCATGTCAGCGGCCAGGCTGCGCGCGCCCATCTCCACGTGCGCGGACATCGCCGGTGGACGCAGGTTCAGGGTCGCTTAAGAAGTGCATTGCACTTAAAAGGACAGTGCCTTTGTATAGCCTACCGTGGCAGATAACTCAAAGGGTGTAGCTGCTGTCCGCTGCTTCCGCCCTAGCGTGCAGGCGCCATACTAAGAAAGAAAGAAGTGAACAAAGCGTAGCGAGTGCTCATGAGAGCTAAATAAAGCAAAAGATGAAGAAGAAGATAGTTCATCTGTCGAGAAACCGAACGCCCGGGTTGTGAAGAAGCATGCTTGCATCGGTATTCACCCTGACCACAACGGCCTTCACCCTGGGACTGGCCGCAATTCAGCCCGCCGATCCATCACTGTACGAAATTGGTAGGTTTCTTGAAGTCATACAGTATGTGTCACCTGATAAAGGGAACCCAAAATAGACCACCAAGCTTGTGACGTATTCAGTGCGAGGTAAGGATACCACACTAGGACTGTAGGTAGCCGCGTCCATGCACTTGGGATATCGGTTGTCGAGTTTTACAACTTTTCTTATGCTGCGTTGTTAGTCTGCATATAGTTTGACAACGTCAGGTACGCTGTGTGCACGAGCCTCTTTCGGCAGAAGAGTTTAAGACGTACCACGTAAGTTACAGCATCCTGTGCAGGTGTTGCTAACCAGTCGCTTCGTTTCAAGTCACAAGTTAGTGAGACTCCTTAGGAAACAACGCGAAAATCTTTGACGGAGAGAGGGCAAACAGACAGATTCCTTTCTCTGTCCAAGTTTTTCGCGCTGTTTCCTAAGGTGTCATGTGTACCCAACTAGCCCAAAGTCAAGCTTTAGTACGTTAGAGAGACTCAATGGAATATTTTGGGAATGAGATCGCTCGCCAAAGCATTGTTGTTACTTGTCTCCAAAACGTTGTTACTTGTCTCCAAACAGACAAGCCATTTCGCGGAATGTTTTAGCCTCGTTACGAGGTCATCGTGGAGCGTACTTTCGTATACTACTGAGGCTGCATCCACTATTGCCTCATCAAGCGCCAACCATCTTGCCGGCCATTACCCAAGTGTAGGAGTGGACCGCTTCGTGATAATTGCGTCACCCTAGGGCCATTCTATAAACAACGTGTTAAAAAGTTTTTCGATGCCTTTTTGTAGAACAAATGAGCGATATGTTTGTAAGAGCGCCTTCCTGATCGTTATTGAAAAGTGCAATCAGTTTTTCATTACACACGCCACAGAACGTAGATGGCTTTCGCATGCATGGTTTATGCATGGCAACCTTGGTTTTTTAAAACATTCGGAATGTTTTTTTGTAAATATTGAGAACAAATCCTTCAGCACCACCAGGCGGGAAATGCTCCTGCCAATTTTGCTCCCCGTGGCGCTTGTCATCCTTCATTTTGCAATGCAGTGTCCCTGAACAACTTCTGCAACAACAAGGAGAACAAACTGGTGCTAGAAAACAGCTCGTCTCCCCGATCGGCCGGCATCGCGACGGCGACCCAGCTCCGTGACCGTCGGGGCTCCATTGGCTGCGGCTACGAGTTCGAGGCCAAGGAGAGCATGGGCCTCATCGTGTCCGTTGTTGACATGAACCTGCGCGCTGGCGTCCTCAACGAGTCCTGCACAGACTATATCACCGTAAGGGTGGTGTTAAGCACGTGCAGTTCTTTATACTAAGGCCCCTCGATACTGTTTCGTTGCTAACAACTGGCATCTGGGTCATGTTACGGCTGCACTTTAATGGCGCTGCATACTTCGTGTAAAACATCTTCTGACAGCGGAAGGAATCGGTAATGTCGAGGGTTCTTCAGCGATCTCCTATTAGTTGTGGACGTGATAAAATGAGAATAATAGCGTGGCCGTTATTTTCTTCGCGTGGATAGGAGTGTTTGATGCCAACGTGCCGCACTAAGGTTACCAAAGCATTCTTACCTATTTTATACCCGTGGTAATAAAAATTACGTTATTGTCTAAATTTTGTTTGGCAACACGGTTTTTGTGTTGATCAAATCAGAAAAAAAGAAATTTATTGCTAATACATTTTAACGTAAGTCCACGCGGATTGTATTTTGCACCTATGAACAAATTTGCAGATTGAACGATTGTAGAGACCACCTATCACTTCGGTGTTTTTTGTGTGTCGTTTTAAAATTAAGCAATATGAACACGGATGAGCAGCTGCCTTGGCGATGCGCATTTTTTTGGGCTTAGGAAAAAACTCTGCTCGCTGGATTTGTTTAGAAGGGTTGTTCATACGCATTCAGTTCAAATGCCCGCCATTGGTGGTTACTCTTTGCCTGTTTTCATTATTTCCGTCAGTTTTGTACCAGAAAAATTCGTGGTTTTGATGGTTCATAAAGGGAGCATCATCACATCATCATTTCCTGAAATACCCCTCGAGGGGCATTACAGAAGGGGTGGGTTGACAATATAATTTTTCATTTGCCTCGAGTTTTTCGTTGTGAAAGATAAGTAGACAACTGGTCGAAAAATGTTGATGGGCAGTAAATTGGGACTACGTCGTGAGGAAGGTTATTCCAGTCGCTTGTACTCCGTAAAGAGAAAGACCTTGAAAAATGGTCGTTTTAATACGTGGTCGGGCGACTTGAAGTGGATGACTAGTGCGGTAAGATAGGCGGGCTGGTGGTATAATGGAGGGATGACAAAGAGGGCTGTGAAAGAATTTGTGAAAAAGGCAGAGGCTGGAAATACGGCGGCGGGTGTTAAGGTTTTAAAGAGGCGATTCTTTTTTATGATAAACTGGTATTATAAGAATACCCAAAAAAGGACTGTGAAAGAATTTGTGAAAAAGGCAGAGGCTGGAAATACGGCGGCGGGTGTTAAGGTTTTAAAGAGGCGATTCTTTTTTATGATAAACTGGTATTATAAGAATACCCAAAAAAGGAATAAACCTAATTGCATGGTTTTGAAACGCCTCGAGTGAGTCAATTAGATATGCTTGGTGTGGGCTCCAGATTGCAGACGCATATTCCAATTTAGACCGGATAAGTGTCTTGTACGCCTGAAGTTTCACATTCTTTGGGGCATGCTGAAGGTGACGTTTCAGAAAACCTGAAGATTTGTTTGCAGGTGACATAACGTTAGTAAGGTGCATGCGGCAGTTAAGAGCGTTGCATAGGGTGACAGTGAGATACGTATATGAATGCACTTGTTCGAGGGCGACGTTATCAATTACGTACAGGAACAGAAAAGGGTTATGGCGGTGGTGAAATGAGACTGTTCTGCAATTTTTTAGGATTAAGTTTCATAAGCTCGCGGTCACACCATTCTTGTACGTGGTTAAGGTCACCTTGGATAGCGCTTTATCAGTGGGTTTAGTGATTGAACGATAGATTACACAGTCGTCAGCAGACAAACGGATTCTGGAGGAGACCGCAACGTTCCGAAGACTGACTGTTGTATTTTATTTTCTTATTGACGTAGTGTGTGCTGATGTAGCTGCCAGGGAAGATGTCGGGCGGGCATTCGCCGAGTTGGGTACCGTGTTGTAGTAAAAACGTTCGCACGACCGAACTAACTTTGGCATACATTGCGGACGGTCGGCGTTCAGACAAACTGCATTCGCCTAAGAAAAATTAGTTACGTTCTTTTCTGAAAAGCTTTCTGTAGGCCTATGTTGTCACAGAAACAAACGTCCGACGTCCACCAAAAACAATCGGCGGAAAGCTGTCCAGTCTGTGACATCGTTGGAAAGCAGCGAAAAAATGGCTTCAGCGCAAGATGAAGGAAGTCGTATTTTGAGAATAACGAGGATTCGTCATCAAAACTGTGGACAGTTGACAGTGATCGATTGGTTTGCCCGAGATTGGGCGCCCATTGCCAGCTGCCATGACGGTGCTTCGTCATGGCCGCCAGGTTAATGCCGGTGTCCGATTGCAGTGCTTTTCCTGTGGTCGAGAATTGGGGTTGAAGCCTGTAGCCTTCAATTTATTTTTATTTTCAAGAAAACTTGAACTGGATGGACTGTTAAAGCCAGGAATTTTTTTTAACTGCGATGGCAGTCGCCTTAGTGTTGTGGGGCCCGATGTCCGTCTTGCGTAGTCCGACCCTCTTAAGACACCGTACTTCCATTCATAATTGTTTTCCATACTTCTCTGCCCTCGGAGAAGGACGGTGTAGAGGGAGGTGATGTCAGCCTTCTCATTTCTGTGAAAATTAAGTTATGCAGAGTCACTGCATGACGTTTCGCACTGCAGTATCCCAATAATCGCACCTCAGATTATTCCTTCGTTAACGACGGCAGATGATGAATTACGGGACGACAAGTAGCCTCCTCTTGTTCTCACTTTGTTGTCCTGTTTCTGTAGGCTTAAACATTTCAGAAAACTATCTACTCCCCTGTAAATTGCGGCAGCGCATTCCCGGTGTAAATTTCTCCCACGTGAAGTGCTTATATTGAAAACTGGTGACTTTTCGTTTCTCGTTAGCTCCAATGGCCTGCCTCTATTGCTTTCTGTTTCACGCAGTTCGTGACAGACTACAACCTGGGGGCGGACAAAGAAAAGCGCTGCGGCAGAGTCACGGGAGCTGACCACTACCACTTCGCCACGCCACGCTCGGTGTCACTCAAGCTGTTTGCCAAAAGTCCCCTGTCGCACTTTTTCGACGGATACATCCTTGGCGTAGTGGCCACCAGCTACGTTGAACGTGAGTCATATTATTGCGTGAGGAACAGCTTGGGCATTTAATCAAAATTTGTCATTCCGTCAACAAAGCAACGTCCCTCCGTCAATTGAGCGGGCACATAAGAGCACAAAACAAAAATAGAGCGGAGGGCGCACGCGGAGAGAAGTGCTTTCAAAATTGGAGACGGGATGTCGCAAAGACGACGTCACTCCAAACGCGTTTCTTGTTGCTCTTCCACGCCCATTCGCACTGGCTAGTCTACCCGCGGGCTTCCGGCTTCGTTTTTCGGGGAAATGGCAGGTACTGGTGGTTCGATGGAGATCGAGCATGTTTTTGCGCGTCTCGATCGTTTCGCTGTGCTTATCGCTTGGTAGCAGCTGGCGCATGAACTTTAAAACTTGCTTAATTAGAGTACGTTCAATAGCTCAAAGCAAAAACATATGGATCAATCAGTGCATACTGGAGGTACACCTTATTACAGCGCTCTCTGGAAGGAGGCAATACTGTTAGGTATTATGCGCACATTATCCAGATAATACTAATAAATGTAAAGTGTAAGCGGGAAAAATCTCTTTTAAACACAGACACTAAACAAAAGACTGAAGACAGTAACACCACTATAGACACTCAACATAAATACACAGACACTAAAGACCATTAACGAGAACATCCAGAGGAAAGGTAAGCACTTCTTATGAGTTTTGAATGCAAAAGCATTGATGCCCAGCAGAACGCCGCATGTATGCTTGCGTCACTGCCAAAGAATTAGTAAATCAGCGGTTAGCTACGGACGCCCGTTGTCATTGCTGGTGTATGGTCCCATTGAGTGGATATGTGAGAGTTTTGGCTGGTTATGTTTACGTCGAGCCAAATGGGAATTGGTGAATTGGCTTGAATTTCTTACGACCGTTGCCATCGTTATAGGCCAGTACACTCGAGTGGGTTGATGGAAGGCCTGCCTGAGAGTCAAAGTGAGGTTACCTTAACGTTGTGCCTAACTACATGCCAAGCGACGTCAAATGGTTTGTACATGGAGCAGTGTGTACCGGTTTACGAGGTTAGTGCTCAAAGCGTAACGTTAGGCCTAACGTCAGACCGGTACAGACGCGCGCTCGCACGGCTCCAGTGCCATCTATTAACGCATGGCCTCACGAACGCAGGCTTCAGTGTAGGTTGCTTGGTGCTACTAGTAACGTCAGGCCGGCACATACCCACGTTCTCATTGCGAAGCAAAGAAGCGAGGTGCGGGAATGCACTTTGCTGCTCTCCTAGCGACCACGTCTGTAATTAGCATTCTCAAAATACTCAAGTAGTACATGTACCGTAACACACGTTTCTAAGTCGAAGGCACGGGGCATGAACAAGACAGAAGGGTAAGCGGTGCTTTTTCGGGCGGCCAGATAACTTCACAAGCGCTCAGCCTGGATGAAGTTATTGGCATCTGTCGTGGGAGAAGAAACTGCGCGACCGTTGCCAGCCATCGAAGAGCTCTGCTGCCAACGGCATTTCACTTCGCCGCCCCGGAATGAATTGCCGCCTCTATAATTTCGTCCATCAGGTGCAGCTACCCTCTCCTTTGCCGTCACAGCTATGAAGCTTCGTAGTCGGTGTTGGGTTTCACTGGGACGTTATCCAGTCGTTTGCCCGTGCCCGGCGGACTGGGCCGTTTCCCTTCCTTTATATTCTTGCTGCGTAGCCAAAGCTCACGGCCTTTGACTAGGTACACCATAAATTAGCTTCCACCGTGAAGGCATTGTTACGCAAAGCATTGCGCGCTGGACTCTCATTCAGGAACTCCAAGCTTCAATTTCTATCTCGTGCCAAATTTACGTAATTTCTTCCAACTCAATTACTTTACGTATATTGATTTTGCGCAATTGGCTATAGTCACGAGGGTTTGGGAGTTGTTTCTCTGCTACAGACGTGGAAAGGCGGTTTTTTGCTCAACGGGAAGTTTCTTACTATTGTACGTCAATCGATCTGTGCCTGGATTACAAAATGAGTTTAACAAAGTTAGAAATGTATCATCGCTGGGTGCATCATTTCTGATGAACCTATCGAAACGGGATAGGTATTACCGCTGTAGGCCATTCCATCACCGCCTTCATAAGGCATCTCTAATGGTTCTGGGAATGAATGCAACAAGTATTTGGACCGATAGCCAAAGACTACTGTTTGGTCCACAACAGAAATGCGTTATTCAATTGCAAATCAAGGCAAATCGCGGTAAAGCAAAATAAATTAACTTATTATACATAGAAATATACGTGTTGATTGTGCTAGTACAGTATTTTATACGTCAATTTAAAATGTGTGCATGTTTATTTTCAATTGAAAACACAGTCCACACTTTTGCAACAAAGAACCCAATCAACCTTTCACCATACACATTTTTACAAACAGGAAGATTGAAATTTCTGTTTGTAGCCTGTCTCGTCGTACGAGCCGGTAGAGAAGGCAAAGTTAAGGGCTGAGGAGAGTGGCAGGTTACTGCGCTACTGACCAAAAGGGCAATTCTGTATTCATGTAGAGATCTAAATTAGAGCACACGAAGGTCGTCAAGTAATGTGCTACTGGGGTGGTCAAAGGGGAATATCTTATTATTTTTAACGCTCATTTTTCTAGTCGTTGAGGAGACTTTAAAGAGTTCACATATGTCACCCCCCACGTTTCGTTACAGTAACGTATATGGTAGTAGAATAATGAGAAGTATAGGCGATAGATGTTAAGTGGAATGTGTTGACGGGCCTTCATTAGTGTGTAACAACCAAGGGCAAGTCTCCTACATACGCTATCAATTTGTTTCCTCTAGTGCAGGTCTTGACCAAAAATAACTCCTGAGTAATTATTAAAACACACATTTTCGATTCTACGATTTTCTATAGCTAAACTAAATTTCTCACAATCGAGGTGTTTTCATATTGAATGAAACATTTGAAAAATTAAGTTTTGATTCATTAGTATTAATAGATAATTTCTTATACAAAATCTACTTTGAAAGGGCTGATAAATCCGCCATGATATTATTTTGAAGGGTTGGCAAAGCTCAACCAACTTCAACTAAAACAGTCTCGCCTGCGTACATTACAACTTCTCAAAAAGCAACGAAATCAGGAAGGTCATTTATGTATATAGAGACTAAAGTTGGCCCCATCACCGAGCCTTGAAGTGGTCCACAGGCGATTGCTTTATACGAAGAAGGACAAGTATACGAATTTCTACTGTCTGTTTTCTGGAGGATAAATTGCTTTGAAAGAACTTATTTGAGCCATTCAAGAATCCGCATGTTTCCAACTTCTTCAACAAGAATGTATGGCACACCGTATCAAATGATTTCCTAATATCTATAAAGATTCCTACTGCGATTTTGTCTTCATAAAGGGCGGAGTTAAGGACCTGGAATAGTGTCGGAATGGCTGTGGCTATGTGTAACGAAACCGTGCCGCTGAGGGCAGATTATGTGGTTTGCATGAATAAATAGGTTTATCTGAACTGAGATAAACTTTCCAAAGAGGATGATAATTATGCCTAGTAGGAATATCGGTCGGTAACTGTAACGAGCATTTGAATCCCCTGATTAAAACACGGGTCCAACCTTCGCAAGTTTTAGTATACCTGGGTAACAATAGGATCCAGAGGCATCGGTAATGTGACACAGGGGGTGGAGATTACGTCATTGTTGTATTTTAAAACCTTTGTATCAATGTCATCATGACCAATTGCTTTGTAAATTGGCAATACACTAACCACTAACAAAATTTCTCCTTCTGTATGGGGAAAAAATAAACGTCATTACTGAAGTTTCGTGGTAAATCTGAATGTCAGGATGGAAGGAAGTTAGTTTGGCAATTAGCAATACTAGTGAAATAATTCTTTAAGTTATTTGTTACTTCTACCGTGAAATAATAATGAAAAATACATTTTACTTGATCCGTACCTGTTACTTCTTTTATGGTTTTCTACATGCCCGAACTTAGAATTTCCCTTTCGCTCGCTTATAAGTTTTGTGTATACTGCTTCTTTGTTTTCTTCATAACGGCAACAAATATATTTCTGTAGTATTTGTATCGACTGGGATAATAATTGTTTGTTTTATCTGGTTTTACCCTGTGGTAGTAGGTATCTTTTTGCTCAAAGATTGAGAGTATGAACTTAGTCATCATCATCATCATCACCAGCCTATCTACGCCTACTGCAGGGCAAAGGCCTCTTCTATTATTCCCAATTACCCCGGTCCTGTGCCAACTGTGACCAATTCATCCCCGCAAACTTCTTGATCTCATCTGCCCATCTAACTTTCTGCCGCACCGTGCAACGCTTGCTTTTTCTAAGGATCCACTCCGTTACCCTTAATGACCAACGGTTATCTTGCCTTCGCATAACATGCCCTGCCCACGTCCATTTCTTCTTCTTAATTTCTACTAATATATCCTTAACACGCGTTCGTTCCCTTACCCACTCCGCTCTCTTCTTGTCCCTTAATGTTACACCTATCATCTTCTGCTCCATTGCCCACTGGGTCGTTCTCAATTTAAGTTGAACCCTCTTAGTGAGCCTCCAAGTTTCTGCCCCGTTGGTGAGTACCGGTAAGATGCAGCTGTCATACACTTTCTTCTTCAGCGACAACGGTAGGCTGCTATTCATTATCTGAGAATGTCTGCCATATGCACCCCACCCCATTCTGATCCTTCTAATTATCTCTGCCTCATGGTTGGGATCTGGGGTCACAACTTGGCCTAAGTAGATATATTCGCTTACCACTTCAACTACCTCGACCCTTTCCCAAACTGCTGTGCTGTGCCGAGGTGATTGATCATTACTTCTGTTTTCTGCATATTAATTTTCAGCCCCACGGTTCTACTCTGTTCGTCCAGTGCGGAAAGCTTGCTTTGCAATTCGTCCCCCGAGTTACTTAGCAAGGCAGCGTCATCAGCAAATCTGAGATGACTGAGGTATTCTCCATTAACCCTTACTCCCACCTGTTCCCAATCCAACGTTCTGAATACTTCTTGTAAACATGCTGTGAATAACATTGGAGAGATTGTGTCTCCTTGCCTGACGCCCTTCCTTATAGGTATTTTACTGGTCTCCTTATGGAGGATGATGGTAGCTGTGGACCCATTGTAGATATCCTCTAGTATTCTTACATAATGCTCATCTACCCTCTGGTTCCGTAATGCCTGAAGAACTGCTGAGGTTTCGACCGAGTCAAATGTTTTCTCATAATCTATGAGGGCTATATATAGTGGTTCAGAATACTCAGCGCACTTCTTATCACCTGATTGATCGTGTGAATATGATCCATTGCTATATAACCTTTACGAAACCCTGCTTGTTCTTTAGATTGACTGAAATCTAGGGTTGCAGAAATTCTGTTCGCGATTACCTTCGGAAGTACCTTGTAGACGACTGACAGTAAGCTGATCGGCCTGTAATATTTCAAGTCCTTCATGTCACCTTTCTTATGTATTAGGAGAGAGAGAGAGAGATAAAACATCTTTATTGTCAGGATAATGTTCGCATTCTTCCAAGATTCCGGTACACTTGCGGTTATTAGGTGTTGCGTATGCAGGTTTGCCAGTTTTTCAAGTACAATTTCTCCGCCATCCTTCAAGAGGTGTGGTGTTATCTGATCCTGACCAGGTGCTTTGCCCCCTTTTATTTCTTTCGAAGCATTCCTTACTTCTTCGGTCGTTACTGGTGGGATATCTATCTCCTCTGAACTACTTTCTCGTTCGGCATTATCCTGGAAGTCCCGAATGGCCTTAATCCCCCAGGGTCAAAGAACATGATTATATTGACGACACGATAATTCCCGCTTGGATCTGTTAACTGCATTCTGTATACAACGAATGAAATTTTCACATGCTATGTGACTACGTTATCATGTAGGGTTTCGAAATTAATCATTTAGGAAGGCTACTAACATGTCCGTATTCAACACGGTGTACTCAGACTGCACGTTTTTCAGAAGGATATAAGTACGTCCGGATACAAGTAACTAGGGGATATAAGTAAGACCGCGTAATTTGCAATTTTATTTAAATTGACGCTAGGCCGATTGCGTGCCTTGCACGCACCATGACACCACGGCAACGTATTTCACTACCACGGCAACGCAGCGCTCAATTTTGCTTGTTTTTTCAGGCGCCATAAACAATCATTCTTGCTTCAAATGATGAATGGTTTGATAGTGCCCGGGTTGATCCCCCAATGCAAAAACGATGGTTTGCATTTTACAATGTATGCGTGGTTTAGGCTGCCATTTGTTTTGTTATTTGTTTAAAAAGATAAAAGGACGTCAAGCTAGTGATTACAGGTTTGGGTGAAAAAGTAAAGCGTAATGTGAAGCACCACATAAACTACTGTGAACATCAGCCCATTCTCTGTCGGTTTTTCGGATGTACCTAAATATTTAGGAATGCATTTCACTCGGCCGCCCCCATTCTCGGCCGCTCGCAAGAAAACAAATCAGTAGAAACTATTTATCATGATGGTGAGCCTATTTCAGGGCGTCCGTTAGCAAATCTGTTCAATGATTTTTTTGTGAATCAATTTGCAGGCTCAAAATCATGCCAAAACGATGCGCATGTCGCAGGGGAAAGTTCGTGTCCAAATTCTGTATTTTTAAATCCCACAGATGAAGGCGAAGTAATCACGAAAATTCTCAATTTAAATAACAGCAGCGTCTGTGATGCAGAAAATATGCAAATTAAGCCGATTAAATATGTTGTAGATGTTATAGCTTTGCCGTTAACTCGCATATTTAACTTAATTTTGGCTAGTGGAACATTTCCAAAACGCATGCAAATTGCGAAAGTGGTGCTAGTGTTTAAAGGCGGTGATAGCAATGTCTTAAAAAATTATCGACCAATATCGATATTACCAGTTTTTTCCAAGGCCATTGAAAAGATTATATATTGTAGGCTGTCTAATTATCTCTCCAAATATAGCTTGCTTCATTGTTTTCAACACGGTTTTCGCAGGCACTTTTCAACAGAGACTGCATTACTCAAGCAAAAAGAAATTATATTAAAAAATTTTTCCAACAGCTCGTTAACACTGGTGATTTACATCGACTTGTCTAAAGCTTTTGATTCTTTGAGCCATAAAATTCTACTAAATAAACTGCACTGTCTTGGAATTCGCGGTACCGCTTATGACCTTATTGCTTCCTACTTAAATCACCGGCAACAATATACATCCATAGGTAAATTTTCATCTGATCGTAGATGCATTAAAACGGGAGTACCCCAAGGGAGCATACTCGGCCCCCTATTATTTTCATTGTACGTAAATGATTTGCACCGCATTGCGACACGTCCTGAGGTTTTCCTCATATGCTATGCGGACGACACTACTCTTTTAATTGCAGGAAAAATGACAGCCGATATCGAAAATATCTGTCAAGAAATGTTACCAACTTTTTTTGAGTGGACCAATAACAATTGTCTCCGAATTAATACCGACAAAACGAAAGCTATACTTTTTAAGCCTAAAAATAAAATTGCACCACTACCCAAAATAGCGCTCGGCACAGAACCGATTGCTATAGTTGAGACCATGAAAGTTCTAGGAGTGCAGTTTTCAAGTAACTTGGGACATTCATGTCAATGAAATCCACAAAAAATTGTGCAAAATAACCGGGATACTAAATAGAACCCGCCACATATTGCCTGAAGGCATAAAGCTTTTAATCTATAATTCCTTGTTTCTTCCAAACCTAACTTATGCCCAGCTAGTTTGGGGCACAACAACAAAAACGAATTTGAATAAGTTGCTCCTATTACAAAAGAAAGCCATCAGAATCATGGCAAATGCTTCGTTTGCCTCTCACACGAAAGAACTGTTTGATAACTATAAAATCATTAATATTAATCGCTTATATGATTTTAGACTAACGCAAATATATACAAATGCAGTTAAAAACAATAACCCATTTTATGCTGAATTATCCGAATTAAGAAGAAATCCTATTATGTACAACACGCGCTTCACTAATGCCTGGCACACTCCCACTCCCAAAAACAATTATGGCTTGCAGTCATTGACAGTTAACCTTCTAATTCTTTTAAATAAAATGAATGCGGCAGAAATAGATATATCACGCCTCTCTAAACGAAACTTACGGGAAATGTTTCTTTAATTCTATTTAATATGTTTTACTGTTTCATTTGAATTTGTATACTTTACTTCCTGTGTTTCTGTGGTGTTGTAATACGCAAACATTGAATGTTCTGTTAAACGCTTGTGTTGCTCACATGTAATATTTTCCCCTCATGCTTGCTCAATGTAAATATACGTATGACGTGTTTTTGACTGTTTCCGCCATCAGATTTCACGCTTGTTTAAACTATTTCTTTGATTTTTTATTGTATAAATCTACACTGATATTTTTCTTGAACTGTAACAGATTCTTGAAGTGTAACTGAAACCGTATCTTCTTCAAGGGCAGTGTGTTGACCCGAGAGACTCGTGCCCCTGGTTGCTGTCCAATGTGGGGACAGTCGTCCCGTCAAGCTGCCTTTCAGTGCAGCTTTTTGCGACTGCCCCTCCTTGTACACTCAAGGAAAATAAAGTTTGAATTTGAATTTGAATTTGATAACGGAAGTAACAATGTACATTAGTGAGGAGTAACAGTATCGTTGCATGGAATGTGAACTATGTGGAGACATATGTTTGACAAAAATCAATTTTGATATCATCGATTTGAGCTTGAAGGCTGCATTTCTGCAGTTCTTAAAAAACGCGCGATGCAGTGATAGAAATTCTTTTGAACACCGACTTTTTTTCACAGCGGAAGATGGTTCTTGCGGACCAAATGAGTTCATGTGTTCATCTGGCGATCGCTGCATCTACAGAGGCTACAGGTGCGACAAAGTCAACAACTGTGGAGACAACAGCGACGAAGACGCGTTTGGAAACTCGATGTGCTGTAAGTTGGAATAGTTTTGGCAGAGGTTTAGTTACAACCATTCCCTCACAATTCATTTGAAATCTTTAGCGCCGGGAATTAGGACGCAAGGCATTAAGAATGTAGCACAGTGGATGCTTGCCATGCAGTGGGCTCATGCAGATCCTTTCATGACGACAGAGACACAGTTGTATGGGAACACGAATCTGTACCAAAACCAACTTTTCTACGTACCAAACTACATTTTACATAAAATTCAACAATCTCGCATCAAACCATTAATCTTGTAGGTGGGATTTCGCCAACGAATGTTTACGCTTGGTGTGATTTCGCTTAAAGAATGTTTACGGGAAATGCTAGGCAGTATAAACAACTAGCTTCAATGCCCTTGCTGTTTGTACTGCGCGTCCGTCGCGTTGTTTATTGTTTGTTTTCTAAGGTCTGTTAGCGTTCTGAGGATCATTTAGTTGTTTCATTGGGGGCCAGATTATTTCCTCCGAGGCTGACTTATTGTTGTATGAAAAAAGTCTGATATTCAGTACCTGCAGATGTCAAGAAGTTTTCTCACCCATCAACGCACCTAAGTAGCGTGAACTGAGTTTCCCAAGAAAAGAGTTTTAACGTTGGTTCTAAAACCGTTTTAGAAATTGTTGTAAAATTGTTGCACTGCTGAAAATTTTGGACCTCAATCTGTAGGCCTCAGTTTATTATGCCAGATGCAATTTACGTCTCGATGCTTGCAGGCCGCACTGTTTTTATTACGATGTTTTTCAGTGAATAGAATTGTTCCTGTCACAATGCCATGGTAAATCGCACACATTGAGCAGAAATAAAGTTGTACGTTCGGTGTTACGAGCCACCGGATTATGCTTAGAGGGTTGTCAGCAACATTGATAGACAAGCGGTTGCTAAAGGCGTCAGTTTTCTATGCGTTCATTTTTGTCCCCCTCTCAACTATTTGTGCGAAGGTGCACTTTTATAATTGCAAAAAAATAGCGAAAAGTGAAGCACAGGTCTTCGAGCTTTTTCGATTTTTTATATTTTGTTTGAAGTGGCTACAACTTTACGGCTACAATTATAAAGAACGCCGGGCAATAGCCACGATATAGCTCGAGTCATGAAATTTAGGCACGCAAACGACGCCCGGACCGAGAAAAAGACAAAAAGTGATTTAGATTTTTGAATTGAATGAGTTATCTAATGGTCGTAGTGCCCGAGAAGCTCGCTGAGATGCTTTGTGACTCCCTATTTCAGTGTTTGACTCATTTACGAAGCATTTCAGATCTTACAAGAAGCTTAAAAAGTGTTGCAGGTGTCTTTAACAGCGTAACTGTCTGAAGCGAAACAGAAGAGGTCTTGGCGAGGTAATATTTGTGGCTGCATTACACATTTTAATTCCTGCATATCGATATTTGACTATTAAGCGTAAGTGTAGAACTTTGGTTCATCGCAAAAAGTGAAAGAATAGCACATACCATGCGTCGTTCCCGTCCACTGTAACAACAACCTTATTGACGTTAGACTGATTTGCAATGCAGTTTTTGCTGTTTCAGACACAGTGTTGTTAGTTTGCCAATTTTCTGAGTTAAAAACAATGTTTTGTTCACGTTCAGGTTGCACAGGTTACATATCCAAGAGACCCGCTAAATTTTCCTCTGCGTACTTACCAGTATGTCGCCATAACCGACATAAGCAATTTGGCTGGGAAGGGATTTATACAGACATGGCGTTTTTGAAGGCACTTTTTTGTTAAAAATGCGTGTTATACGTGCGGAAAACAGCTAGAGAATTAGCTACGAGTTCATGGCTTCCATCTTGTAAAGAAATGGCGGAATTTTACCACTTACTGCAGAGGTCTCCTTGCAACGGAACTGCTAAAGAACGTTCCCTTGTCTTGGTATAGCGAGAGTGCTTCAGAGCGGGCCGGCGCCTCCCCAAAGAACACAAGAATGTTCGAATACGCTGCTAAGCGCAGTGTGACAGATTCCATCATAATAGATTGACAGCAAATTGTCGCTAAAATTATGTACAGATGTGCATAAATACAGTGGATGCGTGGTCAATTTGACGGTAATTTACATGGGTTACACTAGGGAGCCTTGTGATGCTTTCTTTCGTGTCTGCTTGGTGTTGAAATGAAGTGAAGAGAACGAAGACGACGATAAACCAGACACGCTCTGCGGGTACTTTTCTAACAACCGAGAGCACGATCATCACCATCGTCTTGCGGGGTCACAGTCCCACATGGCCACTCTGTTCTCCTTCCACCATCGCCCCTTTCGCCGACCGCTGTCCCTGGCAGCTTCCCATTGGCCGGCTCGTGAATGTGGGGTGAGTGACCCCTCAAAACGATGGTGATGATGGTGCTCTAGATTGTTTGAAACGTGCCCGCAGACGGTGTCTGGTTCATCGTCTTCTTCTTTCTCTTCACTTCATTTGCCCCACATGAGCATTTTTCCGCGAACGATGCTTGCACCACTCGCACAGTTCTAAATGGCCTAACAACACTGTCCGCAGTCCACAACAAACCAAGGTATCAGCGTAATTACTACAATGGTCACAGCACGCAAAAGTCGTATACACTGAAAATACAAAATACAAGCCGGCAGGAAGTTTGTACCTTTTCCGGCAATGACTGCAGTGCCATCCCCGCCGTTTGTATATGTGGGCGTGGCACGGCTATGATTATTTCTACTTTTACAAGCTCCCATCGCGGGAGGGAACTAATAGGAGCTCTCAGAGAAAGATACACAGAAACGTTTTTGCCTACCGGTGGTCTTCTTTTGTAAGCTGTGGGGCCTTAGCTTTGCCCTTGTTGCCGCTCTGCATATCTTTTTCTTTGTTGCTAACTGTCGGCTCCTGGGCCGATTGGACGTGCTACTTCGCTTATGCGGCGGTTGCTGTTTCCCGACCCTTCCGGGGGACTCTAGCTGAAAGTATGGGGTTGTGGAACCTCCTGTCTCCAATCGGGGCACTTTCTTGTGCTGGGCTGCGTTGCTGAGGCAGGATGTCATGCACAGCTGTGTCACGGTCATCACTACCCGCAGGTTCAACGAACTCGCGAACAATCAAAGGAGTTGCCTCCATCTGCGTTCGTTTTGGGGTTTCTCCCCCGCCCTCTGAATCAAGCTGGACCTGAAGTTTAGCGGGCCGTAACAGCAGCTGCGAAGTTTATTTCTCAATATTTTCCCGCGCTCGCACGTGCTTATCACGCTCTTTCTGTATTGCGGTAATCTCGTTTTTTATCTGGGCTAGCTCTTTCCGCACTTGCTCCTCACGAGTCTTCTGTGGTGCTCTAGGGCTTACTCCTCGCGCCAGTAACTCTGCGCTTCAAGCACCCACTGTTCAGCTCGTCGCTGCTTAACCCCAAGCTCAAATAGCTCTGCCACGTCCACGTCGCTTTTTAAGGGTATACACAAACTAGTCTCGTCCTGCCGCGGACGCCAATTGCTGTCAGGTTCGGACAATAAATAATAACAGTTGAACATCGTTATAACGAACACTGATTTAGAATTTTAGAATAGAACTTTATTGTTGTTACAGAATGGTACATCACCAGAATATAGTCAATACAGAAAGGGGTCCCAGAGTAATGAACTGTAGTGGGACCCCTTGTTATTGATATCATACACAGAAATAGCTTAATTGCAGCTGCTAGCAGGAATGATACTTAATTATTTGTTACCTATCTTATACAAAGAAATAACGAGAGTACGCGTAAATAGTGAATTGTTAACATTGCATATTTCAGGAATAAATAAGGAACATATTGAACAAATAAAGCACACAACATTTAAACACAGGAATATTTAAACAAAATAAAGCATCTTATAAGTGCAATCAATCCATATACATACATAGCAGTTGTATAAATGCAATGCTTAGGTGTGTAAAAGATAAAAAAAAACACTACACTAGGCGAAATGACGTCAAAGGTCTATGTGATGGTTCGTCAAAAATGATCGGAGGGAACGTTTAAAGGTTGATGGACGTACTTGTGTTTTAACCGTACAAGGTAGCTCGTTCCATATTTTGATCGAAGTAAAAGCGAATGTCTGTTTACCGTAGTAGATATAGTGAATGGTCGTCTATAACGAACGAAATACAAACTTTGGTTGGTCACGCTCTATTTCAAAGACACTCAATCATTTATAGCGAAACTGAAACCGTTGGTGACGCGCGATATCGGTTGTAACGAAAAATATTCACCAGGAGGCTAAGAAGCTACTCGGAAAAAACCCCTTAGTCCGAAACGGTAGAAGTATAAAGACGCTTTTGTTCGTGCACACCGGAAAACTTCATCCTGCTCAGTGATGTGAGTAGCCACCTCCGAAGATTACATCCTTCATCATGTACATCAGGACGCAGGCCTGTTTTACAAAGTGAACTTTGTTCTTTTGATGAATTTTTGCGTACTGATGTTCCGGTTCATTGAGCTGGAGATGCAACAAGGAGAAATGTAAGGGTCACCTTGTTTACAGTGGGTTCGAAGCCTTAAAATGCATGTTTGTATGAAGTATTTTTGCGTGAGCCAGATTGTCGATTTGGTATAGCCGATTTTTACCTCCACTGTTAGAACGAATATCCGTTATAAAGAACTAATTTGCTGTTCCGATATTACTTCGTTATAACGAGGTTCGACTGTATAACTAACTCTGGAAACGGGACTGTCTGTTTATGTTACCCGAAACCCAAACAAATACACACAACAAACAGAGAGAAATTTAGAAATGGTGACAGCATGCTCAGCCACGAATAAATTGTCACAAAGTTCAAATGACGTGAAAAGTCTCAGCATGTGCCTCTCACTTTCACAAGTCCGTCATACCGCTGGTCGAACGCGCACAGTCGTGACGTGATGGCAGCGATCGACCAGGTCACAAGTCGGGGTCCACGCTGGCACGGCGTGCTCCGTGCCCTCGTTCATGTTTAGAACGTCACTCCTTGTCGCGCCGCCTTTGGAGACCGCCCGACCAGACGGCTGCAGATGTTTGAGAAGACGGCCTAGCGGTTTCCGTTGTGAGCGACCACTGAGACGGGCCACGGGTCCAGGCGCCCGACCGGTATACGTCTCGGTCACACTCCCACACGGCCTATCTCTAATCCGCCTACAACGATCGTACCTTTCGCCGACCGCTGTCGCTGGCAGCTCCCAATTGGCCGGCCCGTGAATGTGGGGTGTGTTACCCAGCAAGACGATGGTGATGATGGTGCTCGCGGTTGTTTGAAACGTACCCGCAGAGCGTGTCTGGTTTATCGCCGTCTTCTTTCTCTTCACTTCATGAGAGTGTTTCTCGCGTTTTCGATCCGGTGTTCGCGTTAGTCACTGTAACATGCTGCACGAAGCGGACGTCACGCAATATCCGTGCGTAAAGCTGCTCGTAATTGTTCATCCAGGCGTCCATATTACTGAGTCACGAGCCAGAGCTCGCAACCCTGTCAGGTGAAAAAAAGCAGCGATAAGGTTGTGGTTTCCCCGATTTACTGTTATTTACATGAACACGGCATGATAACCCCTTCTTGACACCAAAATATTTGCTACAGCATTCCGCCTCTGAAGCGCCCCAAAAAACAAGTTTACTGCAGGCGTGTTGACCTAGATTTCGTTTTTTTAGGCTTTCTTCTCTATTCTGCATCCGCAGTCGATTATGTTCTCAAAAGCGTGCGCCCGTCTGTAGTTATCACTGAAATTCGGGCCTGCTTCCTGCTTTATGTACTGGCAATAAAAAAGCAGCGGCGTGGAAGCTGCCTTTCGGGGCGCGCATTACCATCATAGTAGGTCGACCTGGATGCCGTCAATGTAAAATTTACATGACTCAGCAGAGACAATTGCATGATTTACTGTAGTCATTCAAATCTCCGTGCTAAGTCACGACGGGAAAGCGGCAGTGGTTTCGTTGGACGGTGCTGTTTCTGGCTTGTAGGTTTTGAAGTGGTCGTTTTGAAGTGGTAGGTTTTAAAGTGGTCATTTCTGCGTGATTTTTTCTTACAGTGATGCCGCTGAGCTCGCTCATACTGATCATCTTGGGTCTCGCTGACTTGGTTATCACGTGGATCATGGTATTTTACTGCTGCGTGCGGTCAGCCTTGACCAGAAAAAAGGTAATGTACCTCGCAGCTGCGATCATATTTCACAGACAGTGTGAACGTTCAAGTTCCAGTTACCATCCCTTTTTGAATAAGGATATAATGTAAAACTATATTTCAAGGCGTGATTGGCTTAAGATAGGCTCGTTGAAGAACGAAGGCAGTCTTGAAAGCTTCGAACCCCTGCTGTCTCCGGGCATCAAAATACTGCGCTGTGCACCAAAATGTTTGCCACATCTCCTCACCTCCGTTTTTTAGCACGAAAGTGTTTTATTCCCAGATACCCGAAGATTTTGCTGACGTCATATCCGTCCCCGAAGTGACGCCCGTACAACAAAACAAGCGCCCTGTAAAAAGTGCCCCCTTCACACAAGTCTTCTTGCGGGGAAGCAACCTTTACTAGTAAAGAGTACGTTATACTTAGGGTTGTTCGTTTTCAGGTTTTATATTTTCACACGAAAGTATTTTATGCCGCGATACCCCACGATTTCATTGACGTCATATGCGTCACAGAAATGACGCCAGTGCACCTTTGCCGAAGCGACCCGCCAGCAGGACGACGCTCGCCAAGAACACCCACAACAAAGCCTCCGAACAGCAAATCATGCTCCGCTGCAGATTTCACTGCACATTTCGCTTTCGTGTTTAACGGATTCCTGACAGAGGAATCAACCATAGTTTTTTCTTCTAATAAACGTTTCTCTTTTTCTGTCCCCGCCAATTTCCCCCACCATTATAATAATCACTGCCGTCGTTGTTTTTGTCGTCATTGTCCTCATTCTGATATTTTGCCCGCAGCCGAACGAAGGTATGGCCCACTGATACGGAGGCTTCGTTGCCCAGTAATGCAACAGGGTGCCGAGATCTTGTGAGAGTACCGTGCGCAGCACAGATACATAGTATAATTGTGCTTGGCTTAACCTTCCAGTAAGGTTCACTCATGTCGCATTTCGAATCGACTATCAGTTCAAGGTTGCTGTGAGGAAAGTCATTGTTAGATTTATTTCTTCCAAACGCATTTAAATGAAACCGCGTTCCTCCCCATATGATGTTCAATGAAGACCGTGCTTTATTCAAGACGGCACTTTTTTGCATATAGTGCAATGATCTGGCTTGTACAATGTTGTAAACCTTCTTCCTGTACTTCCACATTGTGTTATCTGTCAGGTACTCTTTCTAACACTCTGAAGGCGTTTAGAGTATTTAGTTAACTACTCTAGTGTAGCATAACGTGGCACCCTTTGTTATTTACGTCGGAACAGGCAGTACTCCAGACCTCGAAATATTGTTACGCAGCGGAAGCACATAGAACAGGAGTCATTTTGGTTAGGAACGATGTATTTACAATTCTGGCATGGCACCTCAAGCAATGTTTGTGTGCTACTCACTGCATCGTCATCGTCGGTGAAAGATGCCCCTGGCGCTACGTGCCACTTTTCAGTTCCAAATAGTATTTTTTATTCGTTCGTGCTAGGGCGCCTTCTATAAAAGACTGTTGATTAAGTCATAAGGCTTCTATAAGTTTCAAATCTCTGCACAAATGAGCGTTCTTTCCATTAGTTATTGGGCTGAGCCAATTCGGTGATCTTTCAAGGTGCTTGGCAAGAAGGTAAGACACAATGTTTCCACCAATTAGCGAATGTTTTACACACTAATATACATCTGCCGGCCATTATCTGAAAGAGCCTTCTGAATGAACACTATACAGTAATTATTCAAGGGCTAAATGCTTTCTTAGAGTTCAGTTCTGCACCGAGACCTTCAAGAAGACAAGTGCATAACTTTCTAACTTTATATCTCTGTTTGACTTTCGTCTCGTATGCTGAAGGACTGTCAACTGCTTCCCTATCAGATATAACCTGACATTTTTTCCCATTTGCTGTTTAATACGAAGTCCTAGCTCTTCTTAACCAGTTACAGAACCGCTCTTTCTGGACGCGCTGAAGGCAACCATGGACTTTACAATTTCCAGCTGAAGTAAATGCTTCCGGCATACTTGAATTTCATGCTTCACGAATACTGCAGCGTTCCGATGCCATCAAAGAAACTAAATTTCTAAGAGATATTGTTTCCCTGCCTGAAGGTCTTCCCATTTGGGCCTTAATTCCGCATTCTTGATGTCTGCAATCCTCATATGGAGACATTCTTTGCAGGTGCCTATGAATTTTAGAACTTCGACTCACTCGTCTGTCAATGCTTCCATGATTGAGGCGATTTTCGCTTACTGAATTGAAGATTATGCATAATGTAGATATAAAATGTACAGATGCTGTTGTACTGCACCGATGCCTGCATTACTTTGTAGGTGCCATGAGAGTGATTCACTTCCGAGAAACGTTTCCTTAAAGGGACACTGAAGTGAATCTGTCAAGCTCCCGTTTTTGCTTGCACTGTGTAGACTGGCTCAAAATAGCACACTTTTCATCGTTTACCCGGTTGAAAAATCGGTAATTATTTTACAAAGCGCGAAAGAAGAAAAACTGCAATGCGCGGTTTGCGGCGGCCGCACAAACTAAGCTGTGACGTTGAGAGGAGGGGGCGCCGTGATTGGACGATGCCCAAGGTTAGCAATCAAACAAGTTTCGGTTTCGGTTTCGGTCTATAAAACAACATGTTTGACATTCGATGGCGTCGTAGGATGGGCATTCTCAATATTCCAGTTATCGTAGTACCGCGCTTCTGCCATGTTGTCGGCTGTAAAATGCATAAAATAAGCCTCAAAGGACGGCTTGGAATAGTAGCATTCACTATCTGAGGCCTACGCAGTGCATGAACGCCCTCCGCGTCCCCGCAGACGCTCAAATGCATGCGCTTTTCCCCCATATTTGGAGCTTGCCTCGCTCATGCCTGTATGGTAAAAAGCGTGTTCGCACCAGGCCAAGGGCCTGTTGATTCTGGGCTGTGCCCACTGCCCGCAAGCAGTCGGTGCTTATGGCAACAGCACGCCAACGAGAACTCGCTAGCGCCCCAGTGCCAGCCTGCGCGAGTTCTGTGGACTAGTTCGTGGAGCAATGAACGTTGCGGCCCAAAAAAAGGTGAACTCAGTATAGAAAACATCGGCGAAAAACGAAAAAGTTAACTCATAAAAAAAAAAATTATGTACCCGCGGCGATTCGAACTTGTGACAGGCAAAACACTTAGGTTGCCATACCTACCGCACCAGACGACTAGGCCACGGAGGGCCGCTGGCGGCGTTAGAAAATATAAGGCATATAATGTATAACCAGTTTACACTTTTATTTCGTTTTAGTATTTCAAGCAGTTTAGGTGACTATTTGTTGTATTGCGCTCGTGCAGTAAGCGTCGCCCGAGTTTCCACAATAGCTCACGTCTAGCAATTGCATTTCGTAGACGGGAAAGCGTTCGCAGATGCGTAGTCGTGCTGCTGACCGCTCTGCTTGTTCTCCCAGCGCAAAAAAGTGCTTCCCGCACCCTAGTTTTACGCTGTACGGTAAAAATATCAGTTGATTTTATTTCCTTAGTGCCTATATTGACCTCGCTCAGTCTTTTCCCCCTTCAAGAGGCCTTATATTTTCCTACTGGCGTACCAGTCAGCGAAGCGTCGCATGTGCGCTTGTGCAGCGCTTGTGTGAAGCGACCTTGACTTGGAGCTAGATACAGTGTACAAACTAACGAAGTAAAGAAAGGCGCATTCTTCCATTCCCAAACGTGTTGTGGCTTAGTTTCAACTGATCGAGCGAATTGCGACGACCCGTCGGCGGCCGGCGGACTAAACGGTGGGCCGACTGACTCGGTCGCAGAAGGTCGGCGAGCCGTGCAGTAGCGCAGCCAATTGTCAGCTCCTCTCCTGCTGACGTCACACGAAAACGCCACAGAAAATGGGCGAGCGCAAAGAGAGGAGGACAGCATTTTCGAATTGATTTTTCTACTAAATAAATTCGCGTAAACGCGCACAGAGTGGTCGAATCAGGGCCCAGGGACTCCGGACTACAGTTTGCGCTCGTAATCCCGCATTGTTTACAAATAACTTCAGTGTCCCTTTAATACGGCGAGCTGCAACTAAAATGGTGGGCATCTGGTGTGCAGCTCTTGTGGTTAGTTGTAACGTTGTATCACCTTCACTCTAAGTGAGAATTAGGGCGCTATTTTTGCAGATGTGTAGTACTAAGACCCTAAGCGTTATGAGTTGACCTTCCTACTCCGATATATCCTCAGTCGTTCAGCGATTGGAGTTAGTTCGTCTACTTCTGCTCCTTTTTTTGTTCAGATTTCCTTCTCATTTTGACTCGTTTTTTCTTCAGAGCGAGTTCCGGCTAACAAATTAGCAATGCCAGAAATGTTCAATGATCTCGCGTTGGTAGTGTGACACTGCGCATACACTGTTTTTCCTACTTTCATATATTATCTCATGCATAATGTTTTTTCGATGCCTTTTACGTGCTTCAGGGCATGAACCCGACCTCTACCTTTTTAACCAGTGCTCTTACGTTTGCCCTTTCAAATGTTTGCTCACTTCTTGCCATGTTTTACACACGAACATGGGGAACCTTGCTTCTATTCGCCAACTAGGACATGTTCTGACCCTATGTTTTCAACCAAGAGCTTGATAACTTAATTATTTTAGCATTTATGATTGGAGTCTCACTTTTAGCTTGAGTAATAATGTCTTCTTACGCCCTCCTGCTACAACAACAGCTGTTTATTACAGAGGTTTTAGCTAGGGGCTGCCCTTCGCGAAGTCACTGCAATCGTTGTTGTTTCGGGAATTTGTGTAGTTTTATTCTTCGCATTCCCACCCCTTTCACTGTGCCCGAATCTACACTTCTCTGTTCCTTAGTATCGGGCAGTTAGTATGAAGCTATTAGGCTTCGCAGTTTTTTTTTTCCACTTTGATGAGGCGCACGGTGGTACTAAAATCTTTGGATAATTTTCCGTCATACCACCACCACTACCACTACCACCACCATCATCATCACCATCATCCTGGTTGTGTCCACAGCAGGAAGAAAGCATCTCCCAAAGATATCCAGCCACGTTTATTCAGTGCTAGCTTAGTCCATGTTTTACCACCGAGCTTTTGCAGCTCATCTCCCCATCCAGTCCTCGGCGGACCCATATTGCGTGTACTGTCTACTGGCACCCACTCTGTTAAACAGATGGCCCACCTGTTGTGCCCGATGCGCATGACGTGACCCGCCAATGCCCATCTCCTTCGCTTAATTTGAGCTAGAATGTCTTCTACCTTAGCCTGTTCTCTAATCCACGCGTCTGTTTTCTTGTCTCTGAGCGTCACCCCTAGAATACCTCTTTCCATAGCCCGTCGTACTGATATAAGCTCCTTTTCAAGTCGTTTAGTGATACTCAAAGTTTAGGCCCCGTAAGTTATTTTTGGAAGAACGTATTGATTAAATACCATTCTTTTGAGGGACCGAGGAAGCTTACTAGGTATGATATCTGAATATTTACGGAAAGCAGCCCACCCCATGCTAATTCTGCGGGTAATTCCCTTGTAATGGTTTGGATCAGCACATGTGATTTCCCCAAGATAGACATAATCCCGTACTGTTTCTAAGACTTCGTTACCTACGTTAGGCACGTGTTTTGGCATGCTGATTGAAAGTTACGTTCGATTTTTTGCGTTAATTTTTACGCCTGCTGCCAGACTTTCCGAGCTGAATTGGCAAAGCATGCGCTGCGAATCCCTGAAACTTAGGTGGCCTTAGGTGGCCTTACGATGCCTTAGGTGGCTGAGATATTCCACATTATTTCTCACCCTTGTTTTGCTTCACTTACGGTTTCTGAACACATGCTCCCGACAGGCTATAAATAATCGGGTAGTTATTGTGCCCCCTGACGCACACCTTTTTGTATAGGAAATTTACAAGTTCTGTATGTTTACCGTGCATACGTCGTATGCAGGGTGTTACAGGGAAGACATTAAGTAATTTAAAAAAGATAGGCTTTCGGAGGCGGCTAAATTGTTTTTCTTGCGCGAAGTGGTCAGAGGCCGTGGCTGACGCAATAAAGCGGGTTCAATAGGCTATTTACCGAAATAATTACCCAAAATTTGTTGTTACTTTTTTATTATTCTAGTTAGGTGATTGATTGTAATGACGAAATTATAGAGGATCATCAAGCAAACCTATACCCATCATTAGATTTGCGAAATTGAAATTGTGTGCAGAGCTACAGCTCTCAGAACCTCAGCTCTCCAGATGAGCGGAACGGGCTCCGTGCGGCACCTTAGCGCCGCAAAGCCACGCCCACACGCTCATGTCCCTCGGAGCTGTACACGTCACACGTTCGCCACTCTTTATCTTTGGCTGTATCTTCGGACGCATACGGCAGCCCCATCGCAACACTTTCCGCTCGCGCCGATGATAAAGCGAAAATAAATACAAACAGGCTTATGATGATGATGATGATGAGTCCACGGACTTTATAGCATCCACCGTCTCCAGTTCACGTCCCAGCGGCGTAATAATAGTTTGCATTCTTACATCAGCGCCACCATCGCCTTTTGTTGACCAGATTTTTGGCGACTCCACTTGGCTACATCACGAGCCGACATCACGAGCCTTATAGATTCTGGTTAAGTAGTCTGGGTTCGGCGAAAGGCTATGGTTTCAAGTCTGAGTTCGGCATGGGCCCATGACATTGAGCCCGGGTCCGCAGATAAACGCTTCGGGCCGCCCGGCCTGGCCCGGGATTTCGGATCAGGCCGGACTCGTGCAGTGCTCTAGCGAAGCCAGTTGATCTTCCAGGCTGACGCTGGTGCGGGGTCGCTTGCGGTCGAGTACGCGTGCGCCCGTGAGCGCTGTTGGTGGGGCTAGTGGTGCAGAGTCGCTGGTGCCTGGAGGGATTCACGAACAGTGGGCACCTGCGGTGCGCCGCCGCTGGTGCGCCGCCCTCGTGCGACCTATGCGGTGCTGTAGGGGCACTCGAGAGTGTTGTCGCGCCGTGCACACCTTTCGTCTGCTCTCCACCAGGCTCACGTTCACTTCCCCTCGTTTTCTTGCGTTTTCAGGTCACCTCAAACTCCCGACTGCCTTCTTATGGACCGTCTGCTGGTGTTCCTTTTCCTTCTTCTACCTTTCCTTGCCTCGCTTCGGCTGCTTCATTTTTCATTCAATCTGTCCCGGCACCTCAAAATTACTTTATTTTCCCTTGCTCCTGTATATATCTTCATTGCCTCTACAATCCGCCTTTTTTCATTGCGCTGTGGCGGCCTCTGGTGGCGCCGCCGAGAAGCGATATGGCAGGGGCGCAAGAGTGCAAGTTGGATGCCACTGCAGCGGAAGGTGAATCAGGGCTGCGTTGCTGCTGTTTATTTGTTTCACATGAATTGTATTGGCAACCTGAAGCTGCAAAAAGAATAACTATGCTGGAAGACGTACGTTTTCAACGTGGGAAACATCCTAACAAGCGTGCGACGCTCGTTTTTTTTGCAGTAGTTCCGCAAGTGTCAGTACCGGAGGGTGGCTACCTGAGGCTGTGGAAGTGATGTTCTCACGGCATTTTTTTTTCTAGCGCCTAAAAGAGATGGGAGGGGGACGTGGGTATCTGTAAGGCAGCAGCATAATCGCAGGCCCTTATTGTGGCCTTTATACAAATCATTGCTTGAAGCTGGTATATCAGCGATGCGAAATATTATACGTGGCTGCAGATTTGTTCAATTCCACCGTTCTTTTTCTTCTGTTTCTTATCATAACAAGTATAAATGCGTGTGCATATTACTTTTGTGAGCGTTTTGACCGAAGAAAGCGAAGTCCAAATCAACCGAAGTCCCGACTAGAGCCACTAGATGTAGCTTATTTAGTGGCTCTAGTCCCGACGTAACTCAGAAAATTGCTTTTTGGGGTGCATTTTTACTCGTAAGCGCACTTGTTCATCGTAGTCGCAGAATTACATTTTCTTCTTTAGAGGAACTGTCAGTTTGAAAAGTTAGTATTTATTCGTTCATTCCTTTTATACAGCGGCAATATCACGGGCGAGTAAAGTGGTGCACGGAACTACGGCAACTTTCGGGCGGTCGGTGGTGTGTTCGAATCGTCGTCGGAGTAATATGACAAGGCGATTTCTGGATTTGGCGTGCCAGCAGGTTATCGTCACTGGCGGTGTGAATGCCTGGTGTGACTGCTACGGGACGCACAATGGGGCGTTCATGCACGGTGCCGCGGCGGGCAGCTCCTGATTTGTTCACTTTCGTTTCGGGGTTGGCGTGCGTCGATAGAAACAAAAATTTCACCCTTAATGTTATGGTTTGGCCGACAGTTGCATTTGTAAGCCGTACTGCATTTTGCTTTCTCGATGGGGGCCGAACCCGGCCGCATGCTTTCACTACACGGGCTCAGTTACAGCCTCAGACAGCAGTGGAATCACCGCGGAGCAGACCAGCCGACCCCTGCCACGGCCGGACTGAAGGAGCGGCGAGCGCACGCCGCTCGTCCAGACCGGCCGTGCTCCTGCCAGACTGTTTCCGGGCTCCTCCGCCAGGGCCATGCGCATGCGGAGTAGCGTTGTGAAAGAGGCGGATTCCCATTGTGATTCCTAACAGTTATCAAAATAAAAGACAAGTGCGAGACCACGCTGCTATACTCGGGGAGAACTTAAGAACAACAACAGAAGTTGAACCTGCGCCTGATCACCACAGTCGGCTGTTACTCCGCGCGGCACAAAAAGTGCCTTACATCGAGTATTCTGAACGTAGTACGAGTAGTTTCCGCGATTTCTCGCACTTATTCTGCTTTTGAATTCCTGCAGTGGCTACTAAAAGACTAGGTGTGAAAACGAAGACGATGTTGCACATGAAACGCAATCTCGTTTCAAAACGCGTGCGCGCGTTAACATCCGGGTCCATCGCGTTGGCGGAGTGACACACTGCATGAGCTCTTGTCGTTCTTAATTTTTGCCCGAGTAAAGGCAACGCAGAGCCACGTGGAAAGGGGGAGCGTTGCAGCTGTAGCCGTGGGCGCCATGGCATATCAAGCACGGGTGCCGCTGACCTTTCGCAACTGCGAGTCACAACTACTCCCAACGCCAAACTGGAATGAGCTCTCAACGGAGTTCAATTGCACAATAATGCTTTCGCATTCACTACTCATGAAGAGTACTAAGCTCTCCTGGGATTTCAGTTTGTAATTAGATGACAGTGTGAGGGCCGCAGTTCTGGAAATCCCTTTTTGGCACTCCTGGCCAGTGCGCGCCGGGGATCACGGAAATCAGCACAGTCAACATACCATAGTAACGAACTCTTGTTAGAACTTACATTTACAGTTCACATCATAGAGCCTCTTTCTTGTTAGAACTGCTCTCACAACCTCTCGCGCGTGTGTAGTTTTTCCTGATATGTCCATATGTGCGCCCTTGAAGAGAGTTGTGGGCACCTTTTTGCTCGTTGGGAACCTCTGCCAGGCTGCATGTATCACCGCGCCTATAAGCCGGCATGACAACGCTGTTTTAAAGACGACAGTCTTTCTTGGGCTATTTAAATCGAGAAATTTGGGGCAGTCTGTATGTCTGTCCGTCTGTCAGTCTGTGACTCGATTCAGCCACCCGGCCAAACTGAAACATAAGCTGCGCAATAGTTTTATGTACCCACAGCCAAATCTATCATCTAAGTCCAGTGTTAATGCTCATACTTGTCAGCGTTGTTTAACAGGAACTAGACATTACGGAAATATAAGGCAGCAAATCATTACATGGGTGTTATATCCAGTGTTCCTTTATTAAAAGAAGTTCATGGATGCTTGGTTTTTGTGATAGCAAATGAAATATACTACATCAACTACAGAAAAAAATTCACTCCGTCGCCGTCTGCTGCCGCGCTACTATAGCTTCTGTAGGAATTTTAAGAAATCGAACGGCAACAGTAACGAAAGTTTCCACTAGATAGGTCCCGCGTTCCGCTTGGAACGCTGGTCGTGTAGGGCAGCGTGGTTCCGTAAACGTTGGAGTATAGGGCGCCTCGATTCACTCGCGTCTCCGCGGTACGGCAGCGCTGCCATCAAGGCACCTGACCTGGAGCAGTGGAACGCGGTAAATTTAAACTGACTTGAGCAAGCCTCTAGCGTGTTATCTCGGGAGGAGCGAGGCGGGAGAGGAACAGCATGAGAGCTGAGCGGGAAAGAGAAGGGAGGCGTTCACTTGACAATGGCACCGGTCGACTGTCGTCTTTCGTCGACGTTTGCAACAGAAGGAGCAGATACGCAGCCATTTTTTATCATTGAACATGCTGAACCAGCACAGTTGTAGTCGGTGCCATCGGGAATGCTTAGAGAGAAAAATAGTACTGGGCGACCATATCCGTCCCAAACTTTCGTCATTTCGTGCATTGTCAAAGTGCTGGTGATACAGATTGAAGGCGGGCCAGTTGGTACATAACTAACTTATAAAACAGCGCTATAAACAGGACTACAGAAAGGGCACACGGACAGGGCGCTGGTGATAGGCGAGGTAGACTAAAAATATCTTGAAACATAACTTACTCTAAAAATAAAATCTTTGTGCTAGTATATATGCAAGCTTTATTGGTTTTTGCAGGGATTGTGCTTGCGAAGAATTTTCAGCGCCGTGGGATGTCGATGTCCCTATAGAGGCCTTGTTCGTATTGGCATTTGAGCCAGCATTTGAAATATCGGGCGTTTTTACTTTACCGTAATTTTCTTTGGTTTTCCGTCATTTTCCCCTGGTAGCTGTAAATTCCAAAACGTACGCAAGCATTGCGTGCAGATTTTTGCTGAGAGCGACGCTTATTAAAGCGAAAGCTTTCTTAGTATGACCGATGGTGTTCCGCCAGAAAAATTTTGCATTTCCTCATAGACGAGTACCGCCAGGACAGGTCGGATAAGATCTCTGGACCCACGGCGCGTGCGGGAAACAGAGCTTCTATTGTGTCCAAACGGTTACTGGAAAACCGCGAAAAATGAATGGTTCTATACAAGGCAATACAAGCAACGATCTTGAAGAAGGAATACAACAGTATACTCTTAGTTCATAAACGTCGTATCGATGTACATTTATGTCGTTCGTAGGTGCGTTTACTTAGCAAGCGAAAAATCGTCACACGAGTTCGTTCTTCGTTTGCGATTTGGACCTTTCAAGGTTTGACGATAGATTGGACGCAATTTCATCTAAGGTTCGACCCACTGTTAGCTTGCGCGATTCCCTCAATTTTCTTTAGGAAACGATGGTTTTTTTTAATGATGAAATATATATGTTCTGCAAATAAGGAGAACAGATAATTTCAAGCTTCCATAATAGTTTCTAGTTATAACAATATTAAACACTTTTGGAAAGATAAAGAAGTGGTTGTCTAGGGTATACCGATTGCATTGAAATGGCATACTTTTGCTCTATAGGTCACTAAAAGTCCGCACATTAACAGGTCAGCTGTGGATTATAAAAATTTCTGTTTACAAACGAACTATCGTGGTAACAGTGTAAACTGGTATGCGACGCAGTCTATGCACGACGACCGTTGGGCTGTGGCGGCCCCTCCCGGCATAGGCCAAGATTTAAGCGATGCCTCGGACGAGAGTGGGAGCGACGACAGTGACAAGTCGACGGAGGCGGACGACGACGACAGCTCGTCCAAGGTGGAAGGGGAGGCCAAGAGACGGCGCAAGAGTGGAGTCCGGGACGAAACTATGATGTCGTCGCCACCCAGCTGATGGCCTCTTCCCTCCTTGTGATCCTCTTCACCTATTTCTTCCCCGTGCTCTGCTGCATCATTCACTCTGCTTTGTTGCCCTGTTTTCTAACCGGTTTCTTTCTTTGGGTTTTTTTGTGAGACCAGAGCTTTTTAATAATGTAACGCATCCTAAATCGGTTTACCCGAATCCCACCTTTCCATTATTACGAGCTTTCTCGAAAAAGAAATCTTGAGCGCGAAAGTCTGCATACTATTTCGACAGTTTGTTTTCCTTGGCTCAATCAAGGATAAGTTGATATCGCACAATTATGTTCGTAATTTTTTCAACTTTTTCCTGATAGGGAAGATTAATATTTTTAAAATGTCACAGCGAGGTACATTATGATCGGAATTTTCGCCCGCGTGTTTTATACAATTTGTATTTTTTATACATTATTATTTTATTTTCGTTTTTGTTATAAGGTACTTTCACTCGCGTTCTTTGTATCTCTTTAGACCAGAAAACGTTTCTTCATAATGAAGGAATCACCGATAGAAATCTCCATCTAAAGCTTTTTACGTCATTTTACGCACACGTCATTTGTGTGTTTGGCTGATGCGTAGTGACTACATCAGCAAGCCGCCTCATAAAGACTGCCTTCAATAAAAGGTCACAATCTTTAGCTTTATGACAAACGTCATCCTTTATTTCTCCATTGTGTAGATGTTCAGGTATAATGTGTTAAGTTTAACCCTGATTTTTATACCCAGTAATGCTCAGTGGCAAACTTGTGTGTTCTTAGAAGAATGGGCTGAGAGTGTTATGATATTGTAACGCTGGCTTTATTTCTTTCTGTTGACGCTTTTAAAATAGCCCAGAAGTAGGAACGTTAGACCGTAAAGATGTGTACTATTTATTAGAGAATAATTGTTATAGACTAGTGTGGAGGTACTAATTTCTTGTCATGTCTTGTGTTATCAAGTGTTATGTTTGACTGTGCCATATAGATCGCGAAACCACTTTGGAGTCAGCTTCAATAACCGCGGAAGCAGGGATTCTTGTTTCTGCACCTACACTGCTCCGTCCAAGGGGATCTCTCTGCTCTGTGCTTTCCGGAATCTAGAAGGCTGCTTTAGGTAGGCCGTGTAGTAAAGGAATCGGCCACTCTGGCTCTGTTACGACTGCACCGGGCTGCACTGAATTATGATACAACACCGTGGGCATACTAAAAAGTAGAAAATGCGTGTGCAATCAGTGGGACGCAGACTGAATTTAATAATTTCGCAGCAAAATGTTACTGGGTGCAGAAATGGCACGTCTAGTTACAGTGGGAGTTAAAAACACTATTCTTACATTATCCATTATGATGGAACTACGATAATTAATAATACTGCTAGAATTATTTTGGGTAAAGTCGCGTCCAATATATCCGCGATTGAGTAGCAGTAATATCTAATAATTTCAGCATCCTTAATAATGTAATGATTGCACTAGGCTTGACTCCAACAATCGATTTGGTGATGGAATTTGCTACTGCATCATGAGGAGGTGTCGACTGAGCAGTGAATGAACTCAAACTTCAGTATAAAAAACTATGGGAGCAGCGTTTCAGTGCCGGAGATGACAGAAGCACGTTTTTGTGACGCCACTAGACGGGTTCGGTGACGTCGGTGTTTTGGCGAATTTTTCTTGTTGCAAAAAGTTTCTTGGCACATATATTTCATCACCGCAGGGGATAAGCGGCGTTTAGCGGCAGCCTACTTTCTCAAGGTTGTATACTATTCAGGCTTGAAGGTCCTTAATCATTATTCTGAAGCATCTTAATCTACAGAAGAGTAAGAGTGACATTGGTTTTAACAAAAAAGATAAAATCGATGCACCCTGGTTGAAGTACCTTCATGTATTGGAAGGTGCAAACCTTTCCAAACCGTAGGAGCACATAGTCAGAGACTGTTGTCGGTCAGAATATGTCTCGTTTGTATGTCAAATGTTCGGTCCATTATACAAAACATTGGAGCGGAAGTAGTTGGCAATTATCTAGATTTCGCGAGGATTGCACTGAAGGGTTAAAGAGGAGGTGGGCTTTGATTGACGGTTTCACTTGCTAGGAACATGGTAGAGAGCAGCGTGTTCCTTTATTTACCTGGGAATGCTTTGAATTGTCGCTGTTTTTTGGAGGCTGCAACAATTAACGCATTCATGGTAGCTATCGGTGTGCAGAAGAGCTGAAAAGTAGTTCTTCTTTGGCGCCTTTTTGTCGCACAGTAAAGAAATTAAAAGCCCGCAAAGTATTGGACGTCTTTTCCGCATTGAAGACTTCGAAGAGGGAAACTAGCTGAAAAGAATTAAGGGCAAGAAATGGCTGGTTCGAAAAAGCATCTTACGCAAGACTAATGGCGCCACATGTAAAGACCTTTAAACGCCCTTCGAACTTTGACTTCCAGCATTGTTTGAAAATTCGCACCAGTGTTTTATAGTCATGAGAATTTCATCCCGACCAGATTCTTAAGATTCGAGAAAGAGAAAAAGCGCGTGCACGTGGAATGTCGAGAATTAACTCTGTACAGATTCGACACTGACGCCCCAAGAACTCTACCTTTTGCTTGAGGAATTCGAGCAGTCTGCCAGATAATATATGGATACGGGGCCAGTACCATGGCTATCATTGTTGGGTCCTTTTGAAATCCCAAATGCAGGTTGCTACGTAGATCTGAATATGCGGTATGGCAAAATGTCGCAAAAAACTATATCTTAGAGGTATATGAATGATTTGCTTCAAACGAGACCAATAAAAAATTGTCTATGGTGCGTGCTCTTCACGAAAATGAGCATATGTATTCTTGTTGCTCCTTGACCAACGCCCGAGAAGATTTGTGAGCACTATTTCTTGTTCGCCTTAAGGATACAGCTTCATTCTAGGTAGTTCTTATGTCTCCATTTTTTAGAAATGGTCTTCCCCTGCCATAGATTCACTCAGAGTCCATAACGTCGGATCCGAAATACTCCCTAGTAATGTTCAGCCAGTTTCTCTGTCAACATTTTATACAACCGCGTAAAATTTAAAACTAATTGAAAGTTACAAGCCATTGGTACATACGTTCTAATCACAGGGTGGCTGCGAGTTTAGTAGTTACGGCGGGTCTGATGTACCTGTTTATTAGTTTTAAGCTTTCCCGCGGAAAAACACTGAATGTAAGGTTCTATGGTTTCTATAAAAGCAGTTTGATAGCTGAAAATGTAAACGTGTCTACAGTCCTAAATGAGCGGGCTTCGTATCAGCTTGTTGAATGTTTCAATCATTAACAGAAAAAACTTGGTTGTTGTTCTTGCCTTTTTGCTAAGAAAAATTTGACACCCACCAAATTGCAGCTGTACGGGTAGAAATGAAACTATACAGCTTTCTCAAAAATTCGCAGTTGAAGAAAAAATCGACCTCATCGAGGATTGTAACGCGGGACCACCGCCTATTAGAGCAGACGCTTTACCACCTGAGCTACCCAGGCGACTAGCGGTTTGTACGTCAAATTTTCAGGTTTTGTGACATTTTTCTTCAAAGAAACGGATTTCAACATGGAAATTTCCCCTATACCTGGTAGATTAACATCACATCCGTCCTTCACTTCGAGTTGTTGATCAATTCGCTGTCGTGCAACAAACGGTTATTCCCCTGGTTAGCTTAGTTGGTAGAGCGACTGTCGTAGATAGGGGGTGGTTGGGGGTTCCAATCCTGAACAAGGTCGAATTTTTCTCCAACAGTGAAGTTTTAAAAAGCTGTCCAGCTTTTCTTGTAGGCGTAAGGCTTCAATTCACGTGCATGCCATATTTGTCTTCCCACAAGCTTACTCCAGCTTTGGAATATTTCCTAAATGTGGTCTATCCTCTTACCTTTTATTTATTCATACATATCTTGCACCTAAAACGGAACAGCCGTGGTTGTGTTGCTGTTATGTTTTTTATACGAATATACACTTACCTGCGGTCTATACAATCGGCTGTGGTATCCTGAACCTACCTGGGACACCATTCTTCTCCTGCACCTGTTTATCTACGAAACCCTTAAAATATTAAATTATCAGTACCAGTTCAAGTGATCCGGGACCTTACGGACCTTCTGCAGCCCACATATCCTTGAACTGTGATCCTTTTTTGTGCTATTCCCGCCCTCGCTTTCCCTTTTTTTTCCAAAAGGGTATTCCTACCTCCTCAGACAATAAAGCCAATCTCTCTGTTTCACACTGTGTACATAAACTTACTAACATGAATAGACAATAAACAGTGGCGATAAACACAAGCTCGCGAAACGCTTGAATGACGGCGCTTAACTCTGATTCCCAGCGTTGCTTGGAGCAAGAACCCAAACCACATTTTCTTCTCTCGCGCTTTGTGGTTCTTCGCACATTTAATGACGCGTGTTCACAGAAGAAGGCACGGGACCTCCAAAACTTGAAAAAGAGAGTGCAGCACGCACTTATGCGCGGTAAAAAGCAGGCTTCTTTATGCGTGTCGACTCGCGTCGCACTCTGCAGCTCGATGTGCTCGTGACAGGTAAGCCGAATTGTGCAATTTCGTTGTTATTACAAACGATAGCAATGAAAACTAAGTGTATGGGCTCCACTTGAACCGTGCAATCAGTGTATAGATGCTGATCAAGTTAGAGCTGACATATCGAGCAGCAAGTGCCTGGTATTGCTCAGAAGCAACACCTGATTGTGCCCGTCCTAATAAACATAATTTCTGACCTCATATTTCTGATGTCTGGTGTCTTTCCAGACCATGAAAGTATTGTCGCGATTTTAAGTAAACAATAAAGTTTATATATATATATATATATATATATATATATATAGCGAATCAGAATAGGAAATGAGGGGCTCGTAGAAATAACACAGAAATAAGGGTTGGCAGTCAAGAAAACCTCGGAAAGCAAAGGGGAGGTTGTCGTAGGTCATGGAAACAGATAAAGAATTTGGAAAGAAAGAAAGAAAGCGAAGAAAAAATGCCCATCTTGACTGCCAACCCTTATTTCTGTGTTATATATATATATATATATATATATATATATATATATATATATATATATATATATATATAGAGAGAGAGAGAGAGAGAGAGAGAGAGAATTTTTATTAGGAACAATGGGTAACATCAAAGCGTTAATCTCTGTATGCTATCTTTCTAAAACTTTTGAGAAATAAAGGCTACGATGCGCAAATTTCCTTTATGTGATGATATTCTAATAGCAGCCGCTACTTTTACAATGTGTACTAAACAGCCAGATGCAATTTTGCCGCTTAATTATCTTTATTCTGCCAGAAAACGTAGCCATCTTGTGAGTGTCTGCTACGAAATGAAAGAGAAAATATAGTAGCTAATTACGGTTCGTTTTACACACGACCAGAAATACGATAAGACTAAACGAACTCCCTCGTACGGCTTCGTTTAGATTAACCACAAGTGCCAGAGAAGCTCAACTTTATTGCTATTTTATCACATTTGAAGTCAGCATGACTATTAAAAGAAGTCAACACTGCGATATTTCGTTCTTTGACAGGCACAAGCAAGACACTTCCTGTAGGCACTTAGCGCACCTACTGTTTCGCTTGGAGCACTTCTGTTCTCTTAAGCAGCCACTAAAGGAACAACGCGGTTTGACTGCAGTAGCCCTAGGGTCAAGTCACGTGTTTGGACGTGAACAGCGTCGAGCCCCAGCAATGGCAATGTTTTTTCCGGATTACAAGTGTTTTCTTCTTGCGCTTTCTAAGGCGAAAAAAATGCTCCTTTAACTCAGATTTTTTCAATTGATTTCGTATATCATCATCATCATCATCATCTTTATTTCTACGCGCCCACCAACAGCCAATGGCCTTAAGCGGTGGTGCGCAGGATAAAACACAAAATTTGATGCACACACAAACAATTTAAATATGTTGCCTGAAACGAGGAAAAATGAATGGAACGAGAAAGAAAGAAAAATGCGATCACTGCACTTCAAAGCAGCGTGTAACAAATGCAAATAGGAGTGGTCTAACAAGCTTTTGGTAAGTTTAGGTGCGGGGCGCGCCATATAAACACGTTTATTTAACGTTATTCATCGCACTGGAAATGCTGGGCTTTTACCACTCTTGGAACGAATATCGCTGCAACGCATGCTGTTCCGTTGTGCGGTCACTGAGAGTCTTCCGGGTAACAGGCGTGGTGGCCGTTTTGTTGTGGCTGCCTGTCCATAGGTTGAGGCTGTCTGAGGCTATCCTGATGAGTTACCATGGATGGCTTGATATCCTTAAGCGATGCACATCCTGTGAAGAAGAAAAAAATTCTGGCTACATTCCAGAAATATTTTCTTTCTAAACAAAATAAATGGCAGCGGGATGCGAACATGTTTTCAGAAGTGATGTGTTGCGGAAAAATTTCGCTACATTCTCAGGTATTAAGAAAAGTCTACCCACCCAAAACAAAGGCAAAGCCTCACACTTGTAAAAACACGCGCTCATCGAGAAATTAGAACATTTTATTGGAAGGCACAAAAGCAGGTTGTCTTTGGGTCCCAAAAGGCGACAGTTTTTTTTCCTGTTTGGTTTCACATTTAACGACAGTATTGATAAGCTTATGTTTTAATGTTTTTAGGGATAAGGCTTAGGGAAACACGTTACAAAAATTTTAAATTCGGCGTTCACAGGGCCTAAAAGCAAGTAAGATCATGAATATTCCACTTTCCACATATATACCTTCGTAATCTTCCGGAGAAGTTGCAAGTAGCTCATGAATAGAGTTACATGTTCTTGGTGTTTACATTACTTCGGACACCTACCAACCATCACTAGTTACGCGAACGTTGTGGGGCCTGCAGACAAGAACGTCAACAGCTCCCGCCACCTCACTCGAAATTTTATGAACCGCGGTGACCATACTCAGTGGTTTAAAGACCAATTTCGGCTCCTTACGTCAGCTGCTTCTACATCTTCCCAACCGAATACAACAGTACATGCAACTTGGGCCCCACCCTGGCACTCTGTACCTTCTGGTATTGGAATGCCAACAATCTACGTCCACCACTTTTAACACCCGTCCCATGTACGAGCAGTGGGTGGACTCGCCGTCCAGCTCTGACCTCACGATCCAGCGCATGCTGATAGAGGGGACGTGAGCAGCCAGGCAGGACCAGGACGTCCTGGACTAGAGGACACGGCCAACAGGGCATGGGCCCTTACCATTACGCGCTGATGAGCTCATGAATACAGATGTTTATTCTGTCTCTTCCCTCCCTCTCTCTTTCTCAGTTTCGGGGATCACTTTTGTGCGGTATTTTTCCGGCCTTCAAATGGCACTCATGAACGTAATATAAGCGCCTGAAAGAGATCGGCGCTTGCTAGGCTTGAGATATGAATGACTGTAAATCTGCAATGTTTTCAGTTGTAATTAGTGCAGAAAATATACCGTAACTGACATCAGAAAGCTGCATTGAACACATGTCATACTGCTTTGCCCATGGAATTCACTAAATTAAAAAAAAAGAAAACAGTTGATTGCAACTTGTTGTTAAACCGGCGATAATTAATCACTTGACGTAAAGAATGGACGTATTCAGTGACTGTGAACTCTTTGCCAAAGGATAATGTTGTTCGGGACGCATAAAATGCGAGTCAGCAACAGCGGGTTTCTTGTTTCCCACTGGAGGTGGAGGTGACGAAAAATAGAGGGATGTATTTGACTAGACTGCTTTTCCTAGCATGTTCGCTCTAGTGCTGCCAAGACAATCCTTCTCAGAAGGAAGATTTTGAAGGTTTTATTCGAAAAGGAGGAGCTCATTCTCGGTAAAATTACTGCAGCGAAGAGGAGGCTGATTTCACCGGAGGTGCAGTTTCCCATGCATGGTAACAAGTACTCGTCAGGGACTCTTTAAAGCTTTGGCGAGCCCTCACATGAACAAATCACCCTTCCGCAGTTCATAACTTCCTTATAACACGTACGTAGCATACAGGGGGCAAGTTATTTCTGCATCCTCGTACGCATCTGAACAGGTGTTTTGCACCTGGCATTGGAATTATAAGCGTAGGAATCATCCGACTCGAGCAGCTAATGCGAAGCTTGCTTTAAGGGCTCGAAATAATTTATTGCCTCAGTGGCGAAAGCGAATTCCACTCACCATTTTCTTTTTAACTGAACTATTTCGACTGTGGTAAACTGATCCTCAGCGTTTTCTGCTTCTGATACTGATGGCGCATCAATGAGTGTACTATGAACAGGTGCGTGGGGCGTGGGTGGAATTTTGTCCATTTTGAAGGGCTTGGCGGGGTTTTATAAGACAAGAATTATGAACTCCCTTGACTAAGCAGTTGTTTTTTGCAAATAGGATGGGGTGCATCACAGCGAGACCAATTATCTAACGTTGCTTTGGTGGCTAAATCCGCAGAGTTATCTCCTGTACTAACTGCGTGTGAAAAAGTAAAAAGTTCATACACATATGAAATGGTAAAATAAAATTGGTCGCCAATCCGCCCTGGTAAAGTGGATGTCCAGCAAAGCTGTCGTAAACCACTAAAATGTGGATGAAGGAGGGTATAAAGTGTTTCGCGTCGTCTCTGCGGGCTTGTCGCTTGCGCTCGGCTAGTGTCACTAGACAAGGGTACACCGTATGCGACGGTTCTTGGGCACCGCCATTTTGTTATTTGTAGCGTTTTAGTCGGTCGGCTTGTAGTCTTGTCGTCCCTGCTCTACGGCTGCGCGCCACTGACGTCGTTCCAAATGTGGATAAAAATAACGCGTGTAACAGCATTTCAGAAGGAGAAGTGTGTCCTAAGTTGCTTTTAAATGCAGAGCATTTCAGTAACTCACGATGTCACCCGCGTTGACGTCCGTAGTCCGCACGCTCACTGCGCATGCGCGTCGAGTCGAGGCGATAGCGAACTCTCTCGCGAGGGGCATCGGATTGGATTCGAACACTCTCTCGCGAGGGGCATTGGATTGGATTCGAATGGATTGGGTTGGATTGGATTGGATTAAAGTGGATTGTGTTGGATTGTGTTGCGTCATAGCCGCGGCAGACGGGCTGGGGCCGGCGCATGTGCAGTACTCTCTCTTCCGCGGTTTCCTCTCCTTCGGGCGCGCTGCGCATATAACCGGTGTGCCGTTCTCCGGCGAAGCAACATCCGCGCTTGGCTCAAACACCTAGAGTCCACGCCGCTTTACAAGTACGCCAACGTCGTCGACTGGGACTGGCTTACGCAGTCCCCTCAACGTATATAAGCGGCGGAGCGCGCGTTCGGAATTCAGTCAAGGGCGTCTTTGCTTGGCTTTCGCTTGACGTGACGCTTTGCTTGACTCGAGTAGATGCGACGCATTTACTCGAGTTCCCCCCGTGGGAAGATGCGGGTGGTTTTTTTTGCTGCATCTTCGGTAGTGTTGTTAACAAACGTCCCGGTCAAGGTTAATGGCGAGGCCCTACATGCGGCAATCTCGCAGCACTGATAAACGCTAAAATTGCCGTTGTTGCGGACTTCCTGGCCTCAGTGGCGGTACTATATACCCTCTCTACTGACCTACGCTTGGCTTCTCTAGCTTCAAATGCTCGGTCCTACCTAGCCTGACGCATGCGCTCGGTGGCTTGGGCAAGAACTGCTCTATTTATACTCTGTTACAACTTAAGAACGGCAACGGAAGTTGCCGCTGTGCCTCATCCCCGCAGCCGGATGTTGCTCCGCGCGCTGCAAGTAGTGCAATACTGGAAATATTTTGAACATGGCACGAGCATTTTCAGGGAATTTTTGTACTTAATATGCTTATAAAGTACTGCAGCGATGACAAATAAACTACGCGAGAAAAGGCAGACGATATCACGCATTCATAGAAATCTCCTTTCAAAACACGCGCGCCCGTTGAGATGCGGGTCCGCCGCTTAGGCGGAGTGATACCGTACGTGAGCTATTGCCGTTTTTACCTTGTTCCCGAGTATAGTGACACAAGCCAACCTAGCCGTCAAAGATAACCTGCAAACAAAATATTTACCAGGAACACAGAGGAGGGGGGTCCCATTGTTCACAGGCGCCTTATCGTCTATAATGCGGTTTCGATTCTTGCCTTGTGGGTTCCTGAAACGAATTCTGAGCTCTACGCTGTATGTTTGATTAGCCTCACGCATGCGCTCAGCGTCTTAGGCCTTGACGCCTTGAATTTCTTGCCCACGGAGGTGAAACTGTTGGGAGGTAGAGGTATACTGCTTTGCTGTAAAAACAATATTTCTGAAGCTGATAAGCATTGAAGAGATTGAAAGCCAGTATGGCGTCGCCGAGGAAGTTGGTAGTGCGCCACGAATGCCGCATGGTACAATGTCGTACTCCGCCGATTCCGAAATCAGGCTCAACGTTTCCCTTAAACAGGAATATTATGGGTAATATTGCATCCCAAAATAAGATTTCTGCAAAGACGCCTCAGTGTTTGCTAAAGGCGCATTCGCATCAAAACTACACGACACAGGAAAAACAGGCTGAGCAATCGCACTGAAAAAGCAAATGTGAATAAAAGCACACTCACCCATGAGAGCCAAAGCTCGCTCCAGCTCATTTTTGAAGATACTGAGCACTTTACTCACGCCATTTGTACCCTGTCAGAAAGAAAGGCAATAGGTAGTTGCTAGTGCTTCGATCCATTTTTTATGATTTTCAAGAAGGTGGCCAAATCCACTAAGAAACGCGTTGTAAGTGGCAAGAAAGATTGACAGTTCCTCACAGAGTAACTGGAAGTAAGTGCACGCACTGCTACTGCTTTACCCGAAAGGGCCAAGGCGTTGTGCTGTTTTGGGTCACGCTACAGGTTCGATACCGCGCATTAGCGGGTGACTTCCGATATAGACGGAGCAGAGGCACAACAAAAACTACGGGGATGCTTAGAACTTTCCAAGAATGTGAAGGCCTAGTTCGACGTTTTGTATGCCTACTATTGACCTTTTTGTAGAAATTTCATGTTGCTTTTGACGGGCAGCGGCTGCAGTTTAATCATAGCCGCTTCCTCCCGGCGGTAGTTACGAGGAGCGGCTTGTGCAGAGCCCCTTAGGGGTTTCCCTTGTCGTAGCTAGCTCGCTGGACACAATGCGGAGCCACACGGCGTTCCGTCGTATCGGCTGTCGTCGCCGCGTAACCCAGAGGCTTCGAAAGCCAAGCGGTTTATATAGTCACAAGGGTTCGAAACTCCTGAACCGCTGGCGCTTGTCATACATCTCCACGTTTTTTAGCGCAAAGAAAACTGTAGGTATACGTGAGCCAAAGTGTTCATTTAGTTAGAAACGCTCGTTGGGTTTGTTTTTACGACAGTAAGCGAAAAAAAGTGCAGTGCAACGCCAGCACGTTCGGGAGGAAAAGCAAGCACAAAAGGAACAGAACTCCCGCTGGAGCAGTTTCAGGCAGGGGGCGCGCGAGCACTGAGAAGGCGGAAAATTCGAACTGCATTGGGTGGTAGCAGTGAGCGGATAACGGCGCTACAGCCCGTCATATCTAATCACTGCTCTGTATTTCCAACTGCTTTCACGTTGAGTGGAACGGCTTTAATTTTTCGTGCTGCTTTGCCCTCTTCGCTGTAGCGTACTTTCTAGATCTTCACGGTGTGCGACTAGCGCTCGATGTGTGGCCAACAAGAGCAGTTTGAAATGATGCTCTGACCCCATGCAGCCACGTATACAAAGCACGTTCAGAACGTTCTAATATACGTTTCCCTTTCTCAGAACCCTTCACCGGTGGCTGCTGGTTCCCTTTACTAGCACGTACCCGTCTGGGGTTACAATTTTTGTATGATTCGGTGTACCTCGAAAAGATTTTCTGTGCCCCACGCGTTCGATGAAACATAGAGATTCAATGCTGTCACGAACACCACGCCACCATAGGCTGCAAAGAAAAGCGATAGCTGCGTATGGTCAGCTTACAGAAAATTTGTCTCTCGGTCATTGCATGGATGAGTGTCGTAAACAATGCACATTCCTATGCCTGAATTCAGAGGATACGTATCCCACGAAGCTTCTACCTCCAGCGCAATGGTTTGAAATGAAAACCGCTAAGAATTGCTTCCCAGTGTGACCTCACTAGGATAACGCGAAGTGTGAAGTGATTACGGTACTAGTGCGTGATTAGTCATGCATTTTGAGTGGTGAGACGGGCAGTGAATGCTTTGTAACAAACATAAAATGCTCGAAGCGAAAAACGCCGCCCACACTGTAGCTTCGCTACAGGGCTTGGCTAATGGCTGCGCTGTGTCTCGCGATCGGCACTGATGGATTGTTTTATAATCTAACGTAAAGCTCTTTGGATACAAACGGTTGCCTGTCCCGAAATATTCACCAATGTTTGATGTAGTTATTGTTTGACCAAGGCTTGGCTCCCGGCAGAACTACCCCGACGTTTGTCCCATGGCATCACATTTTGGGGCCTTAGTTCTGCGACTGCTGGGGCGCCTGTTGGCGTTTTTGTGGGTTATCTATGCAGACACTGCTGCTTATGGGATAAGCAACCATTCAATGTTTTAGGACCGCATGTTTTAACACACGAAGAGCTTCCTCGGTGTATTTCCGCGGCGCCTCGGTGCTAGCGCACCGGGTCGAGCAAGTAGCGAAACACTCGGCAAACCTGCTCGGAACCGGTGTAGGGCTGCTGGTATGGCGACTGTCTTTTTCAAGGCTGCTCTCTCATGAAGCGAGAAAAAAAGTGTCTATAGAGATTAGATTGATGGCAGCACCGCCTGGGCAAGTGGGCATGGAGGGACGACCAACTGAGCGAGTTGGTAACTGTTCATAGTGAAAAATTGTTCGAAAACACATACATTTCAGAAAAGGAAACGGACAATACTGGGGCAGTCTATCCATGAATAGCTTCTGGAGAAGCCAGAGTAGAACACCGGGTTCTTAGATAGAACAAAGTGAAACAAGGCTGCCACGCTACACACCGCATACAAGAATATCGAACAATACTATTGCGGAAAATACGAAATGCGAAATACTAAGTCTAAATGTTACATATACATTGTACAATTTCACATTCAATTACAACGTTTTTAATTGCATAGCATTTCATAGTTCGGATCTCCCCCGCGAACGGAGGAAAGGGCCGCAATTTGTGCCTGTCCGGGGTTAGCAATAAGCCTAACAGTTCTACGTTAGTGCATGTCAAAGAACCTTTGCGGCTTCGTGGTTCTCTCGAAGAACAAGGCGAGCACGATTTCTTCTGTTTCTAGCTGCCTTCCCGAGTGTGAGCGACGACAACATAATGTTATTGCCGTCCAGCGTGAGACGCGAGTTCAAGTCCACTAACAATGTTCGGATTTGGTGTAGAGGTTGCGCCTCAAATTATTGCACTAATGTGCCGTGTTCGATTCTCCCCGGTCTTGATTTTTTTTTCTTTGCGTGGTTGTGCCAGCGTTTTGTAACACCGTTTCGGAACGGCCCATCATCTGTAATCATTGAGAGTGATTAATAATCAAATTTTACTCTGGCTACCCAGTCAGCGGAAGCGGTTTGACCGGTTGGACGACGCGCCCAAAGCGGACGACGCGTCTCTAAAGGCCGAACCACATGGAGCGTTTTTTCACGCGATTCGCGCGCGTCGGCGTTGCGCGTGCGTTTTTTCAACGCCCGCGTCGATGATTCCGCGCCCGCGGCAGCATCTGCCTTGGCTACTAGTACACTCGACCTTGGATAGAAATTGACGCGCATCGCGCGCGTAGCCTGGCGACTTGTGCCAATTCATGGCGGCGGTTTCGAAGCGCCGGAGACAGCCGGCTGGATCCACCGGGGATGTTAGGCTTACCACCAAAGCAGATATTGAATGAGCGCTTTCACTAGCGGCGCGGATGATGTTCTATAGTACCGTTTTCACCAACGTTATAAGCTCCTTTACCACTCAAGCAACTTCGTGCGTGCCTTGAGCGGCATTTTAGAGACCGCTTAGAAGCGGTCGCTCGAGCTCCCGACACCACTTAGCTGCCGAAGCCGCCGCCATGTTCCCGCCACTGGCCGCCGTGGCGCGCGCAGCGTGCGGGGGTGCGGGTGGTTGGAGCGCGCCTGTGGAGTGCGCGGTGAGTTTTCGCGAGCCGAAAACGCTCCATGCGGTTCACGCTTACTCCGTCAAACGGAACTCTAAGCCACTACCTCTACCCCGCCCGCTTCACCAGCGAGAGCAGTCTTTCTTGATATTTACCCAGCCGAACGAACTGCTTCCGCTCATTGACTAGCCAGAATAACCGCTCCTTAGTAATCACCATTACGAAGTACAGATGATCGGAACTCTGGCGATGGATACGTCGGCCTTGGCTCTAGTGAGCGGTAGCGGAGCGGCCGGTTGAGTGCAAAATCAACACCCACTGCTCTCACCACGTCAATTGTGAAGAGGGCGCGAAGTTAGCTGTTACAAAACGCTGGCACAACCACGCACAAAAAATTGAGTCTGGGGGGAATCGAACCCGGTACATTAGTGCAATTATCCGAGGCGTAACCTCTACACCAAACCCGAAGATCAGGCACACCGTCTAATCAGCCGGTTTTGCTTTCGTCTGGACGGAACCGTACAAATTTCACGCTGGCTCCGTCTGGACGGAACGCTAAGCTCTCAGTTATATTCCGTCTGGATGGAAGGATAGCCATCAGCACTCCGTTCCATCTGGGCGGAACTTTAGCCCTTGTATATCGTTCTGTCTGGACGGAACGCTAGCCACAGCCATAATTTTAAGGTACACTAATCTAGGTCGTACTCATGGCACACAAGTAAACAAAGTCTAGGGGCAAATTGTAACAAATGTAGGGCATTTTAAGTCTGGGTTTGAATTCATTCTTCCGAGTTACCATTTATACTCTCTTAATCCTGTAAAAGCCCCCGTAAGGATTAACAAACAGTTCCTTCGTTATGTAATTCAAACGCATCGCTTGACTTAATCATCCACCTATATTCCTCGCATGCGTATAAAAAATTTACTTTGTGTTTTAATGCTCTACGAGTGGGTAATCTTTTGTTTGCGAACCCTAACAACTTCTCGCAACTTTTTCAGTGGAGAAGTACACTAGAGCTACGCTCATACAGAACACCTTTAAGTAATCAGGGAAATGTAGAGGCCTCGATGGTCGGCTATTAGCCCTGCTATAAAATAAGCGCGGTACCAAATATCAGGTGACACAAAGAGAAAAAAGAACGTAAAATAACAATTTATGACATGTTTATCCTAACGACGATGTTCTAATCAGTCTAGCTTCGGTTTTTCTTTGGGAGAGGCAGAGTGTGTGAGAGAGAGCTTCAATGAATACTGAATAGGTTCGCCCCCCAATTCGCGGGGCTTGCTACTTCAGGTGGGGTGAACATAGCGCGTGCTTTGTACTAGTAAGAGCACTACAATCTGGCTAAATAAATATTGCAGGGAGAGTAAAATTATTCCGTCAGCAACTTCGTAGCACAAGTACGGTTATTGCTGAAAATTGTTGCTTAGATGAACCGAAATGTTTAAATGACGTGGTCTTTTTAAAGTAAATTTCTCAAACGCCAGGCCTATCCCCATACCTTACCTCCCTTACGAGCAGTGGGTGGCCTGTCTGAGAAGTCCGGACCCTGGGAGGCAGCACATACTGGTGAAGAACTGAACTGCTAGCCAGCCAAGGCCAGGGCATCCCGTACTAGGGACGCCGCCCACCGTGCGAGTGCCTGAACAGCAGCACCAGCGCTCGTCAAATAAACATTTATGTCTCCTCTTTCCTACCCCCTTTTTATAAGGTGAAGCGAATTCGGTGAAGAAATAAAAACATTTTTTATGCAGTGGAGATAAAACCAAAGATAATGATAGAAGAGGTTATAAAACAGCAATAATAATAAAAAAAAACGTTGGGCGGAGAAGGAAGAACGACAAGATATTAACTAAGAAAATAGCCAAAAAAAAACCTTACATCATAAGCCAAGCCCCAAAGTATTGGACGGCCAACGAAGACTGCTCGAGCTCCAAGCGCCAGAGCCTTGACAACATCCGTGCCCGTGCGAACTCCACCGTCAATGTACACTTCGCAGCTGCCGCGCACGGCTTTTACAATGCCCGGAAGGACCTCGATCTGCATAAGTCACACAAAGAGTAAAGGAAAGATGAGATACAACTGATATGCGAAAACAGGAACTTCAGAGAACAGTAGATTCATTGTGTGGTACAAAGGGGACTCACCTGATTAAATTCGTATGGTACTTACGAATTCATAACCGACGGGCTTAAACGTATCGTGTACCGGTACCAAAAGTTGTACAAATTCATAGAAAGTTTCCTAATTGCCTAGTTCGCTTCTTTTAAAGATATAAATGAAGAATAAACAAGAAACGCAGTGTGGTTTATCCAGTTTTCACTGGATGGCGCTAGCTGTCAACAAGCAATAGTTTTGTTTTTGTTTCAGTACAGAAGGGACATATCTCCAAAATAAGCAAAGTAGGCCGTTGTGAACGTTGATATGGATTTGTAAAGCCTTTTTTATTGGCGCGCGATGGTTTTCGAGTCCATGGGTCATGAAGTGGTAAGTGCCATAGGTTTGTTAACAGGTGAGACACCTTAACGCGCCGAAGCTGCACCCCGGCTGTGGGTGTAGCTTCTAGTAGGGCGTAGGGCTCCTAATTAATGTTCACCACCTGGGGATTTTTAGCATGCGCTAGAATCTCGACACACTGGCGTTTTCACTTTCCGCCTCAGTCAGCGAAGCCAACCGCGGCAGTGATCGAACCCGCGTCCTTGGGCTCGGCAGCACAACTCCTCATCCACAGCGCCGACGCGGCGGGTGTTAAGCGAACAGTGCTACTGAGAAGGGGACGCGCTATTTTGATATCAGTCAGTGTGAATGCTGCAGTTTAAGCTTTGGCGAGAAACTTGTGTACCTGAGTATGAAAGTCGCAAAATTTGTTTGAAATAAATTTTTCATGGCACAAATTGGTGAAATATTTTCAAAATAAAATAGCAGCTGCATGTGTGCGCTTTGAAGCCTCGTTATCGCTGCTAATCAACGGTCTTCACCCCACAAACGGCACGCTATGTTACTAGGAGATATCCTAATCAGCAACATGTCCTATGGGAATGTCCTCACACCATTCCCAGCATTCCTCACTTACACACACCAACGCAGCTGCCATATCCCATTGACGCAACCTGGCTGACTCTAGCCTCTACCTTCGAGGAGCAGCTAGCTCTAGTGCAATACACCAAAAACGCACTAGAGCTGAGTTCCCCATTCACTGAAGACGACCTGTAATTGGGTTGTCTGAACCGCCTTTGGTTCTAAATAAAGTTTTCTCTCTCTCTCTCTCTCTCTCTCTCTCTCTCTCTCTCTCTATGTTACTAGAGGTGGTTTATTTGCATTGTAGCAATTAAAATGTTGACAATTCCTTTGTGTACCAAAATGTTAGCTGGCCGGGTGTAAAAGGGGGGATGGTAATATTTCGGCCAGTCTTACAGGAATTGTATTCGAAGTGTACACCCACATGTCACGTGAATGCGCCTTGTGGAGTGTTTTTCAGAGTGGAGGCAAAGAAAACGCTGAGCTATTGTTTGGCCAATGTACAAGGCAAGACTCCAGATAAGCTGTTGTTGAAGCTGTCGTCTGCGCGCTAGCAGGTGGCCAGTTGTGGCACACGAAGTCCTGAATTTGATGGGTGGCCTTGAGGATTCTTCTGTCACTTCTAGGCAGTAGCAATGGCCCAAGTGCACAATGCTGTATTTCGGGCAGATTTGGGTGGACTAAAGTAACCCTTATAAAACGTGCTTTCAGCTTTTTAGTGCGGCTTTACAGGCATAAACCCATGGTAATTTGAGGGTACGGCAGTCTTCATTACAGTTTGTACATTTGAAAACTTTAGTATATTGCTAGAGGAACTTCGTATTTAGAAAAACGTTTTTACTTTAGGATGTATCCCGTTTCTCGGTCGACAAAGTGGTACCTACCATAAAGAAATTTCATCAATCATTAAAAGATTCGGATCTGATTATATGATAACCTAATGAATGCGACCTTCATTTATAGATAATCGCAGCAGTTCAATTGCAAAATTACAGTAGCCGTCGTACCAGTCCAACTCTCGCTATGCGTCCTTTCCTTTTTCCTTTTTACTTTAGATGAGCAATCGCAACTCGGGCTGCCTTGAAACACAATTTGGTATCAATGTATCGCTTGTTTTAACTAAAGTGGAGATTGGTTACGGAGGACCTTTTGCTAAGGTTTTGCGTTCGTGATGATGAAGACGACAAGAGGATGGACATTAAACATTCCTACGAATGCTGCCCTACAAGCGTTACAGCGAAGGTTGCATAAAGGACGTCGTGAAGGCGTTGGACAAACATTTCTTCGGTGGCAGTTGCGAGTGTGCCGCTTTTGTCGATAGCTGGCTTTTGATATAAAAGTCATGGCACTGGCCTTCAAGTACCTTTATAAAAGCGGCTGAGGCATTCATTTGGTCGGAACTTAAACATTTTTCACACAGGAGTGCAGTGACCATGCCGCTTAGGTTAAAGAGGAGGCCATGATTTTGAATCGCAAAAGCTACTAGAGAAGGCGAGGTACCCCGTTAATGGCTGTAAAATCCCTTTAGAAAATCACGCGTGGATTGAGGCAGTTAAGTTTACATGTAGTGAACTAGAATATACTGTAAATTTACATAAGACGCTGCATCAGTCACGTGTCCATCAACATCAGGGTGGTTAACATCAATATTTAAGTCATGACCATCAGGTGAAGATAGGGAGGCGGGTTTTATATATATGCATGACAGTATTAGACAGTGGCCTAACGTTTCTTGATCGAGTTTGTGGAGACAGTTTCGGAACTCGCATTTGAACTTCAATAATACCGGTTCATGAATACGTTTGAGCAGAAACACACAAATCAAACTGAGGTATGAGTGTATTCAGTGGGAATGCATGTATCTGTTAAAAACTTGCTCGCGCTTGAACCCTTGAAGCATCGTATAATAGATATAAGTTTCACTGGCCTGCGGCTGGTAGTAGCTCACAGTAAAATTTCAAATAAAGACACCAGAATTCTCCACAATGTCTGCATGATGGTTGCGGTGCGATGGACACCGGTCCAGCATTGCTTTACGTCTCACACGTTGTCTTCATATTTGCTCATGTCAACCACGATAGGAGATTGTTCAAAACGGATCTCAAGCAAACGGATTATTAAAACAGTGTGCGTCCTGCCTATATTTGGAGTGCCCCTCACGACGTATTTTCTTTATTTTGGGCGGACTGGTCTTAAGGGACCACCAACTGAATTTAACCGAGTGTTTGGTGTTTAGCACAGCTCAGAGAAAAAGCATCACCCAAAGCAATTTACTGCAATGTAATTTTGGTGGCCATATCAGCACACATTTGAAGGCGATTTGTATCTCCAACGATGCCGTGAGGGTGCCGGCTGCCACGACGAATGATTGCCTAAACACCCATAAACCAGAATGCAAGTTCTGCTTTTCCTTGGGCATAAAAATAAATAAGTATCATAATAAATCAGTCAAACTAGCACCGCGGTTAGTGGCATACCTGCCATATAATCATATAAAAAGTTCTAGTCCCGAGCCAGTCGGTATACTGTATTGAAGCCATCAGTCCACACTGAAAGCAAAGGCGGTCTAGCGGACTTAAAGCTACCTTATTCTACTGGTTGATAAGCAGGTAAATGCTGTTCTTGTATTTCCGGGGAGATAAAAAAGCTCGTCATATCAAGTTCGTGCAAAATTTGAGCTCGAACGCGCATGCTGTTTGGAAAAAGACCAAGAAATTCCGGTAAGCATGTAGGTAGTGAAGCCTAGGCTTGAACGTTACGACAGCGAAAGTGATTTGTGCTCAAGTAGAAAACTTAAAGTGAACAGGTAAATAATAACAGCTCGTAGAAATGTTCGTGTTTATCTGTTTGGCAAGGTTTGCTAAAATTTTACGAGGAATCAAAATTGAGTATATACGATGCACGTCCACCTTCAGTGAGGAATTTAGACCTTTAACGTTGCCCCCGTTCCATTTTCGCGAGAGTATGTGCGCGAATCCAATGATTTCCAGACGCTTATTTCAGAATCGCTCTTGTGTATAGACTACATAAAATGTAAACTTTTATAGCACCAGCCAGAACGATGATCAAGATACTGTAGGTTTCGGTCCCAGTAAACTTTAGCAAGCTTGATCATGATGAATATGTTAAGAAGCACCATGGGTTGAATAATGTGAGCCGAGGGACAGCAGTGCTCCTCTGTAGCCTGCTGTTAGCGTCCATAGTGTCGTAGTCCTCACATCGAGACACGCAGTGTGAAATGTAAATTGCAGTAGTGGACCACGCGAATGGCAGCCTACTCTTTTTTCTTTTTCTCAGAATCATATTAGTTACCTGTTGCCGCATTAGATTGCTTTACTCTGGGTTTTTCTTGAAGCGTTCTGGTAGCTAGCTCGCATCGGCCAAACTGCGCTTGGCATCCTTTTTGTTTTGTCATTTATGTCACCGATTTTCTGCATCTCAAGAAAAGAGGTGCGCCGATTTCGCCTCATTTTTCCAACGACGAATGCAGTATATATTTTTACAGAAGAAAACAGCGGTGCCCTGCGTTGGATACATGCGCTTGCTTTAGCCCCTTTCCTGCCTACAGATACTGGGTTTGTACACGCATTTTGAGTAAAAACAGCCCAGAATTCGCTTATATCTTTTGCGACAGCTTTTGTTATTAAGAATGGTACAAACAAGCTATGCTTGAATGAATCGCAGCGCACTCCTACTAGATGGCAGCACCCATTCTATGCACAGCGTAAGCTGGAGCTCTTTTTAGCCACTGCGGTTTTTAAAACTAGCTTTGTCTCCCTTTCTGCCCTCTGGGTATTCCCCGCGTACGTTCCGGCCCGAAGGCAAAGCTGTTTTTAGTGAAAAAACAAGTGATTTCAAAGATGTGTTCAGTTCTGTGGGCGAGGACGATGACTATTTATGTTGGCAAGCCACTGAGCTGACCGACGGATTGCGTAGTGGTGGTGATGAATAAATTGCCGTGCAATGATTGGAACTCGATGTGAACAGTGCACAGCAATGCCCGCCTCGCTCCCTGTTAATACACTAAGTGCCTGCTATTGTTTCGCTAAGCTTTTTTCTACGGCATTTTTGTTGAAATATTATCCATAAAAGTCTGGGCCATTTCTGTCCAAAAGTAACGATAATTAGGAGGAAAAGGGGGTAAATGTTTTCACGGCTTCATTTCTAATAATTATTGTTGAGACGCTTTAAGTGCGCCAGCATTGCTGCGTGGTTGGAAAGTTGTAAAGCTTTGTATACCTCGTGACCGTGTAGGCTTTCATGGATAAAGTGTATATTTGCAATGGCATGTTCCCCGCGTGTTTTTGGATCGTGACGTTCTGGTTTATCATTTACTGATAAACCACAACGTCACGATCCAGAACGTCACGTTCTGGTTGATTAGCACCTAACACGGTGGTAATCAAGGCAGGGTTATATTGCGGCCAGGGAAGTAGAGGTTCCTAGGGTGTGAGAGCCTTCGTATGTATTACAAATTTAGAACGCAGATATTTTCAAATTTCGATATGTTTGAGCCTACTTCGCTTAAAAACGGAAGCTAGATTTCATGTTACAACAGCACACGTGAAAGTGTTGGAACTCCACAGTCACGAATGCTGCGTACACGATCTAAAGCGCGTTTTGCTATACTACGAAATAATGCTACCTGGCTGCAAGCGAAGCCCAGGCGAACTCTGCTAGATGAGATGGCAGATCTAGCGATTTGCTGGCCATCTCACCATCGAGCTTGAATCTATGCACCAATGCATAATTCGCCGTCTTCTCGCAGAAACGATAATGGTGCAGTGCCCAACTATGTATTCATCCTTGTAACAATGTGGGATACTAGTGAAAATGTGTTCACTCTGTAAGTAATAACGATATTTGCGAACGTTCAATCTTTGTATGAACCCCGAATTAGGACATCGCTTTCATTTGCTCTGCCTGCTCTGTTCAAGACGACCAGACTTTACTTTTGCTCTAAAATAATGTTGGAGCAAACATATTCTGCAAAACACTTAATATTTTGCAAAATAATTTGCCTTCAAAGCTCTGAACCAGACCTCACAGACAGACATTTAATTGTGAAGCGGTTCATCATATGACTGTCAGCAGGAAGCACGGGGAAGAAGTAGCAGTCCGTAGGAAGGGAAATGTGAGGCCGGATGTTTCAGATGGAAGCCTTTATGCACTATCAGATACCCTGAAAGCGGATGTTTGGTTGGCCTACTTAAAATGAGGCCGCCTTGTCATGTATGAGCGTCATTGGACTATCTAGACAGCATCCGGTACAGCGCCGCCTCATGCGCGCTGTTGTAAACGTGGGCGGGACAAAGACCGTCATTGAGCAGCTTCGTTAATGTGTACAGCAAGAGCGACAGCAGCAGTTGCGGCATCGAGGCACTCTATACCAGATTTTACCGCTGAACAAATGAAGGAAAATAGAACATTGACGCACACCACCCAAATTATAGAAGTAAAGTCCTGCCCTTTTCTTTAGGTTACGTGGGAAGGAGTAAAAACAAGTTTTATAGCACTGAAATAGAAGAGATTAAAAATAAAAACAAAACAAAAAACTCTCGTTTTTTGATCGACAAAAGGTACCTCTCGCCATACCAATATTTAGGACGAAACAAAGTTTGTAAAGGGGAATAGCAGTCACGACGGTAGTTGATCGTGGGGGTTTATTCAAGGCGTCGCGTAAGGCAACGGGCCGAGCGCAGGTCCAGCCGGTATGAGCTCGTGAGCATGAACGTCCGAATCGGGCATTCGCCGTCTTCACGATAATCCTCGGGGCATACCCGATTGGGCAAATGGCGCTTCGGTATATAATATTGTTGTGCAGCGTTAACTCTTCTTGTTACAATTGCCCCCGGTGCATAAGGAGCCGTCCTGGCTACTCAAGGGCACGACGAAACTAGAGGGTCGTAGTAGGGCTTTAACCAATCCACGTGAACAATTTCACGCCCTCGGCGGCGATGATCTGTAGTTCGTGCAACGGGTTTCACAAGGTAATTGACGGGCGAAGTCCGCTCAATGACTCTGTACGGGCTATGGTACTTGGTGGTCAGTTTTGGGGAGAGACCGGGTGTTGAGCAGGGCACCCAAAGCCACACAGGGGAGCCGGGATTAAAACTGCGATCTTTGACGCATTCGTCGTGACGATGCTTTTGGCGCTGCTGATCGGTCGATGGAAACGAACGGGCCAGTCGACGGCAATCTTCGGCGCGACGAGCAAGGTCTGAAATCAGCGTAAATTCGGTTGCGTCGGGCTTGTAGGGGAGTATCGTGTCGATTGTGCAGGACGGCTCTCGCCCATGCTACAAGAAAAACGGCGAGAATCCCGCGGTCGTCTGCGTTGCCGTATTGTAAGCAAATGTTACAAACGGGAGTGCGAGGTCCCACTTCGACTGGTTGGCAGACACGTACATGGAGAGCATGTCACCAAGCGTGCGATTTAAGCGTTCCGTAATCCCGTTCGTTTGTGGATGGTATGATGTGGTAGTCTGATGAACGACGTGGCACTCAGAGAGCAGTGCTTCAATAACCTCAGACAAGAAAACCCGCCCTCGGTCGCTGAGAAGCTCCTGAGGTGCCCCGTGTCGAAGAACAAAGCGGCGAAGCAGGAAGGAGGCTACGTCGCGAGCCGTGGCGGCCGGAAGAGCATCGGTTTTGGAGTACCGAGTAAGGTGATCCACGGCGACAATGATCCATCGGTTTCCGGCTGCAGTAGACTGAAGTGGGCCATACAGGTCAATGCCCACACGTTCGAATGGCTTTGCTGGGCATGGTAGTGGCTGCAAAAGACCGGCAAGGCGGGGCGGTGGCGATTTTCGGCGTTGACATTCAGGGCAAGAGCGCACGTACTTGCGCACGAAGGTATACATACCACGCGAGTAGTATCGCAGGCGAAGACGCTCATTGGTCTTTAGTACGCCAGCATGACCGCAACGTGGATCAGCGTGAAAGGAGGTGCATATGGCGCTGCGCAAATGACGGGGTATGACCACCAGCCACTTTCGGCCGTCGGAGCAGTAGTTGCGGCGGTAGAGTAGCTCGTCACGGAGCGCAAAGTGAGAAACCTGCCGGAATAGGGCCCGAGATCCCCCGGCAGGCGATGTACCGGAGAGCATCCCAATAAGAGAAGCAATCCACGGGTCTTTGCGTTGCTCGGTTGACATATTGCTGACTGCAAGAGGCGACAGACGTAAGTCACTATCACTTGAGGCAAGGCAGGAAACTTCAGCAGGTACGGGTGAGCGTGAAAGAGTATCAGCGTCGGAGTGCTTGCGACCAGAACGGTAAATGACCCGGATGTCATATTCTTACAGTCGGAGAGCTCACCGACCAAGACGACCTGATGGATCCTTGAGGGAGGAGAGCCAACAGAGTGCATGATGATCGCTGACGACATCGAATGGTCGACCATACAAGTACGGGCGGAACTTGCCCAGTGCCGAAATTATCGCCAAGCACTCCTTCTCTGTTACAGAGTAGTTCGACTCGGCTTTCGTCAGTACACGGCTCGCGTATGCTACGACGTACTCCTCAAAACCGGGCTTTCGTTGGGCAAGCACAGCACTGAGGCCGATCCCACTAGCATCAGTGTGGACCTCGGTTGGGGCGGATGGGTCGAAGTGCCACAGTATCGGCGGGGATGTGAGTAGACGCCGTAGCGTCACAAAGGCTTCGTCGCAGGAGGGTGACCACGCAGATATGTCGCTGGCACCGCCGAGGAGCTGAGTTAAAGGCGAAATTATGCTGGCGAAGTTGCGTACGAAGCGTCTAAAATACGACCAAAGACCAATAAAGCTCCGAAGCGCCTTTATAGTGGTCGGCTTCGGAAATTCGGCTACGGCTCTCAGCTTCGTGTCATCTGGGAGGATCCCATCCTTCGAAACGACGTGGCCCAGCTGCAGCCCAGCTCTTGCAAGGCACGTCAAAACGTGCTGCAGGCGGGCGAGGTGCGTTTTGAAGTCCGAAGAGAAAACAACGACATCGTCCAGATAGCAAAGACACGTCTTCCACTTTGTCCGCTCAAAATAGTGTCCATCATTCGCTCGAAGGTGGCAGGAGCGTTGCAAAGCCCGAATGGCAATACATTAAATTCATAAATACCGTCAGGGGTAACAAAAGCAGTTTTCTCTCGATCTGCTTCCGCCATCGGGACCTGCCAATACCCGGATCGAAGGTCTAGCGACAAGAAGTGTTCTGCTCCCTGCAAACAGTCGAGGGCATCGTCGATGCGGGGGAGGGAATACACGTCCTTGCGGGTTATGGTGTTCAAACGGCGGTAGTCAATGCAAAACCGAATGGACCCATCCTTCTTTTTCACCAGAACCACAGGTAACGCCCAGGGACGACGCTTGGAGGGACGAATAATGTCACGCTGAAGCATGTCATTCACGTGGTCTTCTATGGCGCGTCGCTCTGCCGGTGATACACGATACGGTCGTTGTCGAAGTGGGGCATGCGAGCCAGTATCGATGACGTGGCTCACAACGGACGTGCGGCCAAGAGAACTTTGCCTACTATCGAAAGACGAAGAAAACTGGCTCAGAAGTGCATTAAGCTGGGCTCGTTGGGTGGCGTCCAAACTTTCGTCAATTGAGCGGCAGAAAATCTCGGAACATGTTTCGTCCCGTGTGCATGGCGTGGTAGTGCTCAGCTCGTCGACTTGGAGATGGGGCGCATCATCCAGAAGCTCCGTAACAAGACGGGGATCGACCGGTTCTACAAAGCCGAGTGTTTCGCCGTGTAAAAGGGCGCACGAAGTCGTCGACTGGTTCATAATCATCATTGCACTCGCGCCATTGCGAATTGTCAAAAGGGCGAGTGGTAGCGGAAGACATCTGCGGCGGAAGAAAATTTTGGACGGCGTAAAAGCACCGTAGCCTCAGGAATAGATGTGCAGCAAAGAGGAACAAGAGCGGAAGAACGGGGTTGGACGACAGTGTCTTCGGCGATGACCACCTTGGCGTTGGGAGCACAGAAAGAATCTTCCAAGAGAGGCGAAAACTAGACTTCGGCAGGTGCACACCGTATGACGGCATGATGGCGCGACAGAAAGTCCCAACCCAGGATTACATCATGAGAGCAAGACGGCAATACGACGAATTCAACGGTGTAGAGAATATGCTGAATAACGACACGGGCCGTGCAGGCTGCTATGGGCTTAATCTGTTGTGCACTGGCGGTGCGCAAGGATAGCCCGGAAAGTGGCATCAGAACCTTTCGAATTGAGCGCCATAGGTCGGCGTGAACGACAGAAACAGCAGCTCCAGTGTCGATTAGGGCAGTAGTGGGGATGCCTTCAACAAACACATCAATAACATTTTCGGGAGGGACGTGAGGACTTTTAGCTTTCGAGGGCCACGCAGCTTTCGCCTCGGGAACTGCGGCTGTTAGTTTTCCTCCCCAGTTCTGGCAGAGCGGCGCCGCATAAGCGACAGCGAGCGACGACGTGGAGAAGGAGATCGGCGGTTGGTGGACGTAGTAGAGCGGTCAGGCGACAGCGACGTCATCGGCGGATCAGAGGCAACTGGGTACATTGGCTGCGGAACAATATACGGCTGGGCGTAAGCGGGGTCGTAGTACGGAGCCTGTTGTAAGGTGTTCGGAGGCGGCATGCGATGGCGGCAGTAGTGAGCTACATGTCCGGCAATTCCGCATACAAAGCATATAGGGCGATTGTCCTGCGTACGTCACGTGCGCGTAAGAGGACTACCCACAGCCGTCGGAAGACGGCTCGCCGGCACGACATTCGGACTAAGATTGGTCTGCAACGGAAGCAGTGGCACGCCAGGCTGGGCTGGTGGAGCAGGCGGGTGCACCACTCGAGGGTTGACCGAAGGAGCAGGCCGCAGAGGTGACCTTACCCTGCAGCTTCGACGTACGTTATGGGGCCGGCGACCGGCGCCTGGTAGTGGGCAGTTGGTAGCTGACACAAACGTACGACGTCGGCTATCGTTTGGGGATCCTTGGAAAACAGCATCTGGAACGCGTCATCATCCACTCCTTTAAGGACGTGCCTGACCTTGTCCGTTTCCGTCATCGACGGCTCGACCCGCTTGCACAAGTCAACCACGTCCTCGATGTAACTGGTGAATGTTTCCCCGGCTTGTTGGCCGCGTACACGCAAGTGCTGCTCGGCATGGAGCTTGCGTACAGCTGGGCGGCCGAATGCTGCCACAAAGCGGGTGCGGAAGGCAGACCAGGTAGGAATGTCTGACTCATTATTCGCGTACCACTGCCGGGCGAGCTTATCAAGGGCGTAAAACACGTTATGCAGCTTAGTCGGATCATCCCATTTGTTGTAGGAACTCACACGCTCATAGGACGACAGCCAGTCTTCGACATCAGTGTCTTCCTCGCCAGTGAACATGGTTGGGTCCCGCTGTCGCATCCCGCAAGAGCAGATCACGGGTGCACCCGATGGCGCAGGGTGCTGGCTGGTCTCTCGGTGGTTCATCTCGGGCAGTGTCCGGTTGCGAATCTCCAGTGTGGAACCCAGACCCTTGACCTCCACCACTTGTAAAGGGGAATAGCAGTCACGACGGTAGTTGATAGTGGGGGTTTATTCAAGGCGTCGCGTAAGGCAACGGGCCGAGCGCAGGTCCAGCCGGTATGAGCTCGTGAGCATGAACGTCCGAGTCGGGCCTTCGTCGTCTTCACGATAATCCTCGGGGCATACACGATTGGGCAAATGTCGCTTCGGTATCTAATATTGTTGTGCAGCGTTAACCCTTCTTGTTACAGGTTGCATAATGTGTAAACAGCGATGAACAACGACCGATGTTTGGTAACTTCGAAATTCCGATAACATTTCGTGCGTGACAACATTTCGTGCGTGAATTCAGAAATGCAACTTCTGTATTGATCTTGTTAATGTGAAAATTTATAGCCGCGTAATAACAGCTTTTGAATAGAAGCTACATATAGAATCTACTCATAGAAGCTAAACATTTACAAGCGTTGTAATAAAAGCTCATGAATACAAGCTACGCAATAAAAGCTCTACGTGAATAACGGTAAACGGTAGAGCTGCAAATGACGACAACGATGTATCTAAAGCATTTATTCATTACTCCTAATTAGAAAAAAGTTAACTAGTCACTCAAGTAAACTTGTCATATCGTATCAGGCCGTACTCAGAATGGCACGAACACAATTGACTAAAAAAAGCTTTTGGAAAATATATGCCAATGAGCCATCAACATATCACTAAAATTTTTCAGATCTCAATAGGGTCGGCCGAAATTCCGTCATATTTTTTGGCTGCTTGGCTATACCCCTTTAAAAACATTAAGAAGGTAGATTTTTCATCTACAGTTAGAGACCAATTTTTATTACAAATACTTGTGGGTTGCTGAACAAGTTATTGCACGACAAATTCGTGTATTTCTGGCGGAAAGTGACATTTCATCGCCATCTGAACATTTATTCGGAGAAAAAATGTATACATTTTGTTCAGTTGGATGTGTCTGACAATATGGACGTGGTGTTCCTACAATTCGGCAAAGTGCCGAAATATGAGCTTTTGTATAAATCTGAAGTCAGTGGTTCTGGATTGCCTTTTGAGTTGAATTAGAGCTTACCTAACAAACAAAGAAACAGTGATACATAACAGTGGTCGTTTTTATTTTCTTGGCGCCGCTCGTGGTGTACCCCAGGGCAGTGTTTTGGCACAATTGTTATTTCTTGTTTAAATAAATGATCTAGTGCATGTAATTCCCGACGCAATGCCTGTGAGGTTTTTACTGTGGATTGTATTGCTTTAGAAATCCGCTCGCTTGATGACTGTGTTGTGCTGCAAGAATGTCTTTGCGCAATAAAGAGATGGTGTGAGGAGTATGGAACGCCTGTAAATGCCGAGAGATGCACGTTTTCAAGAAGACCTCGTACAAAACAATTTTTTCCTTCTCGGTGTTTGCTACCGAAGATTAGAAGTTGCTGAGTATAAATATCTAGGCCTAACTTTAGCCTGTAATATAGCTTTCTTGTCCTAATCCCAAATATTTGTTCAGCTTCATTTGTGAAAATGTATTTTATGAAGCGTAAACTGGAATCTGCTACAAGTCAACTCAAGGTAAAACAAAACTTTATATGCTTCCGTGAACGAAATCAGCACTTGAAGAGAGCTATTTACTTGCTGGGACTCATTCAGAAAAAGCGGTTTCATTTATGTGCAGTAGATATCGGCGTTAGGATTCTCCGTCGAAGCGTATGTCTGACAATACAATTCAATCACTAGCAGTTTGAAGAAGCTTGGCTTATTTATTATTTCTCCACAATATTGATACCTACAAAATCAAAATTACGCCTTTATTCATATTTCATCCGTTAGGCACAAGAAGGACGTCACGCACGCAAAGGCATTCAATCCAGCATACGCTTCCTAAAACTTACTAGTATAATTAAGTAAATGCTTTTTCTTGAGTGGAATGCGTTCCTGAAATAGTTATTCCAGCCAGAAAAGTTTATTCCAGTTATTTCAGCCAGAAATTCCAGTGCTTTAGGAGAACATTGGTCACTGAGGATATTCGGTGTACTGTGTATTTTGCCTTGATTGAGAAGCATTGTATTTCATTTTACTTTCGTGTGTCTGTTGCTCACAAAAAAATTTGTTTCTTGGAACACAACCCGAAAATGCTTACAGGAGGTGGTGAGGGGTAACGCCTCTTGCAAGAAATTCAGGTAAGAGAAAAAGGGAGCATGGGAACATCACCGTCGCGGGCACAGTGTCCAGTTGCCGGCCACCGTGATTGGAGACTACTATCGCTGACGCGCCGTAGTTGACAGCCTCCTCGGCATCTTGAGCTAGATAAGAAATGTAAAACACATTAGTGAAGTATAAACATAATGTTGGCTCATCCAAATATGATTTCTGCATCCAAATACATGAAGCTGGTTGTAACGGTTGTGTGCTGAAACGACTTTCCTCACACTACCCCAAGCGAACGACATTCGATATAGGGTGAAATAGCGGCTTAACATGGTTCTGTGGTCGTGTTTGCCATACTTTATCAGATTTGGGCAGTCACACAAACAAAAAAGCAGTAGCTGACCGAATTCCGTCCTCATGAAGAGCTACGTTCTAACACACTTAAAGACCACGAGGAGAGAAGCGACACAATAAGGAGGTACAAATAAGTTCAAACAGCTGAAAAGAAAGCACGTTTATGCAGAATGTTACAGTCGATACAAGCACTACTTTGAGAAATCACACAATGAAGCCAGAAATAATAAAAAAGAAAATTTAAGCAACATTTTACGAATGGGCGCAATTATTGCCAAATTAAAAACCGTGGGAACCAACGGAAGATGTTTCGTCCCTTTCCCGGAATTGTTTAGATGTGTTTCGTCACGTAGTTATTTTTTGCACGAAAACCTTCCGAAAACAACTGAAAGTGAACCAAGATAAAATTCCGCAAATTAAAGTTGGGACAGCTTCCTCCGAGATTGCGCAACATGCAATAGAGCTATCTCTAGGAAAAAAGTAAACACAGGCTTTTAACAACCGACGCTTATGCCGGTGCTTTCATCGCGGATGCTGGCTGATTTTAATTTGAATCGCGCAGAAAAATGAAACGAGATGGTCTAAGAACGAAGTTTTGGAGCCACAGCATAGATATTTCGTAATTGATTATGACTATAAGTGGCGCCCACCTACCTCGATTTAATGTACAGGGCGACTTTTAAATTGCAAGCAGGGCACGCCTTCTCTCACGAAGTTAAGAATCTAAGAATTTATACGCTGCCATTGAAAGTGTCTTGCCTATGCTTGGAATAGAGAAGACAAATAGCGAGCCACAAGTCCCAAAGACCATCGGCTCATCGAACTGCTGGAATCGTTTTGGCACTGACCTGCGATTGTGAGCTCATCATTATTAACAGCGAAGCTGTGTAACGAATCGCTCTTTTTCGAGTCCGCAGTTAAAAATACCAACAAACTGCCGGGCATGCGCACGTGAGCGCGAGCCTCGCGGCGACCGCCAGGTAGTTAACAAAACCTAGAAAATATCTAGCGCTTGTGTGTGCGTCCATCGCGATGCCTGCCCAGTGTCGCCTGCGCACGTTTGTTAAGCTAAGCATACGTACTGAGGGAGATTGGCCAAGATTGGCAAAAATAATTACAGCGTTCCCTTTAATCCTGGCAACACTTGCTCGGAACGAGAAAGACACGTAAAAGCGCACTCCCCTCCAAGGTGATGTCAAATAATTTTCACTTCAAAAAAAAAAAAAAAAAAACAAAGAATGAAAAGAAACTTTGAAGCAGCTCACAGTTATAGTAACAATAATCGAGTAAAGGTCGTTGCGGCAGCGAAGTAGAAGCAAATCGGCTGCAATTCTGGACTTTAACCTTCGTGATGGTCGTGAAAGGTACGGCCAGCTCCTCTACTTTGAAGTGTTATGCCATAGTGTAAGCTTCCTTTATTTTTTTCCACAATAAATTCATGCAGGCTGAAATTTACTCACGCGCAGATGTGCACGGACCTCAACTTAAATTAACTTAAACAAATGCTGGTTCCAGCTCATGGAGCCTTACGTCGACGCAGGGTCACATAGCCCAACGCAAGCTCAGGCTTACCGGATTCTGGCTATGGCAGCGTACTGGCCACACTGACACTGAAACTAAATTGTCAGTCTGCCGAAATGAATTAGGAGCTGTAGATTGACGAAGGAGTCTCCACCCTTGCACAAGTAATACATGTTGCGCCGATTCTGTTGTGTGTATTTCTGTGCGACATTTATTAGTCCTTGATTACCAACTGTTGAAATCGGGAACGTATCCGGAACTTTGAGCACGTAGATATCAGGTAAACGCTTCCGCGGCAAACAAGACGGCAATACCTATTGCAAAAGCGGATGCGTGCTGTTCATGGGAACCACATGAACATCGTTTTGAGACTGTGCCTCACCAGTGAGAATTCCTTTGACCACCACAGGTAGTCTGGTGATGCTCCGCAGCCAGGGAAGAATATCCCAAGTAAGCGACCTGTCGAACTGCTGCCTCAGAAGCTCTAGGCAGTTGTTCTTCTTCTTGTTCAGGTAAGCGTAGTTTGTCCCTTCATAGTTCGCTAGGCTGTGAAAAAAATAAATACCAAAAAGTAGTGTTTTTCATACTAACCAAGTAGGCTTAAACAATACCAAACTTCTGGAAGCCTCTCACTCACTCACTCACTCACTCACTCACTCACTCACTCACTCACTCACTCACTCACTCACTCACTCACTCACTCACTCACTCACTCACTCACTCACTCACTCACTCACTCTCACACACGCAGGCAGGCAGGCAGGCAGGCAGGCACGCACGCACACGCACGCGCACGCGCACGCACACGCACACGCACACACACACACACACACACACACACACACACACACACACACACACACACACACACACACACACGCACACGCACACGCACACGCACACGCACACACACACGCACACGCACACGCACACGCACACGCACACGCACGCACGCACACACACAAACACACACACACACACGCACAGACGGAGGCGTTCGGGAGCATTGAATTTAAAATGCTCAAGCGACGTCCGTGCAACTAATCGATATGACGGGGATAGCACATGCATTATGAATACACAGAAAAAAAATTCATTGCACGTCATATTAGGATGGGCAATTCCGGTAGGTGGCCGAAGTTAGGTTCGCGGCCTAATGACGTCCCACTTTCCATCTGCACCTTGACGATTTTCAAAATCCGGTGGTTTAAACACTCGTTGGTCCTTATCTCGCTAGGGCGGACGTTGCTCGGAACCGATTCAAATGGGGGCACATTTTTTAGCCTATATCTTCCTAGAAAGTTCGTATTTATTCAGCGGGGGTTTATTCGGGCAGGGGTGTTTTTACTTGCGCTATTTTTGCTTAAATGTTTGTTAGTGGGCGCCACAAAAATCTTATAAAACTCGTCCTACACCTGAAGGAAGAATATCTTTGCACGCAGACATAGACAAAGAACGGTTCAGGTTTAACACGGCTAAACCTAATTATACACGTGGAAGCAAAGAATAATCCCACATTGCTTTGTGAACGTTTGTATTCGCGTGAGATTTTGCAGCATGGTGTCTAGCTATATCCACTGAAAGATTGTGTTTATATTTTCACTTGTGCCGAAGGGCACACAAAGACATCCCAGCCCGCATGCCATCGATGGCGACTATCGACAAGCCGCCGGAAAAGCAGCGCTTTTGCGCGCGTGCACTGTGGGTTTATATACAATCGTTTCTGTAAACGCAGTCAGCGAAGTGGTTTCATACATCACACGTTAAACTCTTACCTAGTAACGTGGTTCTCTTGCGCTTAACCGCACGCTGAGACCTCCTAGCCGTGGGTAGGCGATAAGGCGTATGCGAGGCAGCCCCTGTATCATCGCCTAGTCCCGTGGTAACCTATAGGCGAAGCTCCCAGCAAGCGAAAAGATAAGAAAGGCGCAGCTTTCCCTGTGACGGCTGAAGGTCATGGTGCCGCGATGAATGACCTCGAAAGATGCAGTGCAGTAGAGCTGTCGCTCTAAACTAAGGTGCCTCCATTTGCGCTTGGTAATCAAGGAGGCGTTCATTGTAAGCAAACCCTATATAAAAGCAAAATGATTTTGCGTTTGAGGTTCCTTTTGCGTTCGTGACAAAATATTCTTTGGACAGTCTTAAAAGTTTTTGGGGCTTCTAGATAACGGTGGAATATCCAGTACATGCACGTGCACCTGCCTGATTTCATGTTTTTTGGCCCCCATGCTTTCCCACATATTTTACCCGAACGTCGATTACAACCACCTTTAAATAAGTTTCAGTGCCTCGCCAGCCCCGATTTGCAATTCCTACAGCGTTCCGCAGGGAGCGTTACTGAAACGAAAACGAACACGTTGATGAAGCGGAACTAAGAGGAACTCACTCGATGTGCTCTGGGCAAGTGAATCCGTTCTTGATGCTCGAAAGACGTTGCCCGAAGACCGGTATGTCGATGGTGAGCACGATTGCAGTGTAGCCGAGTCTTTCGGCACGAGACACGAAGCTTTCTGTAACCGAGCGGTCCTTAACGACTTCCAGCTGGAGCCACCGAAGTCCGCAGGGTGCAGTGGCCGCCACGTCTTCCATGGAGGTGGAGCTGAGGGCGCTGAGAATCATAACGGTGCCCGCTCTTGCTGCAGCTGCAGTGCACAATGTACCAGCACAATATGACGATTTGTTCATAATACTGGTGCCGCATATGCAGAAATTCAAGAGTAATGAATGCGCTACTTACACCACTTACATCTCAAGTATTTCTTAACAAAATGTGCTCAGTTAGATGAGAATAAGCTGATTCGGCACAACGTTTTCAGCAATGAAGCGGCTTTCAAATACACTAGACTGTATGACAGCCAAAGGGATTTTTCGAGCTTCTCAGAGCAACTGCCTGGCTTCGAAGAAACTTTTTCGCGCTGTAGGAATATCAAATTTTCTTTTACCCGGAATTTATTATTTGGGGCCTGAGTATACCGTACAGCATATCCGGTAAGTATATTGGTGTACACCGTATTCGTTGTGAAAATGATTCGCCTTTTGCGTCCCGACATATCCTTTGTCAATGAATGAGTAAGTGGAGCTGGTTTCAGCAGCTTACGGGCGGAAATGATAATTAATTGTGGCGCACCGCGCAGACCGGTTGTGAATTTACCTGAGGTATGAAAGGTGTTTTCTTTCGGTTTTGACAATTTTGAAATGAAAGGGCGGACACTGAAAACAAACGCCTACATCTGAAATATTGCCCTTCAAAGTACTGAGTCGAATATTTTTGCAAAAGCTACACCGCAAACATAACTCAGTCTTTTACTCTTAATTAAAAGTGGGAGTGTTTTAAGACAGGCACGCACATCACGCAGTTAATCCGCGCAACCACAAGTGCAGAACCACACACGCACTTGTGGTTGCGTGGTAGGATGTATCCATTTGAATTAGCATCACGAATATTGAATACTATGACAGTACTTGCAAATAAAAGATGGGTAGCCGTCTTAAGTGCGCCGATACTACAGTCGAACCTCATTAATTCGTAGTCGCATAATTCGAACCAGCAGTAATCCGAACTGGTCTATTGGTCCGGGAAAAGTGACGTGTATTTGAATGGGGGAACACTCGCCAATTCGAAGTTGAAACACGTGCCATGGTTAATTAGAAAAATATTGCCCCTCCGCACAGAATGCTTTTCGTGAAATTCGAGGCCGAAGGCCAAAGTCGAATGCGTCACTAGCATCCGCAGCTTCTCAAACCTCTAACCGCGTGTTTGCTCCGCGCACACTGAAGCAGCTGGCATAAGACAGGCGATCTCGCTTCGCGCGCTTGCGGGGGCGCGGTGCTTTTCTCTCTCCAGCGGGCGCTGAATCTTTCTCTTTTCTTTCTTTTGTGACACTTAACTATTGACTGCGCACCACAAAGGACGTGTAACACTGTCTATTTTGTCGCGCATACGTTTCTGATACTGCTAGCGTGCACTGTACCGCCAATGAGAGAGACCCCCGCTAGTTTAACTCCGGCTAATTCGAACAGATTTTCTATCCCCCCGGAGTTCAAATTAACAAGGTTAGACTGTACTAAAAAGTAAAGCCATAAAGCTTTCTTTGAAAACTTCGCTTACGGATAACATTTTGTTGCCATTTCAGATTCTACCCATGGGAACGGCGCATCTAGGGCAGTCAGTTCATCAAGTGAAAAAAATAATACCTGTTTTTAGTGCTATAGCAAAATAATCGATTACTAGAAGATAGAAGCGGATGTTTCTGATGCGGTTTTATGAGAAGCCAGGCCCCGAAGGCACAGTAAGTAAGCACTAGAGCCTAATAATGGAATGCTCTAAGTGAAAATCGGAGCCAAACCGCTACTCTCCTCTTTTGCCCAGATGCTCTGGCAACTGCCCTAAAGCGGTAGCAGCATCATGTGCGAACCCCATACTAGGGCAAAAGATTCTTCAACTGTAGAGCTTCTGGAGAAAGTGTGGTGTTAGTTCTTCGTAGCGAAGTTGCGGCATTACATCTGGATGCAATTCGTTCTTTGAAGCCACTTATTCCAGAGTGAAAAGATAGAGATTTCCAAAAATGGGGTTCATATACCATTTCCATCCTCACTTAGCTTGAATTTCACAGAGCAACAAATAACAAATTGTCACCAGAACACCAACAATTAGATTGCGAGTCTATAAACAGTGACACAGGACTGCCTGCTGATTCGTGAATAGGAGGCCCGAAATTTCCCACGCCACATGTTCAGTCCGTAACCCGTGTAGTTATGCAAGGTTGGCCCACCAAGGAAATTTCCTCATGGCTTCTCACTATCTTCCGAACGAAACAATGCAGCTTGGAATCCGCCAGTGCTGTCCATCGCCCATCTCACATGTTGTGCCCAACACGCTGTCTTTTTTTTCTAAAAACATACGACCGTCCGCAATAGCAATGGTCTTAGTTGGGTCAATGCGGCACGCTACTGAAGTGTAAGTTTGTCAGGTAGGTATTCGAAAGCGGTCCTTCAACGATGACAGGACTAATTCTGAATATACGTAAGGTGTTGAATGACAATCTGATAATTTCTGTAGAATAAACATTCGATAGTTTGTTTTACAGCGCACGCGAGGTTTCGAAAATGATTGGCACATGAGTTCACAACGCCATGTTTGCAGCCGACTTACGTGTTCCCTGACAGTTGATCTGACAGTTGATCGCCTATATGTCCACTTCAGAAACCCATCTCATAGTATTGCAGATATTTTGATCTACTGCCGTCGCGATGTAGCGGAGGATATTGCAAAACTAAGATATATTTTTTCTTTTCATGTTTACTAATGTTCATATAAGTACATGTTCATGTTCATGTGTCCCAAGTTTACTACCATAAATGTCGCGTTCAGTATTTGTTTATTTTATTCCTGATGGCACCACATCAACAATGGAACTACGTACAAACTACGGGGCCGTTCCTCAGCCTACACGCATTTCGTTAACAAAAAAAAAAAAACTGCAGCAAAAATTTTACCTTTTGCCGTCCCCAGTTCGCCGAGAGGATGTGCCATTTTCTGCAGCGCAGTGGGTGATATTCCTACCGGCATGGACACAGGCTTTCCGAGCAATGTAAGCTTCGTGTCTATGTTGGAGACGTCCCGCAGGACACGTGGTAGAAGTCGAAGCCTGCCGAGAAGTCCTCATTATTAGACCACTTCGTTCACTTGTGACGTGAGCGAGAAAGTAATTCTTGCCATACGGGCTTTTTCTTCAAAAACAAACAAAAAAGAAAAACAAAAATAAAGAATTGGGGGAAGGTTCTTCCGAGGGCATCTCCAAAATGCTAAATACTAACTGGTTGAAATGCCTATGCCCTCCGTGGTGATCCTTTATTTGCCTCTATTTTGGTTAAAGCAAGGATTCAGACAGGGCTACCAACACTGTATTTCCGCGCACGTTCCACTTTTGCATAGTGCTCTACATGAATGCATAGATAAGAAAAAGCGAAAATAGCGCCGTTTATAAACTATAGTGAACTCATACACATAATCATGTTAATGCCATGGGGCAGTCGTTCGGTTAAATGGTGATAAAAGCACTTAGAGTGGAAGCACTACAACGACAGCTAGTAGCTTTTTGGCGGAAGGAGATGCTTTGTAATAAATAGAAATATTCAACAACGAGTGTCAGCTGGAACGACATTTTTAGAGCTGGAATGCCGAGCTTGAAGTCCACGATATATAACAAAATTTTGAACCCCCAATATGATGAATTTCTCAACACCATCCGCACTAAAAGTATAGTTACGGGTTCCTTTCGCAATCACAACGCGACTAATGGGAGGCAGCTATGACGAACACAGAATGAGCTTCGTTTTCTAACGTGGAAGAAATTATACAGTTCGAACACAACTTGCTTCCTTGAATTCGATTGAGGAGAAGAAGGTTTATCATAACGAAAAAATGTGTTTATTTCATGGCAATGTATTTGTAATAAAGTGGAAGCACGTTAGCTGTGTTTTCGCGCCACAGTCCATGATGTAATTATGAATGCACGAGGGGCTACTGCCGAATAAAAACAACGTGAAATACATTACGGTGTAATCGGCGTCCCGACGACTAGAGCAATTTTAGGGCATTTTAGTGCAGTCTTTAAACGCACAGTTACACGGGAAAGAGTGGGGTACAACACTAACCGCTTCTCGTTTCTCTGAAATACTTGTAAAAGGCGGGCTTTCTTCACCTTCTTGCGGAATCGCTAAAATGGTGTGACTGCACCAAACCTTCATACACAGTCCAACCGCCCAAAAAACTCTCCTTGATCAATTAGCTCTAGAACTGCAGGATCGTTTCACCTTTCGCTTCCCTGTACTGGCCCCCTGGCCCCTGGCTATCCTGTACTGAGGCTGCCTGTTGTCTTTGAGGAAGTTACAATGTGGGAGATATGCGATGTGTTGCAGCGCGTACCCAATCAGGCCTCGCAAGCTTGGACGTTCCCTGGTTTTCCTATAGGCGGCGCAAAAATCGACGCCCCACGTGACCAAACTGCAGGGCACTTTTCGACCATCAAGTCCACCAGACGGCGCAAGCGAAAGGTTACTTTTGGTATAGAATACAAAACATTCATTCCGTGACTCAAAGAGCTCACACAGTTCGCTTACAATGTGTTATTTAAAAATATTATTAACAAGTTCCACATCAAACATTCGTTGAGCAAAAATGTACGCAACTTTTTTACGAACAGCCGACTGGTGCACCACCTCGTTTCTGAATTCGCAACCACAAAGCCGCCAATTCAAATTGAAACCGCTGCAACCATAGAGTTTCTCAATATTAGTGAGAAACTCTATGGCTGCAACGGCCCACCGTTTCTAAACTTTCTATGTGCGCGGAGCACTGGTTTCGTGACTGTTATTGCTGTTATGTGCTTTTGCGTCCATCAGTTGTTGAGAGGACTGGCAAAACACGGTAATTGAGTGCTTGTTGAGTGAAAAATGTGGGAAATTCCGCATCGGAAGACAGCTGTCGAGGCCAGAATATTTGATTCTTCCAACAGAAGGTGAGTGTTATGCACTCCGCTAGAAAGACGGTGCAAACGAAACCGTTGTCGCCGTCAATACCTCATTCGTGCCCTTCGTTCGAAATCTTAGCGCAAGTGAACGAGTTGTTATGGCAAAAAAAAAATGTTGTCATGAAAGCGACGTACAATTGCAGCGATCGAAATGAAATGATGTCCTGGCCTCTGTAAACTTGCGGATGTCAATAAACGATTTGTTCTCACTTGCTGCTCACTGTGGTCTGTGCCAGTCGAGGCCATCTGGTCACCTGGCGTAACATGACTTCACTAGCGCGGCGCAAGTAAACACGCGACCAGCGTGCCAGCAAGGAACCAGCAGGAGCTGCCACGGCCGGACTCGACGCTCCTTTCGCGCGCGGGAGGAGGAGAGTCGAGTCCGGCCGTGGAGCAGCGAGCCGGCGGCCGCCGTGCGAGGGCAGCCATGTTATTAAGGAGCTCAAGCGGCCTGTGCAAAAAGCATCCGCCATGTTTACAAAGCCGTGTTTACAGCGCCATCAAGCGGGCGTACTGGGTAGTTCACGACGCCGCCACTACGCTTTTTCTGGCACTACAGGCAAAGCTACACCTTTGCTTCTCTAAAATCCTCCCTGTTCTGTGACCCAATCCAGCACGACGCCCAGATGGCATTGCAGTTCCTTTATAAAAATATTGTTCAATGAGCCGCCCGAAGACATTCTACATATTGTGAACCACTCTTTGCGTGTTTCCTGGATTCCTTTTGATTAACGTCTGTCTAAAGTTATCTCCTTGCCTAAAAAACCCAGATTACAATATGCTTTCGATAATACAAGGTCGATGACCTTAACGCTTATCCTTGTCAAAATTAGTGAGAGGATTTTATTGTGCAGAAACGAGAAGTTTTTACAAGTTTTAATATATTGAGCCGTCGGCAGGTGGGCTTCAGACCAGGCTGTTCGATGTAGTCGGCTCGCATAAACCTCGAGAGCCGCGTTCATCTGGCCTGTCGTTCTAGAGATGCCGGAGCCCTTGCGATGTAAGATGTCGTTAAAGCGTATGACTGCGCGGAACTCAGCACCCTTATAGAAAAGTTGCACGATTATCTTGTCCGGAATATATTGCAAAAATGTATTCGCGGTTTAAGATATTTTTATCGGGTCGCAAGTTCTTTATTGTCTAGCACGGAGCCACCTCTTAAAATTCGAATAAATTGGCAGGCCTACCTAAAGGATCAGCCCTTTCTCCTGGGTTATTTAATGTGCTGCTTGGCGAGGGTCTCATTATAACGGGAACACAGTCATATTTGTATGCTGACTATGTAGAGTTCTTTACGATGTAGCCTTCTTTAATGTATATTCGTTGTTCTAGTCACTGCAGTTTTATCTCTCGACCTTAGAATGATAGCTAGACGGGCACTGCCTATCCTTAAATATCGACAAGTGTGCTGTCTTGGCATTCCCGGTGCAAGACCGTCTTTCAATTTGTCTGACACACGGACAGAAAATAATATCACAGGTTACTTCTCTGAAATACCTAGTAGTGATGTATGAGAGCAATCTAAATTTACGTACTTATATTGATTGTACTGCGGCTAAAGCGGGGAGAGTGGTCTCACTGTGAAAGAGATTTTGCAATAAGAAGTCGGGTATGCTTAGAGGCTTGTGCTAAAGCTGTCCCGCTTGTACGGTTGCCCTATTACAGCATTAAGCTGGATACGTTTTCAAGTTATCCGATTTACAAGCTATGTCCATGGATTACTTTAGAACGACAAGCTTTGCAGTTGTGTTTGGGTTTACCCAAGTACGTCGCTATTAGGGTATTTATTTGTTTATTTATTGATTCAAGATACCCTCATGGCCCCAGGAGCATTACTGAGGGGAGTGGTACCTGAGCAGTACAACACAAACAAAAAATGGCAAACATAAGACACCTTGGCAACGCATGTACAAGGTAAAGGAAAAAAAAGATAGTAATACGGCCAAAAATCTGTAGGCGCGTTCATACTCGTAATGAAACACGTACCAAAAACAAATACGACATGATAATGAAAAAGTGCAAATGCTACTGTGAGCAGATGACAAATGAAAAAGAATTACAAGACAAATTACAGTAGCAGAATATATGAAACATTGTACAAGGAATGAAATACTTCACTCAGCTGATAGAATACAGGTCATTCAAACGTCTTTGGAGGCTCGCATCCATCCTCTAGTTCCCCGATTCAAGGTGTTGACAGTAGACGCATGCCTCCGTATAATGAAATTGCCTATTGCAAGGTCGCAAAGGCTCGTCATTCACTCACCACCATTCTTTCTTGCTCAGCCATGGCCCAGGTACAAGCGTCTGCATGTGGTTTTTGTCCAGTCTTTACTAGCCCTGGTAAATATCAACGTTCTCTCTGCTCTTTAGTTTGAGCCACAGAATGCGATGGGTGAAAACTGAGTGTGGTAATATTTTCCCCTCCAATTCCAAATACTTGCTGGGAAGGACGATTTCTGAACTGTTGAGCAACCACTTCGAGAAGTTTCCGACACATGTGGTTATGCCCAAGGACACTTTCGTTGAGGACAAAAAAGCTCGTATTGGTATCTTTTCGTCTGCGCAGGACTGGGCATTTTCCCTGGGCCTTCCTAATTTAACACAATATTCTCGCCGGAAGTTTTGGCGATTGCCCTCGCTCTTTGAAAACTTAGTGAAGAGCATTTGAGAGCGCTCATCGCGACGAAATCCCTTTCACTGCGCTACGCTCTATGTTCTGCAATCTTTACTCCTGTTCGCCGTACGCTCTCGATGCTCGTACCAAAATATGCAAGGGAATTCACCTAGTCTGGGTTCCAGGGCACAGAGGTATCTACCTTAACGCACCCACTGATTATCTGGCAGCCATAACACTCAATGGAACTCTGTTTGGTGCTGTGCCCTGCATCGCCCAAGTTGTGCATCTAGGTTTTGAAGGTGCAGCTTGGTGTACAGCTTTCACCAGACAGTATCTATGGCTGCCCCGACATTGAGCACCTCCGATACTCGTGGAAGTGTGACGTTGCGCAGTCTCAATTGTGCGAGGTCACACTGAACAGCTTTTGCGGCCGAGTGCCCAATCTGAGTTTCGATTGACCATTTCCTGCTGTCTTTCCGACGATTCTCCTCTGTCCGAAATTGACACCTGGAGGTTCCCTCCGGCCCCTGGATCTTTCCATCTCTGTTTATAATTTACTGTCATGTTGGCAATCAAGGTTAGGTTTCTTCAACGGGGACATTGCTTGTTCTCTTCACGCTTTAATTATCCGGTAAGGTCGTTAATCCTGTTAAAAAATTTAGGTAGCTCACACTAAGACGTAATACTTGAAGGTACCGAACCTGTGCGCAACCTTCACAACCATCGCGACGGTTGAAGTCCACGATTGCAGCCGATTTCCTTCTTCTTCGCTGCCGGAACGACCTTTACTTCGAGTTTCCTTCATTTTTTTGAAGTGACAATAATTACATTTCACCTTGGAGGGGCGTACGCTCTGACGTGTATCTCTCGTTACAAGCAAGCGTTGCCCTGATTACGGCGAATGCTGGAGTTTTTTGGCCAATTTGGGCCACCCACCCCAAGTATATACGCTTCGCTCAGCAAAAGTTCGCAGGGTACGCTGGGGGGTCGCCGCGAGGGACGCGCTCAGTTTCGATTGGCATTTTCTTAGTATTTTTAACTGCGGACAGCAAATTCTAGCGACTTACTAACCACCTTCGCCGTTAATAAAATCAATCTCGTATTTTCTTTTTCGGTACGTCAAGTATCTATTTGAGCTACAGCATTTTATAATTAGTCTTCATTTTTGGTTCTCGAAATTGTTAACACCACTTTCCCCGCAATATTCTCAGTTATATTTTCCCTTAGTTTTAATTCTTCATCCTTTTCCACAATGATACCCAATCCGACTTGGTCAATCCCCCACAGTGGGTACGCGTAATGATTTCTCTTTCGCACAACCAACCAACCGACGATATGGGGGCTTCTAGATACATGCTAGTGCAGGAACCACGTCATTGCCCTGTATAATCGAATGAACAGGCTGTAATGTCTTCCACGCGCTACGTCTTCTGCAAGTTTTGTCGCGCAGTGGGCTTTGAACTATGTACATCAACAACAGCTGCGACATGTGACAGCGCACACAGTATCGGCGTATCCGTTTTACGATCAACCCCTAATTCTTTGCATTCACAACATCATGAAGGGTGCTTAGATGTCCCAGAATTTTCAAAGGAAAAGTTCAGGCCGTTTTCTGCCGTTTTCTCCCAGATCCCAGGTTGAACAAATTCAGACGAGAAAGGTGAGGCCAATAAACCTTTGTTTGGGCGCTAATGCATGATGTCAATAGGATTCGTGATGGTTACATTGTACAATGCTTCATATGAACTTTGTACATTGTACAAATGTGCTGGCGAGCGATTAAAATATACGATTTTTCCGGTGACCTATAGACGTTCCAAAATTCGCGCCGCTGAACCGTCACCGTGACACAGTCGCTAGAGCACAGCATGAATAAATACTCTGTCATGGGTCAGTATTTTTTGTTCAAACAAGCTCTAGGCAAAAACCGAAAGCGGGTGTTTGGGCGTGATTTGGACACACGTGATAGATGATAAGGGTGTCAAAATCTAAAAACGTGTCTGTATCCATCTGGTGTGGGAGCCACGTGTCCCACACGTAACTTCTAGTGTGCTAAATTTGGATTTATCGGGAACATGAGAGCAAAGAGTTTTTATGTAAGCGTTGTTTTAAAGCTATGCACGTGATAAGAAAGTATCTTGCGCCTTACCTTCTGTATGCTTGTAAATTTTCGGCAACAGTTTGTTGATGATCGGCGCCATCTTGATAGAAACTCTTCGTCACCAAAGGAAGTTTCTGATGCGCCAAACGCTCCACATCATCAACGTTCACTACAATGTCGTCAATGTGACCATTCGAGTGACTCGACATGTTTACAACTTCTGTGTAGATTCCTGCTTTCAATAAGGCTGGAAAAAGATCCTGACTTGCTTTCCTTGTCAAACGCGTTGTTTCTTCCGAAGTTTGCTGCCCACCTGGAGGGAGTATGCAGCCATCGTTACTGGGCGGTCACATTCGGCTACTGTGCTATTATCTCACTAGCACTTGCGTCTGCCTCTCACTCTTTACATAAATTTCGGGGCTTCTTTTCTGGTATCTCGGCTGCCATTCTTGGGATTTGAATAGGACGCCTTCAGCGATCACTTATCATGCAGAACTACTTACTTTTGAGCTGCACATTTTCTTTTAGTTTATATAACCCTTTTTTTACTTACGGTAGCTCTCAGCAATATTTGTAACTTGTGATATCAAAATTTTAAGAACATTTTGATGAAGAGATTCTTCATTGCAAGGCCTTGACTTCGGAATGGGGTAAAAGTTCGGCACAAATGTCTGGATACCCGGCGACAGTAGTCTCGGCTCCGGGGGATTTTATCTACGGGAGCAAATTTACCAAGTTTACAAACCTGGCTTATCCTAAGTAGCACTCATCCCACGCCCTATAGAGAAAGGCTGATTAAAGAAAGGTTTAGTTACTGAAGAAGTAATCTGGGGCTACCGAGATTACCTTCTTGGAGCGTCTCACTACATGGTTTATGGACTACAGTTCATAAAAAATTGCAACGGTACCTGGTTGGGCGGAGTTTTACGGGCACGGACAAATAGACAGCTTGCTGGCACTGAATGCAACCTACTGAAACTTCGGCTCAGCCCAGGTGCAATTTATCACCGAGCATGTTTCCAGCGAAACGTTCGTTTTCCTGTTTGCAGGCTTTCGTGTGGATAAAGATGGCACGTGTCAACCGCCGTGCACCGGAAGGAAACTGAGGCTTCGAAAAACAAAACCAACAATGCTGCACATATGTCCCGGTTGCAGAGGTGTACCTCTGTACTTAACGCAATTGCGACAGTATTCTAGTGCGTTGTACAGAGATGACAGGCAGGCATGGCATGGAGCAGATTGCCATTCGCATATGATTAGTTGCTAGTTATATTTAGCTGTGTGAATGTTCCCTGTATGGAATGGCCCATTCGGCGCAAATGCGGCATCGTAGGAGTCTGTACCAGGGATAGGGATCGTAAAAGGGCCGATGACCTTGAAAAAATGGTTTCTGAATTTTGGCTGACGTTTTATTGAGTTTCTATTGATTCAAGAGAAAATCAACACAAACTGAATGTTCATTGAGTTTAAACATTGAGAACTCAATGGAATTTTTGTTGTGGTCTGCACAATGATTTTTCTAGTGTGGAGTTCTTGTTGACTTTTTGTTGTATTCTCAGTGACTCATGGTGATTATTTCTAGGCACGTCATCAGCAAATGATGCCATATACTATCTGCATGCCTCTTCGACATGGACAGCCAGGTGCATTAAAACTTCAATACCCACTGTCCTCGACGTATCAGCCTAATTAGGCAGAATCTTAGCATATTTTTGTGCAGTGTGAGTGTATTAAATAAGTTGTATTTTTCAAGGGAGTTGCATTTTATATAGGTAGCCAGCTTTCATATTGCCACTCTCAGCACTTTCTTGTACTCATACGTATATCCCAGCTGAAAATATGGCGATAATATCCCTACGACATGCATGATATCATAACGATTTCAACGAGATGTCTTCTATATCACAAAGACGTCAACGACAATCAAACAACTTTTACGACATGTTGTCGACACCTTAAGGATTTAACGACGCTTCGTAGTACTCAACATCGTGAAGGTCCAATACCGCAAAGATTTCAACGACTTGTCGAATAAGTAGAACGACATGCCTTTGATGATAAGGACTTCTACTAGATGTTCATATACTGCAAAATTATAAAGGTATGATATGGTAAAGAGTTCAAACAATGTTCAAACATGTCGAAGAAGATCAAGAATATTTTTATCATATAAAGATTTCAACGATGAGTCCTAGAAGTTCTGCAATATGCTTTCAAGGTATTATTACATGTGACATATCGCACAAATCAGCCCTGCATGTCTTATGCTTTCAGGAAGAACATCAGGAAGAACATATATGTTCTTCCTGATCAGCATTGGAAGCATGCAAGTACAACATACAGCACAAGATAAAGTACAATACAAACTGATAATTTGCATGTGATCGAACAAAATTCAAATTGTTTAGCCTGTTGTTTTATCAATGTTTCTAGAGTGCATATTTAAATTTCTGCCATTCAGTTAACCAATAAATTTCACTTGTCCACATTATAAAATATCTGCTGCTAAAAATTTCTCCTACAAATTTCTGTGCAAATCTCACTAAAAAGCACCGTCTTTGTATGGCATAGACGCTCGACGTAAACGTTTGCGTTCTAATTTTTCCCTTCTTTAAGTAACAGTCACACGAATTATGTCAAGATGTACTTCGGCTCATACCACGGCAAGCACGATCGTTTGTTGCTGCATCCTCGGTTGCTCTTTCTCAACAACCAACTGAATCGGCTGTGCAGCTTTTTTCGAGTGCGTGTTTCCATTTCTGCGCAGGCCGCCGGGGGCGGCCCGAGTAAAATCTTCGCTCGTCGCTGCCGCCTACAGTACCTGTTTGCTGTACCTATTACGTCGCCGCCACCGCATGCTTCGGTCGCCTTCTAATATTGCCTTACATTTTCCCCCACTTGTTACAAACTCAGAGGTTTCCGCTGCTGTATGCGGCTGACATGCCTGGAGTGACATCGCTTGTAATATTAGCGCGATGTTGCTCGTCTGCAGGATCGGTGCGTGACAGAGAAGCGTTATCAATGCCAGAATTCTAACGGCGCATGCCATTTCATTCGTGGCCTGCGAAGAAAAGATCGAGGCTGATCTGCGATAGCTTTTCTTGAGTCAAATAAGGCAGCTCTGGCTCAATCGCTTGCAGTACTAACAATATGACCTCGTCTGCAACATCGGTGCGTGAGAAACAAGCGTTACAACTGCCAGAATTTCACAAATGCAGTATAAACTGGACACATGCGACAATATTCGTTGGTGACTTACGTAAGTATACAATCAATTTAGTCACCGTCTGAAAAAAAGTCGAGTGGTTACGCGTTCGCTTACTGTTTTGAAGGTCCATTGTTCGAATCTGCGTCTAACTTCGTCTTTTCCCCGGTGAGGGTTTCATTAGCCTTTCTTTACACCATGGCAAGCGCCTGTTCCTTGTTTTCAATCACGCCGACGTTTGCCACCCTGTTCCTAATCCCAAAGTAGTTTGTTTTCTCGCCTCTCCTCTGTTGAGAAGCCGGCCGTGAAAACAAAACCATAACAAAGTTCAAAACGTCTTTACAATATAAGTATATATGTCAGTTATTTTATTTGTATTCTCTTTTGCGTTTAAAAACCTCAAATTCAAGTTATAAAGACATTTAAGACTTTGAAAGCAGAAAGACAGTTACCAATATTACAGTACTAACAGAATTTTCGTCAAACGTAGAGGTGCTGCTATTGCAGTCTGGAAACTATCTCTCGCTTTTTGTGTGTCTGTTTGTTAATGGAGTTCGTTTTGTGCTGAGTCATTGCGGGCGCGATTTGTTCAGTTTTAGCTATTTCAAGCTTAAATCAACAGTTATAAAAGCTTTATAGGGTGATGTCTGCCCTTTCAACCTACGCGTCTGTTGAACACGCGGGAACAGGAAGAACGATCACCGCCTTATAAAATACTGCGCGTCAGAGGTGGATGACATTGCGTCCGAACAATGTGTGTTCGTGTGCGGAAGGTGAAGAGGAGCGTAAAGAAGGATTTTACGTTGGAAACATCGTTTCTGCTGGATTAAATACGCATTCTTTTATTTTTTTTTACTTTTTTGGAACGGGTTGTGGTGTTTATGGGTCAGTAATTCGCTAGACCCCCATCTCATTTTCTCTGAGAGCCTGCGCAATATAGCATACTTGTTTGGCGTTATGGATTTACCAATCCATTGTTTCTGCAGCAGTCAGCATCAATATACGCTGAAGCTGGACCTTGGTTACAATGCTCGCGCTGTAGTACACGGCTGATAATTATTTGAGATCACGCAAGGCTCTTTAACACGGGGACGCTTGCTTGTTATGTGCCTCTCAAACAGTGCCTTTGCGGCGACTGTTAATTCCGTGCAGTGCGCTTCGCAGCTATTGCGCTCGCGAGGCCGGCTGCCGCCATCGCGACCGTCCGCCTCGCGGTCTTCGGGCCACGGAATGCGTCGTGGTATGCGTGCCGTACTCGTGAAGCTAGGCAACCACGTCACGCGTGGTGACATTGCCGTTCTCGCTCGCCAACGCTCCCCGACAGCGTACGCGTCGACCGGGTGCCGGCGGAGTTGTGCTGAAAGGCAAGAGATGAGGACGCAGGAGGTGTAGTTAAACAGATGAGAATTTGCAAAGTGCAGGTGGGAGAAAACAGTATGCAAGGGCAGAAAACGGGTCGCGCGCCACCGAACGGGTTCGGGTCGCGCGCCACCGAACGAGTACGGCAATTTCACGACACCTGATGTTGTTGCCTAGCTTCACGAGTACGGCACGCATATGAAGACGCCCATCTTAGAGTTCATGATGTAGAGTTCATAGAGGCGTAGAATTCACATACGTGGAAATTGAAGGTGAAATACGCGCATGTGGCCTCGCAGGGAAATAACTTAGTCTGGGGGTAGGGGGGATTTCAGAATGCATATGAGGCGCCTGCCCACTCAACTCGATATTGGAGAAATGAACTTGCAAAGGCAAGCCAGGCATTGGAATGGAGCAGCCTCAACTAGCACTCACCACTTCCGATTTGAAGCTAGGGATACAGATGCGCTGCTAGCAAGCGTTCCATGCAAATTCGCTTAGCAATGAGCTTTGCATATATCAGGCATGCCCCACCCACAGTACCTGCGTGTCTAATAAATACATTCGTACTGTGACCTAAATTAAACTTTCGGTGTTGCGGGAATGTTCTTTTAATTGCCTTGGAGGTTACTGGCCTTAAACAATTAATAATCATCTTGATGTAAGCATTCTGGCTTTGTATGTGCTTTTCTTGTCCTTCAACAAGTGTCAGCACACTCGCAGATTATGCACTTTCAGGTGCTGCTGCTGGCTGTCCGGGTTGGCTGCCTTTCAGTCCAGTTTCAAAGGCTTTGCCAGGGCCTCACCCGGCCAACCGACACTGCACCTGCTGTACCCGAGTACTGCCTGGCCTTTCCTTGGTGCTCCGTACGCTTTGCCGCCAGGAATGGTCATTCCTTCATCCATCATCTGGCCGCTTAGACCACCCCTTCAGAAGCCGGCGCATTTGCTCGACGCATCGGTCCAGGTACTGCTGCCACATCAGTGCACCCATCGATTATGTACTTTCAGGTTCGTTGTTGCATGCTGTGGAACCTGTCATTATGTATACCTGTTTGCAGTGTTGTGGCCTCTGGTTATTTGAAATAGTTTCATGAAGCAGTGTTGTGCGTTTTGAGTGTGTCTTTGCTTAGCAGGGATATTGAAGCGAGTCTTGGGCCAATGACTAAAGTGCAAGAATAGAAATTGAACTCACTTTGAAGCAAGTATCTGTATGTAATCAAGCCAAGCAAACATTTATGATCTTTCGATATGTTTTTGAATTTGCAAAACAAACTGGTGTGGAACTACTTTCCATTTTACGTACGCTTACAATTTTATCTTCTTCAGATCATACTGGTATTATTCACACTATACCGAAAAGTACATCACGAAGTCTGTAGAATTCTTACGGCACTTTTTTCGCAGTCTCTCATGACAGGCACTATTCTCAATGATTGGAGGATAGCCGAGGTAGCACCAGTGTTTAAATCAGGAGACGGTACTTCACCATTCAATTTCCCTAACAAGTACCATATGCAATGTCGGGGAACATTTCCTCCACTCTCAAGTCGCTAATTATTTATAAAACCACAATATCACATTCGAATACCAGGACGGTTTTCACAAGGGTTACTTGAGAAACACCACTTTCAGGATTTGTTCACGATGTACATTGATCCATTGACGCGGGTTTACAAACTGCTGCATTGACTGATTGATTGTATGGTTTAACGCGCCGACTCAACGCAGGCGATGAGGCGCGCCGTAGTGGAGGGCTCCGGATTAATTTTGGCCACCTGGGGTTCTTTAACGTGCGCCGAAATCTCGTATACACGGGCGTTTTTGCTTTTCGCCACCATCTGAAATACAAACTGCTGCAGTTTTTCTCGATTTTTGTAAAGCATTCAATCGCATTACACACCACAGACTACTCAAACTTCACCCTAATGTGCTCACTTGAGTGAAAGATTTTCATTTCTCGAATGCAGCTTTCTCCTAATAACTATATACTTCTTTTGCTCGTGCTACTGTTGTTGTCCCCCCCCCCCCCCGTCCGGCAGTTTGCTTAGTCCTGTACTTTTTTAATATATATTAATCATCTTCCATGTTGTTTATCCTCCCATGTAGGTCTCTTTGCAGACGATGTTGTAATTTATCACATAATTTCTTTCAACAACGACCAGATATGCTTTCAATCTGATCTTAACCCAATTAAGTCATGGTGCTGCAAATGGCTAATGTCCCTTACCTCTAAAACAAAGTGCATGATTTGACGGTGGCAGGTCTCGAATTGTAAATACTTAATTAACAACAGCCTGATTACCTCTCGAGAGAAAGGTGTTTCGGTAGGCCAGTAGAGGGGGGATTGTATGGTAGATTTCAAAAGGTAGATCGATTGGGAAAATGATACGTGTGATTAATATTTTTTTGTACACCAAAACTCACTTTATTTCACATGTTTAATCCGCTGCAGTGGCTCAGTGGCTAGGGTCGTGTGCTTTGGAGGCGAATGTCGGTTAGATACGGCTTGAAGTGGCCACATTTCAGATGGAGGTCACACGTGAAGATGGCCGTGTGACGAGATTTGAGTGCGCAGAAGAAATACCCAGGTGGTCAAAATTAATCCGAAGCCTTCCCCTACAGTGCTTCTCACAGCCGAAGTGTAGGTTTGGCGTGTTAAACCACATTTTTTGATGTCTTTGGAATGTTACCTGCCGCTGTAGCACGTGCTTTTTATAGCAACATAAAGGTGAAATTATACATAACAGCCATACAATATGTTTCCAAAAGCTAAATATAAAGGCCATATTGAAGTGCGTTTATGGGTCTATCTCATAGCAGTAGTGAAAGGTTCTATATTCGGCTGCAAGTTAAGAGCGGCAATGGCTCATGTAGTATAGTCCAGCGTTTGACGGAATATTGTCTAGGCAGGTAAAAGCATTATTGCAACGATAAAACGTAGGTCACTGACCAAGTCAAAAAGGCCATTTAACATTTTGGTGCTTGTTCACAACGAGCATGTGCCGTGGAAAACGAAGCTATACTTGGGCATCACGCGGCGCAATACGTTCGCATAGATATGGTGCAGATTGCCGTCCGGTATGTTGATACTGTGGGGTGTCGTATGAACGATGAAGGACTCAAGCAGCAATCGAGAAGATACATTGCACTCAGTTGTCAGTACTTTCGTCTTGTCCTAGTCGACCACGTGTTCCATCCTCTCACAGTGCTCTGCCAGTGCACTTGTTTTTGCATGGCCCTTGTTCATTTCGTTGCGGTGCTGCCTTGAATTTCTGTGCAGATTGCCCGTTTCGCCAATGTACACTGATTTGCATTGGGCTTACGTAATCTAATAAACACCTGGAAACTTGAAGCGTGAGAGGGGATCGTTCACGCTGACAAGTTTAGAAAGCAGCTTGGTAGTGGGCACGTGCACGATGTGCACACCGCGTTTTTTGAAAATGCGTGCGAGAGCTTCACTGAGTGTGAGACGTAGGTAATTGCAGCACCAGGGTTTGTAGTTCGGCGAGTTGGTACATCATTTAACGAAACAGCGCGTTGCACGGGACAAAGGGAAAAAAAGACGGCACAAACTCATGGTGCTGCAAATGGCTAATGTCACTTATCTCTAAAACAAAGTGAGTGACTTTAACGGTGGCAGGTCTCGAATCGTAAATACTTATTTCATTAACGACAACCTGATTACCTTCGCTTGTGTCGTCTTTTCTTCCCTTTGTGCCGTGCATAGCGCTGTTTCGTTAAATAATTGCAGGATGTTTTGATGCAGTCCTTGTGGCTGCCTAAACCATTTTATTCGAAAAGAAGCGAAGAGGGCGACAAGCAGGAATACACATGGAGATGAGCAGGCAGAAGCGTCCACAAGGCCTGCGTCAAAATGTGCTGCAATTCCCTACGTCCTACACATCAGGGAGGCTTTGCACGCATTTTAAAGAAACGTGGTGTGCACATCGTGCACATGCCCACTAGCAAGCTGCGTTGTGACTTTGTCAGCGTGAAAGACCCGCTCTCATGCTCCAAGTTTCCAGGTGTTTATTATATTCCGTGCGCCTACAGCCTACATTGGCGAAATTGGCAATCTGCATAGAAGATTAACACAGCACCAGAACGTAGGGAACAAGGGCCATGCAAAAACGAGCGCATTGGCACAGCATTGTGAGACGATGGGATACTTGGTCGCATGGGACGAGGCAAAAGTACTGAAAACAAAGGGCAATCTTTCTTCTCAGTTGCTGCTCGAGTACCTCATCATTCAGGTGATGCCCGGCACTATCAACACAACGAATGGCTACCTGTAGCATATCTATGCGAACTCATTGCACCGCCTAATGGCCAATATATAGCTTCGTTTTTCACGGCATATGCTCATTGTTAAAAAGGTACCCATAGGTGTACCGAAACGTCAAACGGCTTTTTTGGCTAGGTAAGTAACCTACGTTTGATTGTTGCAACAGCTCATATAGTGTGTCACTGCACCGAAGCGACATACCCGGATATCAACCCGCATGCTTTTTGAATGGAGATTGCACTTATGCGTGACATTGTTTTCTTTTTGTCATGTAGTGCTCGGGTGAGCACGTGCTCGTGAGGCCCATTTTACGGAAAGAAGCGCGCGCTATTACTGACTAAAGACTGGGTGAGGGCGTGCTAATGCATTCTGTTGGCCCATAAGCATTGATGGTTTAGCCCTTGCCAGTTGTTGGGGCTTCAGCTTCATGGAATGCTCTACAAGCACCCTTGCAAAGTTAAACATTACCCGTAGGCCAGGGTGCGCAGCTTTCCATCATTGCCTACATTGCGCAGCAGCCTCACAGATTGGGCCGTTTTTCTAAAATCTTCCGTGCTGAACTGGATGCAGGCAGAAATATCAAGTAGCTGCAATTTTTTGCTCCAGTATCTGTGGATAGCTACATGTTATTGATTTTTGCTGCAGTATCTGTGGATAGCTACATGTTATTGATGCCTTTTTTTTTAGGTGTCACTTAGACCTTTTGGGACCAAGAGGGACAGGGAACGTGCTTGTAGCAAAGCTGCTTATGTGTAATGGGTAAATCTGCAATCAGCAGCCTGCTGTGCTACGTTAAACAATAAATTAAAAGTGTTTGTACAGACAGGCATGTCATGTACTATTATGAGCAATATGAAAGGGTTCTGATGGAGGCGAAAAGCAAAAACGCCCGTGTGTACGAGATTTCGGCGCACGATAAAGATCCCCAGGTGGTCAAAATTAATCCGGAGCCCTCCACTACGGCTCGCCTCATCGCCTGCGTTGCGTCGGCGCGTTAAACCCTGCAATCAATCAATCAGCAATATGAAAGGGAACACAGGAACGCCTGGCAAACAGCCTCGAAACAGACTCGGAGCGATACGCGGATGGCGCTGTGAAAACCAAAGGGGGAAAGGAGGGCGCTCTGCCACTAACTGTTGGCACTCCCACCCCACTGGCATTTCTACAAAAGCAGCAGCTAATGTCAGTTCGCCGATAAATGGTATCGTCCGACAGCCGATAAGACGAACGGCGGGAATGGGAACAGTTGTTAGAGCAGCGTCCCCCTTTCCACTTTGTTTCCGACGGCGGCCGCTGCGTATCACTCACAGCTGGGTCCCAGGGTGTTTTCTGCGCGTTCCTGTGTTCCCTTTCATATTGCTTGTAATAGTACCTGCTTAAGGATGCAGGTACCTCGGCCCTGGAGGACAGCACTTTTACACTTGAAATTTGCATGGGAATATATGTTGGCTAGCAGGATGCTGCTGTGGTGTGTTCATGACGCAAGGGTTGCGCTGTTTCCTTGGAGGAAGTGGTGTATGTAATAAATGTGTTCAGTAACAGCAGTTCAGTAACAGCAGTACCTTGCTTCTTATTTGGGAGTGTTTGCTGAGTGCACCCCAACCTATACTTATTCGGCGCCGGATTTATTTCTCGTGGTTGGGATCAGCTGACACATGATAACCGAGCTACTTATATACTTCTACATGTTCTAGCATTTCCTTACATATTCTGAACAGGGCGCTTTCAGCCCGTTTATTAATCTCTAATTTTGATTTAACCGTATTTATTTTCGACCCCAAGGCCTTGCTTTCTGATTTTAGTTCCTCAAGCATTTTTGCAGTTGGGCTGCTGACTCGATTAGGAAGACTATGTCGTCTGCAAACCGCGAATGGTTCAAGTATTCTCACTTTATCTGAAATCCCATGTTTTCTCAGTAAAGCTTCAAGATACCCCTACCAGGCAAGCTGTGAACAGTTTTGACGAGACGATATCACCATGTCGTACGCCCTTACCGATCCGGAATTTGTCGCTTGGCTTGCGAAGGATTATGTTGTCTGTAGATCGTTTATTTGCGTCGTCTAGGAGTCTCGTGTAGCCTACTTCTATCCCCTGGTCTTTCAATGCTTCCACACTGCCGTGGTGCTGACTGAATCAAATGATTTTCATAGTCTATAAATTCCATGTGAAGGGGTTTATTACACTGGCTGCATTTTTAGATCACTTGATTGACGACGTGAATGCGATCACAATTTGACTTACCGACCTTACCCATGGGTTGTTTGGAGTCTATGCTGTCACTCATTTGGTTAACTATTACTTTGATGAACAGCTTGTACACGACTGAGAGCAAACTGATGGGTCTCTAGTTACTAACCTCTTTGGTGTCCACCTTCCTCTAAGTCAGAATTACGTCAGTGTTCGCACTTTTAGAGTTGTAAGCATCGGGAAAGGAGTGAAACAAGCTTTTCTTGTGCAATACCTCTTCCCTCCTCCAAAACATCTACGGTTATGCCGTCGTCACCTGCAGCGTTTGCTCTTTTCATGCCCTTCAGAGCATTTTTGAACTTCGTCTTTCCGTTTTTAGCGGGACTTCCCGAGTTATGCCTGTACACCTATTAGAATTCCCTGGTGTAACTTAGCGGGCTATAGCCTGGTGCAAAATCATTACGCTGAATTGGTTATCTCGTTTTTGTTGTTTATAATGTTACCGTGCTCTTTTCTTAGGGCACACATTTTGTCACCGATTACAACTAACTTCCTTTAGTTGCTTTTAAGCTTCCTCCTATTTCCAGTGGTTCTTCGATCACTGCCATCTTGTACGCAGGGATGTCGTTCGTTGTGATTCCGTTGATAGGTTTTGACACTCGGCCAATTCAATCTGGTCCGCCGTACTTGACAATTTGATGTTCTAACGTACCGCAATTAGTTGATCCTTTCTATGAGTTAGTTTTCATTGTGTTACCTACCACGGCTACTTGACCTACAGCTGCTGCCGACTCTAAAAGTGCCATTGTTAGGTTGTCATTCAGCATGTCTAACCTGTCCTCGTTCTTCCCGGTTAAAGCGCGAATTAATTGTGACGGGTTATTTTAAAATTCTGCGTCTTTGCTGTGACTGACTCGAGGTCGGAATTCTTACTTTTCACAAAGCTCGTTCTTTCTCTTTTGAGGTTATGACTTTCTTACCACCTAATAATCCTCTGATCCCCGCTCCGTATCTTGAATAGCACCTTCACGTTCTGTATAATACCTGAGTGACACTCAAAATCAAGTCAATTTTGTTTATTTTACAATGGAAACCTTTCTATGTCCATTTCTAGTCTTTCGCTTGCAGTAGAATCTGCGAATTCTTCTCAAGTGGTTTCCCTCCTCAAATCCCACCGGTATATCTCATTAACTGTTGAGACTGCCTATTACAAAGTTTCCCACTGACCTTTCTTTCCATCTATTCTCATGGGCTTTTGGATTAAACTTTTCCATCACAATCATGAACTATTTTCCCTTCTTCAATGCTGATTCGACGTTCTCGTAAAAACAGCTACAGCGACTTTTTTGTTAACGCTGAAGAATTTCTCCATATTCTCTGCTATTTTCCTGTGAATTAAGAATCCCACCCTATGCTCTCTCATTTCTTGATGCCCTCAGTAACACAAAATATGTCGACTATTCAGTTACATGACGCTTGATTCTGTTGTAACTTGCCTTAAGCCTATATTATCCAACCTAATGGATATTTGGGCCTTGAACGTTACCAGGTTCAGGTTCCAAAAGGCGGCCTTTTCGTATCATGAGAATAGCAGCCTCAGCCTTGTCGCTGGCCTGATTGTTACCGTGCTCAACTGCTATACAGCTTCTGGGGGCAGAGGGCCAGAGTTGCATTGGTCAGTCACGGAAGGTGAGGGCCAACTATTGCACAGGACGACCAGATCCTTCTCAGCTGAGCGATTACTGTTTGTGTCCCTAAGATCCTTCCTAGCGTAGTTCTTAGTTTCTTCGGTATCCTGGGTTATGGTTACTTCCGGGGAAGGCAGCACTCCAAACCAGTAAAAGTTGTGCTGACGCTCTGCGAAACCCTATTGTCCGCAGCGCTGTCGTCCAGGCGTCTTGGGGCTCGCTCGAATAGCGGATAACGCATCTTTCACGGGCGCTGGCGAAAGCTCGCGCACTGCAGAAATGCTAACCAGCTCCACCTTCATAAGATAACTGCCGCAGTGGCACCACTGGGAAGAAGCTGCGTGCTTTCGGACGCACAATAGACAAATAAATCAATAAATGCAGATAGCAATGGCGTAGCTGTAGAAACGCGAACATCTACGGTCTGCCGAGCTTTCGTCCACGCGTACTGGTGCCCACGGAGCTAGCTGAGAACGCACCTTACACGGCCATTGGCAAAAGCTCGTGCACTGCGAGTTAATGATGTTGTCTTAATAGTGGTCCCTTCTCTTGGAGACCACTCTGCCACACTGGTGGTCCGCCGGTTGCAATTTAGTCGCATTGAATGCGCAGCCCCCATTCATTATATTTTTAAAAATTTGAGCTTCAATATCTTCCAGCCCAGCTTGTTTCTGGATCGGGGATATAAGATTCTAGTTTTGTGCCTTAAAGCATTATGCTATCAAGATTTTGTCCATAGCTGTTTGAGCTTCCCTGTGTTTTTTTTTCAGGGTGCTTAATTAGGCACTAAGTTTCACCCCTGCCCTTGTGTCATCACCAGCAATACGAACTGATTTGATTGATTGTAGGGTTTAACGCGCCGACGCAATGCAGGGAATGAGGCGCGCCGTGTTGGAGGGGTCCGGATTAATTTTGATTCGCTGGGGATCTTTAACGTGCGCCGAAATCTCGTACACGCGGGCGTTTTTGCTTTTCGCCTCCATCAGAAAAACGGCCGCCGTGACCGGGAATCGAACACGCGACCTCGTGCGCAGCAGCGCAACACCTTAGCCACTGAGCCACCGCGGCGGGTCAGCAATACGAACTGGTTGTATGCCATTCAGTCTATTGACTAGGCTTTTATGATTTTTTTTCAAAGTGCCCGCCGACTGCAAACCAGATCATAAATTTTCTGCACTGGTTTTCTGTTTCGTAGTTGGGATCAGCACAGACGACTTGACCAAGGTCGTGATGTTTGTCCACTTGTAGAATTTTGCTACTCAGGCTAAATGGGGTGCTTTCTGCATGTCTATACCGGGTCTCTTCTTGTTTATATAGGGTATTTCTATTTACCAATGAATTCAAACGTCTTTATTCCTGGTCACACAACTTTTGCAGGAGTTATTTCAACCAACTGAAGAAGACTATGCCGCCCGCAAATCTTTTGTGGCTGGGATATCCTTCATACATTGGTAATTCTTGGATAACTCCGTTAGCTGTCTTACAACAATTTATAGACATATTGCTAATACCTTTTACCCGATGGTGCCTTGTATTACTTCTTTTATATTCGGACTTCTTCGCTCTTGCGGTTACGGGCTATCCCGCCCATAAATTTATTGCATAAGTCACCAGTGTCCCGTACAAGCTTCGTGTGTTCTGTAGCGTTTTAATGCTCCCAGTACCTTGAAAATCTGGAATGCTGCTCATGGGGGCAACTATTACCTTTGTGAACAGCTTGTATATAACGGACAATATTAGCATGAAATTTAATTTTCAACTCCTAAACATCCCCTATCTTCAGAATCAGAAGTATGGTTAGTTTTTTATGCTAACGACACCCTTAAAGGGACACTGAAGTGAATTTGTCTAGCTCCCGTTTTTGCTTGCACTGCGTAGACTGGCTCAAATTAGCACACTTTTCATCGTTTATCCGGTTGACAAATCGGTAATTATTTTACAAAGCGCGAAAGAAGAAAAACTACCATGCGCGGTTTGCGGCGGCCGCACCAACTAAGGCTGTGACGTTGAGAGGAGGGGCGCCGTGATTGGACAATGCCCAAGGTTAGCAATCACACAAGTTTCGGTTTCGGTTTCGGTTCTGTAAAACATAACCAATGGCTTTGTTGGATGGGCATTCTCAATATCTCAGTAATCATCGTACCGCGCTTCTGCCATGTTGTCGGCTGTAAAATGCACAAGATAAGCCTCCCAGGACGGCTTGTAGTCGTAGCATTCACTAGCCGAGACCTACGCAGTGCATGAACGCCCTCCGCGTACCCGCAGACGCCCAAATGTCATGCGCTTTTCCCCCATATTTGGAGCTTGCCTCCCTCATGCCTGTATCGTAAAAAGCGTGTTCGCACCAGGCCAAGGGTCTGTTCATTCTGGCCTGTGCCCACTGCCTGCAAGCAGTCGGTGCTTATGGGAACAGCACGCCAACGAGAACTCGCTAGCGCGCCACTGCCAGCCTGCGCGCGTTCTGTGAACTAGTTCGTGGAGCCATGAACGTTGCGGCCCCAAAAAAGGTGAACTCAATATAGAAAACATCGGCGGAAAACAAAAAAGTTAACTTACAAAAAAAAAAAAGCACGTACCCGCGGGGATTCGAACTCGTGACTCGCAAAACATTTGCGGTGAATTCCTAGCGCCCCAGACTGCTAGGCTACGGAGCGGGACGCCATTGCCTTGCTAATATAGGGTATATATTGTACAACCGGTTTACACTTTTATTTAGTTTTGGCATTTCAAGCCGCTTAGGTGACTATTTGTTGTACTGCGATCGTGCAGTAAGCGTCGCCCGAGTTTCCACAGTAGCTCACGTCTAGCAATTGCATTTCGTAGACGGAAAAGCGTTCGCAGATGCGTAGTCGTGCTGCTGACCGCTGTGCTTGTTCGCCCAGCGCAAAAAAGTGCTTCCCGCGCCCTAGTTTTACGCTGTACGGTAAAAATATCAGTTGATTTTATTTGCTTAGTACCTATATTGACTTCGCTGACTCTTCTCCCGCCTTCAAGAGGCCTTATATTTTCCTACTGGCGTACCAGTCAGCGAAGCGTCGCATGTGCAGCGCTTGTGTGAAGCGACCTTGACTTGGAGCTAGATACAGTGTACAAACAAACCAAGCAAAGAAAGGCACATTCTTCCATTCACAAACGTGTCCTGGCTTCGTTTCAACTAAGCGAACGAATTGCGACCAAGCAATTTTTTTTAACCTCCTTGATTGCGACGACCCGCCGGCGGCCGGCGGACGAAACGCTGGGCCGACTGACTCTGTCGGCCGGGGAGCCGTGCAGTAGCGCAGCCGTGGCGCAGCCAATTGCCAGCTCATCCCCTCCTGACGTCACACGAAAACGCCACAGAAAATGGGCGAGCGTAAAGAGAGGAGGACAGCGTTTTCGAATTAGTTTTTCTACCAAATAAAATCGCGTAAACGCGCCTAGAGTGGTCGAAACATGGCCTGGGGACTCCGGACTACAATTTGCGCTAGTAATCCCGCAATGTTTACATATCACTTCAGTGTCCCTTTAAGATATCGAGGCATTTTGAAAATAGTAGTTCAATCTTTTCTAGTGGCAGGTCTCATCCGTAGCTGTTGACGTGGTCCACGGTTGTCCTGTCGTATCCTGTAGATTTGCTTCTTTGGATAAACTTCAGTGCCTTTTCCGCCCTTTTTCAGTAAATAATAGGAACTCGCAGGCCAATATTGCAAGTTCAGCATTGCCCCTTTGCCGAACATTTCTAGCGTACCTCTTTGGGTGGAATCGTTCATCAACATTTCTCCTCCCGTTCCTATTGTGCTGAATGAACCTTGCCCGTGTCTTAGCACGTGCATAATGTCTTCCCGAAAAGCTAGTTTCTCCATAGTTATTCTGAAGCCCCTGCTTCCTTTAACGAGTCGTCAGTCTTTTTCTTGATGTAGGCATGAGTGTAACTATCGTTACTATGTTAATCAACTGAACAGCGACAGCCATTTTATGTCATCAACCGTCATTCCCAGTTTTATGTTGCTACTTATTGCAATAGTTTATTTTTCTGTTACTATCACCGCTGAGATTCCCTCTTTAGAAAAGTTTACGCGTTGGAATTTGCCGAAAGGAAGTTCCAGATGCACCGAGGGGTTCTTAGCACCATCTGCTGTACTCTGGTGAGCTACAGCTGCGCACGGTGATGTTATGGCCTAGTACGACGGAAGTCTGGGATGATCGCGTTCTGGTGAGCCAGCTGAGGATAGCACATGCTCCAATCCCGCAGCTGAGGCGGGAGTGGTGAAAGCTGCCGTTTTGTTTTATTTGGCGAATGCGGTTATCGGTGGAGCTCGGTCCGCGGAGCTTGGCCCGGCAAATCACCGCAAAGGTTGCCAAACAAGCGCCGCGACTGCGGTCAAATTAAGGTCAATTCTACCGCGACGGCGAAACCGCTCAACGAGATTAGTAAAACTTTGCTTTAAACGAAAGTGAGTGGGTGGAGGTGTGTGATGCGGTTAACTATGGCAGGAGAAGCTTGTCAGATCTTCATTACTGTGCTGCAAAATCAGAAGTGGAGGTGCGTAATACTTCCAAAGTTTGCCATTCTATATTGAGAACAGGCCGATTAAAAAGGGCTGTTCGTACGAAAAAGGATAATTGGTGGTTTGCGTTTTCAGATATCTACCAATGTTTCCAAAATCTTAAAAATCAATATTATTCAACGTAAGCACGCTGAATAATATTGACTATCTTGTTTTTCGTTTGACAGCAAACATTTTATGGAAATGCACAGTTCTTTCGGCGGGATGATACAAGAGAGATATAAGAACTTCGCTTTTTAGGTCAGTCAGAACTAACGAGCTCGTAAAGTGTACAGACGAGAATGGTTTTAAGCTACATCTTTTACATGGCTCATGCTGCTTAGTTTCCAATAAATAGGGTATTCTGTTTACCCCACCATCCACCTAAATAGAATAGCTGTGCCCGTAAAAAAGTAACCCAAGTTTTTGGGAATTCTGCTTGATGAAAACCTCTGAGTTGTTCCAAATATAAGCTGCTCAAAAACAAAATGTATAGAGGTAAGGAACAAACTAAAAATCGCTTCCCACCAATCTTACGGTGCAGATAAGGTGGGCCTGCTGCGTCTTTATAGCAGATGAGTAAATTCGCGGCTGGACAATGAGAGTGTCTTATACGGGTCTGCTTCGAAACGAGATATCTGAGGTTTGCAGGCGACACAGCCTTGCCAAGAGAGCCTTCGTAACACCTGCAAGAAATGCTTGGCGAACTACAATTAGAAAGCACGGCCATGTGGCTAAAAATATGTTTGAATAAAACTAAAGTAACGAGGAATTCACATGCCGAGAGCGTCCTCTTAATGTTATGGGAAATGAAACCCTAAGGAAGTAGAAGAAAATAACCACCTCGGACAGATAATTGGTGCTGACCCTAATCACGAGACGGATATCCGGCACAGAATGTGTATGGGCTGTAGGGCACTCAGGAAGCACTCCCAACAACCCATGCATTCTGCCGTTATTGAAATATGGAGCTGAAGCTTGGCTCTTTACTAAACACCTGGAAAGCAAACATAGGTCGACTGAATGGGCCATGGAACAAACATTGATAGGAGTAACACCTAAGGACTGGAAACAAGCTTCGTGGATCAGGGAACAAACATGAGGAGATGATATTAGTGTTCACATTAATAAAAAGAAATGTATTCGGACTGCCCATCTAATGAGATAAACTGACAACCGCTGTACCGCCAGGGCAACAGAAATGATACGAAGAGACAGGTCAAGGGGAAGGCCAATAACACAATGAAGGAGTAAAATAGGAAAATTGGGCTCGAACAGCGTAGCACAGGGCCGGTTGGAGGCCGATGGTAAAGGCCTTTTTCCTGCAGTGGACCTTAGTAGGCTATTTATTGTGATGATTCGAAACATGCTTAAAAATGCTCGGCCTACTTGGGCTCCGTCGGCTTCGGCTTGCTTCACGAGCTTTCCGGACGAGCAAAACCTACATGCCTTATGTCGCCATTGGGGCCTAGAAAAACAGCGCTCATATACTGACCTTATGTGTGCCATGGTGACAACATTCACAAGGATAGGTCGCACAGGCACTACACAGTCATATTTTTTTACGACACACCACTATTTGTTTGTGAAAAAAGCGGGGAAAAACGTTCGGTCCTCTATGTAATAATGGAGTGTTTGCATGCGATGATGCTAGAATACGACACTTCTCCCAACTTTACACTTACGCAATTTCTTCATATCCATCATTCTTCTATTCAACTAACCTACGGTCACAAATCAACGCCTGTTAGCTCATCTCGGTGACATCGAATTGAAAGAGCAGATTTTTTAATACGTGTAACTCCAGTGGCCCCCTAAGCAAACGAGGGCGTCTCGAAGCGTTTCTCCGCTATGCGCCAAGGACCTCACTTTTTTCCTAGAGCAACATCGACGCTTTGAGGCTCCTAGCGGTTTTACGCTGAGCCTACTTCACGTTTCAGAATAAAGACTGTCAACCGCCATACGTACAACTTCTTTACCAAGTACGTCATAATTACAGCATTCCTATTTTAGCCACAAAACATGAGAGTAAATAAGAATACACAAGGTCTTGGCGGTGTTTGACCTTTTGTGCCCATGCGTTAATAAAACAGACAAATAAAAACAAAACGTTTAAAATAAATGAAATAATTGGACTCAACTTGAGATCCAGTCTGTCACACCCTTCAAGTACTAGCTGGCGATAGTCAAAGAAGCTGCGTTGTCCGTTGTACGCGCACAGTTATAGCAGTTTTTTTGTAATTTACCCTATGCTGTTTGAATAAGCCCCATTTGTTTTATATCTCCTGGCGTATAAAATGAATGTCTTTACTGACGTTCGAATTTTAGATCCATCTTGATGGTTCATTCAGAGAAAGAAACCTATTTAGCATATTTAGAAACCTATTTAGAAACCCATTTAGCAAATCAACACATATTTAGCTGACACGGAGGTAGCTTTTTACCTCAGCCTGCCAGTCAAAACTGCATGAGCGCACTTTGTATGGTGAGCTGTTGTGTCGTGTACCTGCTAAGCAATTTTGGACGTAGATATGGTGAAATATTCCTGCCTGCGGTCATCTCATTGTACCTGTGCAACCTTTCCCATCAGTTTATTTTTCATATTCAGGAAACACAAAGGGAGATAGAAGGACGTGAGTGCAACTTGAGAGTTGAATGCATTGAGCATGGTATATTCATTGCTGATGGTGGCGTGGCAGTTCTATTCTTGTGAGCGGCTACCATGACATGCCGAATATCTGCGGTGGCTGTAAACGAAGGTAAATAACTCAAGCGATGATATTAGCAAAATGAGTCGCAACGCTGCTCCTTTACGGCTTCCTAAACATAGATTTCGGTGGCCCGAGATAGCATTACGTACCGGGAGGGTTTCATAAGCAACCGATTCATAAAGTGCTCAGGGCTGCGAAACGTGTCATGATAAATAATTGACTGTAGTCGTAACAGAAAATTAAGACACAAGTTCATTGATTGCTTCCGCTGCCGTGTGCATGTTTGAGAATGCCCAAATCTATTTGTTTCCATCAATTACGAAGAATAGACGTTAAAACTGTTAACTACAGTGAAAGCGTAAATGCCAGTGTTCGGGCACTCTGAGACACCTTTAAACATTTTTTTACAGTGTATCAAGCTTCCAGAGCGTTTTTGTAAAGTCACAGCCCGGTTCAACTGGAGGTACCAGTACGCTGATGTTGTATTTATGCTATTGTTGCTCACTGAGCAGATTTAAAAAACCCTATAGGAAAAAAAGTGTGTGAAAAGTAGTAATTGATTTAATTAAGCTTCGAATATCACTGGTTTTTTGTTGAACACAAAAGCACATTGCTGTTATTAAATTTTTTTCTTACTGGTTTGTACGAGGTTAAGACACTCCACCGGCGTAGACAGCTGATTGAACAAACCCGCATGAGAAACGACACAGCGGTCCGTCCTTGCTGATTTATAGCGCTATAGATTCAGATTAGGTACCATTGTTGTATTGTACAACGTCATATAATGAATTCCTGCTTTAAACAGTTCACACAAATTTACTGGTTTCGGTTTCGTCCACCTAGTTTAAACATGAGAGAATTTTCGTTATTTGTGAGCAATTTTGAGGAATTTTTTTACCTACATAACTACGAATTAGTCAAACCGGCCCCACGGTTAATCACTACCACCAGCGCATTCGCTTACGGGTGCTTTCATGGTATATCACCTTGTTTAGGGCCGAACAGGACAACACCTTGGGACGACAGTGTTTTAAACGTCGCTAGAAATGCCCAATAAGACATCTTGCACACGGACGGCGCCACATTCGTGTTAGTAAAACTTGAGATGTAAAATTAATATCTACCTCTCTACTGGTACAGCTTTTATGGATTTCTCACTTTGAAAAACGTCAAAAGAAACCTTCCGTCAACATTTAAAGTCATAATAACACGCGTTGGCTTATGAGAACTCACAGCATTTTAGAATAAAACAGAAGTTCAAAAATTTTCCTGAGAACAGCACGGTGTTACCACTCACGATAAATTGGTTGCCGCTGTATCGGACGCTGGGTCTGCATGCAAAACAGGTTGTTTGCTCCCCAAAGCACCGTCAGCGTTTTCAAGAAAGTAGGAGCGTCATCGAGAACTTCGCAGAAAAGCAGAGCGGAGAATACAAAAGCCTTCTTAAACCGACGATATTTGAGCTGCAAGATCAAAGTGCACAGAAACAGGTCCAACAGCCCATTCCAAGCTTGCTAATCAGCGTTCGTGCCAGTTATGTTTTGAGCTTGATCCCAGTATGCCGCCCACTGGTATATGACAAAGTTTCCACAGCTTGAGAAGCTTGCGTATCCGTATTTCCTTGTTCTCAGAGGTGACCCTTCAAAAGGTTGATAGCAAAGTGAGGGTTACCGAAGAATTCTGCCCCATTATCCGCACCCTGCTAGTACAATGACGTGACCTCAGAGATGCGCGTGTATTTTACCCCACCAAAACCTCTAAGCTCAGGAATCTTCCTTTTAGCTTTCGAGAGCTCCAAAGACTTTCGACCATATCACTTGGCCTCCTTCTCGCGGTGCTGATCACACCACGCACTCGACGTTACATGACGTGGGTGCCAAAGGTTTTGAGCAGCTATGCTCTGTCTGCAAAAAATCCTGGAAGGTGGGGTACGTTGAGGTAAGCTGGAAGATTGGCTGGATAGCGGCAGTTCTCAAACCAGGCAAACCGGTATCGGATAAAAATGGATACCAACAAAAATCACCTTAAATTCTTTTTGGCAAGGTAAGAAGAACAATGATTCTGGAACGGCTAGGTTGGAACTTTGAGAACCAAGACATATTTCTATTATTTTTATGGATTCTAGTGAGGACGACGCAGCAAAAACAATTTTTGCAATGTCGGTGCACATTTAATCTGAAAAAACATAGCTGAGAATATCACTGTAGGGGCAAATTTTCACAACAAGGTTGCATTTGACGGCCCTGCACACACGTATAGCCGAACAGGACGCATATGTGATGGCCGTGTGACTACCCAGGAGATCGCAACACTTACGTGGTCGCCAGTGATGGTGAAATGACTAAGCACTCCGTGCCACAAGGTGTTTCTTAAGGGCTGTGTCCTGAGTCCAACATTTTTTTGGTATGTTGCTTTGGACAATCCTCAAAAGTCTTGCCCAAGGGTGCCAATATTTTAATATACACAGATGGTATTGTATCTGGGACTAAGGCAGAAACTGCCGAAACATTCGCACCACACTCCAGAGGTCAATTCTGGGTATATATCTCACTACCTACTGTCGGACAATTTTTCTTCAAAGGGCCCCTGCTATCGTTTTCGCTTGGCTCGATATCTCACGCTGTATACACAGCGTAGAACGTGCCCTAATAATTAAGTAAACCAGACACTGCTTCACATCAGTTGTGAAGAGAGCGGTTGAAAGAGCTGCTTTTGTTTTGAGGAACAAGGTAAGCTATAGGTGCTGCATTAAGTGGAAATGGTTGTTTTTTTCCAGCAAAGGAAAAGCGCCGCTGTAAAGATGTAAAAAAATATGTGATCGAAACCTGGGTATCCACTGTAACAGCCCAATGCTATATCATTGCGTTATGGGCGCACTGTTTTATTACATAAAAGCAAATGCCAAACAACCCCAGTCAGAGGGAGGCAAACTATAGTCGCCTGTCAAATGCAACATGCATCAAACCAAACATATTACAACAAAACGGCAGCTACAACAATATTCATAACATCACATTAAAATTCAGGCAGCCATTGAAGCACTGAAACCAGTCAAAAGTATCACTTGAATGCTCATAGACGCTGCGCACTTTGGCAATCTCCCCCAAACATAGGCTTTTTGTTGAACGCACAGGCTGATCATGCCGGTCTATCATTCTAGCTGGCCGTAGACTGCGAAGGCTAATTAAAAAGAAGAAATCATAGGGAACACTGCCGTAACTTGGTACCACGCGAAATCGAATGGTAGCAGGGTTGAGGAAAGATTAATTGCTTAGCGTACGCTGCAATAAATACCCAAAACAAAATAAATCCCCCAAATGTTGCCCAAAGGTGGCCAATCTTTGGCGTAGTTGTTAATTTTGTCGTGGCCCGTACTGACGTAAAGGATTGGTCAGAAATGAGGAGCCTTCAGGGATTAATGTGCCGACTTTACAGAATTCATAAAGCCATGAAATAAAAAAGTACAAGTCGTAGAATAGTGCGTGCCACACGGCAACTGACCCTGAAGGCTTGTGAACGTTAGCTGCCCGGAACCCTGAGTATACAGAAGCTGTGGCGTGTGCCACTTTGCTTGCTGTCGTAAATTACGCTGTGAGGCGAAGAATACGAGAGAGAAAACAGAGGCACAAACACAGTGTAGCAGAAAAAACGCTAGTCGAAGTAATGTGCTTTGAAAAACGAGAGAAACAAAAGCAAAGAAACAGACGGAAAAACGATGTAGCCGTAAAGGAGTTGTGAATAAGTATTGCCAGGCGTTCACTTTCAAAGTAAGTAAGCTTACTTAAGTGCCCCGAAAAATGTTTAAGGCATTTTTTATGCTGAGTGGCCCTTCATGGGTCTCCTCCGTATACTTAATTCTTTGCGTATGTACTTTTGCCCTGCCTAGCATTTTACAATCCTACCTAGCTTGTTACATTTTACGCCCGTCCCGCATGAGCCGTATAAAAAAATTGAGGGTCTTAAAATCAGTGCTGCAAGAGCTGTTCGCGGGTGCCTTGGTTTACCCAAATGCATGCGGGCAGCTGGAAGTTTACGGGAAGGTCGGTGCTTTTCTGCCACAGTGATTCATCGTCAGGACTGGCTCAGAGGGGCAGTAATAATTAACTAGATGTCGTAAATATAATTTGGCAGCTACAATTAAGTAACATGTTACAGACTCGTTGACGTCCAATTTCAAACTAATTCACAAGCCAGATTTGTCCCGGTGTGTACTCATGCTGTAAAATGAAAGCATCACAGTTCCCGGAATTAGGAAAAAAACGATCAGGCCTGCGCACCTGGGCTACAATTATCCCCGTTCGAGTATAGATTGAGTGCTTACAGAACTTTAAGCACATGTAAGTGGATGGCTAGGCTACCAGGAACTTATATGCCATCTGCGCGTATGGTCTATTGTCCGAGAGCATCATCAAGCAAAACGCAGCCACAAAACATCCTACGCCGCCACGAAACTAGCAGCTCTTTGGGGCTGAACATTATTTAATTAGAGGACATCCTGCCCAGCATTGGTGGTCTTTCTCCATTTGTGGTGCGCTTTACAGATCCTCCAAAAGTTACCTAACCACCCCAGCCAGTTTGTGTGGTACATTATTAAAACTGACACAATGGCAGTGCCCGGGCCATCACGTTATTCTTTTATTGGTGCATGGTCATCTGTAATACCAGGGGATATACGATCCCATGCAGCCGCAAAGGCAGGCGACTCCCTACGCAGCATAATCTAGCTTTATGTCCCCTAGAGGGCTGTAATTTTCATAATTCTGTAACTGGATGAAATTTTCGAATTTCTGAGTCAGAGTACCGTCGGGCAGATATAAACTTCTGCATGCCGCTGACCCGTATTCAGATCTCTGCTTCCAATGTTGCCTCAGCACACCGCCTGAAAGAGTGCTGTACCATCTCCGCTTTACTGTGGTGTATGCACGGGGCGGGCGACAGTATTCACCAATGGGCTTGTCGCGTGCTGTGTGCGAGACCGAGGGCATGTGACCATGTGCATGTGACCTCAATATGGCGCTACGCTACAACGGCAGCCAGCGGACTATCTCGTATACGACAGGGAGGCAGGCTAGAGCTGTATGTGGATATTATGTGCCGTGCGCCAACAGTGACGATTTGTGTTTAGGGACTAACCGTTTTGCTGCATTTTGCTGGGGATTAGAACAGTGTTAGTTGCCCTGGGTGCATCTACTTTCGTTCGCGTTGTGATGTCTGCAGTTCTCGTTCTTTTTGCTTGGCTTTCTTGCGTTTCTGTGCAATGTTTTCTTTATATTTTTGTTCAGACTTCTCTTTCAGAGTTTTCTAATAGAATTCTACTGCTAGCATTTTCGTGCACGAAATTTAGACATTCTATTTCCCCCTCAGGGGTGTACGCAACATTTCCTAAATTCATCAGCCATCACCGTAGTGATCACCAGGATCAAAATGAAGTTTTTCAACAACAAATAACTGTCTGGCGCAGCAAGCCCTGACGCTAGCAGGGCTTATATCTCCAGTTCAGAGTTCAGAGTTCGACACAAGCCGATCGCGAGCCAAGTTCACTTTGAACAAAGGTCACGCATCCCACACAAATGTCGAAATTGTACATTTGACTTTGTGAGTGACCGCGACTTTGTTGCTAGCCCTCCAGTTTACATTTAAGAGGTTCCTCCCTCCCCCCTTATGCGTTTTCAGAAGAAATAAAGCAAGAAAATGCGTAGATTGATCATCAGTCTAACCGGTATCCAGCGTTAGATTTGCGAAAATGTAATTGCTTGCAGTAGTATGGTCTGAGTAGTTCAGTCCTCCGAACGTGCGCTTCTGGAGATCGGGCAGCTGCAAAGTTCCGCAAAGCCATGCCCCCAGTTGACGTCACACGTTAAACGTACGCCGTGCTTTATCGCGGGCGGGCTAGAGCGGAGCAACGCGAGCGTGCGCCTCCGCTCTGGTAAAGCGCGGCGTACGTTTGACAAGTGACGTCAACACAGGGGCATGGCTTTGTGGCACTTTGCAGCTGCCGATCTCCAGAAGCGCACGTTCGGAGGACTGAACTACTCAGACCATACTTCTGCGGGCAATTACATATTCGCCAATCTAACGCTGGATATCGGTTCCACTGATGATCAATGTACAATTTTCACTTTACAATCACCCGCCCACCTCCAACAAAAAACGAATTCATCTTGGTGGAAAACAAAAGCGCTCAAAAAACAGGGACGAAGGAAGACGTAGAAAGCACGGCGCTTGTCTAAGCGCCGTGCTGTCTACGTCTTCCTTCGTCCCTGTTTTTTGAGCGCTTTTGTTTTCCCCCAAGATGAACACATACTAACTAGCCCAACTTTCCGTTCTTCTGCAGTAAAAACGAATTAATTGCTGCCGTAAATAGCAGTTGGAACTAATTTTATTGCGTTCGCAACAGCCCCAGATCACCCCGTGCAAGAAAAACAATTTTATCTCCTAAGGCCTACTTTTTAAAATTACTTAAGGTCTGCCCTGAAACACCCTGTGTAAGGGGCCTGCATACATATCTTACACAAGCGCGTGCTCTGTTACTAGGGGAGCTCGTAACCACACAGTTCAGTGACTTAAATTTCCTTTAAAATGGAGACACTGTTTTTTATTTTAGGTAGCATTTAAATTCAGTGCACCCTGGTCTTGCAAAATATAATGGAGCCTGAATATTGCACAGTGGTTATGTCCTCAAGAATATGTCCGAAGTACATATTTTTAAATTAAAGCAGCATTATTAGGCCCCAAAGAACTCCACTCGTTGCAAAGAATACCCTCGTTGCAAAACAAAGTCTACACTGCATGCTTTTGTCGAAAATTGGGATATCGTATATACAAAAACAAAAAAAAGTGCTACAAACAATATGCTCAACACGTTTTGGTTTATTTAAAGGAGTTGTATTTTGTTGGCTAAAAAAAACCTAAAGACTTCCGTTATCAAAAAGGAACTGAGCACATGTGAACGCATTCCCATGAATAATTATATTACCGGAGTCTGTTCAAACAACCTGAAGTTTTTGTCCTGTCCTTTCAATATGTATGAAACAAAATTCTTGAGTGTGTTAGCTGCTCTTAAAGAATGAGCATTCTGAACGAACAGGACTTTGAAGTTGTACCTCTTGGGCACATTCACCTGCCACTCTCGCACAATGACTGAAATATTTTCGGAGTGTCAGTTAATACGAGGCACCCCTGGGCCTTATATACCTTCGAAGCTTCCCCAATCTTCACCGAAGCCATCAAAATAGCCACTGGATCTGGCACCTCCTCGTGTTCTGGCCCCTGCTCTTGCGCTGCCAACCATTCCTCCCCCTGCGCCTGCCCCTCCCTCAATTTCAGCAGCGCCACCAACCCCTGCAGCCAGCCCCACGCCAAAACCGATATTAAAGTTAAGGCCAGCGCGCAAGCGGGCTCGCAACCGCGCTCGAAAGCGCGCCCAAGCTGCAGCCCGAGCCCGAGCCCGAGCCCGCAACCGCGCCCGGGCGCGCCATCGGGCAAGCGCACGGACTGCAGTTCTTCCTCTAGACCGCAGTCTACCGCCGGTACGTAATCTAGGTTGGCGCTGCCTCTGGAGTCGACGGCGCAGTATAATAATAAGACGCGGCTCAGCAGGCCTTGGTCTTGGTAAACCGGGCCTTGTGGGTGAACGTGCGCCTGAGGGCAAAGGTGAACCACTTGGCGAGTTGCTGCGTCCAAGCGGATTTCCGTTCCAGGGCGAATTGGGGCGTCTCGGCGGCTCTGCGAGCGTACCACTTGTTCCAGGAGAACCGGGGCTAACCGGCTGCCCTGCGGCTCCAGGTGAAGAGCCGGGTGGCCTTGAACCTCTTGGCGGGCTGGTTCCTCTGCCTAGATTTCCATTCCAGGGCACGCGGGGGCGGCTCGGGGGTCCTGCAAGAGTACCACTTGTTCCGGGAGAACCGGGGCCAACTGGCTGCCTTCCAGCTCCAGGTAAAGAACCAGGTGGTCCTGGCGCACCTGCGGGACCATCTATTGAATTACCGCCAGTAATTGAGTAATGAAGAGCGATTCAGCCAAAAGTGTCCACATCTGCCGCATTTAAGAATACAACTTTACCTGGCGAGCTGCCTGCAGAAGATGGCGCCTCTGGTTCTGACGCAGGAGAGGGTGGAGGCTCTTCATTCGGGTTCGTGGAGCCGGCTAAGACGCCACTGCCTCCAGGCCCGATAGGTACTGTTCCGGTGGGAACGGGACCACTGCTGCTTGGGGTGCCCCGAGCACCTTCGCTGTTGACGTCAGGTGTTCTAGGTCTATCAGGCGGGTTAGCGTCAGGATTGAAGGAGCCAGCTAAGACGTCGCTTTCGGAGTACCCTCCGGGACTTTCTTCTGGAGACCAGATGTTGTCGGGACTGTCCGGGTTACGAGCGCCAGCAAGAACGCCGGTATTTGTATCATACGCGGGGTTCTCGAAGAACGGGTTTCCACCAGGATTGCCATATATTCTGCCGCGGCCTTGTAAGCCAGGTAATCTGGCTTCGGGCAATCTCACTCCGCCGTTTACGCCGCTATTCGGTCCAGGATTCGTTGCGCCATCGGCTCGAGTGCGAGGGCCCTGGAAGGTTCCGCTAGGGCTTTGAGGCAAGGTATCAGGAAAGCTTCTCCTTGGTGCTCTGACATCAGTGGCGACCCCGCGATTGGGTAATTGCTTTACTCCGCCACCTGCATGTGCGGAAACAATACAACACAAAATATAGTACATAACTGCGAGATGACATTTTTTAAATATAAGTTAAAATATTAGTAAAGCTCTTCGACATGGTACGGGGATTATAATTGTTGCAATAGTTTAGCATGCGCACACAAAGTGCCATACAGTCACAGAATGCGGACTATTGGTAGGATACAAGAAGGAGCTAGGATGATATAAAATGTGCTGAAACCAAACCATATCTCATAAGTATCGTACCCATTGTATTCGTATCTTACAACTGCCTGTTTGTGAATCATACTATAAGAGCGAAATTCCCTCATTGCCATTCTTCACTGTTGGCTTTCTTATTATGTTCATGCATCGAACCCCTCATTTTAAATTCTTATATCCAACATGCAGAAGGCTCTCTGTTTTGTCTATATTGGTTCCAAATAGCATACGGGGACTCATAGGAGTGGACTGCTCTGACAAGGCCTAGACGCTCGTGCCACTTCCGCGGAAAGTAAAACGAAGGGTACCTTCGTCTCGAAGTCGTCGGAGCGGAGCTGGCTACTACCGCTAAAGGTTGGAAGCACTTGCATACACACAAGCACACAGAAAAATGCAGCGGAATTCTGTTATTGATTGATTGTAGGGTTTAACGCTCCGACGCAACGCAGGCGATGAGGCGCGCCGTAGTGGAGGGCTAGGGATTAATTTTGACCACCTAAGGATCTCTTACGTGCGACGAAATCTCGTACACAGAGGCGTTTTTGCTTGTCGCCTCCATCAGAAAAGCGGCCGCTGAGGCTGGAAATCGAACCTGCGTTTTCGTGCTCAGCATCACAAAGCGAAATTCTGTTGCGGCTGGGGTTAAATTGGTGGAGCATTGGCCTCTGGGAGGTGCGGGCAACGACCATAAAAAATCCATGGGGCGAGGGTGGGGTGAGGAAAGCGGAGGGGGTGTAGGCTACTTCAGCTTCGCGGTACAAACGCAATAGTAAAAAAATACCGGCATTGTAGGCGATCAAATTAGGTTCAGTACACTTGCAATATTAAGAACATCAACTTCAAATATTGAGAAGAAAATGGGCAAACAAATAGGTAATTACAGGATAGAACAGCAATACCATTTAGGCTTCTTGTGGCCAATAGTTTCCAACTCCAAGTTAGGGTGTTCCAGGTAAGACGCTTAGAGATAACCGCTGTCACAAGTAAGTAAGGGTGCGGCTCATCTAATTAACGCTTCTAGAAGAGACACTTATTCGAGGTACACAGCAACCCCATGTTTTAAGATACCGGCTGAATTTCTAGTGTTTTGAAATGTTTCGCTCAGTTTCTTTTCGTACTAAAATTGCTTGGACCCCATCATGAAGCTATAAGTACGTTAGCCTCAAATTGTAGTGCACAGTATTCATATGACTTTGACGTTCATATCCACAGGTGTAAAGCGCGAAATGAGGACTACAGACGAAAGGGGATGCCCAAATATTGCGCTTTATACTGGTGAAATTGAGCGGCAACTTGCCCAAGAGTCCACCTTATTCATAATCTGCGGCCAAACTAGTCTTTCTGGTTGCAGTTTTTGTAGTAGTCACCACTGCTGTTGCAAATTTCTGTTCCATGCGCGTCCGTTATTACACTCTCCCGCTGTCGAGTCTGCAATTGTCGCCTAATTTATTTGCTGGACTAGGGACTCAACCCAGGCTTTGTTCTCAAGCCATTCATCGGGTATCAGAGTCTGCTCTCTAGCAAAGTTCCTTTCTACGGGTGTCTGTTCTCGCGCTCTCACGCAGTCAAACATCCACAGATGTGCTCGTCATGAATCTTGCCAGCCTAATTAAGGGCAATGAAAGTGTCAGTGGTGCAACGCCTGCAGTTATTCTGAATCCACTGGCACTTTTGATGAAATGTTTCTTCTTCTGGGCGTTTATTTCTTTTCGCAAGCGACGAAATGAACTCTACAGTGGTGCCAGTTGTGGCGCCTCAAATCGTTATCCGCCGACTAAGACTGATCGCGGGATTTTTTATCCCTCACGATTCAATACAGCGCCCAGACTTCCATTAAGGGACAGGTGGTGCTCCCGGTTAGGCAGTGTACAAAACAACGTATAAAATGTAGCGTACGTACGAAGGAAGTTTTGACATCCACCTCAATGCAGCCATACGGCTACAAAGGAAAGCTGGACAACTTTCTCACAAACTTCGCAGCTGAAGAAAAATTCGTCCTGGTCCAGGATTGAAACCCGACACCACCGCTTAACCGGAGCAGTCGCTCAACCAGCTGAGCTAGCCAGTTTGTAGCGCGAGAGCAAATTGATCAACTCGAAGTGAAGGACAAGTGTTAATCGACCTGTCCATCACCTGCCCATTAACACCTGCCGATTAACACCTGCCAATAACATCGAGTTGTTGATCCATTCGCTCTCGCGCTACAAACTGCTAGCGTTCTGGTTAGCTCCCTTGGTAGAGTGGTCCCGGGCTCGAGGTGGTCCCGGGCTCGAATCCTGGACCAGGACGAATTTTGCTTCAACTCCAAAATTTCTGAGAAATCTATACAATTTTACTTCGTAGCCATACGGCTGCATTGAGGTGTATGTCAAACTTTCCTGCGTAGAAACCTACTCCACCTTGGGGATTTCCCTTAATTCTGGTCGAATAAAACCTGGCGTTTGCGTGCCATGCAAACTTTCCAGCAGACCCCTTTTCATAGGAGCGCTACTGCCATATAAAAACATTTGAAGTAGCTCACACTAATGCGTAAACCTTGAAGGTAGCGAAGCTGTACGCGAACTTCACGACCATCACGGAGGTTTGAGTCCACGATTGCAGCCCATTTGCATTTTCTTCGCTGCCGCAATGACCTTTACTCCATAATTGTTGCTATAAGTGTGAGCTTCTTTCATTTTTCTGGAAATGATAATAGCTGGACATCACCTTGCAGGGGCGTACACTATGACGTGTCTTTCTCGTTACGAGCATATGTCGCCAAGAGTACTGCGAACGCTGGATTTGTTTTGGTCAGTCTTGGCCAATATAACTAAATGAGTATGCTTGGCTTCACAAGTGGGTGCTGGGGACGCTGGGCTGTTGTCACGAAGCGCGCACACACGAGCGCTCGGCATTTTCTTGGTTTTCTTACCTGCCGGGCGGTCACTGAAATCTTGGTTAATCTCCATAAACGGGTATGCTTGGCTTGACAAACGTGCGCAGGAGACGCTGGGCGGTGGTCGCGAGGCACGCACACGTGAGCGCTAGGTATTTTCTGGGTTTTGTTAACTGCCCGGCGGTCGCAGCGACGACCGCGCTCGCGTGCGCGCGCTTGGCACCTTGTTGCTATTTTTGACTGCTGACACGAAAATTATTGTTGGCGAAACAGCCTCGCTGCTAAAAGGTCTCAGAAGGTTAACACTCCAACTGGACAAAACTAATCGCTGTTTCTAGAACGTCTTCCAAAGCGCACCAGTACCATACAAGTATCTGTTTCGAAGTTGAGAAAATGCCTAAAGGGGCGTCCTCACTGATTCTCTTGGTTACAATTAATTATTTAAAGTGATTTATTCCACACAACTGGGGCAGGTAATAGGGAAGGATCTTCCTGTAGCCGGTTTAGCGTGTGTACGCAGGGCCCCATTAACCAACTGACTCCTGTAAACGTTGCCAGAAGGAAAAGAAATTAGAATATCGTAAATAACTGATAGATAACAGCCTGGGTACCACATTGTATGCTTCTGCTTATACTCCAATACATGCGGAAAATTAGAGTTGTTTTTGTGCAGGAGAAACACAAAAGTGTTGCACAGAAAACACGATGCACAAACACACTTTCGACTGCAATCTTGACGTAGGTTGCGGGGTGGATGTAACGCCTGACAGTTTTTTTTGTACATGATTACTTTTAAATGCTCGCACACGTCCCTCAGTAAAAAGGGGTCTTGGCTAGCCTGATCAGAAAGTTTGGTATACCAGAGCTTTGATGTCTGGTCTGAAGATTTTCTTGCATAATTGGTTCAAGATAGGTACAAGTTGTACGCTCGTAGAAAAAAATCGGCATCGTTTTTTTTGATGAAACAAAACTACGCTACTACATAATCTTCTGCGCTAAATGCCAGATGCTTCAGTAAAAATACGTCCGCCAGTGCCGCATAGCTGTGCGTAAATCTTACTTATTTAAAACTGCTTGTTTTCACAACGAAAAACTGTTGATACGAATCAGTGCTCTATCGTCATGCAGTCTATAATACAAGGCATTTCGTGCTCACCTCGCTAACGAAATGAAGCTGAAAATTCCAACGTTTTCTTGTTTGACTTTCACACGAAGTTTTGAAGAAATGGAAGGGCAGGAGGTAACTACTGCGCCTTTGGGAGGGTGATTGGAGATGTAGGAAACTTAGAGAACTACGCGTACGCTTACATTTATACCAGGGGTAACTACGGAGTGTACAAGCTCAACTGGTGATGTCCCACTAGTAAGTAAAGAGGAAGTTGGAAAGGCCCGCAAATGCATGAAAATAGGAAAAGCTGCAGGGTGACGATTGCTCATCCGTAGATCTTTTCAAGAAGGGAGAAGATATTGTACTGAAAAAGCTTGCTATACTATTTTCAGAATGCGGGAAGAGTCAACAAGTGCCCATAGTCTGGAAAACGACAACATTATTCTGATTTATGAGAAGGGAAATCTCAAGGACCTCCAGAATTACAGACCCATCAGCCTACTCGCGGTTGTTTACGAGCTTTAGTCAGCCGCATAGGTGACAGCAGGGATTTGCATCAACCCAAAGAGCAGGCTTGGTTTTAAGAAAGGGTACTCAATCATAGGTCATATCCACGTCGTGTGTAAAGAGAGTTGGCTCAGCCTCTGTGACAATCTGCGCGGGACACTCTCTACCCGTAAGACGTGGCAATTGCTCCGCCATCTCATAGACCCACTGGCCAGCAAAAGCGCTACTAACCGAATCATGGCGTGCACATTAAGCGACTACGCAGGAGGTGCGAAGAAACTAATTGAAGAACTCAAAGACAGGTACCTGAATACGGAGAAGAGTGTGTAGCAACCTGGGCCGTACAGAGGCACCTCTAATGAGGTCTTGGAGAAGCCTTCCATCGACTCTGAATTACGAACGGCCATTTCTGAAAGTAATAGACGCAGTTCCCCAGGGCCGGACATTATTACGTACAGACTCCTCAACAACCTGAGCGACAAATCCAGACAAGGGCTCTTTGGACACATGAACAGTGCCTGGGAAAGCGGCGTGTTGCCAGGCAGCTGGAAGGAGGCGGAAGTCCGGTTTATCCCCAAGGCTGGGAAGTCACCAAACGTAGATCACTTACGGCCGATTTCCCTCACGTCCTGCGTGGGCAAGGTTATGGAAAGAATGGGGTTGAATAGGCTGCAAGAACATCTGGACAGCACTGATCAGATGCCGGACTCTATGTTCGGATTTCGGAGGCAGGTAAGCACGCAGGACGTACTGCTGCAACTGAAGGAAGAGGTCATGAAACAAGCCACCAAGCAATCGCCTAGGGCAATCTTGGCGGTGGACGTCAAAGGAGCATTTGACAACGTCTCCCCCCGCTAGCATCCTAGCCAACCTTCAGGACACAGGCTGCGGAGAGCGGATGTGCGGGATTTCCTGACAGGCCGCAGCGCTCGAATCAAGGTGGGGGAAGAGGTATCTGCACCCACAGTGTTGGGAAGTAAGGGGACCCGACAGGGATCCATCCTGTCACCTCTTCTCTTTAATATGGCACTATTAGGCCTGCCCAAGGCGCTCGGAGTAGTCGATGGTTTGGGGCACGCGCTCTACGACGACGACATTTCGCTCTGGACGACGAAGGCGGGCTCTTTAGGGTGGATTCAAGATACGCTGCAAGCAGGCGCAGATGTGGTTAGCAAATACGCGAAGGAGTGTGGACTGCGATGTTCGCCTAAAAAATCTGAACTGGTGGTTGTCTGCCCTCGGGCGCCCAAGACACAGAAGGAAGACGTGAAGGTGGTCCTAGAGGGCGAAGACCTCGTTCCAGGGCCCAGTGTTAAGATTCTGGGGCTCACCATCCAGGCAGACAACAAGGCCACTACGTCTGTGCCCAAGCTTATGCACTCCTCAGGACAGATCCTGCACATGCTTCGGCGGGTGGCAACAAGGTGGAGAAGACTGAAGGAGAACGACACCCTGAGGCTGGTACAAGCCTTTGTGGTGTCAAGAATAACGTACGCCACACCTTACCTCCTAATGAACAAGGCAGAAAAGAGCCAGGTGGACACAGTAATACGCAAGGCAGTGAAACAAGCCATCGGAGTTACCATGAGTGCGTCTACGAGCAAGCTCCTCCAGATGGCCCTACACAATACAGTGGACGAGCTGGTTGAGGGCCACCTATCCAGCCAAAAACAGAGCCTGAGTAACATTAAGGCGGGCCGCCGTATCTTGGGTAGAATCGGCTGGAGCGTGGCAGAGCTTACCGATCGAGAACAGCTTGCGGACAAATGGCTAGACACAATCAAGACCAAGCCTCTCCCAAAGAACATGAATCCGGATCACCATGGCGGCAGGCGTGAGGCTAGGGCTCGTGCCCTCAACAGGCTACTGGAGAGCGAAGACGGTGTCGTCTTCACGGAAACCTCCAAAAAACAAGGGGACGACCAGAGCAGTGGCGGTGGTGACAACTAGGGGTGAGCTGCTGACAAGCGCATCGTTTCAAATCAGAGATGTGGAAGAAACGGAAGAGTTGGCAATTTCCCTAACCCTGACCCTTCCGGGAATTGCCAAGGTTGTCACCGACTCACAGCAGGCGTACAGGAACTTCCAGTCAGGCTGGGTGTCCCGGCGGGTACTTCGCCTCCTGAGAGACAGAACACCTCCAGAGAGCCATGTTGAATTACTATGGGTTCCAGCCCACTCCTTGGTGGAGGGCAATGAGTTTGCCCACCGACAGCCCGCGCGTTAACGTACAGGGCAACGGCTGAGGAGGAGGCCAGAGGTGAACCTATGGTGACCTATAGAGAGATAGTGCGGCACTATCGAGAGGATAGACAGAAACGTCCCGCCCCGAACCCAGAACTCCCGTGGGAGCAGCAAGTACTGTATCGACAGATTCAGTCAGGATCTTTCCCTCAACCTCGCTTACTGAATAGCATGTTCCCAAATCAGTACGACAAGACCTGCCCGTTATGCAAGCAGCTCGGTACTCTTCACCACATGATAGGAGAGTGCGACGTCAGCCCAAAACACCCACCCCTCATCAGCAACTCCTCCACTAAGAACCCCACCCTTACCCCTAGCGAGCGATGGGAGATATTGCTGTCCAGCCCCGTCTTGGAGGATAAGCTACGGCTGGTTACCAGGGGCCAGGTGGCGAAGGCAGCATATGGAATCCTGTGAAGGGGGATCCACTCTCATTCAGCGCGTTTAGCGCTGACATGGTGTGCAATTAAAGTTATTCCTTTCTTCCTCCCACGTCGTCTACCAAGTGATGAAAATCCCGCAGTGCCCACTAAACCCCTTTACATAGCATTTGTAGACTACGAGAAAACGTTTGATTCCATACTCACCGCAGTCATGCTGGAAGCACTAAAAGACCAGGGAATAGAGGGGACCTACCTAAGACTTCTAGAAGACATATAGAAGGAATGCACGGGCAGAATAACCCTCGACAAGCAAAGTGAAAAATTTCTAATCCGAAATAGAGTAATACAGGGAAATACCAGCTCTCCAGAACGCTTCACAGCATGTCAGGAGGGGGGGGGGGCTATTTAGAAAAATTGACTGGGAACACATAGGAGTAAGCGTAAACGAGGAATACTTGAGTTATCTTAGGTTTGCGCATGGCATAGTCTTGTGCAGAACACATATCAACAATGCTTGGGGAACTACAGTTAGAAAGCACGGCCGTAAGGCTAAAATAATTAAGAATGAATATAAAGTAATAAGACATAACAATGCCCAGAACGTGTGCTTCAGCTTACAAAACGAAACGTTAGGAGAAGTAAAACGATATAACTACCTCGGGCAGATCGTTAGTGCTGACCCCAACCACGACAGAGAAATCGCGGGCAGAATAGGCATGGGTTGGGGAACACCCGTCAGGCACTCAAAAATAATGAGAAGTATGGTACCTCTGTCACTCAGAAGGAACATTTAGTGTCATTGTGTACTGCCGGTGATGACATACTGTGCTGTTAATTGGGGCCTTGTAAAACAACCAGACAGCAAGCTTAGGTCGGCTCAAATGAACCATGAACGAATTGCGTTAATAACACTCAGGGACAAGAAACCAACTGCCTGGATCACAGAACAAAGTAGGATTGACGATATTATACTTCGAATAAAAAAAATGAAGTTGGGGTGGCCATGTTGTGAAACGAACGGACAACCAATAGACAGTGAGCATAACTGAGTGGATACCATGCGATGGGTCTAGAGAAGGTAAGACCATTAATCCGATGGAGGGATGAAATACGGAACGCCGGAAGTAAACTGTGCAACCGAGCAGCACAGGACAGGAGCGGTTGGAGGTCATGGGGAGAGGAATTCGCCTTCCAGGGGACCTGAGCAGGCTAATGATGATGATGAGCACTACTCATGCCCATTTTGTGGCTTGTTAAAGCCATGTGAATTTTCAGTTTTAAGAAGAAAAATAATGTCGCTGGCAGACAAGTTGTTTCCCCTAATGAGACAGCCACACTTAAAGTTGCAGACGTTAGTGCAAGTACAGAAGGGTCAATGCTTCATTTTTCTGTATTTATTTTTGCCGTGGCTGGAAATGTGGACTGCCTTGCGATGTTTCGAAAGTTCCCGAGCGCTGCAACACTTACGCAGAAACACTTACGCTTCAGATGACCGCGAAACTATGAATGTTTGCTTGTTCATTAACTCCCTCTGACCAATTGCGTATTTCTTTGTACTTTACCACCATTTTGTTCGTTGTGTATGCGAAATATTAGTTTGTCTAGTTGAGTCACGCTAGCCAAAATGCAGATGTACTCCTATAACGAGACAGCAAAACTTCGGTGAATGCTGAAAAGAGCGAATGCTTATAAAATTTCCGGTCACGGCGGTCGCTTTTCTGGTGGAGGCGAAAAGCAAAAACGCCCGTGTGGTCGAGATTGTGGAGGACGGTAATGATCCTCAGGTGGCTAAAATTATTCCGAAGCCCTCCACTACGGCGGGCCTGATCGCCCGTGAAGCGTCTGCGCGTTATACACCAGAAAAAGCATAGTTACAAACCCGATAGGTAACAATCTCTTCGTTGCAATAGATATGACAGTTGCAGTAGAAAAATATCGCTGGCTGTATATACATACTTACTTGAAGCGCCATTGCCGACAGCGAGTGCATTACCAGCTGCGAAAAAAATGCAGGTATATTAGGAGTATGGTCAAGAAATATTCTTTCGAACGCAATCCTTACAATGCGAATGAAAAACTGTCAGATATTTCTAACAACTGTGGAGGTGGGGTTCAGCGTTGTAAGACCGACTGATGTTTCATCCGTGCTCTGTTTTTTATTGCGACACGATGAAGCGGCTCATAGGAGGAAACGCCGGCGTACCTTTAACTTACAAGTTCCCTTCCCTACAACCTGAAAGATAAAGCCCAATGGCGAAGACTGATTCCACGGCATGTTTTTTATAAAAAAAAAACAAATAGAGTCAGCAGTCTTTGTAACTCGGTAAGTGAAACAGAAACAACACACCAAAAAAGAAGCGAAAACCCGCAGTGGTGAAGGCACCTTCAGGCGTCGCCGAGAGAGGGCGCTACGAAATAGATTCTGAACCGTCGCAAAAATAGAGCTCGTCGCTATGTGTTCTCAACATTTCACTCCCTCGGCCTCACCTGCTTCGACATGCGCAGGCTTGAAATGCGGCCGAAAATTTGCAGGAACATATGAATTCAGTGGACAAATTTTGACAGCTGTTTTTAGAAATTGGACGCCATAAAAAGCACGACAAATACGACGCCACAAGAAAGAACACTTACATAGGCATGGTGAAGGGTCGAGTGATTTTCCTTTGTAAATGCTGTTTCTTGTGCCTCCGTTTTCTGCTATTTCTTGTGCCCAAATAAATGCGGAGGAAGGAGCCAAGTGAGCGGATGAAGCTCCCGAGGGTGTTGTTAATGCGCTAACAATGAGGAGAGAGAAATTGACAGGTGCGAAACTTATCAAGCGTCGGGAAGACGAGGCGCTGTGCAGACGTGGACCCAAAGCGAGACATCCTATGCTCGAGGAAAAAGGGAAATGTTTAAAAATTTCTAACGCCACAAGTAGGGCTCACGTGTCCTGACATGATTCAATTATGAGTTTACAGGGGGCTTTTAGAACGATTGAAAACACGATGGTGCTTCAAACTAGGTGAGTGTGGCCATGTTGCCGTTACTAAAATTTTGGTGCTTGCCAAAAAAGTAGTATTCTTCATAATATTACACCGTTACCATCGTGTACCCTACGTGTACATTGCAGTGCGTTGAAGTGCGTTTTGTATACTACGTTCCTTTGAAGTACTGTCACAATGGTAAACAGTAGCTCAAGTTTGCACGAAAGAATCGTTGAAATGTAGAGAGTATGCAAGCTTGCAAGTTTTTGTATGCTCTGCGTAGCACTTAACGCACCACACAACCGCAGCTGTGAAGTGCACCTCTGGAATTGAGGACGAGTATGTACCAAAGCCGTGCCACGTACCTAACAGGGAAAGTGCAAGCGAAGACAGGAACAACGCCGTCATTAGGTGCCTGACGGGGCGGAACTCTTCGACGGGGGCTTAAGTTTGGAAGCGCGTTTCCATACGAATAGGCTTTAAAATGTTATCGCTTGAGTGAAGTGTTGAAAAAAGTAGATTTTAGGGTTGTTTCGCAGCCTGGATATGAAAAGGCTACGAAAGAGGCATCGAAATTGCTCTGCCGAGTCCGGATCAACTGACACACGTCACCGAAAACAGACTTTTCTGACAGGCATTGAGAAGCGAGGGTAGAAAATCCATCACTCAAGCGTGCATTTTGTATAGCTTGCTGGGCGGGTAGCTTACTGCAGCCCTCTGTGCGACTGAAATAGTTCAAGGCGTTTCCCACCCGTTAGGTAAATAACAAAACCATTGTACTGAATCTCCCACCTTGAAAGAGGGTGCGTTAATGTCTGTGTTGCTTGACGTCACCAATTTTACTCCGAATTGGTAGGTACATTTTGACGCGAAAAATGAGTATTCTATAAATTTCGCCCGAGTTTATTTGAATCGCCTATTGTGCGCAAATCCAGCTCTTCTCAATAGATACATGCAGCTGCAGAAACTTTGAGGGAGCTTTGTAGCGGTCCGAAATGATATTCTGTGCAATGAACGTGCAAACAAGAATAGACAACACCAAGAATAGCTCATAACGCGCGATGGTAACTGCTCAATTATTGTGAAAGACGGCTAAAATCTAACCGATAAACAATGCAGGGCTATATATAGTGTTTAACGAATGCGTAAGAACATTGTACATGACTGCAGGTGATGGCGGCCCTTGTATACCCTCAAACGGAGGCAATCTGGAGGGTACAAGTATTATAAGGTCTCTATACTGCACTGCAACAAAAGGGCATGCACGACAGAAAAGTACCGTCAATACAGCATGTCGTTAAAATAGCATTCGACAAAAGAGAACGCGGCGAAAGAGCACAGCGTCAAAATAGCGAAGGGTCAAAACAGCACGCGACAAAAGCGAAGGCTGCAAGAGCAAAGAACTGAAGTAGTTCCGCGGTTTTCTCACAGACTGTGATTCTTACTGAGCAATCTGCGCAAGATATTTTGATTGCAGCATATTAACAGAAATAACCGTTTAGCTGCATTTTACGCTGTTACATTTTATTTTGGGCCGCAAAAATTTGCACGAATTGAACGAAAATATTATCGAATATTGCTCTTTCAGTCACAATGCTCTTCGTTCTGCGTGAAGGGTCGAAAGCATTTTTTTAAAACAGATTCTGATGAATGCGACTTTGTTATATATTTATGCCTTCTGTCAATATTTTATCCCGCCTTAAGTTTGCAAGTCTTCGTAAATGCAGTTTGATGTTCATAAATTTGATGTTCAGTGACAGCGGTCCTGCAATACACATTGCTGTAGTGATACGATGGTCATTCGACGAAACCTGTGGTGGAATTCTGAGATATGGCCGTTTGGAAAACGTCCGCTTCACGTCTATTTCACTAGTGACGTATTTGCATTTACGCGGCCCGTGACCAATGGATGCGCTGCATCACATTAGGCCATCTGCTTTTATCCAATCAGGGCTGGCTAGAAACGGACACCCCGAAACGGGTATGAAATGGACAAAACTAAGAATTACACCCATGTTCGACAAGCCAAATTTCATGCAGCGCACTTTTGATAATTTCAGGCGTCGGCATCATCCAACGCCAACCCACGCGTCCGGCGCCAACAGAAAACAACAATTGATGCCGAAAAAAGTAGGCTGAGGTCAGTGAGCATGAGAAAGCGGACCGTTGCTTCCTGGTTTCCAGTGCACTTCGAGGTTTTGGGCCAGGTTTAATCAGATTGACGCGCCACTCCATTCCCCAAAAAACAACCATTTGTTCCTCTAGCGCCAGTCGGCGGCCTCGAGACAAATTCAACCAAGCTAATTGTGTTCAGAAGCTGAAGGCATTCATTATTACCATGTATGGTATTACCCAGAAATTTTATTGTCGCCTTCACACTGTAAGGACGTGCTACATTTCGTACGGTCGCTGGCGATTTTCTGTCTTCACCGGTCATGCGGCCAGAGCCCTGGGCTATGGCTTGTCTAGATAGGCTCTCTGTGCTGCGTGCGGCAGTCGAGCGCAAGCTCCTGCCCACCGGTGCCCGTTCATCGGCTTCAGTCGTTGCCCAGCAATCTTCGAGGTTAAGAATCGCTATGTACGGCGCTCAGCGCCACTTCATAAGCTTGTCTCATCTCTTTAATGTTCACGCGAAGACTCAGCCCCCGGATCCAGAGAGACGCTGGACCAATCTTTGTGGCTTGTTTTGCGCTCGGTGGTTCCAAGCACTGTGAGAAAACCTCCTACTTTTTCATCCCTTTATAACCTTTCCATTACTCCACCCCTATTCTGTGTTCTGCCCTGTATTCCCATCCTCTCACTGCGTTGAATGGTAATGAGCGCTTAGCTGCGCTCAATAACACCCTCAAAGCACTTACTTTCGTCTGCATAGCTAATTGAGTCTTGAAGAGCAGAGGTGCGCTGGCTGACACGAAAACGTAGGACAGGGTGAATTACACAAAGACAGACGAGATGAGGCGCAAACTATGAGCTGTTAGTATCGTTGGAAGGGGGCGGTTATATATGGTGGGCATGAAAAACACACAGGAAAAAAATAACAATAAAGCGCAACACGTGACATGATATATATTCCTCCCTTAGGTAACCTGTATTTTACGCGTCGAAAGCCGGATTGAAGGGGCGCTAATGCAATCTCCCTCCACTCCTCACAACATTGCATATGCTTCGTAGATCTCGCGGGTAATCGTGTTTTTGGAGCGGAACAAGATGGGTGCCCCCTCAAAATCGGGCGAACAACTCTTATCGCAACTCTTAACATGCGCGACCAAATTTCCATTTACCGCAAGTTGCCCGCAAGCATTCTGATGTTACCGTAATCTGTCGTTGAGACAGCGGCCTGATTGTCCCACGAAAGACCTACCACAGGAGAGGGGTATCTTGTATAGAATACCCTCTGCGCAGTTGACGAACGGGCGCCTGTGCCGTGTGCCACATTCGAAAGGTTTTTCGTCTTCTGATTTGCAGTCTTGCACAGTCCCTTTAGTTTTAACGGGGCGGAAAATACCACTGGAATATTATGTTTGCGCCCACTTTCTTAAAGATGATCCCACAACAATTTACCCACTCCCAAGCCTTGCTGAACCTAATTGAGTCTGTTTCGCTATCCCTCACAATGCAGATATCTCAAATTCCAGTTTATGCGAGGCGGGCTTGGCCTGCGTCGAGATCGTGGATGTGCGATAGATTTTCGAGAGTCAAACAAAGAACGTTGGCTGCATTTGTTTGGCTCGTCCGCGAGATCGGTGCTTGAGAAAATGAATGATTTATCTCGGCGAGAATTTTTAAAATTCCGAGAAACTAAACCCACTTGACAATTCCCGCAGGCGACCTAGCTTCGCTGCAAAACTCTAGACAGCGTTTCAGTGTGTTTAATTAGTGTGATCGGGAAGTGCGTGACATCTGACTTGCATCCAGAAGGTCGGTGGGTTTAGCGTCACCTGAAGTTTCTTTTGTGTGAAAACTGGATAAATGTTTGTGGTTCTTGTTTTACCGAGATATTTGCCTGTTTTCGGGATTTTGTTCAACCGACGCGTGAGGTTCGAGTGAAACCTCAACAGAAAGTCGCCACTGCACCTAGTTTGTCACTTTTAACAGACGAAGCAGTCGGTACACAAGTGACTGGCTCGATGAAGTTCACTGCGTGGAACAGAAACAAACCGCATCTAACAATTTATTTTTGGCCTCCGCACTTTTCAAAGTCTACGCGTACATATAGCACTGTATGCAATGTGGTGTTCTAAGATATATTTTCTGTATACGCGTACCTAGTATAATAAACCCGGTCATTTACGTCATGTTGTCTTTATTGGTCAGATAAAATGTACAACGCTTTTAAAGGAACAGAAAGGCTGAATAACGCCTTGCTTAACTACCACATTTTCACAACAATCACATCTAACTACCACATCTTTACATCGTCACAGATATCTCGGCTTTTATTGGATGACTCACGAAGCCATAGTAGTTTCTCTAAAATAAACAATTAAGGAGGCATTTCTCCCCGCCGTCTGTCTTCCACTTCTTTTCGTGAAGTTTCAAGCAGGTTACAAGGGGCCCAGAGCGAGCCGAGCCGTAGTTTATCCATCGTTGACATCGTCCCGAATGCCTGTTCCCATTGGCTTTTCTTTTGTCTCAGTTGATCATAAGGTGTATATGGAACACCAACTTTGTGATGTGGCTTGCAGGAAAATTTCCGTTTCTGTTACCAGGCTTAACACTGTATGGCCGGGGCGTGGGGGCGCCGCTGAAACTTTTAAATTAAAATGCACAGGACATGCTGCCACCTGGGAGCAGGTGTTTAAAATGCAGGTTCAGTTGAGCAAGTAAATTGATGGCCGTCTCGTTTCAAGTCAATTGCACTAATAATATCTGATTTCACTACAGGCTGATGCGTATATATGAGCTAGCGATGAGGAAATACCGGCCCTGGTGTTCACTCGCATGCACGCGTCTTTTGAGAGCTCTGGAACGCCAGGAGAAATATTTAAACGAAATCTGAACTGAAACGAAGCTGGGGTATGACATCGCATATCATTTGATAATGTCGGGTAATGAGGTATGTGTCTTTTAAAAAGCGTATGACATACAAACGCTCCCTTACAAAGTTCTGACATTTACATGTTTCAGCTGCATCAGTGTTTGTTTCTGTCAAACGCAAGCAAACCTGCAAGCGCCACCAATCCCAGTTCATCATGCATTAGCAATATACAGTGTCTTAAATTGTAGTGAGCGAAAGTGATTTTGCACGTTTGACATATCTGTGTTAATAAGCAAGTGCTGGTGCGGCGAGTTCGTTATTCGTGTCCACAAGTGTACCGGAATAGGCAGCCCCATTCCATTCCCATTCCATTCCGTGGAACTAAAACTATCCGCATCTCCGTTTATTTCAATTCGTTGGAATGCCAAATTTGACTCATTCACATTCCTGGAATGGTCGCAACTTTAATTCCATTACTTCGATTCCTCAACCTAAAAACTACCTCTTATAGTGGCCGTATCAAATCACGTATGAATACAACTTGGGGGTGACGTGACAAAATACATTGGGAACTGAAATAAATTAGCATATATTGTTAATTCCACAAGCTACGTGTAGCACTGTGGGAGCTACTTTGTTGTCAACCGTCCGCCCACGCAGCAGGCCTAACTCACCGCTAAGGGGGCCTTGAAAGGACATTTCCTTCTGCCCTCTCGGCAGGTGGAAGTGCAAGGCCCTGGAGCCTTTTGTCGCTTCCTTCAGGGTGAGTTAGGGGCCTTCAGCGTGCGGACTCTTGACAACCATGTAGCCTCCACAGTGCTGCACGTAGCTTGTGGTATGAACTATAGATGATATTCACATAAACGTTTAGCGGCCGATCTCTTTTCTTGGCAACGCTGAAAACCTCCATGACCTTGCCCACGTTGTCGGCGCATGTATCCGCATTTCCCAGTAAAGTAATAACAGGCCCCGGCATCCGTCGCATGCGTCGTTACCACCAGACTCCCGGCCATGGCGTCACAGTCAGCAGATATGAATAATAGCAGTGACATCGTGTGGTGATGCTCTTCTTGTCATACAGACCTCTGCATCCCCACTGAACAGTGGCGCCGCGGTTACACCGTGTTCGCAGCGCAGTTGCCTGAAAACGCGTGTATGGAATCATGTGCGCCTGCACCTTGCCCACGGGAGAGTCGTTCAGAACAAAAGCGGAATAATGCTTCCGAAGAAATTGTGGATTCTCACGCGCACTCCTGTTGAGATACGGCAGCACTGTAACAATGCACGCTAACGTTGGGGCGTGCGCTGTTAGCTGGGAGTCTAGCAACATTTATCGGGAAGCGACCGAAAAAAATAGCGCTCGCCGACAGGTAAGCAGTCAGGGGCCGATATCAAAACGCCATACCTGTCAGTCAGCTGACATCTGCCGATGACTCATGTCTTGCGATAGATAGGCCGTAGGACGCTGCGTGAAGCAGGAGTTAACGTCGAGTTAATGCTTTTGAACTCGCTGGGATACCTTATGCGTGCTCCACCATGCCGAGCCTGCACGTTCCCGTTGCTAGGTGACACGCCTGGTTACTGGCATGCGTGCAACGCCAGTGAATACAACCTATACGTCGTCAAAGCTGAGGGATGGTAGCGGCTTGGTGACAGGTCGTGCAGAACCACCGCCTTTCTAATTCACGAATGGCCAGTATTCCCGATTCTTATTAAAGATGACAATCGTTCTCTGCCTACTTAAACCGGAAACCTTTTGTCCGCCTGCAAATGTCCGCCAGCAAATGTCTGTCTGTCTGTCTGTCTGTCTGTCTGTCTGTCTGTCTGTCTGTCTGTCTGTCTGTCTGTTCTTCGATTCAGCCACTCGGCGAAAAGTTAAAAGAATTCTTGAGCGGAGTATATATAGAAAACAATAGCTAAACCACTAAACCTAGGAACACCCTTGATACTTATCAACATTTTTCAGGAAAAAGAAAACGTTAGGCACATTCGAAACAACACACCACTACACCACTGGAACGATCGGTGTTCTTTTAATTGAAAAAAAAACGGGCTGCTGGATTTTTGCAGTAGCAAACAAAAAAACCCCGGTTGAAAACAACTTCAAAACACAAAAACACAAAAGCGCGCGCGCGCGAGCCTAGACCTCGCCGGGGCACCCAAGAAGTCCAAGAGTAACGAAAGGGCGATGTATGCGGCGCCCGAGAAGTGAACGCAAATCGACTTGAGCACCCCTCCACCGTGTTTATTCAGGGATTCACAGGGGACGGGAAGAGCGGGGGGGGGGGGGCGGGAAAGTGATGGCAGACATTGACATGGTAGAGGCGGCAGAAAACTATCGTCTTTCGAGGACATTTGCATGCAGCAATGTCAGCATATAGGCGGCTAATTTTTATATTACAGTGAAGCTTTAGTGTCGTCACTGCAGCTATTTTGCGGCAACGCACCCTGAAAAAAGCCAACTTTCTCTGACGATGATGATGAATAATCCTCGATGAAGTGAAAGGAACAAACGCTTCCCATAACCGGAATTGAATCTGGGTCCCTCGTGTTGCGAAGCCGGCATCTATCCGATTGCTCCATTTCACGATTGTCGAAGTGGACGCCAAGCAGCAGGTACCGATTCGCGCAGTGCGCCCCTAACCCAAACGTTATGCATACGGAATCCACACCCGAGAGTTGCTGTGGGTAGCACATACTCACATTGTGGGACTGGAAAACAAAAGAAACTACCACGGGAAGGCTTCGCGTTCGACCATCGTCGTCGTTAGAGAGAGGGGTGCGAGATTCTTTTCATGTTGAGCATGTTGTAATGACTCTCTCTTGCGCGACGCTAGAGGACGAATACATTACTGTCTGCTTTTTTTGTTTTGCCCAGCCTGTCACGTGTACCGCACGTCAGCGCATAAAATCGCGGTAGCAAACTCACAAGCATGTCGCCCATACCTTGCTCGCATCTACACGTACTTGTTATCGTAAGCGTTGTAGAGCACTAGGGAGAATTGCTAGCGTGCCATTGCGAGGGGCTGTAGGGTGGCGTCACAAAACAGTGAAACATTCATCGCATGACAGTCGCCACGTGCTCCACATTAACCTCACTTCGCTTGTTGATTTCCCTGGCATCAGCTCAACACTGCCCCTTCAATATAGGACATTATTTAACGCCACGCGTTGTACCCGACACAAGTTGGTCATTTTTCAGCGTGTGTCTCCGAGACATTCGTTTAGTTTGGACCTCGGTGCTAAATGAATGATTCACAGGTAACCGGCTAGTGCACGTGGCTTCTCGGGAGTGTCTCTCACATCCTGCCATAGCTTCTGTTAAGAAATAAAGAAGCGCAGGATGGGGGCGACAGTAGGAGGAGAGGAAGAGAGGATCGGGGGGCGCTCACTGCCTCGCTAATCGACTCGATCACCACATTGAAAGCAGACGCTGGTCTTCTTTCGCTACACAATTTCTGGTGCCGAAACCCGGGAAACGACACACGAGCTGACCCACGTTTGACGGCGCACCAGATCCGAGGCGTGTTAGGCTTGGATACCTTCGTACTGCTTTATCTTGGAAGCCTTGCCCTCGATCGCCGCCACTTTCGGCTCCTGCCGAAGCTGCCCTCATACCCTAGGTAACCGAAACCCCCGCGGTTCGCTCCCGCTACTGGTGCCGTGCACGCTCTTCGCATTCACCGAGACGTCCTGCGAGCAACCGTCTCCAGGTCCATGACAGCCCTCGACGCCTTGCTTCGGAGCCAGGCAGCAACGGCTCTTGGCTGACAAAATGACCTCGACCTCATCTTGTATGACCAGGTGAGCCTTCACAAACTTCATGCTCAAGTGTAAGAGAACCTGATGGGTGAAGAATTTGATGCTGACGTTTTGGGAGCGATCGATTAAGAGAAACGTATCTGCGTCTTACGAACGCGCGTACGCTTCTCTGCGAGTCACGAATCTTCCGCAAGCCCCGTCCTTCAACCTTAGGCGGCCCTGTTTGCTGCCCGTATCACAACCACGACTATTTGCTCGCTTCCCGAGGAGGCCCGGCGACCAATGGTCCCGGGTGACGTGCCGCCCTTCAGGGAAAGGACTGATGCGCGGGTAGTAGAACAGGACAACGACGACGGAGGCGCTGTGGACTTTAAGGATGCCAAGCAAGACCCCGAGGGGCTCAGCCCGGGAGAGCAGCTCCAGCGACCGCGCAACCATGGTGTTTCCGTGATCACCGTTTGAAGAAGTCTCAAGGACACTCCCGGCACCTCGGCGTCGCTGACGCGACTATCGTCTCGGAGACAGCTCAACGACCCTGCCTTGACTCAAGCTTTGCAGACAAGCTTCAGACTTCAGCTTTGGAGACGTGTCAGTGGCTCCAGACGGACGGTGGTGTTACAGACGCAATTATCACTCCGAAGACGTAAATATAGCTCCTCCACAGCCCTCGCATCGATGACTGGACTTGCGCTCCGGACACGTCTGACCGGCCCTGCCATGAACTTGGAATCACCGATTCGACTCCCGCTTTCGAGGCGTCCCTGCGGTCCTGTTGCGACCGTTTTGTTGGCTGCGCAGCTGTCGTTTCTGCAACATTTAATCAGCCCTGATACGATTGGAAGAAAGTTTTGTTGGATCCGGCAATAAAAACGCAATTCGTGCAGAAGGTGGACCCGCTACAGTGGATAACTAAGAGCCTGCTTCTCCGGTGCTCCATAAGCGAGCTTCGACGGCGGGAGCGAGCTTCTGCCGCGCTCGTTTAAGCCCGGTGGGGAGGCATTCTCGCGGTGAAGCAGAACAAAAGCTTCGATGGTGACTGTGACTACCCCATCTTCTACAAACACAGGTCGATACTGGACATGCCTTTCTACACTCTTTATGGGTCCGACGAGAGGGGAGTCCAGTGTTTCGCAGAGAAACCGGGTGTGCTCCTGGAACACACCCCCATTACTTCACGGAAGGCGTATTAGACGTGGACGCAACGATAATGCCACTACGCTCGCCACATGATCTCTGCAAATTTGACCGACCGGATCAGCTGTTCCCATTCGATCCCGGTGGCCGCCTTGACAAAGCTGTTTACAGAAATCGACGGCACCGAAATACCCAGCCAAATATGCTTCACTGGATCCCCGAGCCAGCCTGCTGCAGTGAAATCATGCTCCGCTACGGAAGCCGAAGAACTGGTCGTAGTGGGGCCGGGACTTCACCATACCCGTGCAGCTGCAAGCTAGCTGCTAACCAACTTGGGGGCGGCGGGAGTATGTGAGGAAATAAATATTCGCAGGCAGAGGGGACAGTAGGAGGAGAGAAAGAGGGGGATCGGGGTGCGCTCACTGCCTATCCAATCGACTCGATAACCACATTGCAAGCAAGCAGACGCTGGTCTTCTTTCGCTACAGCTTCTTCGGAGCCATCCTACAGCACTGAAAAGTACTCCGCCAAGCAAAGATGCTTAGTCGCCAACGCAACCAGGACCTACGTACCTGTTTCGTAACAACTCTAAAACGTCTTCCCAAAAAAACAAGTTATTGCAAAAAGATCTATGCTAACTCTGCTAGATCAAGAGCCAGATTTGTAGAGTATCCCAACTGACGATCGACACTGCCTGTCTAAAAAATATAGCCTATTCCATTCCCATTCTGTTCCGGATAAATAAAAATTACATCATCTCCCCGAAGGGAACTATGTGGTGATGCAAAGCAGAATTGTTGGCGTCCATTCAGCTCATCGGACGGTGCAGCGTGTCTCAACCGAAGCAGCAACTGAGGAAGCGGTGCGCGGACCGGGTTTATTACATACAGCAGATGGACTAAAGAGGAGGAGACGAGAGAGGAGACGCGCATGCGCGCTTATCGCACAGCTGGCGTGTTGCCGTTATGTTGAGTGATCTGGTGTTTAGTAACGCCAGAGGGAATTCGACGTCCGGGCCCACACCGGTGGCAAAGGCACGCAAGTACTGTTGTGTTACGCTGACTAGGCGGTGGTGCTCGAGGCGCCGAAACTCGTCCATCATGTTCTTGTCGATGTTGTCGTCTCTGTGGTAGAATCGGTTGTCTCCGTGAGCGTTGGTGAGGTAAGGGTTGTTGATGTTGGTGCACCGGCTGAGAGCAACGTACACGACCTCGTCTCGGCAGCTTTGTCTTCTTCCCCTTCTTCTTCTTCAGTGGTTCCCCTACGGGAAGATGACGATGGTGGTTGAACGCGAAGCTATCTCGTGATGGATTCTTCGGTTGGCCAGTCCCTAGGGGCATCCTGCAACAATCATCATCAGAGGCGCTGCGGACGGGGCACGGATGCGGGGCATTCACCCGAGCAAGAGACGCTAACATCCTCCTGTAAAGTTTTCAGGTCGTCGTTTCCGTTGACGTTCAGCTTCGCGTGCCTTCGTTGTATCAGTAGCTTCTTGACGTTGTTTGAATGAGTCAAGGAGAGAAGGCTTGTTCGTAGCACTTGCTCCTCTCTCGGTTTTGTAGCGCAGTGGGAAGAGCGCCGCGTACCTCCCGTTGCGGCCAGAGAGTCGTGGGATCGAAAACGGGCACCGCTAACTATTTCGTTTTTTTATAGTGTAGGGGGAGAGGTGCGAACAACGGACGGACGCCGGACATAGCCCAGCAAGAGATGATTTGCATCTAAAAGGCGCCCAATTCCATTCCCATTCTCTTCTAAAATACGGGGTCGCCATTCCTTTCCCATTTCATTCCCTGGTTCGCGAAAAGGTGGAATGAATTCCGGAGACCTTTACATTTCGGAGTTGTAACACCGCAACACGGGTCCACGAGCAACGAGGCTGCAAAACTTCTGAATCGCTCAACGGCGAAGACCCACACATGCTTCCTTGTTGCCTTTCACAGTTTGCTTAAAAGGTCTCACGCCTGCTAACTGTGGGTACTTGACAAGTGTGACCTGACGGGATTTTTCAACAGCGAATTTGGTCGCTGTTGACAACATGGACGTATATTCAATCACCGCCCTGGTGGCCATTTTTCCAACCTAGACGAACAACGAAAAAGTCGTTGCTTCACCACTTCGAAGCATTTCAAACATTGTCAGGTGGTTTGAACTATTCTGCAGCCCCCGTATCCGGGTGGCTCAGGGCAGAAGTCTTATTTCAGGGTGTCAAACACGACGACATTTTTTGCCGACGGGGGTTTCCGTGAACAAAACAAAAGCAAAGGTCACAAACGCGGCTGCAAATGATTCCCCGCAAATTTTCTACGGAGATACATTCAAGCTGTTTTTGATAGTTTGTGGGCATCGCGACTATCACGCGAACCCCCCCTTTCTAGCCAGACTTCCATCGCGGCCGGCGTTGCACAGCGCTCCTCGCTCGCACGATGGGAGCGGGCGAACAACCGTAGGGTTTGTTGTTGCCGGGGTGGAGTGGACCCTTTTCCCTTCTGCCTTACCCGAGAACCTGTGCTTGCTCCGCACTATTGCCACCGTTCGGCGAAATCTGCTAGAATGTAGCATGACGAGGGGACACCTCTTGTCTTGGGGATACGGTAGCACGCGGACGTTTTGGCGCATTGGTCTGGACCTGGGGAACGCGCCACAAAAAGACGCTTCCGGGGGAGCTCAGAGACTGCACCAACGCTCGCACGCGCGGCGCCCCGCAGCTCCGGTATACCATTGGTGATTCGAACCATCTCGATCTCTAGCACTGTTTAATGCCTCGCTCCCAACGTTACCGTTATGGCCTACGATTAGACTGTATGCAGTGTATTTGATTTGCACATTGCAATAAATGCTGCCATTGGAGTTTTGCCCTTAGTCGCCTCCTGCCTTTGACTGCCTTCGCAAACAACGGACCCGTCCGCAGCCGGCGCTCTCAAGGCATGTTCGCTGAGCGCGATGGCTGCGGGGTGGGGACTAACTAGTGTCTGAAATGTTGAATCCCACAACTTTCAGCCACAAATACCAACAAAACAAAGTAAATTTTGCTCTCGAAGGCCTTTTCTTTGTCGGACGTTTTTCACTACCCAGAGTGTCATCGCTGCCAAGGTAGCGAGCACCGTGGTGCCTGCATGGTATAACTTCTACGTTTTGAAAGATGCGCAGAAGAGAGAAGTTCGTGTTTGTTAACGCAGCCATACTGCGACAATACATATCACCCGGAAATTTTGGCCGTGTTACGGACTTTCTCCATCTGCAAGAAACTGTATCCTCGACTTCGCAGGCACTAGCTATTTCTTCTTCGACAAAAAAGAAGAAAACAGTACGCCGGTAATGTAGAGATGGCACATGCAGAAATGCAGACCGGTGCGGCACTGACCAATTTGAATCGTCGTCATTGTTTCTACTTTGTTGTGTTGTTCTGTCTGTTTACGCGGTGCTTTGTTTTCGGTTGTGCACATTTACTGAGTAGCTCAACTCCTAATTCTGCTGCTATAGGTGGTATTCACTAAAAAGATTAGGGGCCGATTTCTTCGCTTGGAAACACTGAAAACCGCCATGACCGTGGCCACTGTGCTTGCGCATACGCTTTGCGCCCGCATCTCGCAGAAGAAAAAAACAGCAGCGTACATCGCCTGCCGCGTTTGAACCCAATTCTGGGCGGTGGCGTCAACAAGTATATTATTACTTGCACTCAAATTATGTGATGGCTTTCTACTTTCCCTCGAGCACTTCGCAATCCGTCGTCTAGGCCGTGGCGTCAACAGATATGAATAAGAGCAACGACATTTTGATATGATGCCAGGATAGAACAGAGAAAAGTAAACACTGGAAAGGCGAGGAAAGAGTAGAGAAGAGTAGATGCACTGCGGTTGATCCTGTTGCCCACAACACGCCTCGAACACTGCTGGTCGGCGTCATGCTGCATCCGGGAGGCGAGAAGCCTCAAATGAAACGGTGAAGCGTGGATGCTAGAGAAGTTGCTGTGACGGGCATCGGACTATGCGGCGTTTCCGACTACTTTTGAGTTGGCTCGATTGGAGTGTAGCCGACAGACGGGTGCCGAAGAGTGGGAGGTGGCACTCGACGGCCCACACCAGCAGGGCGAATGCCGGGCAACATCCAAATCTAGGGCGACGGCCCGCATATACAACAGTCCACTGAAACAAAGTTCTTCCGAGAGCGCCCGACGGCGAAAACAACGCTGCGCGATATCCTCTGGCTCCGTAATCGAATACGCGCGGAACCACGTGAGAGCTGAGGTCGCGTTCCGCCGTGCAGAGGAACACTTGTGGTACCTCACTTAGAGTGAAAGGAATAAACCCACATTTATCCACAAGGGAATGCTTTTTTATCTTGGTGGAACGGCCGGATGCATGTGTCTCCATGATGGTGGCCGCGAGTCGCGTTGGTAAGGCGACACACACGGTTGCCGGCATGCGCGCCATTCTACTGAATACAACCTATTGACGGCGAGGCCCACCACTGCAAAGGTTTGTCACTTGTAGGATTTCCCAGATCCCCGATACTATCTTGCTGCGCAGTTGCCTTGCAGCGCGTGACGCCTCCTTGACGACACGCTTTTTAAGTGTCGTGTTATTTCGCGTTATTTCTTGGCGTTTGAAGTTGATTTGCGGTAAGTGAGGAGTACTTTGGCCACCTGGTGACTTTATAGGGTACTATCTTGCCTTCAAATAACGTGAGAATGAGGGTGTAATGCTCGGTGCCGCATTCCTGGACGTATGTGACTTAACAAGGTGTCAGCGTTTATATTTACCCCAAGTGTAAAAAAAGCGCGGAATGCTTCGTTAGCAACGCCGAAAATGGGAAAAAATGCCAGCGCAACCTCACGGGTCTGCAGCAGCACTTTCGTGACTAGGATTTCGGGTATGCCGCCGCCGCCAAGATGTTAGGTAAGTGCTCGCCAATCTTCCCGGCCGCGAATCGCGGACGTTCATCACTCATGTGACTAACAAAAGCTGTCTCGTGGCAGGCTGGAAAAATCGCGGACTTACACCCGAAGCTGTGCCGTACGTTAATCTCCGTGTGCGCCCTTTGGGCCGCAGAGCGTAGTCCAAACCGGGCGCAAAACACGGGTAACTGAGTGGCTAACTTACTTTACCAAATTTAGAGTGACAACAAAGATAACGAGCGCCCGTCTACCCATCCGTTTTCCTTTTTTCCGCTCTCCTAACAAAAACAAGAAAAGGCGTTCTATTTTATTACGATATACATCATATTTCTGTAACTCACCGAAATTACGTGAGCAAGCCCAAGTGGTCTCGTTCACAAATGCATTAAGAGCGACTAGCAGAGCTGGCTTGCAGAATAAGTTAAACGCATGGTGATACGTGATATCTAGAGAGAGAAAATGACAGCTTACGCAGTACTCATGCCGATGGTGCACTTTCCACATCTAAATGTCACCCTACCGAATTTTTATGCTTCTTCGAAATAATTTTCATCACATGGGGAAGTTGTTTATTTCTTAGTAATACACACAGTAAACGGTATGATTGAGTTTTGTTGAAGTGCTCTTTTTGGGGTTAGTCGTGCTACGTTGGTGTTTCCATTTAAGAAACGCATGACTCATATGTTTTTAATTGTTCCTGACAGGAGTTGAAGTTATGGCCTGTAACACCAAATGGGGCTACCGTCTGCATCAATGAGGCCATCACATAGCATGACAATGAGATTGACGGTGACGTTATGCATTCAACAATTTGACGTTTATAATTGAAACATTTGGTGGTAATCTTGCATTTGTACAATAGTGGTACAAATTTGCTCGTGATGCAAGCTAAGGTTACCTTCACTTCCTGAGTGTACATTGTTGCAATGCACAACCTACGTTGATGCGCCCTGTCCGTAACACCCCATATAAATCAAGGCTTGTGGAAGATCGCGTAGACAACACTTTCTTTGCAACCGACATATTTCATTCATTGTTTAGTCGTGTAGCCATTGTTTTACTGTTTGTCACATGCACTCTGAGAAATGGAGACAGTTTGGGTGGAGCATACAGGACTAAACTTAACCACCTTCAGCCTTTTGAAAATGATGTCAATGGTTTTTAATAACTGCCTTTGGCTACTACACTCAGCAAAAGCAAATTATTACCCCCAGACAAAAGAAGGACAACTTACGTTGGACTAACCATCGGACACAGTACATTGATGAGAGGTAGCCGTCTACTGTGTACTGGTTATTCACTCATCCAGTAGACACTAAACTATTATGTTAGCTGCAGGTGCGCTTACCTAAGCGTTTGTGGGCGCGTACAGCTCAATAGCTTTTAGTTTCAGCCTTTCATGCCAAACTCTATTTTCGTGACGGAGTATAATTGATTGTTTGTTGCATAGATATAAGCTATTTCATTGAAATAAATTACTGTAATTAGGCTTAGATGGCCAACAGAAATTTTGATTTCCAGAAGAATCAGTTCATTGCATACGCAAAGACTAAATTTCATAACACGTGCAATTGGTAGTCGTGAGAAAATAACCATCACATGTGCATACCGTGGCGCTACTAGTGAAATACTTTCCATACTAATGGACCCAGCTCCTATATTCCCACAGGACAGATCCCTGGCTGTGGTCTTCCCTAAAGACGCCTTGGACGTGTTTCCCCTGGTTACGCTAAGCCCAGTAGTAGTTCGGATGACCTTGCGGACCATGTTGACCTGAACGCTGTTGAAAATGGAACTGAAGGTAACCCTACAGGCACATTTTTAAATTACACATTTATTGTTTTTGTTAGTGCTTGTTTCAGTAAATACGCCTTGTGTTCTTCAGGTGTCCCTCCTCATGTGATAGCTGTCACCAAAGAAATAGGAGTTAAGTGGACACTTCCAACAGTCAACGTAGCCAGCCTTTGAGCATTTCCATGCTCCAATACAAAAAGGAGCTCAACGTGCTTACTGGACTTCCATGTTTTCTGCTATTATACAACATTTGTGATCTGTACAGGGAAAGTCATTTACTTGCACAGGCAAAAAGCTTTTGCATTTCTAATGAAAGTGCAGTGCTCGTGACTCTGATGAGGCTACGCGACATGTCATTTCCAGTTCTTGCTGTGCTCCTTGGAATCCATCGCACTACTGCTCTCACTCTCACAGACTTAGCCTCCTAGCCGCACTTTTAGCAAAAGCTGTGTGCTGGCTAACCAAGGAGGTTGTTCTAGACAATTTGACCATGCACTTCAAGGACTGCACTATGTGAGGGCAGCCTTAGACGGTACCGAGGTGCAGCTGCAGCGGCCGAAAGGACTGGAGTCTGAGTTGCCGACTTACAACTGGTACAAATGCACTTAAACCGAGAAGTTGTCAGTCTGTGATACACCAGGAGGTCGCATCAGTCATGTAAGTCAAGCATATGGCGGGAGAGCATCGGACTATTTTATAAGAAAGGAGAGCATAATCATGGAGAAGTTTCTCCCATCATTCGACAGCGTGGTGGTGGATAAGGGATTTTTGATTGACCAGCTGTGCCTCGAATACCATGTCGAAATGGTGAGACCACCATACTCGCGGAAAAACAAGCTTTCCAAACCTGACCTTTCCAAAAACCGAAGTATTGCAGCTGCCCATGTGCACGTTGAACGTGCCATTCAGCGCAAAAAACAGTGCATGATTTAACAGGTACCTTCAGCATCCAGCATTTTGTTTACATCGATGACATGTTGCAAGTTATCGCTGGGATTGCAAACATCTTCAAGCCTATATACACTAGCGACAAGTTCTTGGCACAGCACGTGGGCATGTAAAGTAGTGTTGTTGACTGAGCAACACTACTTATTTCTTTAAATGGCCTAAGAAGATAAAATACGACTTTGTTTTATTCATAAGCTTTGATATGTTATAATCACCTTAGGGCTTTTATGGTATCAAACCATGCTTCATTCATAAATAAATTAAACAATTTAGGACGCAATTTTGATTCTCCCGGTGCATTGTATGTTTTATCATGTCAGCAATGACATATCATTCTAACAAGGTACTCTTTCGAATGAACCAGACTTGCTTCAAACTTGCAAATTTTTATGGTCTCTTTAAAACCCTACATCATGCATTGCAACATTTCGAAAATCTGTAGCGCTCTGAGAAAGCCGTTAACATGTGAATCCAGTATTTAGCTTAGGTGGCCTGAAAGTACGCTGACCAAATATTCCTGCTCTATACCCATCAGATAAATTATAAACTTGCTTAAAAGATTCTTTCGGTCTTTCTCTATCTGGGCATTGTTCACATGCTTGAATGACGTCAGTGAAGCAATGCTGTGACTATAGACTGGTTTTGTGTCTGTTGATGCAATGAATACATTGTGAAGACACTTGAAAGACAATTATAACAAAAACAAACCTGAAACTGTTAGCTGTAGCTTCTGCGATGAGCAGATTTCATGGTGCCGCTCTGTGCTGCTTCCAGGTATGAAAGAAAATGCTAGTGTGCAGTGCTGCCGGGTGCTTTTAAAGATTAAAAAGTGTCTCTTTTTGTGCTGATGAACCCAAGGACGCAGGTTCGATTCATGGCCGTGGTGGCCGCTTTTCTGATGGAGGCGAAAAACGAAAACGACTGCGTGTTGGAGATTTTGGTGCACGTTCAATATCCCCAAATGGTCAAAATTAATTTGGAGCCCTCCACTACGGCGCACCTTCTCGCCTGTGCACTGTCGGTACGTTAAACCCTACAATCAATCAAAACTATTTTCTTCGTTCCAAGAGTTTGAAACATTACGAGGCTTCAGTGGAGGCAAACGTATCCTCAAAATTTTGTACACACGTAAATTTTATAGTTTGGTGCAATGTTTCCTTTTCTAGCTTGTCAGCATTTGTGTCATTTGATGTGACTCTTATACCACGCCGTTTTCGCTAACGATTTGTCATGGCCGTTCCTGTTTTGTTGATAAACGTGCACAAAAAATGAAGGCTTGAGGCTACCTTTTCTACTGTTTAATGTGTGGCAGTACATATGATTTACAAAAGTAAACTACACGATCCACGACAGAATGAAAAAAGGCCTAGTGAAACGTTACAGAAAACAACAAGGAATTGGCGGTATCCTGGAAAACAAAGACATCAGCACTTATGAGCTAGGCAAGGGCCATCTGTACTTGTACCTGGCAAAAGTTTTTGCTTGTTTTTTTCAAGCGTGAAGTCTCATTTTTTGCCATTTTCTTTGCTTTGAACGTCTCTAAGCAGAGGGGGCACTTCACCCCAGTGTTCTGCTAGTGCAGTGCAGCAATCACAGGAGACTATCCCATCTGGGCTGGCTTCAATGCAGGGATGTTCCACCAGGATGAGAAGCCCACTGCTCTCTACTCGCCAATTTCTATGGTGTGTCTAAACTGGTACATACGCCGCATTTGCAGTTTCTTATAGCAGGCCACCTCTTGCCATGACAGATGTGTGCACCTTCCACCCCCTCATGACTGTTTTTAGCAGTGGCCGAATCTTGTGAGGGCCCATTTTGGTCCTTTCAGTGCTCATTATCGTGAAAATATTGTAGGTAATGGGCGTAGTGACTAGTCCCTGCCTGTACAACATCACCAGTAGCGAGTCTGCTTGCTGCAGGGTGAGGGTTGTTATATGTTACCTTCTTTGTGGCGTGAACGTTGTCTGTATGTGTGTGTACATGTCCTCTACTGACAATCCTCCTGCTGAAACTGCTGCTTTGGCGGCTTCAGCAATAGTCGTAGGCCTTGTTGAAAATGGTTGGACATTACATATCGCTGGGGCTGGTAGTAGCTGTTGAGCCTCGCAGAAGCCCACCGCGGCAGTGGTGCTGGATGCCAACAAAGAAAACCTGCTGGCAATTGCAGTGCTGACACAAGCATTTCCTGCAGCACAACACATCCAATGCATAAGTGTGGAATCATCAAAAAATATCATTCTGCAGTACACGAGGCACAGCCAAAAAAGTCTATGCAGTCTATCTGAAGACAGAAAACGGCAGAGCACGTGCGTGGAACTTCAAGCTGAACAGGTGGTGGCATTGGCTGCGGTGCAGCTGTTTTCACATCACTGCATCTGCCTGACATGCTCGTAGTCCAGCTGCGACACATCCTGTCACCACTTGTACGTGTTGTAAAATAGACTGTGCCGTGAAATCATGGCAAAGTAGGAGGCAATGTAGTGAAGAATAGAAATGACGGCCACGATGTGCTGATACTAGAGGAAAGCAAAAGGAGTGATAGGAAGCCAATGTCACTGTAAAAGTGTGCAAACGCGAGAATATAAATGGTTCAACAAAACACCTTCACGACAAACAGCGGAGGTTGCCACATTGGCCATTGTGTCGCGAGAAAGACCTTCAGACAGCAAGATGAGAGATAACATAAAAACCATGTATTTTGGTGCATTTTTATTAATCGACGAATTCGTTTTTTTTCTGAAAGTTACTTTTTGGGCACTTACCCCTGTTCATTTATATCTATTTGGCTGTAAATCTGCTATAGTTTTGTTGGCACGGGTGTTGTTCCCCACTTTTTTCTTGCTTTTTTCAGTAGGGGCGTACCACGGGAATGAATTGGAATTGGTTAGATCGCAAAGCATGGTTGCCAGAGTGGAAAGCAGAATAATGTTTTATGTTATATACCTTCAAACTTCTGGCTTCTTTTGCATTGGTGCTTTACAGTGAAACCAAGGGAAAATATTCACTATTGTTTTTTTGTTGGCTATGCTCAGTGGGCGTCATCACCTTTATATGGGCACGTGCTAACTAAAGTTGTGGCATTACGTAGGGTGTAAGTAATGCCACCTCCAGCAAGGCAGCCCATTAGAAGCAGCTCGATACACAATGAGTTTGCACTCCGACTTGCCCTGGACATAGGCGCTTTTTTCTCTAAAAAGAACCACGAAAACACCCGGATTTCGCGCTACAGAATTACGTTAGCACTGGTGCAATGAACATTGTTACAGAATTGTTTGTGTGCTAACATCCTTAGTTGCATGCCACTGGTAAAATCAAGTAGAACTAGAGGCAGTACTAAATTATGCAGCCATGTTCCGTGGAGATGGCTTTGGACGGCATTCGCCACTAGCCAGTCATAGAACTAGTCCTTGTGATGGTTAGCGGCTCGGCGAGGAATCGCCTTTAGAATGATCATCACTCTATCACTTTTCCGTATTTTGCAACTTCATTATATTGCGTTTCCGTTAAAGTTGCATTCATAATTATTGAGACAGAGCAGTTGTTTATTACATTGTATTGTGTGAAGGAAAGTTATACGGCTACAAAGGAAAGCTATACAGCTTTCTCAGAAACTTCGCAGTTGAAGAAAGATTCGTCCTGGTCCAGGATTCGAGCCCGGGACCACTGCTTAACCGGAGCAGTCGCTCTACCAACTGAGCTAACCAGGAGGCTAGTCGTTACTAGCGCGAAAGCGAATTGATCAACAACTCGAAGTGAAGGACAGGTGTTAATCGACCAGAAAAAAACGAATTCGTCGATTAATAAAAATACACCAAAATACGTGGTTTTTATGTTATCTGTTATCTTGCTGTCTGAAGGTCTTTCTCGCGACACAATCGCCAATGGTGCACCCTCCGCTGTTTAGAGTTTGTCGTATGGCTGCATTTAGGTCGATGTCAAACTTTCCTTCACAGAAACTTACTCCACCTTAGGGATTTCCCCTAAATCTGGTCGATTAATACATTGTATTGTTTCTTCATGTTCGCTTTTAATTAGATATCTGATTTTTTAAAGCTTAGTAGTACAGTAATTAGAAACCGTGAACCGGATCGGTACTTGGGATCGCCGAACTGGAACTGAACCCGAACGAAATATTCTCATAAAGCCGACCCGTAATCGAACCCAACATTGCTTGCGTGCATCCATGCATTCCTGCATGCTTACGTACGCGCTCGCGCCACCGCGATTTTAGGGTAGTTTGATGACGACCCGCCCATCGAATCCAATTCTAATATCAATGATGTCACGATGGTCAATACCGGCTGTTTAACCCCGTAAGGTCCGGGCGTGACCACACAGGGTGGGGTATGTCTGGCGTACCAGTGCATTTGTGTGCGTATCACTGCAGTGCAGCGGTGTTGGTGGCGGTTCCGCAGGGTCGTGCCCCGAAATCGTTTTGCTGTCATGCTCCCGGACAGTCATGCCTCTTTGATTCCAGGATGTCTGACAGAACGCCATGACGGCAGTGGTGATAGCAGGCTGAAGGACTAGGAATGCAAAACAACTTCTTGTGCCGTATCGGCCACCATCACTTGCAGAGAGATCCGACGTCACGAGCAATCGGGCCGCATTTTGGCATTTAAAACATTTTCTCTTGGTAAAATGCAGTATCCACACGCCCATCCGCAATAAATAAGCAGGCATTTACAGAAAGAGAGAGAGAGAGAGAGAGGGAGAGAGATAGAGAGAGGGAGAGAGAGAGAGAGAGAGAGAGAGAGAGAGAGAGAGAGAGAGAGAGAGAGAGAGAGAGAGAGAGAGAGAGAGAGAGAGAGAGAGAGAGAGAGAGGCAACTACTGGACCTGGAGTACGTAAGAGTCATAAAAGGGAACCAAACTTTTCTTTTCTTCGGCTGTCGTAATGAAGCATGATACATGCGACAACATAGCTGGATGGTACACGCTGAAAAACCAAGAATTTGTCAATACAAATGTACCTACTACATAACGAAATAAACATTCAAGATCTGTCTCAAATTCAGATCGCTTTTTTGGGATTTTGAAGTAAGAATCCATAACATACTATGTTAAACCAATAGTGCAAGCCCGATGCGACTTAGTTCCACTATCGATGAATTACTCAGTGATGCAGCCAAAAGTTACACCATACTTCTTCGGATACTCATATTGGTATGTCCCTTGATCAAACCAGGCAGTAATTTACGAACAGATGAAGAGTGTGAACGGTGCATTTTACCAAGGAGAACGTTCTATCGCAATCTCGAAGAAATAATTTGATGAATTCGATTATTTGCCGCGAGGCCCACCACTGGAGGGGCCGGCGCTGCGGTCGTTCTGACGTCACTTGTAGGATCCCCGTTCTTATCTTGCTGCGTAGTTGACTAGCAGCGAGTGACACTTCGCTTAGGAAGCGCGTTCTAAACGTACTTTTGTTTGAATTTCCCTCGTTTGAGGTTAATTCTCAGTGTGCAAAGCGCAGTTTGACCTCATGGGAACTTTATAACCGTATCAACTGTAGTACATTATCCGCAAACAACATGAGCGTGGTGGTGTACCGAAGCGTAAGCAGCGGCTTGTTTTCCCAATCAACCATGTGGACTGCGACGATCGCCGAGTTAAGTTCATAGATTTCTATTGTTTGCAAGAAATGTATAAAGCAGGAAATCGGTCGTTTTAAACGGAAATCATATACGAGAAGGGGGGTGGCAGCGCGGTGAAGTTGTGTTAGGGACTGTCATTCGCAATTGTAATGATAGCGACGATGAAATATCTGCCGCGACGGTAAGCTTAAAGTTCCCAACATTTGATTACCTGCATCTAAAGCCGGCTGCGAGCTGTTGGGGAAGACGTTCCGGTCGCGCGCGGGCTTATTGTGTTTGGTTTCCCCTATCTTCTGGGGGGGGGGGGGGGGGGGGCAATGCTCGGTTTTCCTATTCTGAATCTCCCCATTACCAGAAATCATTAACGACGTGTTCCGCCTCGTACACAGCCTCGCCTTCTGTGAACAGTCGTGAGTTTCGAAATTAATGCTAGAGAAGGCCGGCTCACTGTAAACAGACAAAAGCCCACGTTACAATTATAAATTCCCACACCGAGCTCCTAATGAAAACTAAATTATAGACATGTCCAAACCCGCTCGCAGGCGTTGAAAACTCGCGTTCATACCGTTCATACATTTCGGACAAGTTGTCACGAAAAGTAAAAATCAGCCGTTGCACGGCCGTGATCGTTGCACGGCCGTGATCGTTGCACGGCCTGTACTCTGCACAGGCAGTGATCGTTGATCAAATTCGGGCATAACTATAAAAACACTGTAGGGAAAATAGGCACTGATTAAGCCAAACTGCAGACCATAACAACACTTCTGAGCATGTGCGGCGATGCAATCCGATCACCGTTCTCGCGTAGTCATTCATTTACCAGACAATGCGAGCAGTACGCGCGGTAAGATCACAAGTCAGCGACGCATTTCCGTCGCTTTTACAAGGCGTTTCCTTGCACACACAGTCTCGTACATGTCCCTTCACAAGTATTTCATAATGAATTTGCAGCGCACTTTTCTCGGCATCAGTTGCATCGTCCTTGGCGTTAGCTGGCTGCGTACTAGCTGTGGGGCGCGATGGTAGCAACTACCTAAACCCGGCTGTGTCGCCGGGAACAAGCGAGTGGCTGATCGCTTGCCCGAAACATTCAGTCTGCAGACAACTTTTTTTGGTAATTTGCATCGAATCCACATGGAGTGGGGAGACGGTGGCCACAACAACAAAAAAAAAAAAACGCTACCGCATACGCACAGGAAATGTGTTGTAGCGGACGACAACACGAGCCGGCGTCCTACAAGTGATGTGACTCGTAGGTAGCGCCACGGTATATCGTCGAGGCCAATACTGATTCGTCCTTAGTAACGATCGATCATTAGCATCGATATTTTGTTTCGGGAGTAGGGAGAATAACAACGCATTCATAATATTTGACGCTAACAATGGCTATATTTCTGGCCGTTATGGCTCTCTTCAGCACTTCTTATCAATATCCCTGTGGTTGTATTTAGCTCCTTCCACGATCCTGCCAGTGCCTCTCTATAGGAATCTAACTTTTTCTACAAAATACTGAAGACATTTCTGTGGTGTGTCATAGCTACAAACAGCCATAGGGTCGGCTATAGCCGGTATTCAATAGCGTGGAATGCATGCAGGCAACCAAGTTTGCGCCGCCATATCTGTGGCCAAGCGTCTGTTGCTAGGCGACGTTGTGCGCACGGCCCGCAGATCAGGCACCCCTCTTCTCCTCCCTGCCACCGTGCGAGTGCGCCGTCACTCGTTACGTCGGGCCCCGCGGGATGGCGGTACTTGGCCATGCTAAGCACGACTGTCAAACACATGACTGCTTCACGTTACAAACTCTACCTCACCTTCAAATTATTGCCTCCAGTTCAATGTGAGTGCTATTAATAACATCTCTGTTGACGCCACCGTTTAGGATCGTATTGAAACAGAGCAGACGACGCACGCCGGTATTTTTTATTCTTCGGCTTGCGGCCGCAGTGGCCCAAGGCGCGCAATCTGTGGCGTATCGGCCATGTCTGTGGCCGTTTCCATCGTTGCCAAGCGAAGAAATTGACCACGAAACTTTTCAAGGAATACTGCCTATAGAAAAAGCTAACGAATTGTCTCATAGGAACTTTGACACGAATAGCTTAAGACAGCCATAAAAACGGCTAAACTAATTGGGTCAAATACCTAAAAGTAACCACAAGAAGAATTTTCAATACCCGATTTTACGATATTTTTGCATGGGCTGTAGCCAGAAGAGAATCAGAGCAACCACTACTTGACACACAGCGACAGTAGCAGCCGCTGAAAAATTACCAGCACGCTGTCATGCCGGCATGCAGTTTTACGGGTCTCTAGAACTTCTCCTTTGGCACTTCTTGGGTTGTGTGTCTCGCTGAAAAATGCTCCATCAACACTTCAGCGATAAAGGGAGAGTACAAGGTGGTAATTGGATACACTTCACCAGTTTTCCTTCATGAAAGGCTTAAACACAGGCATTCAAGAAAAGTAAACCCAAGGGTTTTATTCATTCAATTCGTTACATAAAGAGCTACTATCTGAGACACTTCGCCGCCAGTAAACGGTTGTTCCCATACATCGATCGAAACATACAGAACACGATTTGCAACACGGTGGCTCTCGCTTACGCTACTCGCTCGACAGCCACACTACGCGGCACACTCTCCGCGGACGCTCGTCGAGACACAAATACCTACAGGTGCTGAGTAGTCCGCAGAAAAAAAGAACACTCAGAAGTCGTCAATTCCACTCAATACTTAGCGCACAAAGCTGCTAATACGGCGGCTAAAATGGAAATGCACTCTTAATAAAACAATGAAGACGGTCGCACACAATGCAATAACAAAAAATTGTTTTTCAAGTCCGCTCAGCTAGTTCTTTGTACGTTTTCTCAGTTCGCAAAAAATTATCTTTGTCACATCACCGCGGCCAAATCCTCACTTCTTTATACGTTACAATGCCCATGGGGTGCAGCGTTGTTGGAAACCTATTCTTTAGCAACAGAAAAAAATCCGGCATTTCTCGCAATAAACATCCTCTTCGTTCGTAAGATCGATTACCGTGGAGTTCTGCGTACGATGAAATTCTTCTCGTGGTATCGCATGTATACATCTTTGCACGACTTGACGCTGAATTAATCGTAACACAGTCACCGTAAACACCGAAATTTACTACGGCGAAAAGCGGCCCATTTGCTTGCCGTCACACCATCCACCCGAACAAATTGTAGCCGAATTGGAAATTCCCCAGAACCAGGCAACACGTGTCATACACGCGCACACGAGCAAGGAGACGAAATGGGGCTGACTGAGCACATGCTGGTTTAAGCAGGTTCATCGCGCTAGCAAATAGTGCGGAGATACGAGATACGTGCCCATCTTAAGGCCTAACTTGTTCACGGGTAATTATTTTTATTTGGTAAATACAACATCGCTTAACGTTTTCTGTTCGTCAACCGAGAAAACTATATCTGTTCTCAGTACTCAGGGAAAATTGTTCGTCACTATCTCCGCTGCGAGCACGGCTATTGATGCAGCGCGGAACGCATGCCCCTTACCTTCAACGAAAGCTTTCCTTTGGTACACATCGCCTAAACTAGTCTGCCACACATACAAACAACCAAAAATAAAACAGAAAGCAGGGGTGTCCCCTCTGCCTTTTTATCACTTCCCCAAATTTCCTTCCGGTGCCTCCTTTGGTCCAGCGTGGGTCACTTTACTGATGGTTCTCCCCCTTTCTCTATGACTAATCTAAAATTGGGTTTCGCGGGAGAAGCAATGCGGGTGTTGGCAGCTCTTCCTGAGTCAAGAGGTCAAACGAGTCAAAAGATCCAATGCGTCAAAAGGTCTAATATTGGCTCTATTTACTCGTTAGATATCTTGTCTCGTTGAACCTCTTGACTCACCGTGGACCTTTTGACTCGTTGGTTCTCTTGACTCGTTGTACCTATTGGTTCAACGTGGACCTCTTGATGTGGCTGAGGCGAGTCACAAGGTCCAATGAGTCGAGAGGTCCTAGCTGTGACAAGCCACCTCGAGCCCACGGGTAAAGCAAAAGAACCAAGAACAGACAACCAAGCTTTCCAAGAAATCCGAAACCCGAGACGCACCGTGGAGCGCCTGCGGGATCGGCCTAGACAAAAGAGAGTTTCGCTTTCACCCATGAAGAGAGGCTTTGCGTGGAACACTGCTTTGTGATCTCAACGAAGTGTGGCTTCTGCACGTGTAAAAATAATTTAGTTTTTTCACTTGTCATGATTCACTTCGTCGGGATGCGTGAATGTTTTATGATATTTACACCCTAACTCTCATGACGACGTCATTGTTTTATGTAATTCAGTCAAAGGAACAGAAAACGCAAGCTCTTAAAGCACACCCAAATGACAGGCAGCGCTACAGTTATAGTGGAAACAGTTTTTATGTCACTTTGTTACTATTTGTCGTCGCAGAAGTCAACCCCACTGTCCCTTTTCTTGCGGGAAGACTGGCGGTCGAGGAGAGACGGAAGCTAGAACAATCAGTAACCATCACAACAGCCATTAATCGCAAAGCAGACCCGCATTACTTAAATGACCAAGTATTACAAGGACATTTTATTGTATCCAGCCATTTTATAAAATGAGCTGAAGGGGTTAATGTATTGAGAACAGCTGAGGGGGAAATTATAAATGAAGAAGACAAAGAAAGCAAGGTTCGTTGGACATCTTGACGCGTTGTATCTTTTGACGCGTTGTACCTCTTAACCCAAATTGGACCTTTTGACTCGTTGTACCTCTTGACTAGGCTGTCACGTGACTATTGGACCTATTGACTCGTTGAACCTCTTCACTCATTAGGCTTCTCACCAGAAGTGTTCGCAGCTGCCACCACATTACTGGCTATGCCCGCACGTATCGTGGGCTGCGAAAGTTATTTCCAATCTGCTTGGGTGCTGAGAGGGCAGTCTTCAGGGAAGCCGGCTTTTTTACCTGACACCTGCAGCGAAGGGCCGCAGAGAAATTCTCCGAACTTACGTCCTTCTCTCAACATTCATTTGCAAGCTTTACCGATGCGCAGTATCGAAAGCTCCAACCTAAATTTGATCGTTAATCAGTAACTGCATTTTATTTTACTTTTCCCGTATTGTTGGTATAATTAGTAACCAACGTTACTGAAACAGTAATTTCATATGAACGGCCGATCGCCATCACAGTTATACAATCTGTGTTATAGATAAATCACGAGTGTTTGAATTTCGCTGCTTAAGTTATTTTGAAATCAGTGGAATAGAATTTAATGGTGGCCGTTAATATATTCTGAAGAGCTAACACTTTTTTATTAGCGGTTGGAGGCTTGGATCCTTATGTCACTATGTAGTTAGCTAAGGAAGTTTTTATGGATGCAAGCCTGCAGATTCGGCGCCAAACACTTTTCTAAAATCGTCTAAATGTTGCTGAATTGTCCCACGTCTAAAGGTTTACAGTTGTATATTGCTCTGTAGCCAGCCGCAGAAGCTTTTATGGCTGCCTCTCTTTAGCTTTAGGCCAAACTCTCCTTAATAGCTGGCAAAAGACAGCTGAATGGTTCCAGGTATGTAGACTTTGAGCTAGACAACGGCCTATAGCCAGGCAAAGGAGCTTTTATGAGTATGTCTTTAGCTTTAGGGCAAATTCTTTTCAATAGCTGGCAAAAGACAGCTGAATGGTTTCAAGCTTGTAGAGTTTGAGGTAAACAATGGGCTATAGCCAGAAAAAAGATCGGTTATGGGCGCTTCTCATTGGCTTCAGGACCACTTCTTTCCAATACCTGGCAAAAGACGCTTAATGGTTTTAAGTGTATAGACTTAGAGCTAAACAAAAACCTATAGCCAGTCAAGAGATCTTTTATAGATTTCCCTCCTTAGCGTTAGGGAAAATTATTTCCAATATCGGGCAAAAGACAGCTGAATGGTTTCAAGTCTGTAGACTTAAAGCTAAACAACGGTCTATAGCCAGCCAAAAGAGCTTTGTCGCGGCTGGTCTATAGAACTAAAGCCAGACATATTTCTTAAGCTGGCTAAAGTAATCTGAATAGCTGAGACTTTATAGACTAAACACACTAGGATGTTGTACAATCACCTAAAGAGAATTGTATGGTTTCTCTAGTGTTGGATGCATAAAAAATTCAATAGCTGGCTGCAGCCTAATTTCTCCTTTTATGGGCGACCAAACGGACCCAATAGCGATGATAGCTCACAATAAAGTTTTCCATAGACGTCCATAAGCCATTTTTGTGTGGTAGCAAGCTGACGTGACCACAGACACTTGCGCAACAGTACACTTTACGAAAAAATGAAGGAAGCTCACCCAAACGCGTAAGACTTGAAGGTATCGAAGCTGTACGCAATCTTCACGACCATCACGACGGTTTATGTCCACTATTGTAGCCAAGTTGCTTCTTCGCGGATGCAACGACCTTTACTCCATGTTCGTAGCTATTGTCACGAAGCCAGAGATGACCCAGTTGTCTTGAAGAAAAACACGTTTATTGGAGCGAACTTGTGCTCCCCTAACAACTCAAAGAATACACAGGCGGCGAAGCAGCAGTCAACAAAGTGACGTGTGCGAGCGAGCGTCGACGATCGGAATCCCGTGGCGTCTGCTCTGCAGGCTTTTATCTTTCGGCGCGAGTGTTTCTGGAACCGTCGATTCACATCCAGAACATTGTAGATCAGAAAAGATTATTCTGGGCTAGTGACATTAAGACGAAACAGTCGGCTTGTCTGGATGAGATAGCCCGTGCGGCATAAAAATAAAGAATGCAACACGCGCTTCGCTTGACACAGATAGCCGGGCGTGGCCGGGCAGTAAAAACAAACAATAAACAAACAAACAAACGCATACATGGTTCGCGGCATTACCCCCCCCCCTCTAAGAGTGCATCGACCCGATGCTGAAACAAAAGACAGTCCGAACAAACAACGAAAAAATCCGTCATCTTCTATAGTAATGTTTCAAGCGAACCACGTGGAGGACTTTGGGCCGCGTGCGTCGTCGTGATGTTCCGGTATCACCATCGGGGATCACCTCGTAGGTAAGTTGGCGGCCACGTCGTTAATTTGGTAGGGTCCGAAATACCGTTGCAAAAGATTCTCACTGAGTCCGCGTCTTCGGATGGGAGTCCATACCCACACACGATCTCCAGGGTGGTAGTCCGCGTGTCGGCGTCGATAATTATAGCGTCCGGCATCCACCAGCTGCTTATCCGTTATACAAACTCGAGCGAGCTGGCGGGCCTCCTCCGCACGTTGAAGCTATCCTTGGACGTCGGCGTTGAGGTTGTCGTCTTCTACGTGCGGAAGCATTGCTTCGAGCATCGTAGTCGGCTGTCTTCCCTAGACAAGCTCGAACGGCGTCATCTGCGTAGTTTCCTGGATAGCAGTGTTGTACGCAAACGTGACATGCGGGACCACTTCGTCCCAAGTCTTATGTTCAACGTCGACGTACATTGACAGCATATCAACGATCGTCTTGTTCAGACGTTCTGTTAGTCCGTTCGTTTGGGGGTGGTACGCCGTCGTTCTTCGGTGAACCGTAATGCTGTAGCGTAAGATCCCTTGCATAAGTTCCGCAGGGAAGGCAGCTCCGCGGTGAGTGATTAGGACTTCAGGGGCTCCATGTCGCAGCACAACTTGGTTTATAAAGAACTTGGCGACTTCTTGTGCAGTCCCCCTCGAAAGAGCGGTGGTGTCTGCGTAGCGCGTCATGTAGTCTATCGCTACGACAATCCACTTGTTCTCTGATAGGGACGTAGGGAACGGGCCTAGAAGGTCCATTCCAATCTGTTTAAAGGGCCGCGATGAGACGGCGATCGGTTGCAGAAGACCGGCGGGTCTTGTCGGTGGTGTTGTTCGCCGCTGGCAGTCACGGCAACTCCGAACGTAGTGAGTGACGTCGGATGTAAGGCGGGGCCAGAAGTACTTCGCCTTAATTTTTGCAATAGTGCGAGCTGTGCCGAGATGTCCGGAAGACGGGTGGTCGAGGCACGCTTGCAAAATGTCGTCACGAAGGTCTGCGGGGATGGCAAGTAGATAATTCGTTCTTGTTCCGGGGCTAAAATTCTTCTTCACGAGGACAGAGTTTTTTCGGCTGAATGCTGCTAAGTTCCGCTTGAACTCCCTAGACAGGGCGACGTTGCGTCCTTCGAGGTAGTCGATTATGACGCGCAAATAGGGGTCGGCACGCTGTTGGGCTGCTAGGTCGCTCTCCGTAACGACTCCGAAGAACGCGCTGTCTTCATCGGAGTCTTGTGGTGGTGAGTCGATGAGGGCGCGGTACAGGCAGTGGGCGTCGGAGTGTTTCCTGCTAGATTTGTAGACGATTCTAATGTAGAACTCTAGCAGGTGCAAACTCCATCGCCCAAGACGGCCAGAGGGGTCCTTCAAATTGGCGAGCCAACACAGCGCATGGTGATCTGTCACAACCTTGAATGGTCTACCATACACGTATGGGCGCATTTGAAATGGCCCATATGATAGCCAGGTACTCTTTTTCGGAGGCAGAGTAGTTTTTCTCCTCCTTCGACACACCACGGCTTGCATAGGCGATTACCTTTACGCAACCGCTTTGCTTTTGGACGAGGACAGCACCCAAATCTATATCGCTGGCGTCCGTGTGCATTTCCGTTTCGGCGTTTTCGTCGAAATGAGCGAGCGCGGGCGGGTTTTGCAAGCGTTGTTGTAGCTCGCAGAATGCTTTTTCTTGGCGTTTTCCCAGGCGAAAGGGGTGCTATCTTTTGTCAGGCGCGTGAGTGGCTCTGCAATGCGTGCGAAGCTTGCGACGAAGCGCCGGTATTGTGCGCACAGTCCGAGAAATCTTCGCACGCTCTTTTTAACTTTCGGTTTTGGGAAGTTCGCTATGGCTGATGTTTTGCCGGGTCAGGCAGGACTTCCGCGGCATTGACGACATGGCCCAAAAACGTGAGTTCCTCGTACGCGAAACGGCACTTTTCGGGCTTCAGTGTTACCCCGACGTACGAATGGCCTCGAGTACGCAACCTTGCAAGGTGTTCGTCGAAAGTCCGAGTAAATACCACAACGTCGTCGAGGTATACGAGGCAGGTGTGCCACTTCAGGCCAGCTAGCACAGTGTCCATGACTCTCTGAAACGTTGCTGGCGCCGTGCATAGTCCAAAAGGCGTCCCCTTGAACTCGTATAGGCCTTCCATGGTTATGAATGCAGTCTTCTCTCGATCGTTCTCGTCCACTTCAATTTGCCAGTAGCCTGTCTTCAGATCCATCGATGAGAAGTACTTCGCGTTGCAGAGGTGGTCGAGGGGCGTAGTCGATTTGTGGCAGGGGGTACACGTCCTGTTTGGTGATCTTGTTCAATCGCCGGTAGTCAACGCAGAACCTTAGTGTACCGTCTTTCTTCTTTACGAGTACGACCTGCGCAGCCCACGGACTTTTCGATGGCTGTATAATGTCGTCGCTGAGAATGTCGTCGATTTGAGCCTGGATGGCTTCGCGCTCGTGTGAAGAGACGCGATAGGGTGACTGTCGGGTAGGTCGGCCTCCATCTTCGGTTATTATCCGGTGCTTCACCAGAGGTGTCTGACGTAACTTTGAGTTCTACGAAAAACACTCGCTGTAACGACGCAGCAAATCCAATACCTTGTTCCTGTCTTCTTGCTGTAGCGCCGGATTTACGTCGAAGGGATGGGGAAGCCTGAAGGTATCTTCGGGTGTGCGTTCGAAGTCGGCGACTGCGATCACGTCACTAGCTTCTTGCGTTTCTTCGAGGAACGCAATTGCAGAGCCCTTCTTTAAATGCTGGTACTCCTCGGTAAACTTGGTGACCAAAACGTGGGATTTGCGTTGCTTAAAGGGACACTGAAGTGATATGTACACATTGCGGGATTACTTGCGCAAATTGTAGTCCGGAGTCCCCAGACCATGTTTCGACCACCCTAGGCGCGTTTACGCGATTTTATTTAGTAGAAAAATTAATTTGAAAATGCTGTCCTCCTCTCTTTACGCTCGCCCATTTTCTGCGGCGTTTTCGTGTGACGTCAAGAGGAGCCGAGCTCGCAATTGGCTGCGCTACTGCACGGCTCCCCTGCCTTCAGACAGTCAGTCGGCCCAGCGTTTCGTGCGCCGGCCGCCGACGGGTCGTCGCAATTCGTTCGCTCAGTTGAAACGAAGCCAGGACACGTTTGTGAATGGTAGAATCTGCCTTTCTTTACTTGGTTAGTTTGTACACTGTATCTAGCTCCAAGTCAAGGTCGCTTCACACAAGCGCTGCGCAAGCGCACATGCGACGCTTCGCTGACTGGTACGCCAGTAGGAAAATATAAGGCCTCTTGAAGGCGGGAGAAGTGTCAGCGAAGTCAATATAGGTACTAAGGAAATAAAATCAACTGATATTTTTACCGTACAGCGTAAAACTAGAGCGCGGGAAGCACTTTTTTGCGCTGGGCGAACAAGCACAGCGGTCAGCAGCACGACTACGCATCTGCGAACGCTTTTCCGTCTACGAAATGCAATTGCTAGACGTGAGCTATTGTGGAAACTCGGGCGACGCTTACTGCACGACCGCAATACAACAAATAGTCACCTAAGCTGCTTGAAATGCCAAAACTAGATAAAAGTGTCAACTGGTTGTACAATATATACCCTATATTACTAAGGCCAGCGGAGCCCGCTCCGTGGCCGAGTGGTTTGAGGTGCTAAATATGCCACCGCAAGTATTTTGCAAGTCAGGAGTTCGAATCCCCGCCGGTACGTGCTTTTTTTTCTGTAAGTTAACTTTTTCGTTTTCCGCCGATGCTTTCTATATTGAGTTCACCTTTTTTTGGGCCGCAACGTTCATGGCTCCACGAACTAGTTCACAAAACGCGCGCAGGCTGGCACTGGCGCGCTAGCGAGTTCTCGTTGGCGTGCTGTTGCCATAAGCACCGACTGCTTGCGGGCAGTGGGCACAGGCCAGAATGAACAGACCCTTGGTCTGGTGCGAACACGCTTTTTACGATACAGGCATGAGGGAGGCAAGCTCCAAATATGGGGGGAAAAGCGCATGACATTTGGGCGTCTGCGGGTACGCGGTGGGCGTTCATGCACTGCGTAGGTTTCGGCTAGTGAATGCTACGATTCCAAGCCGTCCTAGGAGGCTTATCTTTGTGCATTTTTACAGCTGACAAAATGGCAGAAGCGCGGTACGATGATTACTGAGTTATTGAGAATGCCCATCCAACAACGCCAACGGTTGTGTTTTACAGAACCGAAACCGAAACTTGTTTGGTTGCTCACCTTGGGCATCGTCCAATCACGGTGCCCGCTCCTCCTAACGTCACAGCTTTAGTTGGTGCGGCCGCCGCAAACCGCGCATGGTAGTTTTTCTTCTTTCGCGCTTTGTAAAATAATTACCGATTTGTCAATCGTAAAAACGATGAAAAGTGTGCTAATTTGAGCTAGTCTACGCAGTGCAAGCAAAAACAGGAGCTTGACAAATTCACTTCAGTGTCCCTTTAAAGCGCGCAATGCCTCTTGCGACAGACCATCTGCGGTCGAGAAGCAGCCTTTGGTCCCTCTGCACGATAGCGTCGACGTCGGGAGCAGCATCATCAGAGTAGCCGGCGATCATCAAGCTTGCGCGGGGTGGCAGTGTGACATGATCATCGGCGATCCTTACAGCTGCACGAAGTTCGGGGTTCGGTTCCGGCGTCATGGAGCGATCGGAGGAAAAAGTTATTGACTTGGTCTGTAGATCAATTATTGCGCCGTTGTCCATCAAAAAGTCAATTCCGAGAGAGAGAGAAACAACATTTATTCAGGCCTGCGTAAACCCGGTGGGTTACCTACTGGCGCTACTCGCCGGACCCCGTGCAAGGGGTGGTGGAAAGTCGCACTTTCGGCCGCTGGCGTTCGATGGCCGCGAGCGCGATCTCGGCAGCCATCTTTTGGAGTTCGTAGTTGACGCTGGTGACCGCGTCCCTCACGCTTGGTGGGAGCGGATCATCGTCCTCCTCCGTTGTTGTTGTCGGTGGTTGATTGAGGCAACCCCACAGCATGTGTTGCATGGTCGCACGAGCGCTCCCGCACAGCGCACACTCGTCCGTTGGGTATAGTTCGGGGCACACGTGCTTGGCGACCACGGGCGTCCATATCGCCCGCGTTTGGAGCTGTCGCGCGAGCACCCCTTCCCTCCTGGTGAGTTTACGGTGTGGCGGCGGGAAGGCGCGCCTAGTCTCTCTGTACCACGCAAGCACATCCTTGTAGGAGCTGACCGGGGTTGCCTCCTCTTCTTCCCTGTAGTAGTCTTCCGCGTTCGATGGAGTAGGAGGAGGAGGCAGACTCGCCTCGGCCGCAGCTGCCGCCCGAGCCGCCGCCGCACCCTCCGCTTGCGCAGCAGCAGCAGCCGCGGCAGCGGCCGCACCAGCGACGGCAGCGCCATCGTGTCTCGTTAGCACGCGCGCCGCTCGGTCCGCCTCCTCGTTGCGGTTGGTCCCGGTCCCCACCGGTCCCACGTGTGCCGGGAACCACTTGAGGACCACCGGTAGCGTCCGTCGGGGCAGGGCCCCGCACACCCTGTTCGCGCACTCCGACACCGAGTTCCGAGCGTAGCTCAGTATCGCGTTTCGCGAGTCACTGATCACTGTCGCGCACCGTGGGTCCACTAGGGCCAGCGTGATCGCCAGCTCCTCCGCTTGCGTTGAGTCCCGGGCCTTGACGCTGCCCGCCGAGCACAGCTTCCCGGAGGTCGCTGCAATCACGGCCACGGCGTACGTGCTCCGGCGGCCTGGGTATTCCGCCGCGTCCACGTAGAAGGCGTTGGTGTCCGCCGCGTGCACGTCCGTCAGGGCTTTCGCTCTGGCCGCTCGCCGCTCTCGGTTCTCTTCTGGGTCCATGTGCTTCGGAAGCGGCGGCACGTGCATGAGGGCGAGCAGCCCGCGCGGCAGCGACCGCGCCGGCTTCGGCATCGGCGGCCGGCTTGCCGGCCACCCCCCGCCTCCACTACCGCGACCACCGCCACCGCCGCCGCCGCCGCACCCGCCGCTCTCGCTTTCGCCTTCTCGCGTTAATTCCGACCGGTAGCCTACCCTACGTAGAATAGCCCTACCAGTTCTCGTCTGCGTAAGCCTCGCGATCTGCGCGGTGCCCTGGGCCTCGGCTATCTCGCTGAGGGTGTTGTGCACCCCCAGTTCGAGAAGCCTTTCTGTGTTGGTATGTGCGTACAGGCCCAGGGCCGTCTTATAAGCTTTGCGTAGCAGAGCGTCCGCTTTCCCTCGCTCCGCCACCGTCCAATTGTGGAATGCAGCTACATATGCAACGTGGCTGACGGCGAACGACTGGACCAGCCTGAGGAGATTCGCCTCTCTCATGCCTCCGTGTCTGGACGCCACTCTTTTGATCAACCTCAAGGACATTGCGACTTTTGATTCCAACTTGGCAACGGTGAAGCCGTTGTGTCCGTGGGCGTCGATGTGTAGTCCGAGGACTCCCAGCGTCTTCACCCTCGGAATGGCCGTCCCGTCCCGCGTCTTCAGGTGGATGTTATTGTTTCTTTCTTCTTCTCCTCTTTTGTGGCTTCCTCCGAGAATCACGTCGCGGGAGCAGTTAGGCAAGATAACGAACGCGGCAGGGTGCGTCGTGCCGTCTAAGGTCACGCGGGATGTGGACGTTCCACTTGGCGCCACGAGGTGGCCTCCTGCTGTGCGTACGTGTGAACCGCCCCATCTAGTCATAACTTTCTTCAGCTTAGACGCAAATGGTCCGCTCATTACCGAGTAGTCGGCTTCCGTGTCTACGAGGGCGACTACGTCAAAGCCTTGGATGGACACCTTGACGTCGGATGCCGCCTTCCTCGAGTTTCGGGTGCGTCGGGGCGTGGCATCTCGGCTTGTACAGCCGGTAAAATGCTTGTCTATAACACAGCTTTCGTACTCTCAGCCCTATCCTGCCCCGCCGGTGCGGGATTTGAATAAAACTACTGCGGAATTCTGTAGTCTTAGCCCTTCGCTTTTCCCTCCGACATGTTTGGAACGAGTATGTTCCGGCAGTTTTCGGATGTAGCTGGTTGAAGTTGAAATCGCTGTTATAGACAAGCGTTTTACCGACTGTACGTTTTGACGCTCGTGCACTGTGCGTCGTCGTTGTCGTCGTCTTCTCAGCGGCAGCTTCAAGCAAGAATTCGTCCACTGTTTTAGGGGGTTGCGAACAAGGCAAGCAAAGAGTTCTTGCTTTACTCCTCTCATCAGAAACCTTAGTTTCTTTTCCTCCGTCATTTCTGGGTCCGCACTGCGAAAAAGTCGCTTCATCCCTCCGACGAAGATCATGACCCCTTCGTTGGGGTGCTGCGTTCGAGTTTCAAGCAAAACCGCAGCGCGTTCTTTTCTGACCACGGTAGTGAAGGTCTTAATGAACTCGCTTTTGGAGTGAGCCCAGTTGGTCAAAGAGCTCTCGTGGTTCTCGAACCAAGTGCGAGCTGAATCTTCCAAGTAAAATAAAACATGCCGGAACGTTTCTGCATCGTCCAACCTGTTGAATTTCCGGACGCGCTCCAGTTTCTCCAACCATTCTTCTGGGTCTTCTGCAGGGACTCCTCGGAATGACGGCGGTTCCCGAGGCTGCTGCAGAACGATTGGTAATGTTGCTTCTTGCGCCATGGTGTTGGTTGCAGCGTTCGTTTAAGGTAGTATTCCTTGCAGTCGGCGGCTTTCCCTGGTTGGACTGGCTTGGCGGCTTCCAGATGTCGTAGAGAGCATGAAGGGTGCCTACCCAGCACCTCCACCAGATGTCACGAAGCCAGAGATGACGCAGTTGTCTTGAAGGAAAACACGTTTATTGGAGCCAACTTGTGCTCCCCTAACAACTCAAAGAATGCACAGGCGGCGAAGCCGCAGTCAACAAAGTGACGTGTGCGAGCGAGCGTCGACGATCGAAATCCCGTGGCGTCTGCTCTGCAGGCTTTTATCTTTCGGCGCGAGTGTTTCTAAAACCGTCGATTTACATCCAGAACATTGTAGATCAGGAAAGATTATCCTGGGCTTGTGACGGTAAGACGAAACAGTATGGTTATCTGAATGAGATAGCCCTTGCGGCATAAAAATAAAGAATGCAAGACGTGCTTCGCTTTACACAGATAACAGGGCCGGGCGTGGCCGGGCCGTAAAAACAAACAATAAATAAACAAACAAAGGCATATATAGTTCACGGCACTATAACGGCGAAGAACAAGCAAATCGAAGAAGCAGAAAAGACGAATGGAACGCGCCCACTTATGCTAGGTGACCGGAGGTGCAGCGTGTATCCTATCACGTGTTCTGTGTCGATCAGGTGGTTCTATTCCCGTCCCCGCAGTCACAGCCGAGTGAGTAAGCCATTCGACTCTAGGGTATTATCTGAGGGTCGTAACCGAGTGGGTGAGATCACTCACTCTAGCTCCGTTGATCTACCAGACACAGATTCGAATCGTGCCGGTGCGGTGATTTGTTTTCTTTATTCTGTAATACTGAGTTTTGTGATAGGCCGGAATAAATGAATAGCTAAACAACTTCGCTGTTAAAAAGGCTTTGGATTTACTTTACGTGCTTCGAGTAATTATCAAGAGCACCAGGTGGTCTTACCACCAGTCATGTGGTTCAGTTGCTTGTTCTTTATTGGAACGAGTGCTATTCTATATGCTGTATTCCTGGTTACGAAACAACGGAGCTTTCACCGCTTTACGCCGCTGAAGGCCACGCACGCCACAAATAACTCCCGTCCCCCCGACTACGGCGAAATAGACAATAGCACACCAAACAGACAAGCGGATTCAAATACCTAATTTTCTGGGAAGCAACGGAAAAGAAAATGTACCGAGAAACGAATCGATAAAGTTAGTAATGCCGTTATAGTTTTACGGTAGCCTTCTTCCAGAAAATGAATAAAGTACTGTTGTTTTCTGAGCGTACATAGTGCACCTTGAGATTCAAGAAATATGCTGATTGTGTGCGCAGTAAAGTGGGCGCGCTCGACAGGTTAGTTGAAGGTACCCAAGTCAGACTCAGCTAGTGTGCGACATACAGTCCTGAATCAAGCCAGCGAACGTTTCACAATTTTCTGTCTAACGCAAATCGCTATTTTCCTTTTTCTTTCAGTGCCGCCACTTTAAAGATGACTTACTCCCGGTAATCACATGATCGTTCACGTCAACGGGCTGGTCGTCGCTCCGGAAAAAATGTCTTTGTGTGAAACCGTTGCTGGTTTCAGACACACAAACAAACTCATTCTTGAGGGCTGAGGAACAAACCTGCGATTCGGCTGCGTTTTTTACATGATGGACGGACGATGGGTAGTACCGTTGTCAGCGGGTGAGATGGGACAATGAATTGCATGAACGAGGCACTGGTGCGCCGCCTCACATTCTTTTTCTTTCATAGCAAGGAAACCACCCGTCTAGATATTATCTATGCTGGTATACTATCCTGGTTCAGTCACACTTACTCGAGGGGCGGCCCGCTCCCGCAAAAACATTTTAACAGCGGAGCTGTTGTAGATTGATATAATGCGTGGCGCATTACGCGTAACGCGATAAAATGCCAAGAAAATGCAGAACGCTTGTGAGGGCGTGCCTCGCGGCGCGCAGTTGAATGTTTCTTGTGCATCAATATAAACTTGCACAACGCTATTTATATTTCGTCGGAGGTGGAGGAGGAAAAAACTTTATTCGAACGCAACATTTAGCGTCGAGAATGTCCCGGGCCAAGTTGACCAGCGCCAACTGGTCCGTGTTCTGGTCCGAGGCTAGCCAAGTCCGCCAAGTTGAAGGAGAAGGGTGGGGAAAATGTGGGAATTGAATTGCCATGGGGCAGGAGAAAATGCAGTGTTCTAAATTAGCGTATGGTTTGGGACAGTTGGGACATGGTGGTGAGTGCCGGATACGGTAGAGGAAGGAACGAGCAAGTGAAAGGATGGTATTTAACTGAATGCGTCGAAAATGCGTAGTTGCGTGGTTGTTAGAGATTTGTCTGGAACAGGAAGTGTATGAAGAGTTTCTGTGATGTTCTTGTAGTGAAGCTTTATTTCTTGTTTGTAGTGAAGAGTAGTGTCCCACGTCGGTGGATAAGGCCAGGGAATCCCAGGTGCCCGGTGCATAAGTTCGCGGGCGAGGCTATGCACTACCTCATTGACTGGGATTCCAGCGTGACCAGGAATCAACCTCAGTGTGACAGTGTGGGGACGTAGCTTTGTTAAGGCTTTGCGTAGATCATATTGCAGTTCTTCAGGAATCCTACCCATGTGAATGGCGCGAATAGCTGGCATTGAATCAGTGTATATAGTATATCCGGAGGGGTTAGGGAGCACTTCTGAATACGTGTGATTATTGGGAGGGTCTCTAGAGTCGCTGTAGGTGGGGGATTAGTGAAAGGACCAAGGGTGTGTGTGACTGCTTCATTGCCACTTGCGATGGAATAGGCGGCTGCTCCGACGTGCGTCCGTGAAGCATCCGTGTGGACGATCGTAGAATCAATAGGATGGACATGATTGACAACGCGAGCACATTGTCTCCCTGAATTGGTATCAGCTGGAATGTTTTTTTGTGATGGGAGCTACCCTGAGGTTATCTGGGAGCGGTGCAGGAGGGGTGATGATAGGTAGGTCAATAGGTTTGAGAGCAACTTGGTGAAGTATCCAGTGTCCTTGTTTTGTACTAGAAAGACGCGCCATTTGCGGGTCTTTATGTTGTTGTATAAGATCTCCGAGGGGCAAGAACAGCCCCGTAGAGTATAGGCGCTGAGTGGACGTATTAACGGGAACGTTAAGGGCGGTCTTATACAGTGTATGAAGTGCAACCTCAATCTGATGTCTTTGGCGACAAGTCAGAGAAAGATATGGAATTGTATAAAGAATTTTACTTAGAGCTAAGGCATGTACTAGCTGCCTAACTTGACCCTCATGTACCCCCGCGTGCTTGTTGACTATGTGGTGCACTAGATAGGTAAGCTGATGGCAGACTTTAACTGTTGTAGCCACATTAGCCTGATTGGATGACTTGTGGATATGCAGCCTAAGAATTCGGCAGGATATTACGCTAGGGATGGGGTGACCTACCAATGTGAGTGTGATCAGGTGGTTGTGTTGGCGCTGATAGCGAGTTTTCGCAATGAGCAGCAGTTCGAACTTTTCAGGTGCCGGAGACAGGCGTACTGTGTCGAGATACCTAGTGACTCCATCGATACCTTGCTGCAAAGTGCCTTGCACTGACCCAGGAGACCCAGATGTGCACCAAAGAGTAAGCTCGTCCTCGTAGAATGTATGTTTGAGGTTCGAGATCGATGCTAAAATACAAAACAGTGGCGCCATTCCGAGGTTAAAAAGGGTGGCTGAGAGAATAGCACCCTGTGGAATACCACGCGTAATGGGAAAAGGATCGGAGACCGAATCACGGAGACGGAACTTGGCCGTGCGGTCGCCAGAAATGCAGCGATGTAACCGTACATCTTCGGCCCACAGCCGGTAGAGGCAAGTACATGGAGGAGAGGATCATGGCCAAGGTTATCGAAGGCTTTGCGGGCATCCAGGGTCACCGAGGCCTGTATCTGAAAAGAAGGAGGAGGGTCAAAGTCGTGAGCTAGGAGGAAAAAGAGGTCTTGGGTAGACATACCCTTGCGGAAACCAATTTGTTAAGCAGGAAATAAATCTGTGGACTCAATATAGGCCTCAAGTCGATTGAGAACCATCCTTTTCATGGTCTTTCCCACGGAAGAGGTTAGAGAGATTGGGCGGAGATTGTCAAGGGCAGATTTTTAGCCTGGCTTAGGTAGTAGAGGTATAAAGGATTGCTTCCAAGATGACGGGAGGGTGCCTTCTTCTCAGTGGGAGTTTATAATGTCCAGAAAATGTTCCTTGTCCTTGTCGGACAGGTTTTGTATAAGTGTATACGTAATCTGATCCTCACCTGGGGCCAGCGTTCGCTTTAGTTGTTCCAGCGCCCACTCGAGATCCCGAAGGGTGAACGGCTCATCGAGTTCTGCATTGTAGGCGCCGATGTATGTGGGATAAAGGCAAGGAAGGTGAAGAGGAATATAAAGGCCGCGGAGATGGGTTGCTAAAGCGTCTGATCCCAGCAGGGAATGGTGCTTCTGAAGAGTGGGAACTGGGGCCGGATGAGGCCCAAGGAGCTTTCCAAGTAGGTGCCAGGTTCTTTTCTGATCCAGGTTGCCGTTGATGACGTCACAAATTTCATTCCATTGATTCCTGGCGAGCGTAGCACAGTGCTGTTTGACATTTGAATGTTTCCGTTATTTGAGCGATACGCTCGGCTAGCCGACTATTATTTGGTTGTGTGCGAAGGGCGCACAATAGCCGTTTCCTCCTCCTCCAAATACGGACAAGATAAAGGTCTGGGTTGTCTGATGGGGCTGAAGTGAAACATTCCTGTGTGGCTTGTTAACGGGCCTGTTTGTTTGAGGGCTTTAGTCCAGTTCTTGAGATTCCCATTGGTTTGGGGGGTGTCGCGAAAATCGCGAAAGATTTTCTAGTTTGTGAGTGAAATTTTACGTTTAGGCGATCGGATACAGGTAAGGATAGTGATTTGAATAATGTAATGGACATTTATGCTCGGTTACAACTTAAGAACGGCAGCACCTCATGTAGTGTATCACTCCGGCAAGAGCGCCGGACCCGTGACGTCAGTGCGCGCGCGTTTTGAAAGAGGATTACGGTAAATGCGTGACATCATCTGCTTTTCTCACCGAGTTTGTTTGTCGTCACTGCAGTAATTTATAGGCAGATTAAGTCCGAAAAGTTATGGAAATGACTCGTGTCTGGTGTGGTTATTGTGTACAGGCGCTGGCGGTGATTGCTATCGGTTGGTTATCTTGCGTCTATCATTTTAGAACTGATCGATTGTCCACACCTCACCCCACCAGTTTGTGTACTGTGCGAGATTTCGTAATTATGATATACAATGAACAAATAGGTTTTAATATAGTGCGTAAAACAGCGAGTGCATCGTTAATTTGTATAAGATTCACCATGTTACAAAGATCGATGCAGTTATACGTACGTGAAGTACTCGATGTGCTGAAGCATTAATTTCGCGAGGAACGCAACACTATGCGCGTTCGACGACGACGCGGAGAACAATTGTAGATTTTTAGATTATGCTGATGGGTAATAACAATGGCATCAACCACTCTTGTGTTTAGTAATGTGTGCACAAAAGCCACGCCAATCGGAGGTGCACACAGGTAGCGCGATGTGTGTAAAAAGAAAAACAATAACAGAATTGCTCCTTTGAGATCACGCGTAAAAAATAACTTCGCTTCTGCTTCGTTATTACGCGTAAGTTTATTACTTTCTATTCCTGGTTATTTCTCCTTACATGTGCATTGCCTAAGCACTGCCGTCACATCTACGAGTGTCCTTAATATCACGTTGTTACGCTTTTTTTTTAACGCAGTCTTGGCAAGAAAGCCTGCAGTTTACAGGGAGCGACCATAAAGTGTCTGCGCGTAAAAATCGTGCTTCACGGCGCTGCACATTTTTGGGAAAAAGCGCTTTTAAGCTTAGTTCTGCTCAAGTCTCAACGCAATGCAATTCTGAAAGAGTCTACGCAGGCGTTTCAAATAAATGGTAAATTCTCCATTCCTGAAAAATGCTCTTTCGCAGCTGCCATGGGAATTGCGATTTTGAAAACGCCAATATAGGTGATAACAGGCTATTTCACTTCTTTCAGATTGTTATACACCCTAACACACGACATTTGGAGTGTCATGTTACGATACTGGGGAAAATGCCTGTACAGGGAAAATTTTTTAGCGTCATAGTTACTGCTCACCTTTTTATGCACATTGCTTGAATTTACACCTGCTGGGAAAGCTCAAAGAAATCGCAGTCCAAATACTAAAAGCGTTTGCTTTTAGTTTGCGTTTGTTTGTTGATAGAGGGTGTTCCCAAAAGTGAAAATGAATCCGTTTCCGACATCGTGTCCAAGATAGGGACGGCAATTATTGAGAGTATAGCTCCCTCTGACGTTCAGGTTTGTCACAGGGTGGCCACTCGCGACCCCTTAAAATCGAACATCATTGTTCATTGTTCAATTCCAATCGTGGACAAAACGCGACTCGGTTCTAAAGAAGGCAAAGAAAACGAGGATCAACCACAAGGACATTGGTCTCGACACCGTGGCCCCTGTGTACGTAAACGAACATTTATGTCTTGCTCTGAAAAGGCTTCTCGGAATGGCTGTGAAACGAAAACTCGAATGCCTCTGGAAATCGGTTTGGAGCTACAATGGGAAAATCTTTGCAAAACAAACTGACAATTCCGACCCTCTACACATATCCGATGAACGTGATCTTGCCAAAATGACCCCTAGCTTGCCTGCTACCACGCCAGTGAAACAAAACGCTGTCCCTGAATGAACTACCAGTTCACCTTGCCTGAATCCCTCCCGTCCCCGCCGCAGTCCCATAACCCAATTCTGCACGTGAACGCTCGTTCTGCAAACAACAAAAATGATCACTTAGAGTATTTCCTTAACCAGTTTTCTTTTCGTTTCAATGTAATCATGCTCACCGAAACTTGGTATAGTAACGACAAAAGTGTGCTCCAGTCAGATGGCTATAAAAAAATTTTTATTAATAGAACTGGCAGACGACGAGGTGGTGTTGCTATCTACGTACACTCTTCCAGATATTACGACTTAGTTCCCGAGTTCTCAACAATCAGTGAGGACTATGGAATGTTGACCTTAAAATCTAATACAGAAATTATATGTGCAATATATCGTCCACCAAATGGGAACATACCATGTTTCCTTCAGTTTATTGAGAAGTTCTTGGATTATGTTAGTAAAAACGATTTTTTGCTAATATGTGGAGGTGATATGAACGTAAATATATTAGATGACAGTGTCATGGGTGGTAGTTTACTGATGACTTTACAATCCGCTGGTTTCGTAAATTTGTATAATACCCCAACACGCGTCACCCAGGCCGCTTCAAGTTGCCTGGATATCTTAATAACCAATACCGATACGCTTGTGTCCGATCGCGGGACGATTACATATAAGTGACCATTGTCCAATATTTATGTTCTGTCAGAGTAAAAATCAAACCAGAAACTTTCAACGTAAACCATTCCTTACACAACATATAACGGCCAAAACCCTTGAATCCTTTAAATTAGACGTTGTCGCTTATAACTGGTCTCGCCTCTTCGAAATAACAGATCCGAATCTTGCATATTCAAGTTTTCTTGCAGCATTCCTTAAAATGTATGCAGACCACTTTCCTTTTAAGCCTCTTTCCCGTAATAAAAAAACAAGGAAGCCATGTATAACGGTGGAACATATAAAAAAATTAATGAAAAAATAAACTTTACCATCTCTTTCTTAAAACACAATCTGTAGATACCCTGAAAAAGCTTTCAAAAAAGCACGAAACAAACTAAATAATCAGCTAAGACAAGCTACGGCAGCATATCACCAGCAGTTGTTTGATGACATTTGTTCGAAACAACCAGACGTTGCTTGGAAACTAATAAATGACTCTCTAGGCCGCGGCAAAATAAACACACCAATCGAAAGCATAGTCCAGAATGGCCATAAACTATCTGGGAAAATTCTTGCAGATTACTTCAATAGGTACATTACAAACATTGACGTACCAGCTGGTGAAACTACTGCTCTCCAAATACCTATTAGTGGTCCTACTCGAAGCGTTTTTTTGGAGCCTACTGATGATTTCGAAGTATACAGAACTTTTATCAGTATAAAAAATAGTAGAGCATTAGATATAGACAACATTCAAATTAAACCTGTTAAGTACGTCCTAGAATTTATTACCCCAATTCTAACTCATATTTACAATTTAATTCGAGCAAGAATAACGGTAATTTTTAAGCATGGAGATAAAAATGATCCTAAAAATTACAGGCCCATATCTGTCATACCAGTCTTCTCCAAATGTATACTGATGATGGTTGGATGTTAATGGCGCAAGGCCAACTAGGGCAAAGAGCGCCAAAACAGTGGTTAAATATGAGAGGTGATAACTTAGACACTGAAATCAATAAGCAAGAAGAAAAGTAAAATCAATAAAAGACAGTGAGGATGGCTGGTGTAAAGGGCCAGATTTCATGATGCGTGATAGGAAATGAGGTTTAAAAACTTGACTTCTGACAAATACTCAAACACACGTTTGACGGAAACAATGGCATCGTCACCTAGGAAAAAAGATGGATGTAGGGGAATATGTTGTCTGTAGAGTTCTCTGAAGTGTTTGTGTCGTGTTGTGTGAAGTGCCTTGCATGTGATTAGTATGTGCACTACGGATAGGGCCTCTCCGCACCTGCCGCACTGGGGTCTAGGAGATCCCGTCAGCAGATACGAGTGCGTTGCATGGGTGTGCCCTATCCGCAGCCTACCCAAGGCGACTTCCGTGTGTCTGTTGTGCGAGTCAGATGTGTACCATCTCAAGTGTGGCTTTATTACATGTAGTTTGTTGTCTGTCTGTTCATTCCAGTGTGTTTGCCATGTTCTGCGCAAGTGTTGTCTTATGTGTGGCTTGAGGTCTGTGTAAGGTAGTGTTATTATGTCTACTGTGTTTCGGAGTGCAGCATTGGCGGCCATTTCATCCGCCAGTTCATTTCCGCCGATGCCAGAGTGGCCTGGCACCCAACACACAGTCACCTCAAGGTTTGAAGAATATGCCAGCACAATTGATTTCAAGACAAGGTTAACTACATGGTTTTTCGAGGACTCTCCGGATGACAATGTACGGACGACACTCAGTGAATCTGTATAGATGATGGATTTAGGAATATGATGTTCAACTATGTGACTTACAACAAGAAAAATGCCATATGCTTCTGCCGTAAAAATACTTGTCTTTACATTCATGGTTCTATATGCTTCAAAATTCGGCCCATGCGCCGCACAAGACACTGCAGTGAACGTTTTCGATGCATCGCTGAAAAACTCTGCAGCGTTGTATTTATCCTGCACATACATGAAATGCTGCAGAATCCCACTTTTCGGTGTCCTGTTCTTATTGTATTTTAAGAAAGACAAGTCACATGCAACAGGACGAAGATGCCATGGTGCTACAAGATCAGTGATAGATGACTTGAATGTGTCTACAAAGGAGACCTCATGAATAGTGACCTCGTCCCTTACTCTGAGCGGGAAGGGAACAGGAATGGACGGGCGATTTAAAAAAAAGTTTTGATGTGGATGTATCATTAAAAACCGGTTTAAAAGGATGGTTGTCCATTGATGAAATTTTAGAGGCATATAACAAGTCAACATAGGTTCGCTGGTGTGATAAGCACCATTTGTCACACTCTGCGTAAAGACTCTGTACAGGGCTCGTACGGAATGCGCCACAAGAGAGGCGAAGCCCCAAGTGAAGCACTGGGTCGAGCATTTTAAGTGCTGTTTTAGTGGCTGACCCATACACAACACTCCCATAGTCCAATCTAGACCCCACTAGACTTGTGAAAATACGTAACAGGAGTTGCTTATCCGTTCCATACGACTGGTGGGACAAGATTTTAAGAATGTTGAGAGCCTTTAGACATTTATGTTTCAATTGTTTAATGTGAGGGATGAACGTAAGCCTTTCATCCAGCACCACACCTAAAAACTTGTGTTCCTTCCTCACAGGAATCGATACGCCATTAAGGATAATGTCTGGGTCCAGATGGATCCCACGCCTCCTGGAAAAGACAACACAGGTGCTTTTTTCTGGGTTAACTTTAAAACCGTTCTTGTCTGCCCAGCTGGCAAGTTTTTTGACACCGAGCTGGACTTGACGCTCACAGATGGACATATTACATGATTTAAAAGATAGCTGGATGTCGTCTACATACATTGAATAAGAAATTGTAGGTGGCAATGCCTTCCCAAGGGAGTTCATTTTAACTATGAACAGAGTGCAGCTTAGCACTCCACCTTGCGGAACGCCGTTTTCTTGCACATGAACTCTTGAGAGTGCGCTACCTACTCTCACGCGAAACGTTCTTTCGGACAGATAACTAGCAAGGGTGTTGAGCATATGGCCCGAAACACCGAAAGACTTTAGGTCACTTAGGATCCCGTAACGCCAAGCGGTGTCATAGGCCTTCTCAAGGTCAAAAAATACCGTTGTGCAAAACTGTTTGTGGATGAAAGCGTCCTTTATGTATGATTCAAGGGCGACAAGTTGGTCATTTGTAGATCGCCCCGCCCTGAAGCCTGCCTGGCAGCCCTCGAGAAGACCGTTGTACTCAAGGAAGTACACAAGTCTCCTGTTTATCATCTTCTCGAAGAGCTTGCAAAGGCAGCTTGTAAGGGCGATGGGCCGATAGCTAGCAGGAGAGGAAGGGTCCTTTCCTTCCTTCAGGAAAGCCACTACTATGGCCTCCCTCCAAGAGCGAGGAATGTGCCCCGAAAGCCATATGTTGTTGTATAGATGTAGGAGTGTTTCAAGAGTGTTTGGGTGTAGGTGTTGTATCATGGTGTATGTGATTTTGTCTTCACCTGGAGCTGAAGGCTTACATGTGCTCAGAGCAACCTTCAGCTCATGAATTGAAAAAGGAGAATTGTAAGAAGTGTGCGACTTCTTGCTATCACGCAGGGACTTCTTTTCCGCAGACGTTTTGTGCTTCATGAAAGTGTTTGTGTAGTGTGATGAGCTGGACACGTGTTCGAAGTGTTGTGCAAGTGTGTTGGCCTGGTCTTCGAGTGTGTCCCCTGTTGTGCTAACCAGGGGCAGGCTGTTTTTTTGTTGTCCTTTCAGCTTGCGTATTCGTGTCCAGACTATGTGTGTATCAGTGTATGAGTTGATGGAGGTGAGGAAGGTGTGCCAACTCTCCCTTTTCGCCTCACGACGCACTCGCTTCCCTAAAGCCTTTGCCCGTTTAAAAGAAATGAGGTTATCTGACGTGGGGTACCGGCGAAGGACACCCCACGCCTTGTTCTGGGCCTCTCGCGCCCGCCTACAGTCCTCGTTCCACCAGGGCCTCCTTGGGTTGCGGGACGCACTGGAGGCCTGGGGCATGGACTTTTCGGCGGCGTCGAGTATGTGTGCCGTGACGAGTCGGGTTGCTTCCTCCACGTGTAGGTGTTTTAGGGTTGTGTGGTGAAGTTTAGATGTTTCTGTGAATGTACTCCAGTTTGCTTTGGATTCATTAAACCTGTTATGGGAAGATGGACTGCTCGGGCCTATACCTATATACGTTAATGAAGTGGGGAAATGGTCACTACCATATGGGTCCGTGCCCACACCCCACTCAAGACATGGAAAGAGAACTGCGGAACCAATAGCCAAGTCAAGATGAGAGTATGTATTGTGTCCTAAGTTATGATATGTAGGCTGTTTTTTGTTGAAAAGGCATGCTCCGGAGGATGTAAGAAACTTCTCCAACAGGCGACCTCGGGCATCCGTTCTGGAGGAGCCCCAAAGAGAGTTGTGTGCATTAAGGTCGCCTGTTAGGATGTACGGTTCGGGCAGCTGGTCGACCAGCGCCTCGAAGTCAGAGCTCAAAAGTGTGACATCAGGAGGAATGTATATGGAGCATACCGTTATCAACCTATTAAAAATTATTGTGCGTATTGCTACAGCCTCAAGGACGGTGTTGAGAGCGACAGGGTGGCATGCTAGGGATTTCCGGGCTATTATGGCTACACCGCCCGAAGAGTGTGTGCAGGCATCCCTGTCCTTTCTGAAGACCATGTACCTATTTAAGAAATTTGTGTGCTTGGAATTCAAATGCGTCTCCTGAAGACACATCACACTTGGCTGATTAGCATGCAGTATTTCGTATACATCGTCAAGATTTTTAAGAAGGCCTCTACAGTTCCATTGAATTATGTTTTCTCTTCCCATTATTTAGTGTGAGAGCTACTGGAGTGTGTGTGTTTGTTTATGTGTCGTCTTTCGGGGCTGTGACTCTCGCCTTTTTTGGCTTGTCGGGAGGCTTTGGCGTCGGGACACGTTCCTTGCGCTGCGTTGCAGGCAGGAACGGCCCGACATCCATCTCGTCGTCGGATGTCCGAGGGGTGCCCGACGGACCGGGCCCCCTGGACTTGGCCCCCCCTCGGGAGCCCTTCGTTTGAGCCGCCACCGCCGAGGGCGTCCGGGGCGCCAGAGGTGGCACAGGCGGTGCGGTGGCGGTGGGAACCGGTGCGGGGCCCGTGATGTCCATCACCTCTGTACCCTCCAACGCACTGGAGGGCGGGGAGACAGAGGCGGGAGCGGCACCGGTCCCGACGGAAGAGGTTGCCACCACAACCGCTGCTGCCTCAGCAAGCGGCGTGGTGGCGGGTTGGGCTGCCAGAGGCAACCCAGGGGGGGGGCGGGCGAGGGACCAGGTCAGACTCGCTGAACTGGGTCCCTGTGGAAACCAGACGCCGCTCCGCCCCCCGGCGAGCTGCGTCCGCGTACCTCCCCAGAGGGAAAGAGGCGAACCTCTTTCTCGCCTCTGGAAAGGTGATGTTCTCAGTGACCTTAATGTTTATGATCTTTTTTTCTAGTTGGAATTTTTCGCACTTGCGGGAGTATGCTGCATGCGGCCCCCCGCAGTTTACACAAGTGAGGGTTTCGGATGCACAGTTCTCGCTCGGATGATCGTGCGCCGCGCACTTTGCACACGTCGTTCGGCCACGGCAAGAGTTCGTACCATGCCCGAACCGCTGGCACTTAAAACAGCGCCGCGGGTTCGGGATGTACGGACGGATGGAGCAACGGATAAAACCTGCATTTATGTATTGTGGAAGAATTGCGCGGTCGAAAGTCAAGATAATGTGTTTGGTGGAAATCTCCTTGTCGTCTCTGCGGATGGTGATGCGTCTCACGGCAGTGACGCCCTGATCCTTCAAGCCGGCAAGGAGATCCGCATCGGTTTCGTTCAGGAGGTCTGTCTCGGATATCACACCCTGCGAGCTGTTGAGGCTCCGATGGGGTGTGACCCGGATGTCAAGATCAGCCAGTCTAGTCTGAGCTAGAAGCTTTGCAGACTGCTGCTTGTCATTTATTTCAATTAAGAGTTCACCAGACCTTTGTTTTTTGCATTTATACGATTTTCCTACTATGGCTTCAAGATACTTGGCGATCAAGAAGACTGACTGAGATGCAAGAGGGTGGGTTGGATTGAGGGATTCCATCACAAGAAATCGAGAAAAATGGTCCGGTTCAGGAAAGGTTAACGACGGCAACGGAGGAAAGGATACTTCGGTGCGGCCCCTTTTCAGGGACCGATCACGGTTGGGGGGGGTTTTAGACAATACTATAAAGCATAGTATAAAAGCAGGGAGACGGGGGTACTTTCTTCCACAACCTTACCCTGATAGCTGAGGAGGTCCCGGAGCTCCCTGCCTGGTAAACAGACAGGGAGCCCATCCGCCGGAGCTTGACCTGGGCTCCGACGGCCACCGTTAGAGGTTTCTACCCTTCACCTTAAAAACACATCACCACGGTTGGATCCAGCTTATGTTTGGGGGCTCGGGGTCCGCGGTATCGCCAGTACCGTCACCAAGATTGCTCAAGGTGCCCCGTGCGGGGTCTCCAAATGTATAGAAAAATTAATCTTTTCGCCTATGTCTAATTATCTTGAATCAAGAAGCATCATTACGAATGCACAATTCGGTTTTCGCAAAGGAAGGTCCACTGAAGCAGTCTTGCTAACAATTAAGGAACACATATTGTCAAATATAGAAAACAATAAGTTCACTTTAGCACTCTTTATTGATTTTAGTAAAGCCTTCAACTGTCTAAACTATAATATTTTAGCCGAAAAGTTATCGCAATCAGGAATTCGTGGGAAGCCCCTAACACTTATGAAATCGTATCTAGAAAACAGAGTGCAGTCAGTGTATATTTCTGGTGAACAGTCTATTTTTCTACCAATTTTAAATGGTGTTCTTCAAGGCAGCGTGCTAGGTCCCCTGCATTTTAATTTATATATAAATGATATTACGCACATTGACTTAAAAGCAACATTTGTAATATATGCCGATAATAGTACTATACTTCTTTCCGGTCTTGATGAGAATAGTCTAATGCTCAAATGTAACGCGGTTTTGGATAAATTATTTCAATGGTCAAGTTCAAATAGAATTAAGGTTAATCCGACGAAAACAAAAGCAGTTTTATTCCGAGCAAAAAACAGAAGAGTTGAACTGAAATATACACTTGAATATACCAATCATGATGTAGAATTAGTAACTGATCACAAGATCCTCGGTGTAACGTTCCAATCCCAGCTTTGTTAGAATAAACATGTAGGCACCACCTGTAAAAAACTATCTTCTGTAGCCGGCGCGATAGCGCGCACGCGACGATTCTTCCCAGAAAAAGATAAACTGAACATCTACAATGCTTTATTTGCCTCATATATAAATTACTGCAGCTTAGTATGGACTACTACAACTAAACAAAACATCAATAAACTACTCATCTTACAAAAGAAAGCCGTTCGCCATATTGCAAACCTTGATTATTCGTGTTCCACTCGTACTTTCTTTCCACGTTACAACATAATCAAGGCAAATTACATGTACGACTTCCGAATTCTCCGCTCCTTCTACTTTTCTTCGCTACCGATAAAAAACTTTCTTATACATTTGGCATCACTCCAGGCCCAAACTCACCCTCTAAATACTCGTAATACAGACAACTGGCCCCAGCGAAAATTCCGCAATAACTACAAGTTGCAATCGCTAGAGCACAACTTGCTATGAATTCTAAATAGATACGATTTTGCAGCTAATTTTTCTTTAGGACAGCTAAAAGTGTTTTTTTGCCACCAAAGAGTAAACTGGAAACAGCCATGTATTTATTGATAAACATCAGTCCCTGCAGTGCAAATGGTTTTGCTGATAGCCCATTTTTTTAGTTATATATTCCCCTCCCATTCCCATTTTCTTGATGCGTTTTTATAAATTTTATACAATTTTATACATTTTAATGTTTTGTATTTCAGAGCGTTATGACGTTGCATATTTGCATTTTGTTTGAATTTATGAAATTGCATTTCTTCAAAATTATGTACTGAAACTGTTACCTGCTGTGTATTTCATTCTGTGAAAATCAGTGCGTATTCATATGTTTCATTTTGTTAGAGTTTGTATAAAAGCTCCCTGCGTTATACTGACACTGTTGTGTAAGGGTTCATGGGCCCAGTCAAGCGGCTAAGTCTGCTTTTAGTCCATGGACCTCTCCAGATGTATTTCTGGGAAATAAACCGACTGATTGCTTTTCTCTTAATTATATGTGGGAGTGAATTATTAACACTTATAATTTGGTTAGAAAACAGTCACTTATAAACAGCATTTGTTTTTATTCCGTTTTGCGGTGAAATGTTTATGAATGGAAAGTTGTAGTGTCTTCTATGCAAATTCAAGTGTCAAAACAACGGCATGATGCAGACAACCTCACTGGCAGACATACTCATGGATACGAGCTAGAGGTACCAATTTACAAATATGAAAAGGTTATTAGAACCCAGAAACATTCACAGGCGCCTCCCCCACCCCAACCAAAATAAATTGGGCTAAAACGTGTTCTGTGGTTTTGACATGGAGCTTCTCTGACCACCAGAATGCAGAGTTCGACAGGTGATTCCCTGTAGGCCTTCCATCTGGATTTACCACTAGGGCACTACCGCAGGTCTATAAAGACATTCACAGTGCCCGCACGCAGTTTTGTTCAATGTTTCCTCCACATTATCACAATAATGCACTGCTAGGAACCTCGATATTTCACATTTCTCTCTGAAGTATGCTTTACAGCCCAGATGTTGAAACAGCTGCTTACACTTCTGTTAATACGTGAAGCAGTTTCGACAAACCTGACACTCAGTCTTCTTTATCACATCAAAACAAAGTTGCATTTAATGAAAACAAAGTTGCATTCAATGACCTCCCGATGGCCATAATATGATAGTCCTCCACAAAACAAAAGTTCCTCCGTTTTTGAAGCCGCCCCTTTCCAAAGGGGCGATTTCCCGTGCAAGCCGGGTGAACTTCCCAAGCGTTGTAGTCCCACACAATGGCCGAGCGCCAGGCCGGGGAGTCGCTTGTACCTATTTTACCGGTAGGTGCTCGGCGCCACCAAGGAACACGAATTCACATGGTGCCTTCCACAGCCACGATCAACGCTCAACTCGCAACCGCCTCTGGCAGGATATGCCGCCATACTCTTTCACCCCCGGCAATGGCGCAACGCGACATTATGACCGGGGGCCCCGCCAGATGGACAAGGGTCAGGGGCCCCTCGATAGGGTGAAGGCAGCTTTCCAGGCATGGAATCCCCTTTCAAGGGTCCGCACTCGACCAGGGACGCCTGTACCGTTAAAGAAACCGGCGGGCGCCCGGCGGTTCCAGGATTCGAACCCAGTACCTCCCGCATACGAGGCGAGTGCTGTACCTGTGAACCATCGTTGCCGTCAAAAGTTACGACCCCTTCCACTGGGGCATTTCCCGACAAAGTCGGGTAACTTCCTAAGCACTCGATCCCCTGTTCAGGGGGTGCTTGTACCAATTTTATACTGGTTGGTGCCCAGCGGTACCGAAGTACCTACCACTTTCTTGTAACCAATGATACAGTACGGCGTGGTATTACGGTTTCCAGGAACCCCCGAGGTAGGCGCCTGTTCCCAAGTTCAAACTGGTGGGTGGCCAGCGGTTGAAGTCGAGGAGCAGCAGCCTCCCACGTATGCCGCAGTGGTAGAGCGGGTCCAAAGCCCTTTATCCCCTGCCAAAGCAGTACAGGGGGTGCTTGTACCCTTTGACTGGTGGGTGCCCAGCAGTTCCTGACCCCGCGCGAAGGTGTTCGACGGACCTCCCACATCGCCTCCCACTGCTGCTTGTGGTCAAGCTCCAAGCGTTCGTTCCACCTTCGAGACAAGTTGCGGTACGGGGACGCTTGTACCCTTTAAAGAAACCGGTGGGCATCCGGCGGCCCAGGATTGGAACCTGGTACCTCCCGCTTACGAGACGAGTGGTTTACCACTTGACCATCGCCATCGGTTGAAAGTTACGAACCCTTCCACTGGGGCATTTCCCGACGAAGTCGGGTAACTTCCCAAGCACTGGATCCCCTGTTCAGGAGGTGCTTGTACCAATTTTTATACTGGTTGGTGCCCAGCGGTACCGAAGTACCTACCACTTTCTTGTAACCCAGTGATACGGTCCGGCGTGGTATTACGGTTTCCAAGAACCCCGCAAGGTAGGCACCTGTTCCCACTTTCAAACTGGTGGGTGGCCAGCGACTGAAGTCGGGGAGCAGCTGCCTCCCACGTATGCCGCAGTGGTAGAGCATGTCCAAGCCCTTTATCCCCTGCCGAGGCAGTACAGGGGGCGCTTATACCCTTTTGACAGGTGGTTGCCCACAGCGATGGCTCAGAGGTACAGTACTCGCCTCGTATGCTCGAGGTACTGGGTTCGAATCGTGGTACCGCCGGGCACCCACCGGTTTCTTTAATGGGTACAGGCGTCTCTGGTCGAGTGCGGGCCCTTGAAAGGGGAATCCACGTCGGGAAAGCTGCTTTTACCCTTGCGAGGGCCCCCTGACCCTTGTCCATCTGGCGGGGCCCCCGGCCATCATGCCCGTTGCGCCACTGCCGGGGGTGAAAGAGTCTGGCGGCATGTCCTGCCACAGGCGGTTGCGAGTTGAGCGTCCATCGTGGCTGTGGAAGGCACAATGTGAATTCGTGTTCCTTGGTGGCGCCGGGCACCTACCGGTAAAATAGGTACAAGCAACTCCCCGGCCTGGCGCTCGGACCTTGTGTGGGACTATAGCGCTTGGGAAGTTCACCCGGCTTGCACGGAAATCGCCCCTATGGAATGGGGCGGCTGCAAATACGAAGGAACTTTTTTTTCTTTTTTTAGTGTCCTACAATTAGCCTGAGTTTATTATACATGCATCCATTATAGGAAATGTACTCTACATGCACAAAACTCGCCACGGCTGCTTTTTTATACCATTCAGCACACCAAGCCAGGATGTGTTACAAAATTGCAACTGCACCGTCAATTGTAATTTTTTAAATTACATATTACATACATTGAATTACACTGCAACCTTTGACTTGAAATCACATACAAACACACCTGTAGTGAGAGGAAAGTGTACACAACTTCAGTGAAAGAACAAAACATCCCATACGACGCGCTGCCATGAGAAGTGAATTCAAGCACATAAGTAGCATATGATGCGACTTAGAACAAACACTGCAGTGATTTCCTTATACCTTACTTCCAAATACTGCCGGTGCAAAGGGGCTTAGTGAGATGGTTACACAAGTCGTTTTTTCAGCCGCGCTCCTCTTCCGGATGGCTCTTTGAGCCAAGTTGTGAAACCACGCTGGAAATCGTCCTGAGGCGTCTTCACTGTCTCGTCCCTCCAAGCCTTCGTCATGGTGTGGCCAGCTTTTACCTAAGTTTCGTCTGTGTAGAACACCTTGCGATGCTGCTGCCTGCACTCAGCGATCTGACGAAGGTACCTCTGCCGCCAAATCAGCACGTCGTGACGCTCCATCATCATCGAGTTTCGTTGGCGTTTCTCGAAGACGAAGCCGATGTCACTCAGGAGGTGGCGGTTGGTCCATATTCGAAGGCTGGGGAGATGCTCACTCCTCCGAAATTCTTCCGCAATCTTCTGTGCAGTAGGAGGCTCGTTGCGCCGGAAGAGATCGTGCACAGTGTTTCCCAGCGCGCAAAAAGTGAATCCGTCATACATCGCAGTGCGGCGTCTGAAGTTCTCGCTTCCGGGCATTTTCTGCAAAGGTGTTGTCAGCTTCCCGCCCGTCGCCTTCACTTTGGATTTGATGTCGAAAATCTTCCGGAAACTGACATCGGTGCACTCACTTGTCGTGCGGCAAGTTTTTTTCACGCCAACGTGCGGGTGCTCCTCTCGCAGGTTCATGTACGCGTTCAAAACTGTCTGCTGAACGTGGCGACAAAGAACAATGCCGCTGCAGTTCTTCCTGTACAGATGCTTTGGCGTTGATGGGCTCTTTGGGGGTGGTGAACTCGCCCCAGACCGCAAACGCGACGAAGAATCTGGAGTCGAAGAAACATCAACCAATGCGACTGCAGGTGGCACTGCGAGTCATGCTCCGCCAAAAAATTGACCTCGTACGAGACGTCCATGTTAGAGAATGAGATGGTTGAAAATTTGGGGACAAAAATACAATGCGCGAAGCAAAAAGGCCATTATACGCTAACACTTCGTAATTTCAAAGCTAGTGAATAATGCATACGTGTGTAAAATACAACACATAAGCCATAAAAAGTAAACTGAACTTTGTTATTTTTTCTTAATAAGGTTCTGTTTTGTCATTTTTGCGCCAGGTTTTGACTGGCAATGGCTATTTTTTATGACATTTTTCCGTTTTGATACAGGTTAGTTTTGGTAAAGTATCTCACATTAAAATTTTAAAATCGCAAGAACATTAAGTTTACTTGTTTTGTTTTTGGGGGCTCTTTTATTTTGTGCTTACAAAAATATTCGCAGTAACGCACTCTTTGCGCCGAGCGGAGGAACAGCCGGTCCGGTTGCAGCGATAAAGCGCAAGGGCAACTTCCGGTACCGTTCTTAAGTTGTAACCAAGTATAGTAGTCTTCCATCTGCAACATTCCAGGTGACATCTCGTGCTCCCCGGCCTGCCGTAAGGTCTGGCATGGTCAACTGTTGATGTTTGTTACCCTCGCGAGTAATGGCATCGGGTTTGTTGTAAACTGTTATTTGAGCCCCGTTTAAAGTGTCGTTGAGTATGTGGCCAGGTCGTAAGGTGCGTGGGTAACCCCAAATAACGTGCGGGGCATTAAAGCCCCCACCTATAATGAAGTCACAGTCTCGATACAACCTTGAACAAAAGTGAATAAGTGGCTTGAAAATTGTCTACTCTGTAGGGGGATTATAAAAACTTAGGATAGACAACGGGCGAGGGTGTTCTGGGTACAGCTCAAGACGGGAGGGGACATCGATGACCTCAAATTGAAGATCCCGGCGAATGTATGTGCTAACTTATGGGGCACTAGAGCAGTCATAAGCCGCATGTAGGGCATGGTATCCAGGAATACCTTTAAGAGCACGCGATTCCTTTATGAGAATGACGTGAGGTTGCGAGGGCAAAGTCAAGAGCCATTGGATTTACAGGGTTCCATTGGTGTTAAGTTTTCTACAGTTCCAGTGTACAATGTGAGGGGTATTGTTCTCTGCCATCGTTACGCTACTTTAGCCCGCTTCTCGGTAGGAATGGAAGAGGATGCAGCAGCTTCTTCGGTGGATGTAGGTGGACGGGGACGTTTGAGTGAATTGGTGAGGAATTCCATGCTTTCGTCATCCTGTAGAATATTACTAAGGAGAGTGTGCATGAGCTCGAAATCTTGGCGAATGGCAGAAATTTCTTCGGCGAGATACCAAAGTATCGGGTAATTCCGGTCTTTTATGTGCTGCAAATAATTGTCAGATGTGATGACTGGTGCGGGATTTTGAGATGTATAAGAGACAGGGATGGAGGGGGGAGGGGGAAGGGACGGGCTGGGCTCACCCGCTGGTAGAAGCGTAGCCGGCTTGAGAAGTGGACGTGGTGGAACTGACTTCTCCTGAACTTCCAGATGCCAGGGATTGGGTCGAGGAGGTCTTGCAGCCTCCTGTTAAGCGGGGGGTAGTGGGGGGTAGTGGGGGGAAGCATCACGGTTGAGAGGTTGTTGGAGCTGCACATGCTTCTGGTTGGTGCGATCAGACGACATCTGCCAAGCAGTCGATGTTTGCTTTGGAGCGAACTGCCGGGACTTAGATGATTTACTGTGTTCTTCTGGTTGTGAGGTTTGCAGTTTTTTCCGGAGACTTTTCCTGCTCTCCTATGCGGCTTTGTGGCTCTTTTCGTTTTTGCTGCTTTTGTACGGGGCAGGTGTTGTCAAATGTCGGATGGTTTCCTCAGCAGTGGAAACAATGCTCGGAGCAACGATGCGGTTCATCCTGTGCGTTGAGCTTGGTTGAGCAGGTGAGGCAGCGTTGATATGTCGGAGGATGAGGGCGGTTCAGCACGCGATGTCCATATTTGCGGCACCTACTGCACTTCAGGGCATTGGGTCTCTCATGTTTGCATCTATACAAGACAAGGCGGAAGAGAACGTTGTGGGGTACATGGGTGCCCTCGAACATTATCAACACCGACTCAGTCTTCGTCGGTATGTCACCGTTATACGTATCAATGTTAGACGCTGGATTGTACGCGCCGGAGCATTGCGTAAATCCGACTGAAACCACAGGCGCTCGCAAACCGTCCGTGCGAACAAAACCATACGGGTCGTCGGCGAATCGTTTGGTGAACACACGGTCCGCTGAAGCGAAAGGAGCAGCGGACCGTGCCACGAGCGTGGCGTCGATGTTAGGAGAAAATGTTAGGAGAGGCATTGACGTCACGTTTGTGAAGCCAAAGCCGCCATGACATGAGCCCATTGAGCCCCGCCATGGAGGAAAGAATACTCAGGAGTGGAAGAAGTGTGGAAGAAGTGTCGTCATTTTCTTGAGCCCATAGACAGTGTTGCCTAGTTTCTTACGGCTGCGGTGGCTAAACCTGGCAAAATGCCACTGACATTTTTTTACGGCGCTTTGACTGTGGCTTCCTCGCTACGTTGGAAACACAGCCCAGCAGCCGCTGGGGCGTCGTCGTTGTGTAATCTGTGCATGCACTACAGCTGATTTCGCAGTGTTTCTTCTACTGCGATTTCTTTTGCGGTCTAATGTTCCCTCGAAAACAACACCCGATGGTTAATAATTGGCGTGGTCGGTGAGCGTAGTTGCCGTTATCTTGTGGCGATATCTCGTCGATTCGCGCAGTGGTTTTCCATCCTTATCAGTCTGCTGACGAAAAGGTGCGCGTTGGTAGTTTCGGCAGCGTCGACCCACCTTCTGCGGCTATTTGCTTCAGTTAGGAATCTATCCTCAACGAACACAAAAAAGTGAGGCAGAAACGTAGTGCTCCTGTTTGCTCGACAAATAGCGCATGGGCGAATATACTTACCTGTGAACCGCGAGTGCGACCGGCAACCCGGCACGCAACAGTGAGGCATCTTGTAAACCATTGTAGCCGCTTATTCACGTGAAGTGAGATTAGACAGTTTTAGTTCCACGAGTGTGCAGAGTTCATGTACGCAAACTGAAAAGCGTACGTAGCCCACGCGCATCTAGTTTGCAACTCGTGCGCGACGCTCGCCGCTCGTAGGGTGCCTGGATTCCTAGCGCCATCTACGAACACACTGCAGTAGCCACTCGTAATCCCGCGAGCCTGTTGCTATGACGACGACAAACGCTACTTTGCCAGGCTTAAGAGCCAAAAAATCGTCCTTCTATCTCAAAAACGAAGGCCGTTTTTGGATTTAAACTTTGGGTGAGGGCTAGAATGGGCAAATTGAAGGCGAAATAAACAGCTTAGAACATTACATCGCACCGAGGAATTAGCGACGAAGCTGTTTCGCTGCGAAGCGGGTTGGCAGGGCGACGCCATGTTAGTCAAATCAAACCGGAAACAGCAAAGTATGATGGGAAAGAGTGCTGGGCTATCGCTTCCTGTATTTGTACAATGCAAAACGCATCGCGCGCTTCCCAATGGGAGTGACTGGTACGCTTGCAGTGCCTAGATTTCGCAAGGTGGGGCCTCGAGCTGAACCGGGATCACGCAACTGTAACTAATTTCGAGAGTGGCTTGTGCCTGGTTGTCAAGGGATCTTATGTTTGAGATCACCGAAGGAGGGGGCACCCCCGCCAGCGTCAGAAAACTCAGGCTCGCGGCGGAGCACGTTTTGCCAACGTTCCCGCTTTCCACCACGCGTCGCGCCGGGAGGAACCGGTCACGTGACTAAAGCGCTGGAAAGGCTACAGATTGCGGGAGAGTGGCCGGAGTAGAAGGAGAGGACTTGGCTGGCCGCTCCGGGCAGATGCGTTTGGCATTGTAAAAATACAGGAGGCGATGGCTGGGCTCAGTGGGCTCAAGTCATGGCGGGACTCGGCTCCACAAATGTGACGTCAGGGCCTCTCATAACCGTGGAGAAAGAAAAGGTTAGGTTAGACTGGAACCCTTGCCTGGTGAGCAGCACCCTTGACCAGGGCGTCTGCTACCCCGTTGCCCATGATGTCCACGTGCAATGGCAGCCAGTGAAGTCGCAGTGGACACCCCTGAGCCTCCATTGCAAGAAGCTTTGCCGCCTGCGACCGCTCTATGTAGCCGCTGTAGCTGCCTGGCTGGTCAGCAGCTCGCAGACAGAGAAGGGCAGACCGGGAGTCAGCCAGGATGATGACCCCTCGGACATGGGTCCCCTGCTGTAGAAGAAGGACCGCCGCGGCCAAGTGGAGTCCAGCTAGCTCTGCGTGGGTGGGTGAGGCCGGGAAGGGCAAGCTGCACACCTGGCTTGTGCCAAGTTCCAGGGCCGTGCAGGCGGCTCCGGCTCTGCCCGTCAGCTGTTTCACGGAGCCATCCGTGTACTTCTGCAGAAGTACAACAGCGTCGCCCTGCAGCAGGGGGGCCACATCCTGGTAGATGGCGTAGGGTGCAGTGGACTTTTTACTACGGACCCCCGGCAATCTGGTGGCGATTCGTAGAGCCTATGCCGTGCCCGGGGGTGGTGGTTCTAGAAGGGGCCGCTGCGGCAACGCAATATGGCCCTCGTAGATACTGAGCAGCATGCCCATCCGAGAGTTGGGCCGGCTGCGGTAGCGCTGGAGGAGTGCCGCGCAGTCCGATATGCCCTGCAGGCGGTGGATGTGGTGGAGCCCCACCTGCAGGGCCCGCATCTGGATAGGCTCGGAGCCTGCCTCTGTGTACGTCGCCGCCACCGGAGATGTGCTCGGAAGGCCCAGGCAAAGGCGAATAGCCCGGCGCTGATCCATCTCCAGCTCCTCCCACCGGCGTAGCGTGAGTTGCACCAGAGGTGAAGCATAGAGGACAGCGGACGATGCCATCCCGTGGAACACCCGCAGGGCCACGGTGTGTGTGCATCCCTGGCCACGCGCCAGCAACCTCCGAAACCTTGGAGAACCCTAGTTGTGCGTTGCCGGAGCGCCTTCACCGCAGGTAGCCAGGACAACTTGCCGTCGACCAGGAGCCCTAGATTCTTAGCCCTGGTGCACCACGGAAGGGACTGGCCGTTCAAGCTGAGCGGTGGTGTTGCCTTACGCGCCCTGTAGTCGCTCAGGTGGAAGACCAAGGCCTGCGTTTTCGACTCGGACAGCTGCAGGCCACGGCTTGTCCGCATGCCCAAGCCAGAGGCGGTGGGGGCAGCTAAGAACGAGGCTGTTGGTGGGACTCGGCCCGGCGAGGCACGTGATGCGTTGCAAAGAATACGGCGCAACTGCGGACAAATGAAGGTCAAATTTACTGCCACAGCAAAACCACCCGTGGAATTAGTGAAGCTTTGCCTTAGGGTGACACTGAAGTGATCTGTAAACATTGTAGTATTACTTGCCCAAGTAGTAGTCTGGAGTACTTAGGCCAAGTTTCGACCATTCTCGGTGCCTTTACGCGACTTTACTTAGTAGAAAAAATTAATTCCAAAGTGCTGTTCCCTCTAAACCTACCTTGCCGTTTCCCCATGACGATCAGTCGAGATGGCTTGGCCTGACTGCGCCACTGCGCGGCAGTCGGCCGGCCGTCGTCGGCCGGCGTGGGCGGAAAATGTACTACTGAACCGTATAATAGTGTGATGTTATATGTCTCTTTCACCATGTAGATATTTAGTTGGGTTAGAAATACATGCTCCGTGAGGTTACCCACGCATGACGTTAGTCCCAAATGTTCCAGTTTTAGCTTTTTACTCTGTTTCCATGTTATCACGACTTGTGCAGTCTTCCATTGGTGCCGAATGCTGCCCCATTCCCAACATACGTTTAAGTACTTGGTGAGCACCTCTGTGGATTATTCGTCAAGATTTTAAGACTTTATTACTGGTGTCGTGTAAACCAGGTGTGGCTGTCGTGCCCTGCATGTCTACAGCCGCTCTTATTTACCCTACGGTTACGGGCATGTGTAATTATTGGTTACTCGGCCAGCGTATGGATGCAGTCGCTTCTTCTTGGTGGGGGCGCCGACGTGCTGCCCTGGTATTAATGCGTAGCATTCTCAATCAATCAATCAATCAATCAATCAATCAATCAATCAATCAATCAATCAATCAATCAATCAATCAATCAATCAATCAATCAATCAATCAATCAATCGCTTTATTTCAGTTTTTTACAGGCGAAAAAACTGAGGGTGGGAAAAAAAGTCATTACGACTGCTTGACGAGCCTCGCCACCCCTACAGGCCAGCGTAGGCGACAACATTGTGAAATTATTGGAATAAAAAATCTCGTGAGTCAGAGGAAACGAAAACAGCTCGATTAATTGCACCCACTCGAAACATCTGTTCACAACCAAAATGTACATGTCAGAAGCATTTGTTCATACAAGCATAACACTAAATACAACGCAGTTTCTGCACGAAACATTATCAGTCAATTTTATACAAAAATATATTTACACCCTATTTTACAAATGTATTACGTAGTGCAGTTAATGACATGCGGGTCACGTTTTCATGCAATGGCGTGTTGAGGTAGGTTGGAACAGCGTGCACTACCATACTCTAGCCATAATGTGTTCTTCAATGTGGTAAGACAATTTTACTTGTTTTGCGAGTCGTGTACGGATCTTGATATTGTGTCATAGTTACAACACTCCAGAAGAAGGGGTCACTTCTGCTTACTGCTTTCTTTTAGAAGAAAGCAGATCTGTAGCCGAACATGCAGTCAATTCCTACAATTTTATACTGCTGGTACAAAGGAAAAGTTGGGGAATCATACGACACGTTTGCAACCACACGAAACAGTTTCTTCTGTAGATTTACATGTTTTTGCATATTTGTTACCGGGGTGCTCCCCCTTACTAAGAAAGAGGAACTCGCATTTGAATAAAAAAGGCATAACAGAGATCTAATTAAGTTTTTGCTTGTAACAGACCTTTGTTGCGCCAAATCATCGCATTAAACATCGAAAGTGCGGCACAGATATTGCTTACATAGGCGTTCCATGACCGTAGCAGTAAACACTACGCCAAGTGACGTAAAATTGTCGACATATTCAATGGCAGTAACCTCTGATAAAATAAGAGGCAGGTTCAGAACGTGTTTCCCTTTTGGATGAGTTAATACAGCGTTAGTTTGCTCCCCCCCCCCCCCCCCATTTATTTTTAAGGAATCAAAGAAAGATCATTCTGTTAGCGAAGTCAATACCACATTGGCTGCGCTTATCAGTTCGACAATGTCACGTGAAGAGAGAAATAGGCTGGTGTATATCGCATAAATTAAATATTTGACGGCCTTACTAATGTTGCAAATATAATTTATGTACATGTTAAAAAGAAGAGGTCCTGGAAGGCTGCCTTGGAAAACACCATTTCTAATCTTTAGGTTTGCAGAGGGACAGAGGTTTAATACAAAGCATTGGGAGCGGGAACTGAGGTGGGACGTAATGATTTCGAGGGTGTGACCATGAACACCGTAGTGCTCCAGTTTTTTGAAGAGTATAAAAGGCTTTACTGAAATCGACGAACGTGTCTCAGGTAAGAAACTGTGATTCAAACGTTTTTAGAATATACTCCTTTTGGTCAAGTAATGCGTGCTCAGTAGACCTGTTTCTTGTAAGCCATACTGGCAATCAACCATCACAGAATACTTTAAACGGAAGTTATATTATCGTCGATGAATTAAGCGTTGAGCCCCTTAGAGAAAAAAGGAAGCACCGATATTGGTTTATAATTTACAGATATATTTTTGTAAATTGTAATTTTTGTAAATTGTAAATTACTGCTACTCTTGCACGTTGCATGCCAAGAGGAAAGTGTCCCAATTTGAGTGCTGAATTATAGATATACAAGAGACAAGGTATGATTAAAAACAGCACGGACTTCACCGGCCGGTTTTGAATATTACACGAATCAAGGCTTTGGGTGTCTTTCAGGCTACTGCACACTGAAAAAACCTCGACTTTATCGGCAGGTTCAAGAAACGAAGATGATCCACCCTGTCGCTCAGAAAACCGTAAAAATCAGGGTTGTAATGACTGTCGCCAACGTAACAGAAAAATTTACTGAAGACATTGGCCAGACATGAACCTGTCAATTCTTCGCCTTCAGTGTTCAGACTTTTGATTGACTGAGAAATTGCTTCTATTTAAAATGCGCCTAACATCTTTCATTTTTCTTCTGGTTTGGAAGCGACGGTTTATAGAACAGGTGCTGGTAGTAGGCAAACATCGATAACCGGATTGCTTTGTTCAACCGGTTTTGTACATATTTGTATCGAATGAAATCCTGAAGTTATTTACGCTTCAGCAATTTAGCCATCAGTTTGTTTTTTTTATTTACTAGTCGAACAAGTCGAGCAGTCATCCCTGGTTTACGACCATTTTTAGGGGACACGATAACAATCGGGAAACATTCGTAGTAAACAGGGAGAAAAAGTCAGAGCAATTCATCATAAGCATCGTCAGCTGTGGCTTTCAGAAAAACACAAGACCAATTGAAGAGTGCACCGCGACTCTTAAATAGGTCAACGCGTTTCTCCAATATGAGCTGCCAACGTGCTTTTAATTTACTTTCCGGGATAGATTCCTTTTGAATAAGAGCAGCAATAGGTAGGTTGTCGCTTATATAGATTGAAATACGACCAGCGTGAAACTTGTTTTCGTGGTTGGATAGAATTGAGTTAAGACTAGTAGAAGCACTAAGGTTACATGTGTGGGGTCCGGGATAATATTACGAAAACTTGGCGACTGCAGAGTAATCAGCATTCGTTCTTGCACGGGACTGCTTGCGCTCATATTTATAATAAAGTCGCCGCCTATATATGTCAAAAAATGTTCATAAAGAAAGGCCAATTCACGCTTAAAGCGGTGAAAAAAAAAAGCTTGCCTAAGTTTCCATGAGGCAGCTAGAACGGAAGATTGGGCGAGTTGGTACATAATCATAGTAACAGTGTTTGGGCCCTCTTCTCTTTGTCTCGCGTTGTTATGGCTGTTACACGGTAAACGACACAAAAAACCAAGTGGCCGGAACTCACTGTCAGCATTTCAATGTTTGTATTACTGAAACAGTGCTCAGATATTGCATGGCAGCAGTAAGCATTTCTAGCAAGCAACGCGTACCTCCACCACGATTTGTAGGGCGATTAACAGAAAATGATTCATAGCAAGGAAGGCGGATGACGTCAATGTCCGAACAATACCACGTTTCCGATAAGAGAACAAGATAAAAAAGAGCAGGCCAAGACATCTGAAAGAGATTGTAGCTGGCCTTTCTTTTTCACAGCTGATTGCATGTTATGTATAATCTGCCAGCACTGATTGCGGTTTTTACATAAAAATTAGTTAAACGTGGTGGGTGTGAAACTCGGTGTGACTTCCATTGAGCAAATGAGGCTTAGGTTGCTTCATGTAGGCTGGGAGACTGCGTTCCCGGCATCATTTTGAACAGGTCGGCCTCGGGATGGATGCGAACGGTTTTAGTTTTCAGTTCCACGAGCAAGAATAGCACCGTTTTTGGTCCGCACGAACTTCCATGTCACTTCCTTTTTTTCCTTGCTACTGCAGCGCCAGAAGCCTTTTGTTTTGCGGCGTTAGGTGTTCATTCACATATTTCGCCGTCGAGTCTGCAAGCCCAAGGTACTCGTTCGTTAATCGCATCTTTTTTGCCTTCTGCAAGGCTGCATCTCGCTTCACACGTGACCTGAAGTGAACTACAATGTTCGACTTACTCGGGTGCCTGGTTGGTACGCGGTGGCAGCTCTCGATGTCTGATTCGGCGTTGGCTTCGTGTATGGTATCTCCAAGCTTAGCAAAAATACCGGCCAAAGTTTCGCCGTCTTGCTTTTTTACGACGCCTTGATCCTGTAGTTTAGAACAGCATGAGTACTGGTCGGCTTGATTAAGGCGCTTCTCTTGTTCTTGGTTGCTTTTATCTAGAGCCGTGCATTTTGCTCGAAGTTCCGCGTTTCCCTAAGCCAGCTTAGAATTTTTCTATATCTCATTTTCCAGTCGTTTCCCTAGGTCAGCAAGAACCGCATGCGCCTGATCAATGCTCCGAGCCATTTCTTCCTGCTCGTTTCGCACTTCCCTGATGACGCTTCGAATGTTTCGCTCAAAGTATTCTCGCGATGTCTTCAATTCTAGCTATAGTTCATCTTTTAATTCGGAGAATTCAGCTCTCGTTTCCTCCTTTATCTTTTTCACGTCCTTAGACCTTCTTCAACTACTCCATCTCAAGCCTTGGCAGCAGCGACGACAAAATGAGCAATACAAAAACGTGCACAAGCACGCATTACCAATCTGCGGGAACACGCAAAGACGTGTGATGTGCTGCTTGCACTTTGTCGGTGCCGCTGCCAAAATCGATTTAAAGAGTAGCACCCAGCCAGGACCCTGTAACGCCATGCATTTACACATAATGCAGATTTCGCGGAAGTTCCACCTTTAATCGTTATAATAGCGTAAATATAGATAAGTGGTCGAACAGAAATTTGAAAAACAAACAAATAAAGACATAAGAAAATAGAGAAGATTGCGAACCCTGTAGCGACCTGCATTTCTACAAAAATGCAGATTTCGCGGAAGCTTCACTTTTTATTGTTTTAATAGCGTCAATGGAGATAATTTGTGAGAAAGAATTCTAAAAAAACATAAGAAAACTATAGCAAGTAGCTAAATTGGCGAACCGTGTAGCGAAATCCATTCCCGTAAAAATGCAGATTTCGAGTAAGCTCCAGCTTTAATCGTTATAGTACCGTAAAATGTGATGGTTGGTCGATCATAATTTTGAAAAACCCTAGAAATAGAAAAAAAAGTAACACAATAGCTCAAATGCTGAACCGCGTAACGCCATGTATTTCCCCAATAATGCAGATTTCGCTGAAGTTTCACCTTTGATTGTTATAATATCCTATAGGGAGATATTTGGTCAACACAATTTTGAAAAACGATAAAATAGGAAAACTACAAAAATATAGCGTGCATGGCGAACCGTATAACGCCTTGCATTTCCACAAAAATGCAGCGTTTGCGGCACTTTCACCTGTAATCGTTGTAATTGCGTAAATGAAGATAAGTGGTCCCACAGAATTCTTAAAACAAAAAAATCGAAAAAAAAAAATACTGATAATGGCGAACCGTGCAACGCCCTGCATTTACTAAAACATGTAAAGTTCGCGGAAGTTTCACCTTTAATATTTTTAATAGCAGATAATTGGTCGAACAGAATTTTGAAAAACTAGAAATGAGAAAAACAAAAGAAAAATACTGAAACTGACGAACAATGTAGCGCTGTGATGTTTCGAAAATTCAGGGGGGGGGGGGGGTATTCCGAAAGGCCCGAGATTGAGAGGAACTAGGGAGACACTAGCTCTAGCGACGCCCGCGTAACGTGATGATATTTTGAGGCGGAGTTCAAGCGCTTTAACAATGCGATTCATGCTATTTGGTGATTAAGTCACGTAACCGGTCCAGGGCAGCGGGCTCCAAGGAGGCGCGACTAGGGCGTAGCGCATTTTGTACTGCGTTCTCGGGCTCCATTGCTGCACTGATGGCTACTCGTGGCAAGCAAATGCAACTACTTTACTTTATGGCGCTTTTATTTTATTAATCGGTATTTCTCTAGAAAGGCCACTTTTTTATTTTAGGCGCTCATACTAGCTTTTAATTTGAAATTTGCCGTCCTAAGAAGCAGTTTCTGCCCATTTCAGCTGTCAGTGGCAGACAATGCAATCACGTGACTAAGACCCACTGGCAAAAAAAAAAGCGAATGATGCAAACGCGCCACATTCGAAGTTATGGCTGCTCGGTGTTATCGAATCCCTCCGCCTGCTTTTCGATACAAAATTTACTGAGGACACTTAAGTCTGCTTACGTGATTTGAAGGCCGAAGATTGGCGAAACTTAACTGATACCATGCACTTGCGATAATTCTTAACTGATATATTGCATTTACGTATGTTTCCTTCCTTTCATTTCTTTGTCTCTAGGCATGAATTTCGACATTACTTCGACCGGGTTCTTTTCTGCTATGCCGTGTTTGTGACAGTTTCTACCCTTTTAGTTCGTAGTGAACTCGTCAGCAAGAAGTCTGGCGCACACCACGGCCTCCCTATAATCGGGGTTCTGCGCGGATGGCGTGCACCTGTCCTTCGCCTGTGCCATTATGTTCATGTGTCGCGTGCCACGCACTATTCTACAACTTTTACTTTTTTGATACATAGTTTTGTGAATTTTCAAAACCGGGCCCATTAGCTCCTCAAGCTCCCGATTGCGTGTCAGAGTTGGGGTTTGGGCTTGTTGGTAGCGGTATCCATTACTTCCTGTAGCGCAAAAAAAAAAAAGACAGATGACAAGGGTGGCAACGGGCACAAGCTCTAACTACCAACTGAGATTATTGAAAAAATTGCGTGAATTGAAACACTTGGGCACGACATCATCATAAACAAACAAAGAGAGGAAAGAACAGAACAAAAGCAAGGCATGATAAGATATGCACATAAAATTATTCGCACACTGTGGCGTTGACAAAAGGCCTTTTGTCACGCCTTCATTTTGTTTCGTTCTTTTCTCTCTTTGTTTCTTTAGGATTATGACCCGCATAGTTTTTAAATTCAGGCATTTTTTTCCGAATAAACTCAGTTGCATGTCTATGAAGAATAGAATAGCAACAACCACAGCTTTTCAAGTTCGTTTCCTTTCTTTCGCTTTGTTCTTCACAGCCCTTATTGACGAAGCTCTCTAGAGTTTTTTTTTTTTTTATGGAGCCCAATCCCCTCACTCTCCTCTATTCCTTCACCGTGCTTCTGGGGTTTTCGTTCTCAGGTCTGCCTCTCACAATCTTTGCATGTAGCTGCTTCCTGCCAGAGGACGAAGACGCTGGACAAAACCGGTTGAAATGCGTAGAGATCGCCTCTACGCAAGTCGGTGACGCAAGTGCCGTATTCGATGACCGCAAGATTTCTTTTCAAAATCGTTCTAATTGGCGTTTTGTACCCAGATAATCTAGGAGGTCTCTCCATTTCCTGTAGGGCCATCATACCTGAATCCTCCTTGGTGTCTACGAATTGCTGTAGGTTGCCCTGTTTCCGGCGGTAGCCTTGGCAATTCCATTGCCAAATTTTTAACTCGTTACGCGGGGCCATATTTGGTGATTTTGCTCTGCTGTGCCTTGTTAATTTCCACCATTGCGGATCTGTCATACGGTTTGACTGTCGTTTTGATCGAAGCAATCGCCAAGTCTCTCGTGTCCCTTTGAGCCTTCGCCACTATCGTTACTCGAGTGCTTATACTCAAGTTGCGACTGCATTCCAGTGAATTGTTGTTGCATTGTTCCAATCAGTACTATAGATTTTAGATGCCACGCATCTCATTCACCCGCCTTGTCCCTGCATCTGGCGTCGGCGTCGTCGTCGTTGTTGTCGGAGTCCACCCCTCCCCCATTCTCCTCGCCGCGCCAGCTTCGCTCTCCGCCGCTCACCCCCTCTCCTCTCCGACAGCGAACACTCTCTCGCGAGGGGGATTGGATTGGATTCGATTGGACTGGATTGGATTGGCTTGGATTGGATTTGGATTTGGATTGGATTGGATTAAAGTGGATTGTGTTGGATTGTTTTGCGTCATAGCCGCGGCAGACGCACTGGCGCCGGCGCGTCCCCTCACCGTTATGCGCGCAATAAAACGCGGTGCCTTCGCCGCTCCGCTCCATCATTTCCAGCGCCGTTCCTCCGCTGTCCTACGCTGCCTTCAATGGAAACGTGCCGTGAACCCCCTATGCGTCGCATCTACACAGGGGTTTCCGCGAGGGGAGGTGGGAGTTTTTTTCTTTCTAGTTTCTTTTCTATTTGCGGGGAGATTACGCTCACTATGTGTAATGTTTCTTTCGGTTTTCTTCTTTGAAGCGGCGCAGTGATTCCTTGCGTACTGTTAGGAGGCGTAGTAGAGGGAGCTTGAGAGGACACCTGCGACGTAGGCTGTTTAAGCTTTGAAATTTTTATTTCAATTTCCTGTTTTCTTATTTTTTCTCGCCACTATCTCGAGTAGTTTCCGCTAAGAGTTTCCCAGCCTGAGCTAATTGCTTTCCTAGAGCGTTCCCAGTATGCTAGACGTAGCAGTGCAGGAGATGGTGTCTGCCCAGATCACCTTCGGTCTATTTGTCTTCGTTGTTAACGAGGATCTTCGGCGGCTGGCTGTGGGTGGTTGCGTCCTTGCTCCTTGACCTGTTGGCGCGATTCCCTAGGGTTGCTATAGATATTGAGGACGAAGACGCTATTTTTGCGCTCATTCCGCTGAGGCGCGTCGAGCAGTACCTCAGCCTTTACGCATTCGAGTCTACCGCTCGCCAGAGACTGATATCTGGACTAGGAGATGCAGTAGCAAATATTTCACGGACGCCCGAACGCACTCGTCTATTAGATGCGACCGCATCTCATTCACCCGCCTTGTCCCTGCATCCGGCGTCGTCGGCGTCCGTCCCTCTTCCATTCTCGTCGCCGCGCCAGCTGCGCTCTCCGCCGCTCACCCCTCTCCTCTCCGATAGCGAACACTCTCTTGAGAGGGGCATTGGATTGGATTGGATTGGCTTGGATTGGCTTGGCTTGGCTTGGATTGAATTGGATTCGGATTGGATCGGATTAAAGTGGATTGTGTTGGATTGTGTTGCGTCATAGCCGCAGCAGACGCACTGGCGCCGGCGCGTCCCCTCACCGTTATGCGCGCTATAAAACGCGGTGCCTGCGCCGCTCCGCTCCATCGTTCCAGCGCCGTTCCTCCGCTGTACAACACTGCAACGTGAACCCCCTATGCGTTGCATCTACACAGGGGTTCCCGCGAAGGGAGGTGGGAGTTTTTTATTGACGCCTCCTTTAGGCGTTTGTATTTTAGGGGCGAAGCTCCTTAAGTCATGGGTCTGTCCATCCCTTGTGTCTCGTGGTACGTGACCGCCGCATGCTTTCGGAGATGTCGCAAAGTGGGCCGCGTTGCACGCGCAAGAACCGGCTGCAACCGGCAGCGCAAACTCGGCACCGGGAGCGCGAGCTTGTCTGTGTTCGCCAACGGAGGCGCGAGCGCACGTGCACTGCGAGGGGGAGATCACGCAAGAGATCACGCCACGAACGCAGGCAGTCGTTCTCGGAGATCGAACGAGACGCAAGGACCTTTGCTCGTTTCCTCTCGTCTTGTTCGGGCACAAGTTCGCCCTAAATAAAAGTTCTTTCTTTACCGTTGTGTCCCATCCTACGTGACAAATTGTGGTAGAGGTGCGGCGTAGTCCTCGATGGCGCGGGGTCTTTCCGCAGGTCTGGGCCTGGGAGCATTGACTCCGAAAATAAAAGTTGATTTGTACAATGTACGCACACAGTCTTACGTCTTTCTTAATGATGTAATGGGCGAACTTTCACGGGAGAGTTACGGTTACCGATGATCTCCCCCTCTCGAGCTTCGCCCCACTTATCATCATTCATTCCGTGGATATGGCGTGATTTTTTTTTTGAACACGGAAGTGTTTTATTCCCAGGTGCGCGAAGATCTTACGTCATATCGGTTATAGGAGTGACGTCGCCAGAAAATGTGCCATTGACGCTGCGGCTCCCGGATTCGAGCCCATGCTCACTCCAGCCCTCTCGCCGCAACGGGTGGTACGTGGCGCTCTACCGACTGTGTAATGAGCCGAGACGTGAACAGCGGCACGAATGAGGCGTATATCTTTCCCTATGACTCACAGATGGTGCTGCCGTCTAGGAGAGACGACGTGAAGTAGTGCATTATGACGCTAATGAGCGCCTACAGTTGGCGTCTCGATGCCAGCGCCTTCGTGTACGGGGTACGCGCGTGTATTCACGTACACTCCGCTGTGGCGTTGTTTCCATAACCGGTGTGTTTCAAGTGGCTGTTTCTGTGCATGTCATTTTTTGTTTCGTTGTCCCAGAATGAACGTCCGGCTCACGAAGCCTTCGCACATGAAGGAGGTTAACTGCTGAAGGCATCTTTCACTTTCGTGTTTTACCGATTCCTATGAAAGACGAATCGACCACAATTTTTTTGTTGTTTATAGCCGAGCACCAGTTCGTTCAATATATACGTTAATTTCAACAAGAAACGTGCTTTGAGAGGCCGACTCGCAACTAGATATACGTATATGAATTATGTCAAAATGATGCACGTTCGTCGCGGGGCGAAGAGTCGGTTCGCCGGATTAGTGTGGCATCGCAAGACGAATGTCTTCAACAAGAAACGCGTGATCCCCAACTTTTTAATTTCGGGAACAATCGTATTGGAATCACTGGGTATGACAAAAGGTCTAGTGACCTCGCACCTTACCCACCGTAGGAAGACACTTCAATAATTCTCAAGGGTTGTAAATGCGGAAGCCCTAGTGCCCGATTAAATGGCTGAGACGCTTTGCCTCCGGCCTGTGTTTAGGAAGGGCCTTGTGTTTTACCGCGTGATACGATTTGTTTTGTTCATCGGGTCCCCTTGCGTTTTCGAATGGCCCCTATTTGTTGCGGGCTGCTTGTTTTCTTTCGCTTTGGAAATTTTCTACATCCCAGTCGTCCGGGAGTACCGACTAAGCTCCAACTGTTCTTTATGACTAGGAGAAGGTTAAATTGATAATGCAGAACGGTATCTCTGTGGTTTTATGTCGTGTGATTGGCCGGCATGTTTTAATATTCCAGGCCGGACGGACGGACGCCTCATTCTGCAGGAGCCTCGTATGGCAGGAGCAGCCGGCAAAACAAATGCGCGCACGTGGTGCCTCGTGCTACAAGGACGCGTGGATAAAGCAGGGAATGGGGCTTGGCGCTTTGGTGCGAGGTCACGAAACCTCGTCGAATGCGGCACCGCTGTAAAACATATTCAAATTACGAATTTTATTTTATGCCCGCGGCGCTTATCTCGCTGGCGGCAGTACAAACAAGAAACCGTTTGGGCAAAAAAAGATTGGCTGACTCCACGTGTTATCGTCAGAGTCAGGCGTGCCTGTGGTAGTGAGACGACAAGCACTATTTCTTCGGGCTACTGAGCCGCCGCACACGCCAACGTCCTACTATCCGTTGTACACGACCATCAGCCCCTGCTGAAGAATGCTCTCGAAGTCGAGGAGCGAAAAAAATTGGCCGCATATCTGCTGGTTGTGCTCTAACGTCCTTGAAGGACGACGTACTTTCGCCGCCCTTGCGACGTAACATGCTCTGCTCTCTCGCTCTGGCCCTTCCCATTCTTTCTAGCGCTTTCTATCTCAATTCACACTTTCTTCGTTGTTGTTAACAAGCACTAGAGCTCACACAAGCACTTCCACATGGCCCTCCCTATAAACACGGCACTTGTGAATTTGCTCTCACGTTCACTGCGTGCGGCGTTAATCTACCCTCTTTCTTTATAGGTGAAAACGCCTTTCAGCGCAATATCAAATGTCATGCATCCATGCATAGTCGCAGTCTACGCCCGCGTTAGCTGTCTAAACAGGATCTTATTTGGTTACCTTTATCATACTGTTTTTCTATATTTGTACAGAAGTGTAATTATTGTAAATGTTATCTTGAAAATGATATAGTGAAAACGTACAGCGACCGATATTTTAGTTTAGTCCATCCGTAGGTGCTCTGACGTGCGAGTTTGTCGGTGTTGAACTAAGGCAGGGATATGATCGTAGCCGCGATGGTCCGCGTCGACACGCCGGGACTTGTCGAATGCAGTGTCGGAAGAGCAGAATTTCCAATCGAAAGCATGACTGTAAAGTATTCGCTTAGATATGTTGGTACGTTGTCAATCAAAACACGTAAGACATTAGTCTTCATAACTTCCTCCAGTGATCGGCCCAACTAAATTTACATTAACAACTCCACGACCACCGAAGGGTGTCAGAATTGTCGTGTACAAAAAGCTGGGCTGACAGACTTTCGCACCAACAATTAGGCGAACATTACCTTATAGTTTTTTTGCCAGTCGACGTAGCCAGTGGTGACAAAGAGGTTGGGGAAACGTTTTGCCTGAGCACACAAAGCAGCGTAATTACGGCTGAGGCCGCTTTCCTACTTTGAACTATACTTCATATTGACCGTCAAAACTGGGCAGCTACTTGCGTTTCATGCAAAGATGAAAGTTGAAAGGCATCGAGATGCAAGAAGTGACCACATGCACTTGTGTTGCGTTTGAGTGGTTTAATATTCAAATTTGAGAAAGAAATTGGCTCCTAGCGTGATTATTTCATTGCAAATGTCCACCGACGATGGTCTCCTGCCGCCCATGCTACGTAAAGCTCTCTCACTCCTCCCATAAGTGATGCAACTGCGAGTCATTCAGTTATGTTCTTGTTTTCACGCTCGCACTGCTCAAGAACCATCGGGCGGGAGGGCACAGTATTTTCCTTTCTTTTGAAAGCACTGTATTTTATTTTTCCACCGCAAAAATCTAACTTGCATTCTTGTCCAAAAAAATGTTTCTGTCGGTTGTGTACTAATGTGCTGCCTCAAACACGCTTGAAATTTCTTAGGGTCTTGCCGCGCCATCGCATGTGGCATGTACAGCATCAAGCACAATTTTGAGCCCGGCAGGTTAGTTATCTTGATGTTAAAATACCGCAATAATACACAGGAAATTTAATCAAATATATACATACGGTTACTACGCGAGTTTAAAATTACTAGCCGAACACACATGGTTATGCAACGTAAGTATCAAAGCAAACTCAGCTTGGGGCTGAGCTCTGATCCAAATATTTTAGAATAAATTAAGATTACCGCGGGCGTAGTTGCAACCCACCGTCATTTGCACTGCCCACATCATCGACATCAAAAAGACTACCTCTGTTGGGGACATTGTTCAGGTCACTGCTGGCACCCCCACTCCCGCTCCCACTTGTATTGCCCCTTCTACCCCCACCAACACCTGGCTTACTTGGAGTACCATAACCAGCTGTTCTGCTTGCCCCCAAGCCGGAATTTCCGCTAGCACCAGAACCAGCACATCTTCCAGCGACCAAACCAGAACCCACTACTTGGTCGAAACCTGAATTTTGGCCAACACGCAAGCCTGTACTTCCTCCGCTGCCTAACCCCGGATTTCCTCTACTAACCAAAGGACCATTTACACGGCCGCCAAATGCCGCTCCTGCAGCACCGGAAGGTGAACTTCCAGCACCTTCATTTGTTACGCCTCGGCCCCGGGCTCCTCCACCCTCGCCGTTACCAAGTCTACCTGGTGTAAAAATTCCGCCACTAACGACATGAGCGTTTCCTACACTCGGAAAAGCTGGATGGCCGGGAACACCAATTCCGATGCTCCCTCCACTGCGCATTTCAGAATTTCCGGTACCACTGAAACCGAAATTTTGTCTGCCGCCAAAACCGCCTCCAGCGCTGATACCAGCAGTATCTCCAGCGGCTGGATGTATTCCACCTTGCACCCGCTCGTTATTTCTACCACCTACCGTGCTACCCAATCTACCTTCACTGGAAGGTTCAACAACAGGCAATCCAGCACTTCCTCGACTGCCAGTTGCTGAAGTTCGACCTACACCCAAACTGGCACCACTGTTGGCACCTAAAGAAGAACTTCCCCCCACTCTTAAACCGACATTTTCGCTGCCCCCGGATCCGGTCGCTCCAACACGGATGGTGGAGGCTCCAGCGCCTCCATTGATTTCCCCTCGCCCGCGTCCATTACCTGCGTCGTTTACTCTGCTACCCAATCTACCTCGTCCGGAATGCCCGCCTGCACCAAAACGCGCACTGCTTCCACTGCCAAGACCTGGATTTTGGGGAGCAGCGGAGCCTACGCTCACCTCACCGCCTAAACGGGGAGCACCGGCGCCACTGAAACCGGAGTTTTCCAAACCACCGAAGCCAGGTCCCCCATCAACGGGAGTAAAATCTCCAGCATCTCCATTTTCGGCGCCTTGAAGTGGGTCGTTGGTTCCACCCCCTATTCTACCACTACTTTCATTTCGACTCATTCCGCTTTCATGACGACGAGCATTCATACCACCATTGCTATGAAATATTCTATGGCGCCGGGCGAACTGTTTTTTTCTGAGCCTTAGGCGACGAGCCCGGCGAGCTGCTTGAAGTTGACTGTGGCGTGCGGCCTGTTGTCGTTGCCTTTGTTGGAGTTCACGTCGCCTCCCTTGGCGTTGACGTCGACTTTCCTGTAGTCGACGGCGCCTTTCCTGGAGTCGACGTCGCCTTTCCAGGAGTTGACGTCGTCTTTGCCGTAGTTGACGTCGCCTTTCTTCCCGCTGCTTTTGCATTGCTGCAGCGCGTGCCCGATGCATCGCACTTATTGATGTGGATCTGTTTGAGTGCCCTCGAAATCCACGTGTGTGGTGCGTATTTTGGCGGAGCTCGCTATTTCGCCCAGAACTTCCGGCTCCAGAAATTAAGCCATTGGAGCTTGCAGTGTTTCCAAAATTGCCTCCAGTGAGCCCAATGTTTTCCGGCGTTCCTCTACTGAAGCCACCGCCAGAACCTTCATTTCTAGAACGTGAGCTACCACCCGATGTTCTGCCTGATGCCGAAGCCGATCTTCCGTAACTTAAAGATTCATGTAAAGACCCATCCACTTCGCCGGCACCGCTTTCATCCACACTTGTTCCGTAGTCACCGCTGAAAGGGGCACCATAGATACCGTCAGAGTTGCTACCAGAAGTTGGGTGTAGTAAATCAGTAGTGGTTGCCCCTGGACGTCCTCTTAAGTTACCAGTATGGATGTTTTCGATGCGCAGATTCACTCGAGTCTCAGCAGGTCCACCCGAGGCCGAGGTTTCACTGTACGCTGCACCAGTGTTGCCGACAACAGTTCTTCCGTTATCGCCAAGGCCTTCATTGTCAAAGAGAGAATATCCGCCATTGCTGTTTCCATCAATGCTACTGCAGCGAGCGCCTGCACAGAACAATCGGTAATATTTTAAAGTCGTCTCTTCTACAAACAGTGTAGTCTGAAAGACTAAAACGAAGTGGTGGTTGACCACCCAGATGTTCTTGGAATCGCTTCGTCTGGTGAATTATTTTGGTCATGTTCTTAAACATCGAGATTAAGTGGACTGGAATGTATAATGTATACTTTTCCTGTAATAAAGATTATTCTTCTTCTTCTTCTTCTTATTATTATTATTTTAGAATATGCCTCTGTTGTTTGGAACGGCACGTGCCAGTAGAACAGTAATATACTTGACAAAGTGCAAAATAAGTTCATATCTATCCACAAACATCGTTTCTCCCGCCACAGTGGCAATGGTTCAGACTTTTTTACTTCTAATCCTCTCCAAAGTTTGAAGTCAAGACGAACCAATGCTGACCTAATTTTTTTATTTAAACTTGTACACGGGATTATTTCTTGTTCGGAGTTGCTTGCAAATGTAAATCTTAGAGTACCGTCGAAACTTACCCGTAAGTCTCCTATACTTCGTACCCGTAAGACATGCAATAGACACTGCACATTGTACCGCCTTCAAGAAACATACAATCTCTGCTCCCATAATATTGACCTGTTTCATACACTCCTTCGGTCTTACATGTGCGACCTTCTGACTTCTGTCTCTCCCCGACTTGGTTCCGACCAGTTTTAATTCTATTTTCATTGCCCTATTTTCGTTTATGTTGCTCGCCTTTGTTACTGTTCCTACTCATATATATCTCTATCTGCACGTTTGTATTGTCAAATTTTTATGACACTGTGTTTTATCTTTTCGTGATTGTTCAAATTTTAGTGTGCCGAAATCATTGATTTTGTTAAATGACCTTTATTCTTCATTGTAGTTTTTTTCTTCGCTTGTATTTTGTTGTTCATCTCACGCGTGGATGTATTTTTGTCGTCGTCTGTCTTTTTCTTAAGTGCGCCTGAACAAAGGCTACGGCTGTACCTGGGCACTATTATAAAGAGATTGATTGATTGATTGATTGATTGATTATTATTGCTTGTTTCTTGCAATATCTTGCTTAGATTTTGTTTCCATATAACTATCTGTGCGCGAGCACTCAGGCCTCTGGCTGTTCCTGGGCACGTAAATAAACATGATTGATTATTATTATTATTATTGTTATTATTATTATTATTATTATTATTATTATTTACATTACGTACATAGAAAGCAATCTTAAAAGGAGCCCCAAAGATTTATGGAAATATATCCGCAGTAGGTCACCCCAGCATAACACTGAATGCAATAATCTTCTTAACTCCGATGGAGTAATCATTGATGATGTCCCTGCCGCGTTCACTCAGCAGTTTAAAACGGTGTATAGAGATACCTGCGACGTTCCGTCAGCTCCGATGTCCAATTGTCGCGGTATGGCACCGAGCACAGCATTTGTAGGGGAGGAAGTCGTGATGAAAAGCCTACGGGACGCAAAGCCCTCGCTAGCCTGTGGCCCAGATGGCATTCCCATGGCTCTACTCAAGGCTTTCAGTCCTATCCTTGCTCCAGTGCTTGTATGTGTGTTTAACAACTGTATTAGTACTGGCACATTTTCTAACTGTTGGAAAATTGCTAAAGTTGTACTTGTACACAAATCCGGATCAAAAACAGATGCAAAAAATTATACACCGATTTCCCTCCTGTGCAGTGCTTCTAAAATTTTTGAATCTATAATTCCTTCCCTCATTACATCCAGAGTAAGATATGAAATTATTCCAAACCAACATGGTTTTATACGTGGCCGCTCGACCACTACAAACTTAGTTTCCTTTATGGAACATGCGTCAAAGGCAGTGGAAGACCGAGGTCAACTTGACGTGGTATACTGTGACCTTAGCAAGGCATTCGATGGGGTTTCCCATTCATTGTTGTGTAAAAACTTTCCCACCTTGACATTCCTGATCCGTTGCTAGGTCTGCTGCGTGACTACCTTACCAGTCGTCACTGCTACGTTCACTGTAACGGGCTACACTCCGGAGCGTACTCAGCCACCAGCGGGGTGCCTCAAGGCTCGGTCCTTGGACCTCTTTTGTTTTCACTCTTTGTCAACGATGTTTCGACAGCAATTCAGTACTCATCGTTCTTGCTATACGCAGACGATGTTAAAATATTCAAAGTTATTGGCAACATCTCAGATTGTGCACAACTGCAATGTGATATGGCCGCGTTTTCGGACTGGCGCAACAGAAATAACTTGATACTCAACAGTGCAAAAACCAAAGTGGTGTCGTATACCCGTAAAACAGATGATACCAATTTCACCTATCGTATAAGTGAAGAAGATCTGAATCGGGTATGTCAAATCAGAGACTTGGGAGTTTTGTTTGACTCTAAGCTCACATTTACAGCTCATACTAATGAGATTACCCGTCGTGCTTTGAGAACACTGGGTGCAACATGTCGTGTCTCCAGAGAATTCAACTATGCAGACACATTTCTTCAGCTCTATACCTGAATGTGCCGCCCTCTATTGGAATACGCATCAGTCGTCTGGAATGTAACGTGTCGGTCCAACGGGGCAGCCATTGAGAGAGTGCAAACTAAATTTCTCTCAATAATAAAACATAGGTACGCTACTGCGAAGGCTAAAGATTATCCTGGTGGTGATGCCGCCAGCTTGCTTGTAATGGACCCACTACACGCCGGAGGGCCAAGGCTGACCTTTTATTCTTGTAGAGACTGGTCCACAGCCTCATTGATTGTACAGAGTTGTTAAGTGTCATAAATATGAGAACCCCGACAGGCAACACCAGGGCAACTAGACCGTTTCATGTCCCCGCCCGTGTCAAGAGTCCCGTGGGACGTATTCAGCACCTATACAATATGCACGGAAAAGTTTGGACGTATTCCATCGTCCCTTTCCAGCTTTTTGTAGGGAACTGCGTAGCTTGACTAACCAGGAGTAGTTTGCTTGCCCTAGTATGTAACTTCAACTCACACACTTTATGCTACCGGGGTTAGCTTTATCTATGTATGTATGCTAATTGTTTCGATGATTCACTTGTGTATGTAAGTTTTATGCCTTCATTGTGGCGTGATTTTTAGCTAATATCTTTTTCCGGTTTACATGTTTCAGTGTACAGAGTTTTAATCATGTCTTACACTTGCCATGTTTGCATATGTCCACGGGTCATGTGCGTGTGTCGGCGTGTGTGTATCTCAAAGTGTCTCATTCTCGTTCAGACTAAGCAATGCTATTTTCTATATTTTTCTGAGATATGCACTTTTCTTTCCGCACCAGCACATCGTTCCTGGACACACTATTAAACAATTAATTGGTTGATCCATCCGTCATTTTTATTATCTCTGCGATTTGTTGGTCAGATCATTTATGTCTGTACTCCTGCCATTGTTTTTTCGCTCTTTTTCTGTCAAACGTGTTGCTATGTTTTTTGTGTCTCGACAAGATGGGACATTGCAAAGGCATCGCTCGTTTTACGCTAATACTTTATTGCAGTGTAACTTTTCAGTAATCTAAACTCTCGTTTTATATGTGCACTCTGTCTCTATCATATGCACTGTGTATTTTGTTGTATATTTCCTTTTCTCAAGTGCCTTGAACGTTTCGCTGGCCAAGGGCCATAGCTTGCAACACTGTGTTTTTTTTTTGCTTTTTTTCTGAATTCCTGTAAGTATTTTTACTTTATTTTTTCTGTCATATCGAGGATTTTGTGTCTTGTGCCGTGCTGTCCTACGTTTCTTTTATTAATGTTTTGTATATGGTGTGCCAGCACCAAGACCTTAGGGTTGTTCCTGGGCACCGAAAATAAAGGTTGATTGATTGCTTGCTTGCTTGATTGATTGATTATTATTATTATTATTATGCTGTCCATACTTAAACATCGCTTCCCTCGCTAGTATCACCGTCTTGATTACGGACCAGGGTACTTGCAAGTGCTGCCTGATCTAAAGGCTAGGCGCGATACAGCTGACCTCCTATTTCTTTTTAAGCTCATACATGGACAAATTAGCAGTGCCGAACTTCTTTCTGAGCTCCAGCTAACAGTGACTCTTAAAGCCACGAGAAAATGTCATCCTTTTCGTACTTTCAGCTCCTGTAACCGACATGTCCCGCTGTTCAGGCTCCCGAGCACGTGTAACTTCTGTTCTGCAGACGTAGATATTTTTCACAGCTCCCTCAATCAGTTCAGTTCAGACACTTGCAGAATTTTTTTTCGCTAATACGCTCGCTCTTATTCTCTTACATTGAACTACATGGAATACTTCTTTGCTCCGTCATACTGAATGGATGTTGTTCTGGTTAGAGAAACTTCTTTTTACCTGCTTGCCTTACTATATGGATAGTATGCTGTTTATATGAGTTTTCTTGTTATTGTTCATACTCAGCTTTTAGCCCGTGAACCCTTCCAGCATGTTGTTGTTGTTTTTTCTGGAAAAATAAAAACTGAATTGAATTGAATTGAATTGAATTTTCATTTCATGGATTGCTGTTATAACGTTACACGATTATCTGTAGTGCGCAGATGTTCTGTTTCATCTGTACGATGTAGTTTCGAATTCTGTTGTATCCTGTCAGTTTTGTTTGTGTTCATTGCATGTAGTGTATACGCTATCTACGTTTTGTAGTGGTTTGTACGGTATACTTTGTAGTATACATTGTAAAATTTATTTTTTATTGTATGTTTTTACTCTTTTATCTTTTACGTTGTCAAAGTGTTCTTTCATTTCACTTTTTCCCCTTTTTTTCACTTGTATCCATCTGTGTGCTAGCACCAACGCCTGGCGGCTGTTCCTGGGCACAATAAATATACATGATTGATTATTATTATTATTATTATTATTATTATTATTATTATTATTATTATTATTATTATTATTGTTATTATTATTATTATTATTATTATTAAACCACGGAAGCCCAGCTGTGCTCGTACCTGACTGCCAGAGATGCTGCTCCTCTTGCTTGCAAGCGGACAAAAACTAGGTACAACACGTATGCCTCCGTCTATATTGCCGTAAGCAACGTGTGCTATGAATTACGGCAGGATCCAGCTCTGTGGCCAAATGAGTGTCTTTTTAAGCCCTTCCGGGGCGTACTACGTGAGTCCATGCTGCACCTGTCTGAACTTTCTTCGCCCGCATTAGCAGTGTTTGTTACCAAAATGTCCGTGGTTTGCGGACCAAATCTGCCGAGTTCTTTTTCTCTATAGCTTCGTCCTCACATAATGTAATCGTCCTTACCGAAACTTGGCTATCCTCAGAAATTCCGTCTAGTGATTACTTTACCGATAATTATGCTGTTTTCCGAAGTGACCGTACTGGCCCCACTTCTAAAAAAAAAATTCCCCCGCATTTCCCCGAGGGGGAGAATGTGAAAGTGCGAATGCACGGTTGTCGGCCCGCTTGCGGCGCTTGCGCTCGGCCCCCGCAGCCCACCGCCTCGCCGCCTTCTCTTCCATCTCTTCCATCGGGTTTGTAGTATCACGTGTACACCACGCAGTTATCAAGCCGCTATAACGCCGCTGAGTCGCCAACGCACGCCGCTGACGACGTAGTTTGAATGCGTTAAAGATATAAGGCGCGTTACTAACAGTGACATCAGCGTCGCGTCCGTGGCTTAGTCGGTAGAGCGTCGCGCTGCGGCCGCAAAGTCCTCGGATCGAAACCTGGCGCCGGATGCTGTTTTTTTTATATAGAGAGGAGGACTGCGTTAAAGATATAAGGCGCGTTACTAACACTGGTATCAGCGTTGCGTCCGTGGCTTAGTCGGTAGAGCGTCGCGCTGCGGCCGCAGAGTCCTCGGATCGAAACCTGGCGCCGGATGCTGTTTCTTCTTTATATATAGAGAGGAGGACTGCGGACGCCGCCGCCGCCGGCGGTGGAAGGTTTGGGGTCGCTTATAAAGTGCATTCGCACTTAAAATTGCGGTGGTGGAGTGCTCATTGCGGTGGAGAAGTCGTTGAATTGCCGTCGTCGGTCAGACCTCGAAACTGCTGCAGAATCATTGTGGGTGGAGGTTCTCAGCGGTAAAAAAAATAGTATCCTAATTTCCACCTTTTATATACCTCCATCCATAAACTACGCCGAATTTCAGCGCTGTGTCACATCAATAGAGCATGTTTTTAATGCCTACCCAGCCACTAAATTTCTTATATGCAAGGGTTTCAACGTTTCCGGTGTAGACTGGGATGATCGCACTGCCAGACACGATCATCATTACATTTCCCGGAAGGGCTACTGTCTGTTCGACTTTATTTCTTTCACTGGTCTGGAACAAAGTAATAGGTGTAAAAACATTTGTGGTAATGTTTTAGACCTTTGCTTTTCTAACCAGGCCGACCTTACCATTTCTCTGTCGGATACCTTCCTGGTACGTCCCGACAAATTTCATCCTGTCCTACATATCTCACTGCCGTATGTGTCGGGGCAATCGAGATGCTCCGGCTATTCTGCACATCCGACGTACAACTATGCTGCTGGAGATTACGTTGCTTTTTATAACTGCTTAAGTAACACTGACTGGTCTCTCCACGTAAAACTTCCCTCTCTTGATGACCAAGTCGAGAAACTTTCTACAATTATTCAGCAAGGAATGCAAGTGTTTATACCGAGAACGTCCGGAAAGAAATCTAAATTTCCGAAGTGATTTTCTGCGGAACTGCGAAAGGCTTTAAAATGTAAAGCCCGTGCTCACAAAAAAAAATTCGCGGGCTACAATCCGAAGCTTGGAAAAAAGTTTAAATATTTCAGAGCCCTGTGTAAAGAGCTGTATGATCGCGATCGGTCAGACTACATAGCCAATGTAGAAATCAGCGCTACACGCGACCAGAAAAGTTTCTGGCAATATGTTCGCTCTCGGTCGATTTCGGCAAGGTTGCCGAAATCGTTAACCTTCGAGGCGACAATGAAACCCCGATTGGAGACGTTGCTAATGCCTTTGCGGATCATTTAAGCTCAGTATTTCCAAAGGCTGAAGTTAACATTTTGTCCAACTCTTCCTCTGCGTCGTCTAATTTCTGCGTTCCCAGAATAAGTGAGAACGACGTTCGGAAAGCCTTGAAGCGCCTCAAACCGTCATTTTCCTGTGGCCCTGACGGCATTCCTCCCGCAATATTAAAAACCTATGGGGAGCTTCTGATTCCCATACTAACCGCTATATTTAATATTTCAATTCAATCTGCTACTTCTCCAGCAGCCTTGAAGTTAGCACGCTTGGTCCCTGTCTTCAAAACTTGTGCAAAAGATAGTGCTAGAAACTATCGGCCTATTTCGCTACTGTGTGCGGCGTCTAAGATTTTTGAGACTGTGTTGCACGATGTTTTAACTTCCAGTGTTAAGGGCATACTAATTTCCAAACAGCACGGGTTTATGTCCGGACGTTCCACAACCACTAACCTCGTTTCCTTCATGCAGCGAGCGTCCGAAGCGGTTCATCATAGGAGGCAGCTTGATACTGTGTACTTTGACCTGAGCAAAGCTTTTGATGTGGTCAGTCACCCATTGTTAATTTCTAAACTGTAGCTCCTGAACATAGATAATTCGATTCTTGACCTCCTAATTAGTTACTTGCGTGGGCGGACCTGCTACGTAAATGTTAACGGCCAGCAATCCTACCGTTACTGCGTTTCAAGTGGTGTGCCACAGGGGTCTGTTCTAGGCCCTCTTTTGTTTTCTTTATTTGTCAATGATGTTTCAGCTGCTATAAGGCATTCTTTTTTTTTACTTTATGCTGATGACATCAAAATTTTTAGGGAAGTTTCGTCTCTTAGCGACTGCGGGCATTTGCAAAGAGACGTGGATGCATATACACTCTGGTGTAAAGAAAACGAACTGATAGTGAACGCCGCGAAAACCAAAGTGTTGTCATACACGCGTAAAACAGACTGCCTGCTTTATCACTACTCAATTCACGATGTTACTTTGCCTCGGATCTCGACGACAACTGATCTTGGCGTGCTCTTTGATAACCAGCTTACTTTTACACCGCACGTTCGATTCATCAAACAGCGAGCTCTCCGCCGCTTGGGCATGGTCTGCCGGATGTCTAAAGAATTCCGTAGTGCAAAGTCCTTCCTGAAACTGTACTCCACTGTCTGTCGTCGCGTGGTGGAATATGCCTCGGTTGTCTGGAATGGTACATGCAAATCTAACAGCAGGGCCATTGATAAAGTGCAGAATAAGCTGCTGTGCATACTTAGACATCGCTTCCCTCACGAGTATCACCGTCTTGACTCTGGACCACGGTACTTGCAAGTGCTGCCTGAGCTAAAGGGTAGGGGCGATACAGCTGACATCTTATTTCTTTTTAAGCTCATACATGGACAAATTAGCAGTGCGCAACTGCTTTCGGAGCTCCAGCTAAGAGTGCCTATTAAAACCACAAGAAAATGTCATCCTTTTCGTACTCTCAGCTCCTGTAACCGACATTGCCCGCTGTTCAGGCTGCAGAGCACGTGTAACTTCTACTCTGCATACGTAGATGTTTTTAACAACTATCTCAATCAGTTCAGTTCAGACACTTCCAGAATTCTCTTTCGCTAATATGCTGCCTCTTATTCTCTTAGATAGAACAATATGGAATATTTCTTTGCTCAGTCATACTGAATGGATCTTGTTCTAGTTATAGTAACTTATTTTTACCTGCTTGCCTTACTCTATAGAGAGTATGCTGTTTATATGACTCTTTTGTTGTTTTACATTTTGTGGATTGCTGTTATAAGATTACACGATTATCTGTAGTGTGCAGATGTTCTATTTCATCGGTACAATGTAATCGCCAATTCTGTTGTATCCTGTCAGTTTTGTTTGTGTTCATTGCATGTAGTGTATACGCTGTCTACGTTTTGTAGTGGTTTGTACGGTACACTTTGTAATATACATTCTAAAAGTTATTTTTTCTACTCTTTTATTTTATACGCTGTCAAAGTGTTCTTTCCTTTCCATTTTTGTTTTCCTTTTTGTTTTACCTGTATCCATCTGTGTACCAGCACCAAGTCCTCACGGCTGTTCCTGGGCACAATAAATATACATGATTGATTTATTGATTGATTGATTGATTGATTGATTGATTGATTGATTGATTGATTGATTGATTGATTATTACGTGTGCACTCTTGTGATGACGAAAATGTATGTTCATCCATTCTTGATTGATGTCACGACGAGAGCAATGACATTGCATAGCGAGTAGTGAAAGCTTTGCCAATTTGTAACCAGGGTGGTTGTATTTGAAATGTTATTTTTGAAAAGATCAACCGCTTTTAGCCTGTTAGCGAGCGAACCGCCGTGGTGGCTTACTGGCTAAGGCGTTGCGCTGCTGAGCACGAGGTCGCGGGTTCGATTCCCGGTACCGGCGGCTGCTTTTCTTATGAAGGCGAAAAGTAAAAACGCCCTTGTGTTCAAGACTTCGCCGCAGGTTAAAGATCCCCAGGTGGTCCAAATTAATCCATAGCCCTCTTCTACGGCGCGCCTCATCGCCGGCGTTCGTCGGTGCGTTAAACCCTACAATCAATCAAATCAATCAATTGTTCGCAACCGCCTTCCGTACTGGAAAGTTGCGTATATACGGAATTATGAGAATATGAAGTTCATACGGAGTGTTACACCCCCAAGCGTAATGAATGTAGATATTATTTCCAAAAACACAGGAATTATATGAGTTCGCACAATATGAACGTTTGACACAGTGTCCGTGTTTTTATCTTCAATATTAAGCAAAATCACGCTCCGTATGATTTCCGTATACTCCGTATATACGGAATTCATATGGACAATGATTTAGCGGTTCTAGTGATCATGCGGACTTAAAACAGGTGTCAAATTTTTCGATAGGCATGCACTGTTTCATTTTCATGTGCGTGTCAAAAATCTTTGTTGTTTTTTGGCGGCTTTGTGTTATACTAGGGACGTACTGCGCATTCCCATAATTCCGTATATACGGAACGTTTCAGGAGGGACACGTATTTTTAAGAAGGGATATCTTTTTGGTAAGACAGCTTTGGTGCAGGAGTCATGTAGTAGCGCCTTGCGATGGCGCGACATTTTGTTTCAGTCAGTGCAGGTGGTGCTGTGCTGGTGGGATGCAGAACTTTATTTAAACGTTGTTATATTCTCCTCTCTGTACATAAACCAACATAAAGAAACCAAACTGCGCTTAACCGCAAAAGGAGTGCATAGAACTAACATAAGAAGCACTTCTGCAATTAAAAATTCTTGATTTAAAAGGAAGTGAAGCTACTGGCTCTTGAACTCAGGATTTTAAAGATAAATGCTGCGACGCTACAAACTAGGCCACAGAGGCCGGAGAGCACGCTGGTTTTAGTAATTTATCAAGTACATTGTCGGAGCGTTGAAATCTTACCAGCAGTTGAAGGTAGTTGTAACAGGAAGTGATCGGCCTGCACTGACTTGGAAACAGAATGTCGCGTTATGACATCCTCGCCCCGGCATGAGCAATTCCGACAAAGATAGGAACGATTATTTCTCGTACATCGCGCAGTTGCTAATTCCGAGCAAGGTGCCGTGCCATCTCACAGAGTATTATCCGTGTATTTCTTTACTGGTAATAATGAGGCAGACACCGCGATTTCCCTACCCGCGGAAACAGCCAATTGTAAAAAAAAGGGGGTGGGGGTGAGGTAGTGCTCCTCGAAATGCCTTAAAAAGACTTCCAAACAAACCCTATTGCTTTCCCACTCAGCACTCGTAAAATTCCTTTTAGAGTCCCTTTTTGCCCTTTTAGATGCTTTGCGTTTGCTCTAATTTTGCAATTTTGGAGCAACTACTGTTGAGGTTTTGGCGTTTTCAAGTAAAAGTGCAGTCGCAAAGTAATTTCCCCGCGCGCATGTTCTTGGTCGTAGCAGCGCACTTTATAAAATGGGGTTCCACCAATACCTTTCGCCACTGGAGCTGAATCAAAGTGAGACCAGGTACCGAAATGCTAGTTTGGGTAATCGGAGGACACCCGTCCACTGAAATGGCTGACGGGGCAGTAGCAAGTCGAAAAACACCAAAGTTATAACGCTCACATTTCAGGGATATAAAAAAAACGATTATAGCACTGAGTGCGGAATTACGCCCTTACTCATGCGGTCGGTCTGAGCGGATCTGTAAGGCAGGCACAAGGGTTCGCGGTGATGCAAACAATGCTGCATACAAGCGGTGCCAGGCAATAATACATTTCTCAGGCTAAGTACACCTCGGTTGCCCTGATGGTAGAAGAATTAAAATATACTGCGTTCACGGTCAACAATACCGACGAGTGTGTGCTTGAATGAAGGTCGTGCAAGCTGAAAAAAAATTAACGCTGGACAATACTAAGGGTTTAACCTGAAATGGTGAACGTAAAATATGGTGTATCTCAAGGGAGCGTTTTAGGGCCAATATATTTATTTATTATTTATTTGTAAATACTGCAGCCCCCACTTGAAGCTATGACAGGAGTGAGCATACAACATAATACGTTCGAATAGCATTTAAACAGAGCGGTGGAACAATATAACAAAAGTACAATTACGACGAATAAGAAATGACGACTCTATCAATTTCTCGAGCGGAAGGGAACGGGTGTCACCAGTCAATCCGTTCCAGTATTCGGAAGATAGGTTATTCAACCTATATGTTAGACATTTTTGTGTTGACACATCTGTAAAATACATCATACACGCTCATCATAGTATATTTTTGTAGCATGAATATCGATGACGTAATCGAGGAGTGAAACGTTGTGGTTAACAATATGCACCTGTGTTTGAAATCAAACTGTGTGCGAATCAATTCTTTAAAAAACAAAATTCGCATTTTCCACGCTGAAACTTACGAAATTAAGCACCAAAAAAATGTTAGTTATGCGGCTAAAAAGATTGCGTTTATATACTAACATGATATCCTTTGGGTTACATTTTCTTCAAATGTAGTGTGGTATGCGCACATCGATATACTTTGTTGGAAAATATCTGCAGCTTCCGGGGTCTTTTCGTGTTTCTGGCGTTTCCTTGCAGTCCACTCGAAACTTCGTGTTTGTCATGGCTTGTTTTCTGCCATTATTAAATACTGCAGTTCGGGTTGGATTACAACTACAGAAACAAAACGGATACAATTTTCATCTTGCAAAATAAAATCATTCGAGCATAGCTGACACTGATTATTTCTTCTCCACACATAACCTGTTTGTCCAATATAGTATCGATAAAGTCTGGAACATTGATAATTTTCAAGTACTGTGAATGTTTTGTTCTTAATCCTGTACGCAGAAAATGCTTTCTGGCTTCAGTTGCCTCTTTGATATCCAGTATAAAATGTGTTGCCGCGCTAAGCACTTATGAATGGTTCTGATCTTGTTATAGAACCAGTTTTAACTTTCAAGTGCCCCACCACAATCTACTATTCCTTCCAACAGCTACAACTTTCTGACATTCAAAGAAATGCTACAATATTCTGGGAACCTTTAAGTGGCTGTTCCGTGCATTTTTAGCTCGTATAGGGGGGAGGGCGGTGCGCTGTGGTCCGCAAACCGAACGGACGCGTTCATGTCGGCTCCTTCCTCAATGACCTTTTTCGCAGTGCTAATTAGCTCGCACCACAGTTTTCTCTTCAGCAATGTGTTCGTGAAGTCGAAAGACACCGACTGATTCCCATTGTTCCTGGAAGAATGTCTTTTTCACGGACGTTTTGGACCTTTTGTGCCACCGCCGTGCAAACGACTGGTAACCCAAGGCGTTCCCCGCGAGCGCTAGGCCTCGCCGTCACACCTGCTGTGACCCGCCGGCTCGGAGGGCACCGCGCTGCTCCGAGATGGAGCCGTCCGCTCGGACAACGAACTCTGAAGCCAAGTTGTGCGTGCAAGTGATGGGAGAGGAAATCTCTCCCGAAGAATATTACGAAGACGCCGGATGGAGACTCGCTGGAGAGTGACGGCCAAGAAACCACCAAGGCGGACCCGACACGAAACTTGATTGATTGATTGTGGGGTTTAACGCGCCGACGCAACGCAGGCGAAGAGGCGCGCCGTAGTGGAGGGCTCCGGATTAATTTTGACCACCTGGGGATCTTTATCGTGCGCCGAAATCTCGTACACACGGGCGTTTTTGCTTTTCGCCTCCATCAGAAAAGCGGCCGCCGCGGCCGGGAATCGAACCCGCGACCTCGTGCTCAGCAGCGCAACGCCTTAGCCCGACACGAAACTTGCTGGCAGCAACTCCCAAGACAGGAAGCCAACGAGACTCGCCCAGAACTTTAAAGCTTTAATCATCAAGGCTGCAAGGATGCTGGCAACGCCGCTCGAGGAAATCAAGGTTATCATCAGGCCGAGAGGAGGCCTGAATATCGCCAAGACGGGGACCACGAAGGTTGCCGCAGCCATACTCGCCGCAGCCGAAGTCACCACCGAAGAAAGCTGCTCGGACACGATATGCTTGAATACGCAGCAAAACATCATAGTGATCAGCACGCCCAAAGAAGAGAACGCTAGTCGCTACAAAAGAATTCAAGAAATCAACTTCCATGGCAAGCTGCACGAAGTCAGCGCGTACCGCACAGCCCCACACGACACCGACAAAGGTGTGATCAGGGGCATCCCCACCGACGTAAGCCTAAGAGAAATCGATGCCAACATTGTCAATGCAAGGAATCCACTGGACCTGGCTACGAAACGAATTGGGAGCTCGACAGCGGTCATCGTTGCATTCAGCGGACCGAAGGTGCCCAATTTTGTCAAGTACGGAGTCACGCTTGTGCTGTGCCGTGTGTACCGCAAACAACTAGACGTATGCCACAAGTGTGGACGCATCGAACACCGAAAGGACGTATGCCAAACGCCGAAAAACCGGATCTGCAGGGGATGCGGTCGTCAGAACCCCGAGGAGGGACACCCATGCACCCCTAAATGCAAGCTCTGCGGCGGAGACCACTTAACCGGCGACAGAAAATGCAAAGCAAGATACCCTAAAGTCAAGAGATCCCCGTCGAGAGACAGACTCTGCTGGACCGACACTGCGCGTGAAACCATAAAATAACACGACAATCAACACGCGAAAGGAAGGCAATCAACCGACAAAAAGCAAGGAGAGCGAAACAATCGAGGCGCTAAGCGGGAGAACGCGGCCATGAGAGCTACCATTCTAAGCCTGACCAAAGAAATTACGGACATCAGCAATGAGATTCACAATAAAGAGCTATCGGAGAATACGCCGAGCACTAAGGCTGAGGAGGCCGCTCCGTCCAAGGAGCCCGCACTGAAAAAGAGGGGGGTAGAAAAGCGCAACTTCACGCACAGCGTCGGTAATAACAACGACTGCTTATGCGAGGCAGAGCTAGGAAGAATTGAAGAAATGATGGTGGCAAAGAAGACACGCCATCGAATCGATCCAAGCCACACTCTCAGAGCAAGCCAACAAATACAGCGTCCTGGAAAGGAATCAGCAACTAATGATGAGCCACCCCATCTTCGCAAAGATGCAGCAAGGTTCCAAAGTGCCACAACCCAACGACTTTCACCGCGGACAAACATGGCCTCCAGCCCACCAAGCATAACCGTATGGCAATGGAACTCTCGCGGCTTGCAAGGAAAACGGGCAGTACTTCAACAACACATAGAGCACGCTCGACGCAAACCGCGACGTGCTGCTACTGCAAGAAACGCTCATGAATACACCATCCCTTACCAGTTACACAGCGAACGTGAGCCCAGCGGATGGCAGATGCCTGTGCACCCTGGTGAGAAAGGAACTGACTTTCATCGAACACGAACTGAAGTCCGTCAAGACCAAACACACCCTGACAGAACTCATCCCATCCAGGCACAAAAAGGGCAGCATCTTGCTCCTGAGCGTTTAGAGCAACCCGCCACAAAGGTTCCAAAGATTCAAGACCATCCTACACAAGGCAAGCAAGACAGCTGGCCAGCACACTTTGATAGCATGCGGCGACTTCAATGCCATGGACCAAGCGTGGGGCTACCGGAAGAGCAATGCCAAGGAAAGAAACCTGGCACAAGACGGCTTTAGCTGAACTACACCCTCATCACTGACCCGGCCCATCCTACCAGGATTGGAAACTCGGTATCCCGAGACACCACCCCCGACCTTACCTTCATCGAAAATAATGAGCCGCTCACAATCACCTGGAGCAACACCGGCACCGATCTGGGCAGTGACCATATGATCGTCGAGATCAACATACCCACCCAGGGGAATCCGAGCGACAACAGGAAGAAATACACCTGGATCGACTGGAAGGAATTCAGAAAATCCCAAGACCAGGACCAAGAACGAGCGCAAGAAGACGAGATCACTGACATCGACGAATGGACGAAGAAGATCGCCCAAGACGTCTTGAAGTCTACCAAGGAGATCGAGACGGACACCGAAACCGAAAGAATGGATAGCAGACTCGCCAACCTGATTGAAGCCAAGAACTCCTTCCAGAATAGATGGAAGGGACAACGTCCCAACCGAAAACTATGCAAGAAAGTGGCAGAGCTCAAGCGAGCGATCGAAAAGCACTGCCGCAAATCATGCACCCACCAATGGAATGAACTATGCAACGCTGCGGAAGTACACATACACAACGGAAAAACTTGGAACCTTCTTAAGCACCTCCTCGACGAGACCAAGACGAAATCGCACCAAAGAGACCGACTAGCAAAGCTCCTACACCACGAAGTCACGACGCACGGGACGGACGCCGTCCTGAAGCGAATGCTGGACAAATACCTCCCATCGACACCAACTGACAATCACAGACCGTAGAAGGGCAGACGCAACGCGCGCCTTGACAGGGACATCGAAGTAGAGGAGGTCAGAACGGCACTGCACGACCTCAACAGCAGATCGGCACCCGGTCCAGACCTCGTCACGAACAGAGCCCTCAAGAATATAGAAGATCGATCTACCGAGAAACTAACGGCGTACTACAACAAATGCTGAAAAACCGGCTTACTACCACAACAATGGAAGAAGGCCAAGATGATACTCACCCCCAAACCGGGGAAACCGCCGACCACGGACAACCTCCGCCCAATACCGCTCACGTCCTGCGTGGGCAAGGAGCTGGAGCACGTCCTGCTAAACAGGTGGCAAGAGTGCCTCGAAAGAGAAAAGCTGCATCCCGAGACGATCATCGGCTTTCGACAATACCTTAGCACACAGGACGCCATGATCCAACTCAAACATCAAATCATAGACGGAGACACCAAAGACACCAAGGCAGTACACAGCCTCGACCGGCAAAGTGCTTTTGATAAAGACAAATACTCCGCAATGCTAAAGCAAGTGTCGCAACTCAATATGGGCGAGAGAACGTATAACGTCATCAAAGACTTCCTCACGGGCAGGACAGCGGAACATAGGGCCGGCGACCTGAAGGCGAAGGAGAAACGCCTAGGTAGCACAGGAACGCCTCAAGGCTCAGTCATTTCACCACTGCTGTTCAACCTCGTGATGATCGGATTAGCCGAAAGCCTGAGCAGCATCAGCGAGGTCAAGTACACGATTGCGCGGACGACATCACGCTGTGGGTAGACGGAGGCAGCGATGCTCACACAGAGTCTACGCTCCAGACAGCCGTCGATACCATCGAAGACTGCCTCAAAGGCACCGGACTCAAATGCTTATCGAACGAGTCGGAGCGTTGGTTGTACCTATCAATAAGAAACCACAAAATCAAAGACCAAAGGGAACACGAAAAGATCAAGATCAAGACCAGCGACGGGACGACGACACCGATGGTGAACAAGATAAGAGTGCTGGGGATGACAATAGTCACTCGGCAGGAACAGTGACACGATCACCCGACTCACAGGGAAGGCGGCGAACGCGACCAGACTTCTCAAACGTGTTTCTACATGGAAAGGAGGAATGAGAGAAAAAAATATAACTAGGCTCGTATATTCGTTTGTGATCTGCCGCATAGCCTACGTGGCGGTCTTCCACAAATGCAGAAAGTGCGAGAAAAAATTCCCGCGCCTTCCCGCGAGGGGAACACGAGTAAATGCAGAGCATTGGGGCCTCAGTACTGATTGAAGGCAGTGTTGCTTCCATCGCTTCTTCCGTGATGCTGGAGTAGCAGACACGAGTAAACGTGGGCACGAGCGTCAACCAAGGAAGGAAGGAGCAACGCAGTGACTGAAACACGAGCGACCGCTAGCCGCTATATTTGCAGCGCGCGCAGTAGAGGGAGAGCAGTACGGGGGGGGGAGAGCGCGCATGCGCAAGCAGCGCGCGCCCTTCCACGACCCACCGCGCTGATATCACGCACCTGTTAGGCCGAGACCGCGACGGAGCGAACGGGCTGACTACGACGCATGCGCGCGCCAGCTGCTGTTCAGAGAGAGGAGGGAAGGAGAGGCGCACCTGCTGCGGACGCGAAACTGTTGACACCGTCCGACGCAGGAACAGGCAAGGCTAAGAAATGCTCTGCGTTTAAAACAAGTTCGACGTACTGATACTCAGCGCCTACAAGACGGCAATGGGACTACGCCAGACGACCAACATGAATTGGCTGCTCCAGCTAAAGAGGCTGTCAACCACGAAATCAGGCAGAACGATCCTGAACAACCTCGGCATAGGCTTCCAAGAGCAACAAGGGGCTAAAAGCTCGATTCCCGACGACGTAGGACAAAACCTCAGAGTAGATCCTATTCCAAAGAATATACACCCGGAGTTCAACAAAGGCAGAAGAAGAGCGAGAGCCAAAGGGCTAACAGACATAGACGTCAGCGACACCAAGGCGAGATACGTGGGCGCGGCAGAGTATGCCAGCCGCAACGGTTTCGCCGTCGCCGTGGGCGACGCCGACGGAAACACCCGCACGGCAGCCAGCACGTTATGCATTCAATCCGAAGAGGCCGAGGATATAGTCATCGCTCTGGGCATTGCAGACCGGGATAGCCAGACCGTGCTAAGCGACACCAGACAAGCTGTAAGGAACTTTTCCAAGGGCAGAATCGCACTGACGACAGACCGCATACTACAAGAAGTGAAAGGAAACAAAAAGGTACGCATCAAGTGGTTCACGGCGCATGTGAGCGACGCGTCGGAAAGAAACGCAAACAGCAACGAAACGGCACGCGCTAAGGCGCGAGCACTAACCGACAGCACCCACGGCGACCGTCCGCCATGGTCTAGTACACGAGACAGGATGACAAACTACAACGATATAACAAAGTCTTCCGTCTGACCCGCCGACTTCTCCTGCCACCCTGGACGGGGCTAAACACGTTGCAGCCCGTTGTATTTAGGCAACTACAAACGGGCACGCTGCTGAGCCCGGCACTACTCCACAGAATGTATCCTGAGTCACACCCGAACGACAAGTGCAAGACATGCCGCATGGAGACGGCCACCTTCGCACATGTGATTGTATCAAGAATCCAGACGAGGCAAAATCAGGACGCATAGCTTATGGGAATTGATGAAGTGTGCCACCATTTCTGAGCATACGGATGCTAAGCAACCACTCTCCCTTACATTACCAGGTCCGAAGGGCTGCCTGGTCCGGTCAGAGCGTCGTCGGATACCACGGCAAGCTTTACTAGATTGGCTCAACCATACCATGTGAGGCTCCTTTGGACACAAAACAGCACCTCCTCACCAGACAAAACTTGGGAAGCCTGGTTGAGTGAATTTGCCTAAACCTCTTAATGATTATACAATCACACCATCGGCCTTCAATCCCCAACCGCTACATTGCCCCTACCCAAGGCGGCGGGAAGCAAGCAATACAGCAGAAGGTGGAAAAATGAAAAATCTCTGCGCCCGGGTATGCCGCCAATGAGAATTATTTGTTTCTACATTTAATGCAAGAACTCTTTCGAGCGAAGATAATTTATCTGTTCGTTTACATAAGTTATCCAATATTGGATGCGACAGAATGGGGTTAAGCCATATGAGAAGGGTTGGGGATGAATTTCTGGTGCTTCCAAATGGAGATATTTTCGGTTATCGGAGGCATTCTGAAACACATCACTTTGGTGTAGGGGTCTTGGTTCTTAGGGCTATAGCAGGGAATGCGGTAGAATTTTGCCGCATTAATGAGCGCGTAGCATTTCTCGTTATTAGGCTCAACAGAAAGCACAAGTTGCATGTGGTGCAGGATTATGCGCCTACATACACTTACGAGGATGAGGCTGTGTACTTATTTTACAAAGACATTGAACTGGCAATCAATTAATTAGGAACTCCGTACTCTATCATTATGGGCGATTTCAATGCAATGATAGGGACACACAGCTAAGGGAGCATGTGGTAGCGAAATTCGGTAGGCTCCAGAAACAGCCGCGGAAAAATTCTGGTTACCTTTGCCGACAGAAATAACCTTGGAATAATGAATACCTTCTTCCGCAAAAAAAGCATAGGAAATGGACTTGCAAAGGCCCAAATGGTTCAACCAAAAGCAAAATAGTCTTCATTTTAACTGGCACTCCATACATGTTACACGATGTGCAAGTAATTGGCCGGGTAAAACAAGGAATGACAGGATGGCCAGAAGTTGCATCCACCTGGATTTATTAAAGGAAAGAATTAGGACGCTAAAGCAAAAGACTCCTATCGTTCCCGCAGTGGGAAGAAAAGTGGAGCAATTCAGATTGTTGCTAGAAAACGAATTCTCTGTTTTGTTCAATGAAACCAATGATCTGGACACTGCCGGTTTGAATTTCACTAATGCGGTCCTAGCTGTAGGAGAAAAACAGCCCAAGTTTCATGAATTCAAGCTCTTTTAGGAAACCAAGGACCTTATTGAGAAGTGCCAAAAAACGTTAGTCTGCAGTGCGCAAAACCGAACAGAAATGGCAGAATTGTCAACATTGATCAACAAAAGCAAAGTCTGCCGACATCTGCGCATTCAACAGTGCAAAGCTGAAGGAACATCGCAAGACCGAGGAGGAGTAAAAGTGACCAGAAGAAAGATCGCTATTGGAAAAACAAAATATACGCACTGCGGGAGGCCAATGGCAACATAATAACCAATATTTATGGTATAATCAAAATAGCCGGGGAATTCTACACAAAGCTGCAGCTTCTACCTCTGACTCCGGGCCAAGTTTTCCCGTAACTGGTGTCGGTTAGGTTCCTTTAGTTACAACATATGAGGTCGCAACGGCCCTTCAAGCAATGAAGAAAAGCAAATCTGAAGGAGACGATGGTATTACCGTTGATATATTGAGCGTCGGTGTGCACGTTGTGCTAACAAAGCTTGCAGCCCTATTCTCCCAGTGCTTGATGTCTCTAAAGGTGCCAAAGGCATGGAAAAGTGAAAATTCAGTTTTCGTACGTAAGAAAGATCATGCGAAAGAGCTTTAAAATGAGAGGCCTATCAGCCTGCCCTCCGTTACCGAAAAAATTTTGAACAGTAACGAGGACAGGCCTGCTTCAGAAAAGGGTTCTCAACGTTACACCATACTCGCGCTATCAACCAGCTAATAGAAAAGTGTTCATAGTATAATGCTCCGACATCTATGCCTTCATAGATTATCAAAAAGCATTTGACCCAGTGCCCACAACAGCAGTAATTACGGCGTTACGTGAAAATGGAGTACACGAACCATACATTGCACTCTTCCAAGATATATACGACGGATACACAGTAATTTCCAAGCTTCATCACAGAACTTGTAAGTTTCGCATAGAAAAGGTGTCCGCCAGGGGACACAATATCCCCCTACTTTTTTACAGCCTGTCTGGAGAATGTGTTCAGAAACCTTAGGTGCAGGAAAACAGTAGTCAGAGATAAAAGGGAATATCTCAGCCACCTAAGGTTTTCAGACGACATTTTCTACTTCAGTCAAAGCAGTACAGACGTGCAGAGCATGGTTTGCCAATTGTACTCAGAAAGAATGGCAGCAGGCTTAAAAATAAACACAAATAAATCGAAGGTAATGTTCAATCAGAATGCAAAAACACGGGACTTTAAGGTGGGCAAGGAAGTGTTAGAAGCAGTAGGCGAGTACATGTACATCGGGCAAATCATATCTGCTGATCCCAATCATCAAAAAGAAATTACGCGCGTGGTGGGCAGCTTTGCATGAGAATTCAGAAATCCTAACTAGTAAGCTTCCACTGTGCCTCAAAAAGATGGTATTCAACCGGTGCGTTCTTCCAGTAATGACGTATGCGGCGGCAACTTGGGGTCTCACTAAATAACTTGAAAGGAAACTTAGATCGGCCCAGCAAGCTACAGGAAGGACAATTATAGGGGCCACACTGCGGGATAGGAAAACAGCCGCATGGATTAAGGAACAGACTATATAAGGGGAAGACATTCTAGTTAAAATTAAACTAAGGAAGTGGGCATGGGTGGTTCACGCAACGCGCATGCGGGACAACAGGTGGGCCATCCGTTTAACAGAGTGGCTCCCAACAGACTTTAAACGCAATAGAGTCGGTTGAGGATACGATGGAGATATGAGCTGTGAATATTCGGGGGGCGGGAAGCATGGATTCAACTAGCACTCGATAGGCATGGCTGGAAATATTTGGGAGAGGCTTTCATCCAACAGTGGACACAACCAGGGTGATGATGACATCTTATTGTGCTGCCTGTTGTTATTAGCAGCTAGCAGTGTTCATATTGTCGCGACAGCCAGGGAGAGTTGAAACTGGACACGTCCGAATTGGGGGGGGGGGGGGGGGGGGTGATTCAGTTAAAACGGGAAGAAAAAGAAAAGGACTGGGGATATTATTGAACTCAATGGAGAGTTCACACTCATAAAACCTAGTTCGGGGGAAGACGAGTGGAGGTTTGAAAAATAGGAAGGGAGATGAATAGGGAAAAAAGGGGAGCGAGAGGGAGAAGAGTGGGTGACAACAGTCTACGTCGCGTTTGTCTCATCCGTGGCCCGACGGCTACAGACGCTGCGTTAGTCCGGTCAAGACAAGGAAGTGGAGTAGCTTCCGGAAGACCTCCTTTCGGATGGCGTCCAGTCCTGTGGGGAACGGGAAGTCTTCCAGTGTGTGACTGTGTGAACCGCGTCGCTGGAGTACGGCACGGAGTTCATCCCTCACGGCGTAATGCTGGCGGCAGGAGCATCTCGGGCTTTTGGCAGTCGAACGCTTTCGCGCCGCGAACCCAAACTAGTGTCCCCTCTTTATTTCTCGCTCATGGCTTCACCGTACTAGCGGCGCGTGGTCAGCAGTCATGAATGGAGCCTCAGAGCCAGCAGTATCGCCCTGGGAAATTGTCCATGTGCGGCGGTTGACGCCTGCACTTGCTCGGACGTCACCACAAAATAAATTAGGAGACGACGCTCCTCTTTCAGATTCACCTTGAATACGTGCCTCTAGGACAATCTATTTTGACGTGGGACACATTAAACAGTCCGTTTAATGCTGAAACTTTTCCATCTGCTATTCTAAACTGGGAGCGACCCGCCCTGGGCCACCTCAGACGCCGACCCATTTCTCGCCATGTTCGCACTCTCGCCAACGACAAAGTTCCCGATGAAATAGACATTTTTTGACAGACGCAGCCATGAACGAAACAACAGCAGCGGTGGCCTGGACCTGCCCTGACATCCCCCAGCCTAATGGCTCTCACAATATAACAAACACAAACGGTCTCACTGATGAAGTCGAACTTTTCCGAATCCTCGGCGCCATTCAGACCATACAAAGTACGACCTCATTTTTTACCACCAACAAGTTCCGCGTCATCACTGACTTCTATGTCGCTCTTCGGGAACTGAACAGGTGCTTCTCGCCCAATTCTACGGCCACCAGCGTTCTTTACAAAATTCGCGACCTCACTCACGAAGGGTTCTAGATACGTCTGGTCTGGGCTCCTGCTCACACATATTGAGCGGACGGAAACCATTCGGCGCATAATGCTGCCCGGGAGTGTTTACACAATCCTCCCATGGTTGCCGCGTCCATCCAGGAAAGACCTGAGCCCCAACAGGCATGGGAATTGGACTGGCAGGAAAAATACCGTAGAATTAAGAACCTCAGCCGGCAACGGCTTGCCGACGCCTCACCACGTGGTTTTCTTGCTCCTCTGGAGTCCCTGCCAAGAACAGGAGAAATTTTTGCTAAAAATGTCTACGCTGACTCGGCCTACACTCCGGACATCATCTCCAAACGGACAACGCATAGACAAGAATGGACAACAACCTTGCTAGTCGTCGGTGCCCCTACTGCGGCACCAACAATACACCAAACCTTTTCCACCTCATCTGGGCTTGTTCAGCTTACTCAACTGACCGCGACCAGTTCCTTACAACGCAAGTACGCCCGGCGACTTCTGAAGAACATGTCCAACGTGTCAGAAACAACACCCAAACTTTACAGAAAATTACAGAATTAGGTCTCAAAACAGGTCTCTATAAAGTAGTATGACGGCGGATCGTTCACCCACTCCCTAGATGGCCCCCCGGAAACCCCCTTTGTGGCTCCTGAACTGCTCCTATTGCACACCCCAATCATGGTCGTATTAGAGTGTCCTCGCCACAAGTTCAACTGTGCATACCGTGCTAAGTGAACCCTCACAGTTCAGTGAAGACTTTATATGAACCATCTTCCCCTACCCTTTTTCCCTTGTCCCCAAACAGGGCCTATTGGCCTCCTCCTATAATAGTCACCCATTCCAGTCCATTCTTTACCATAAGTGTGAATCAAAATCTGCTTTCTTAGCTACTACTGTCAGGCCGTGTTCTGCAGTTGTGTTTATCTGATATTGTATGCATTGGTATGTTGTATTTGAGTGCGGCTCCGCCTTTGCTGTCATGTAGTTGCTTCGTGGGCCCCGTCAAACGGCGTAGAACAGCTTCTTTACCCAGTAAGCCTTCTCAGGAACCACTGGGAAAATAAGGAACTGAATAAATTTAAATTAAAAAAAAGACCATCTACACTAACGTGATATTTCGGAAAATGCAAAAGTGGCATACATCAAGATTAATTCAACACGCGGTGGCCGACGCGCCACTATAACAACTCCGTCGCGCATGTTGCATATCACACCTTTCATAACTGGTTCAATCATTCCCGCATTGTGTTTTTCCATATATGTAGTCTCGAAAACAAATCGGAGTGAAAATTTGTATTGAAATATAACGATTGCTGCATATATAGCACTTCTTTTCACACGAAGAAATGGGGTAGCTTCGTTGCGAACGCGGGCTTGAAACGACAAAATAAGAAGTAAGAAAATAGTAGAGGGCAGCTTCTGAAAAGGCCCCATGGAGCTGTGGCTTTGCGGTGTTGAACTGTGTCACGTAACGTGTGTTTACAAAGGGTATACAAGTTAGCTTTCGTTTACTTTATCCAACGTATGCATCGTGGTACAGCTGTTTTAGTAGCTTTTTAGAACAGCAGCGCGAACTGCAAAAAAAGTTCCCGATGCCCCTACTTTTCGATTTCCGTCTCTGATCTTAGTGATTCTATTCTTCTGGCCTTCTAACCATGCGTGAATTCGTTATCATGGAGCCGATTCGGTGTTCACGAGAATGTGCCAACGAGAATGTGACAAGTCCTGTGTACTTGTCACGGTCCTGTCTTTTACGCGCAGTTTTTTCTACTTTCATAACGCCTGTATTGCGTCGGCGCGTAAAACCCTAAAATCAATCAAATCAAATGTTGTATTGGGGAACTTTCTTATGTGTGCTGGTACCTTTGTTTTGTGGAGAAATCGTGGTGCCCAATTTCTTCAAGCCCGCCAGCAACCGGCGATGTTCCCACCTCTGTGGCATGTCCGGTCGATTCTTATGAGTCAGTCACTTGGAGCACGAGTTGGCAGCTCTCGGAAAGGAAGCGCTCCTTTTCCGCTGGTCTACGCGCAATGAGCGTTTCTATAGCGCCGTATCCCCTAGTGCCGTATTCCTAGGTCTGCCCATTCCTTAAGAGGAAGATGACGAAAACGCAAAGCGTTCTCCCTGCAAACTGATTGAAATCAGTCCACAATCCACTCTCCAAAAGTCCAAAATCTAAAGTGTAAAGGATTAAGACAAAGCCCACTGTGCGCCAAAGGAAACGCTGTGCATGCGCTCCGAATGCGATGATACCGCGATCAGATAGACGTCGATTACTACCCAAGTATTGCAACCAATTGGGTTAAATTTGAAATGGAAAAAATAATATATACCTATAACGACACAATTTAGGCTCCCATAGCTTGCCAAATCAATGACATATCGCCTTCCCAGGTCGCTTCATTACGAAAGCGCAACGCCAATGCACAAATCTTTTTCGTAGGTTGGAAATAAATAATAAAGGAACGAAAAAATGGCCGCCGCTTACCTCAGCTAACCCTGGATATACAAAGCGAAAGCTCGACTTGGCCTGTTAAGTACTGGTTTCACTTTGTTAACCTTTGATTTAGAGGTACTCAATTCATTTGTCCGCAGCCTACCTTTGTTTACGGTTGTGGTCCCGCTTTCGGCGTTCTCCAATCCGAACGGCTCGCCGGGTGATATCCGCGGGGTGGCCAGACGCCGCTTGCCGACAACGGCTCAAAGACTCAAGCTCCCACGCAACGCTCAGAGAAGACAGTACGTACTCGTTCTCTTCCATGGACCAGCTCGCATGCACGGGGCGAGTCATCTGGGCACCCGCGAACCAGCTGCGGAGAGCGCATGCGCCTAGCCGGAAGCGGCGGCGAAAGAAGTGAATGCGGCCATTGGTGGACCTCTGCCCGGCGAGTCACGTGAGGCGTTGGCAAGGGTACGGCGCAGCTGCTGCCAAATGAAAGTCAAAGTTACCGCGACGGCGGTACCCCTCAACTAGATTAGCAAAATTTTGATTTAAAAGCGATAACCTAACCCCCCGAAATTAAGCTCAACAGAAAACAAACAAAAGACCGCCGCTGCGAGAAGCAAAAAGGAAACCTAGGGAAGAAAGACACTTCCCGTGGTCGGAAGCGAACCTGGATTGCTGAATTAAAAAAAACCGAAGTCTCTTTGGCTTATATTTGCATTCGGGACGCACAGCATTGCGTTTGGCGCACAGTGGAATTCGTTTTTTAACTTTGGCAGTTTTAATTTTGCGCTTCTAGAGGGTGGATTGTAGACTTTGATTTAAGTAGGCTTGCATTGAGACAGCTTCGTTTTTTACGCCTTTTTCTTAGGAAATGTGCAAACCGAAGAAAAGCCAAGTTAAAACTAGTAGGGACCACAAGCTCCACCGTTTCGTTATTCTTCCCATGTCAATGGAGGAGGTGGCCGAATTTAGTTCACTACTGACATAAGACCCTTCCCTTCCTTCTTCATAATGGCAAAAGATTCAGTAGGCGCCATGGTTATATCGGTAGCAAACAACGACTTTTGTCTCAATTCCACCTCAAGAGGATTTGGCGCTTAAAAACTCCTCATAAGGAGCATGGGATATTATAAATCTATCCATGAGTTAGTACTCGGTTTTATCACGACAATGTAAAACAAAGAAGGAAGTTCACACTAACGTGTAAGACGTGAACGTATCGAAGCTGTACCCGACCTTCACGACCATCACAGTAGTTTAAGTCCAAGATTGCAGCCGATTTGCTTCTTGGCTGCACCAACGACCTTCACTCCCTGATTGTTGCTATAAGAATGAGCTTCCTTCTTTTTCTGGAAGTGATAATCATTGGACATCACGTTGCATGGCCGCACGCTATGGCGTATCTTTCTCGTTCCGAGCAAGTGTCGTTACGACCGCGGCGACTGCAGGAGTTTTTTTTTTCAGTCTTGACCAGTCCCCCTAAGGCTTGATTAACGTGCGCCTTAAACGCTGGGCGGCCGCCGCGAGGCACGCACTGAGACGCTCGACGTTTTCTTGTGTTTTTAAAGCAAAGCTTTCTAGCTCTACCAGCCATCGATTAATTTGTGGCGTGGGGACAAAAAACACCGAAGGCGGATGAGAAGGGGGCGGGCGGTTTTCACTCCCGGAGCACGGTGTAGATGGCGCGCCGATAGCGCGCTATTACCCAGCGTTCCCCTCGAGCAGCTGCCTGCTCGCAGCGGCGGGCGCGTTCGAGGGACGGCTTTTTCGTCTGCTTTAGCGGCGGTTGTTTCTGGCCTGTTCTGGCGTACTTCGCGCCCATTTTACGCTTACGTCGCACGGGTTGATCAGCTTGTTCAACAGCACCTCGTCGGACCCGACGGAATTAAGTGGTCGTACGGAAAATATACGCTAAGGATTGGTTTGCAGGGTGGGATAACAAAAGGTAGAGACCACATACAGACATCTGGCTCTAGAGAAATGCTACCTTTTGCGCACTGCTTGCCACCAATGGAGCTCCGTTTTCTAAATTGGTGAACACCTTTTAGGTTGTGTTTTAACAAGTATTGCAAGTACGTAAAGGCGAAAGGAGCAACTGGATCTGATAAACAGCGATTACAAAATTTCCCTTAGCTTTCTCGCAATTCAAAAACTTACTAAAGTAACTAGTTCGAATTAGTATAAATGGGAATCCTTCAGCTCACATGCCGAATTCGTTCGGTATCGGCGCTTATGTCGCGCGGTAGTGTAGCCCTCAGCTAGCACATCAGGATGGCTAGGTTGTGCTGTGTCACTCTTCGAAAGAGGTTCCTCTCTGTTTTCTTCCGGCGCAGGGCCGGGCTACTGCGGCGGCGTCGTCCGCCGCTCTAGCCCGGCCGTGGCCGACGCTCCTGCGTTCGGGACGCCGCGTTCGCGCATTCCAGGTAAGTGCTGGAAGAATCTGTGGTTTCGCTGTTTCTAGAGCCACGTGTGTGTGAATTCAAGTGACGTCACATGGGCAATCCTTGTGGGTGTCGTTTAAAGATCTAATATTGGATATGGGCAAGATTATCAGTGGGACGGATTTCACTTCAGCTCCTAGGCTAGGCAGTGGGGCCCCGCAAAGCTAAGGAAGGCAAATTATGTGACAAATGGGAAGCGACGGACATATACTGACTCAACGCTAGGAGGCAGCTAGGGCTAGAGCTAACCGAAGAACCGATAGACATAGCTGAGAACGTAGACAAAGGTAATTTAAGTGGAAACAATACAGCGAGAATTTAGTAAGAGACAAAAATAAACCTCATCAGTGGAAAGCTTAAGATAAAAATATATGCAACAAATATTTAATAAGCTACGTAAATATGCAGAGAGGCAGAAAACCTGATAAGTGGGTGGACATTCAAAATAAACTTGAACGGGAAGAAATAAATGTGTACGCCTTAGCCGAGCCTGACCTCCGAGACATGGAAGCCCCACCTTTCATTGACAATTATGTTTGGAAAGGATGCAACAATACCTCCGGAATGAAGAGAAGGGGAGGCGTTGGCATGCTTATTAAACAAGGGCCCGACTGGCAGAGAGTGGCTGAAGAGTGTAAAGACCATCTATAGGGTAAAGGCACGATAGCGTGGAAAATACATGGTTAGGAGTTCTGCATCTGTGGAATGGAAGAAGAGATAGGCAGGAAAATGAGGAAATGGGAAACTGTTTGAGAAGAGTGTTACCGCTCTTCCATGGTACGTCGGAATACCCAACGTACCATGAAAGAGGACACGCGGACTAGAAAAGAAGTGACCAAAGAAAACGTTTCCACGAGAAAATACTTAAATGAGCTAATTAGAGATATTCAACAAACCAAATTAAAACAAGCGAAACAGGAAAAATAAATTGCACAGATGAAACAAGATCAGGCCCAAGTGAAGCAATCCCAGGCCGAACTTCAGTTAGCGGCCCTAGAAACTTTCCAAAATATTCAAACGCATATTTAGGGCATAAACGATTCTCTTAAGCAAACTCACGAAACGCAACAGAAAATCCAGGAAACTATGGGAGAAATAGGGACGAATATAACGGAGCGAGAAAAACGGGTCACCGCTGCCGAGGACACAGACAAATTTCGCAAGAAGCCTAAGAACTACGCGGGCACACAAACAAGGACGGAAGAGATTCTCGCAAGTGATGCGTAACAACTCCCTGAAGAACAGAAACAAAGCAAATCAGATACATCAGCTCAAAATTTGGCAATGGAATTAAACGACACAGACAAAATGTGTTGCATTTTAGCTAGAAAAAGAAACAGAAATTCAACTAACGAAATATCATCCTAGCGCGGATCCCCACCTTTTATACCCTTGGGATACGCGACGAAGGTCTTCTGACAAGCGATGTCCTAAGAAAGCAGCGTGGCCTGGTGATCAAGGCCATTCAAGCTGCAGCTGGCCTTGGAATAACGCACTAGGACGCCACCCACCATGGATGATCGACAACCATCGCGGGCTCTTTTCTTTCTATTCAATGGGAGCAATAAACGTTTTTTTTCCTCTTACTGCTCTTTTTCGAGATTGTTCATTACTCTTGCGGTAAAAACTGAACTCCAATAATTTTGTGCAAATTAATACGCCTATTCTCTTTTGTATATCGGAATAAAACGCGCTATTTTTGGGGCTATGGCTTTCTATTTTGATTCATGTCTCTAGTAAAATGGGACGTACGGGGAATTAATATCTAGAAACTATTGTTCAATACATACCAAAAATGTTGAGGCTAAGTACGGTCAAACACAAATTGAGTACCTTCATCGTTAGCGTTGGGGAGTATTTTCTATCGAATGAAGCAGCTCCTTGTATGGTTGATGGTTCGACGCTGATGCTTTGCCATCTTAAAATATAAAATTTCTCACAACGCCTACGAAAGTGTCCATCTTGTTACATAGGGTTCACAGAAGCACAATAGTTCGCTGTGCTAGCACAGGGATGCGACTACGCAGGTTTTGGGGGGAATAACCTACAGTCTACCGGTACAAATATAACCCAAGGTTATCAATCATGTACTGAGTTGTCCAGTTTGGAGCACGTTTGCTTAGAAACTGCGGCCATATTCCTTGTCGCTTGTACGTCATTTTGTTAGAGAACTGGTATTGAAAAAATGATGAAATTTTGTTGACTGCATGAATAGACAATTTGTAATTGCAAGCCACCGCTCTTGGCATCGGTTTTATGCACACAATTGCGTACTTCAGCGACTATAAAGCGATATGAAGTCTGAGAATGCATCAGTGACCTCGATCTATTCGATCTATACCGCAGCCTGGGCAATCTGAAGGCCCAAGGATGACGATAGGCCATAAATTAACTGGAGGCCGTAGAATAACACATTTATTAGGCATGACGCCTAATATTTTGTGAGAACTAGGACATGCGCTGCCCTAAATGGCTGACTGTTGCGATTGCCTTATAGAAAAAAGGCCGTGTACCTACTTAAAATGGCTGAACAAAAAGAACGTAGATGATTTATAAAGATAATTCAATTATAGAGCACAAAAACGGATAAACGCAAAGGGACACACTGAATAGTAAAAAAAGTGAGGTAGGAGCAGAAAGAGAGAGAGAGAGAGAAACATCGCCTGTATAGGTTTAGGATGGAATAAGTCCATAGCGTGGCCCCAGGGCAGGGTCACAAGATATCCCCTTCGAGACCGGCACACGTACATGTCTTACGATAAGATGGAGAACGTTAATTAAACGTGTTGATTGGTTGTTTCATGCCCATAAACCGACTTTAAAATTGCCATACCACCCATTTATGCGAAATAAATGCGCAGAATTGAGCCAACAGAACAGCTTAGCGTAAACAAATTATGGGTCCTTGCAAATATTTCTGCACCGCTTGACACGAACATGGACTGCTCACGATAAGAGCCATGGTTTGATCCATTAGGTTTCAGAGGCCGCACAGCGGATTTCTTCTCGCAGTAGCTGAGAAGAATAGCAGGAGTGTTTGAAGCTAACCAGTAGATGGCGCTGTGTGCGTACAGTAATGCGAGGTGATTGTGTAGTGGCGTTACGACTAAGGTCGCTGTGCAACGCTCCTCCGTTACAAAAGGGAAGCCACTAAGCATCATCATCATCAAGTGGCGGGTTTGTACCCGCAAGGGAACGGACTCTCACGAGGGCCCCATCTCTGTGCTCCCGAATCAGCATGAGCAGAAGGAGAGTAAATGGCAGTCCTAGACATCGCAGGGGAGTGTCTAGCAGTCTAGTCCATATGTTTCAGAACTGGTGGAATAAAATACAGCCATGCTCAGTTCACCCAGATCTCTTGCAATAGTGGTATTGTGGAGGGATTATATAAGTCAGAAATATTGGGCAGGTTCAATTTTTCGACACAAGTAGTACAGCGGAGCGGCTCTGAAAGGCTCCCCGATGTAGGGAAGTGGACATCGCGGAAAAAGAGGAAGTGTGGAATTTTTACATAAAGGGGTTTAGAAGAAGCTTCTTTTTAAGTCAAGCTTCATGTGTTCAAGTTCAGAGGCCGCGTTTAACCTGTGGTAAAAGCCATCCCGGGCAACCAGAAATTGACGAAGGCAGGCCAGCAAGAAGAAACCAAAACGGGGAATAGCAATTTCAGGTAAGGGCAATGCCATTCAAGCTGACTAAATCACAGGCACAGGCTAGGGCCGCGCAGTTTGCTGCCTTCGTCCTTGTGCTGTGTGCTCTATACTCTGCGTCTGCAAGGCAAGTATTCCTCACAAGAGGGAGACAGAAAGAGAGAGAGGAGAGAGAGAGAGAGAGAGAAAGCTTTATTAGACACTGAAGAGATCAGCCCCACAAACGGCGGGGCTTGCTACTTCAGGGGGGGGGGGGGTGAACATAGCAAGGCGTAAAAGGACAAGAAAAAGAGAAAGAACTATGCAACAACAATGAATAATACGGAGAAAAAATAACATTAGTTCGGAACGTAGCAGAACTTTACAGCACTAAAAGAAAAAAATCTGAGGATCCCAACGTTGAAGAACCTCGATTATTCCCTAGTCAGACAAAAAAGTTAACAGAGCCTTTGTCCCTCGTCAGCGTGATTTCGCCACGGACCAAGAAAGTGCTGCAGCTCTAAAGAGTTTCCGCGCAGCAGTCGCACAAGAAATCTTTTCGCTGCTTTGCGACGAGTTCTATGCTGCGGGCAGTAACACAAGACGCGTCGTATGTCTTCCCTCACAGAGCCCACAGAGCACAATGGCAAGTCCGCCCAGCCTATTTTAAAAGCAAAGCTACCACTGAAGCCAACGTTCAGGCGTAGTCGGTGAAGGACATCTTCTGTTTGCTTTTGTAGGCCTCGCGGAAACTGGGAATTGCACTGAGGGTCACTCGCGTGCAGAGGCAAGGTTAATCCTAAGAGGGTCCAGCCAAGCTTGCAACTGCAGTGTCCGTCCCAGTGCGTTCAAGGCCGTACTTCCATCTTGTCTGGAATACGGGATTCCGATAGCCACAAGCAGATTGTGCGCCTCTATCGCTGCTGCGTCAAAGACGACGTTCCCCTGGATATCGGAATGACTTGGCAGCCATTGAAGCGAGATGCAGTGCCCGTCTTGTAGTCCAGGTGTGTGCAATGCGTGTAGATCACGCACACGTTGGCTGCAGCGGTGGGATGGTTTCATCAGTGCTTGAAGGGCAGGCCGCGAATCGGTAAAGATCACCCGTTTCCGATCGGGAGTATTGGTGATGTGAAGGAGCCCGTCCTAACAGCAGTCACCTCAGTGAAGGTGGACGACGTATTGTGACTGAGTTTCTATTTCAAAGTTAGGCCCACCGAAGGAATCCACACTGCAAGAGCTGACGAGTCAGACCTCACGCACCCGTCTGTATACGCGTGAACGTGGCCAGGATAACGTGAGCTGTTGTGATCTAGCATGAAGTATCGCAAGGCTGGCTCAGGCAGAGATACCTGGAATGGTGAGGGATATATCCCGTGGTGCAGCTTTCCGTGGCGGAACGGCAGGCTTGCTTGGGCGTTCGAAGTTGGCCGGTAGGCGGCTCCGTACATGACGGGAAGGCACCTGTGCTAGAGGATGGTCAGCGCACCGGGTTACGTCACGGAGGCTGGTGCGATGGAATTCTTGAGCTTGGAGTGTCTGAGCTGACATGCACTTTCTTTCGCAGAAAGTTCCATTGGTGGTTGTGCACCTCGGAAGGCCGAGGCAGATGCGCAGAACTTGAGCCTGTGCACACTCTAGCAATCTGAAGTTGGTCTTATACAAACCATTCAGCGCTGAGATGCTGTACCGCAGCAGGCTAAAAAATAGTGCCTTATAACGTAGCAATAGAGAAGGCTCTGAGCAGCCTCACGTTTTTCCGGTCAGGATCCGGAAAATGGCCATAAATGAGTGCAAACGTTCCTTAAGGTGACGGATATGGGGGGCCCAAGATAGTGATAGATTTAATCTACCTCTGAGAAATGTATGACTGTGAACATACGGTATTTCGTTGAAATGTATGACCAGAGGATAGCGGGATACATCCTGACTCGTAAAGGCAACTGCGGCACACTTTTGGGGGGAGATTAGCAATCCGCAGGTACTAAAGTACTTTTGAATTGCAAGAAGAGCTTTCTGCAGTTTGGATGGTATGCTTGTGCGGTTTTTGCAGAAGCCCAGACACAAATGGCATCAGCATAGAGATATATGTTGACCCCTTGGGGTAGTGCTTTCGTAACACAGATAAGGCAGATGCTAAACAGGACAGGACTTCGAACACCGCCTTGAGGGACGCCCTGTGTAATCTCATGCCGTCTCGGGTCGCCTTCATTGGTGGTCATATAGACATACCGATTCTGAAAGTAATCACAGATCCAAGTGTGCATCCGCCCGCGTAGCCCTAAAAACGTCGTTTGCCTTCGAATAGCTTCACGAAAAACGCTGTCAAAAGCTGCCTTGGTGTCTAGGATGCCAGCTACTGTGATATTGTTTGCAGCCTTTTGCCGATGAATATCTCTCACCAAAGCAATGACGTTGTCGATGCTACTTCTTCCTTCTCTGACCCCTCATATCTAAGGGGATCTAAAGGGTTCTAAAATCCGAGACGAGTTACTGCAGCACTATTTGCTCCATTAACTTCCGGTTGCAGATTAGTACAGCCATAGGGCGGTAAGATTTGATGTCGGTTGCCGGTTTTCCTGGTTTGAGGACCGCTACTAGGAGACAACTTTCCAGCTTTCCTCCACGGGACCTGTCTCCACGACTTGTTGTAGAAGGTAAGTAGTTGCCGGAGGGCGTTACCTCCGGGATGTCGCAAAGCTGAGTATGTAACGCCATCGGCTCCGGGCGAAGAAGCCAGGCTAACGGACGCTAACGCTGTGATTAGCTCGTGCACAGTGAATAATTTATCCATGAGTGTGGCATTTGTAGGGGAAAGCCAATCATTCATGACCTCTGAAATCAGTGATGATTGATGGTAGGGTGTAAAGCACCGACCCAACGCAGGCGATGAGGCGCTCCGTAGTGGAGGGCTGCGGTATAATTTTGACCACCGGGGGATCTTTAACGTGCGCCGAAATCTCGTACACACGGCCGTTTTCGCTTTTCACCTCCATCAGAAAAGCGGCCGCCACGGCGAGGATTCGAGCCCGCGTCCTCGTGCTCAGCAGCGCAACACCTTAGCCACTGAGCTATCGCGGCGGGTCCTCTGAAATCCCTGCAAAGCTCCGGGAAGCTGTAACCTTGGCGCGAAGTTTATCAGCTACGTCCACTTCACTCACGCTACGCTGGAGAACTATTGATGAGAACGGATGAGCTTGACTTGGTGTTGCTCTGAGACTGCGGAAAACTTGCCAAATGGGAGTCAGCAGTTTGCGGGAATCCAGTCTGAAGCAATATTCTATCCGACGCTGTCTTGGGAACTTATTCAAGTGTCTCTGAATGCGCTTCTGGCAATGCCTTGAAGCTCGAATGTCATCTGGTGACAGAGTTTTTCTCGCACGGGGCTCTGCTCTCCTGTGAATCGTGCGAAGGCGTTCATAATCTCCGTTCACTGGTGCCCACGCCTTTGGCACCAAGCTCCGCCATGTTTACTGGGTCTGGGCCCTGACAATAGCTTCTGCGAGCTCTTCGTTTGTAGACAATGCGTCAGCATTATCCTCCAGCATGTCTCGGAAGATCGTCCAGTTTACGATCGACAGTGGCCGCTTAGTGGTACCACCGCGAACTTCATCAATTATGGTGTACGTTGGGATGTTGCCGCTACCGAAGGTTTTAATGTCTGGATACCAGGATGAGACAGGCAGCAGAAAAGTGGGGACCATAGTCACATCCAATACGCTTGAAGCCCTGCCCCGAAAGAACGTGGGACAACCACTGTTGAGCACTGCTAGTACTGCTTGGCTGGCCAAGTCGAGCAGACGATTTCCTCTTGCTGTCGTCTTAACACTGCCCCAAGCTGGATGGTGCGCGTTAAAATCCCCCGTAAACAAGTGCGGTCGCGGTGTAGTGCTCTTGCAGGCGCTTAACTTTGAACTTTTCCTTAGGTGTAATGTACCCTGTGATTATAGAGAAAGCCACCTGATTGTGCTTCACCGTTTCCGCGACACACTCATTCGAGTCATCCGGCTCCACCTATTCGCTAGGAACTTTAGGTCATTACGTATTGCAAGGAGCACCGTGCTGTTTTTTGAGCTCGTCAAAGACCGATACAGAGAGTATCCCGAAAGACGGACATCCAGACGCAGTCTGCATTCTGAAATGGCGACGACTAGGAACCTGTACTTACTGATGAGGTGCCTAAAGTAAGACAACCGAAATGATAGTACGCAGGCATTCCACTGGAGCACTGTTACCCGATTCCGAAGAGTTTGAATCGGCACCGTCATAGCACTCCCAGTAGAAGTTACAGCAGGTTTTGAGGGAAGGGGGTAATGGTGTCAAGTAAAGCAAGAATAGCACGAGTCACCGAAGATGTGCAAGGTGCTAGAACTGACCGTACGGCGTCAATGAGGAAGAGTATTCATGAGCCAGAGTTCGTAGATGGTTGCACGCTCTGCCGGCTCACGCGGTCTTGGCTGGCGCGTGTCCAGGCGTGCTGCCGTGGGGCAGCAGGAGCGGTGGGAGGAATTGGAGCTTGAGGAACTTGTTCAGCTGCTGCGGTGGTAGCGGCGGGAACTCAGAGAAGTCAAAATCGGTGTCCTGACTTTGCCTCTCTTCTGTTGTTCTTTTCGTGTCACGACGCGTCGAGCGTTTCTTGGATGAAATCGCCGCCTTCGGTGCCTTGTAATTCAGATTTCAGAATGCAAAGGTACAGTTTTACGGTATCTTTAAGCACACAACTTCTACAGGGCATGGCAGTTGCTAGTTTGTATTCACAGCACAATACTAGTTAGCACCTGGAAGAAAATCTAAGCCTTTTCTTCCATCTTTTACTTGTGTCATCGAAAACGTGTTACTTTAGCGCAGAAAGCTAGTCAACGTCGGTAAGTTGATTCTTCTCGACCTGTAGGCAAGATTTGTAAGGGGGGATGAGCTATTTATTGCAGGGCAACTTCACACAGTCGTCGTTCAAAACACACTACAAGGAACACAGCCATATAGCCACTTAATACTTAATACCTGTGGATCCCAATTCGTTGCACTGAACAATACTTGCTTGAAGCGAAGTTCCTGCAATTCTTAAATTATCTTCTTATTTTCTTATTTAGGAACTCCCAAGATTATGATAAGCTTTCTGCTACACTTCGGGGTCTTGGTGCCGCCTGGGATTCTAAAGACGTTATTGCTGGTATCTGACAGACTATACGACTGAATTGGTAAGACTATTATAACGGCAGCTCCAACGAATCCGAAGTAGGCATTCGCGTTTTACTGTATAAATTATTGTGATAAAACACATTGAAAAGATCTTTAGAGTATACTTTGTTCTTCGTGATTTGCGGACTTGTTCAGGAAGGAATTATTTAAGTTCGCCTGATCTGCCTAGATAGATAAAAACCTAGCAGTTTTTTCGGTTGAGCTCTACGTGTACAGTTTTAAATTTTTGAGTGGGGCCTTGACTATATATAGGCATTTTCAGAATGTTACCGAGAACTGGGTATTGTTCTTTGTCGTGTTTTTATACAATGAGAGACGACAGGCAATCGCAGCAAGTACAGGAACTAAGACACTGACCCATTGTTTGAACTGTTAGCCTCTGCAATAATGAGAGCGGGGCAAGTTAACACTCTTGCAAAAGGGGAAAAAGGCGTCACAAACAAAACTTCATCAGCGGCAGGGCCGTGCCAACTGACGATGTCGTTTTCTACATAACGGTGAAGGAAATGTCTTCGAAAAGTAAATTTCCGAAATACATAAGCCATGTATGGTGGCATTTTGCACCACATGCCACGAATAATACATTAAAATATTCATCGGTGAATGACGCTAACAGAGACTAGTATCAGAAATAAAAATAACGAGCAAGTAGAACACGGCTACCAATGACGGACTGCACTCCTTCGTCGCGTTGATTTTGAGCATGTTGCCGTGCTGAAAATTCCCTTTATTGTCGTGAGGCTTCCAAGTGGAGGGGGGAGAAGTGACGCAAAGATGCTATTTTTTAGGACACTGCTGCGATGCTTGTGAAGTATATTTTGCCTGTATTGCGCCCCATCGGCGAGCAAGCCTGACGTGGTATGGAAACTTTTGTGTCTATTGCAATACAGACAGCGCTCCAATAGCAATTCTTGTGGTGTGTAAGGCCACACCCGTCGCTTTGGTGGACGGCGCCAGAACAATAAGGCTAGACATCCACCTCGATGTCCAGGTCCGCATGTTCCTTCTCTTTGGAAATCGGGGATCCATCACGATTCACTCTCTTAAATACAAATCTTAGGACGTGGACCTTCACATTGACACTATTGTGAACCAGGTAAAATCTATCGAACCTTGATTTGCGCGGATAGCAGCCGCAAGCGCCGACAGCAAAATTCATAAGCCTCGTCTCCGTGCTTTCACTGGTGGCGCCTAATTCAGCTGGGGCGGCCTTCGTCAGCATGTCTGACCACCATCGGTGGTTGCAGTGTGGCGACATGGTGTTGTAACGTGACCCCTTCATTTTATGCGTAAGCCGTGACACCGATGAAGCTAATGCAGCTCCTTCATTCCATCTTATCATTTTCTCCAGTTAATGTCTCTATCCGTACACTTCCTCTATTCTTACGGCCTTTGATAACCCCTTCAGTCGTTTATTATTCATACATCAACTGAAATTTTACATTTATTCCATTTATTCTCTTTCAAGCGCTGTGTCGCTTCATCTTGGTCACGTCCCAGGACATTCAGAAGTGTGGGGAAATGAGCTGGCTGACATAGTCGCTAAAAGTGCGGCCACTAGATGTTCACCGTAATCAGTGTAAACGTGTCGTGCGCTCGAAGTGATGAGGCAGGGACGCATGACATGGAAGCAGAGAAGAACGACAAAAATACCGACACTGAATTATTGCTATGGATTACAAATATATTGATTATTTCCTCAGGCCTTCTCTGCACAAAATAATTACAAGGTTCATTACTGAAAAAAAAACGTTTTTCGTATTCCTCTGATCATTCGTAATTCACAGTAATCCCTCACAACATATGTGAGCAAAATTTCGCTCCTACTTCCAAAATGGCGCGGAAGTGCTTCCCTGAGACATTGGATGGCGTCCAAATTTCAAGACAACTAGCCAATTACATATTGTCACGAAGCCAAAGATGACGCCGTTGTTTTCACGGAAAACAAGTTCATTTGAGCGAACTTGTGCTCCCCCAACAACTCATAGAATACACAGGCGGCGAAGCAGCAGTCCACAAAGTGACGTGCGCAATCGAGCGTCGGCGAGTCGAATACCTCGTCGTCTACTCTGCAGGGTTTTATCATGTGGCGCGAGTGTTTCTCTAACCGTCCATTTACATCCAGAACATTGTAGATCAAAGAACATTATTCTAGGGTAATGACGTTAGGGTGAAACACTCTCCGTGTCATAATGAGATAACCCGTGCGGCATAAAAATAAAAAACGAAACACGCGCTTCCCTTGGGGGGACACCGATAATACAGCGGGGCGCGGCCGGGCAGTAAAAACAAAACGTAAGCAAACAAACCCAATGCATCGTTCCTGGCATTAAATAGCAATAACAGACGTCTTTCATTGCATGATTGATTAGACGAGCACTGAATCGTTACCAGTGATACGGGCATACTGCTCCAGATGGGTACGATATTTCTTTTCTGGTCTCCAGCTCAGTTAGAAGTGTGTAGTGTCCTGGTATGCAGTAGCGTTGTGGTCTATTGTACGTCTGCGTTCCGCTTAGTGCCGTCACTTGGTACTCACTGCAGTGCTTTTGCTCACCGATAACTCGAAGCGCTCCCTCGAACGTGCTACGATGGTGGGCTGGTGAGTGATCCGTTCATTATTACGCCTGGACGTTTCCTCACATTTTTCCTCACCGTTTAAGCTTGTATATGTCTGTGAATTTTAATTGCTATGATTACTACTCTGCCTGTGCCCAAAGGGTTGTTTTAATGTTATGGTATTAAGTCCCCCTTTCTGAGTTTTTCTTGTAGTTGTGCGGTCAAGAGAATGGCCTCCGCAGTAAAAAGTAAATAAGTAAACTAACAAATCTGTGAGCCGATGATATTTAAAGCCGGGTATATAAAAAAAAACACCATGCCTCTACCACATGTGCTGTCTTTTTTATTCACTTCAGTGAAACACTGAAAAGACTTCACTGAAACGCAACGACAGTACGAGGACGCTACATGATCAAGCAGACAAGAAAATACATCTACATTAGAGCAAGCATAAATACGTGGAAATTCAGGCGAACACACAAAAGCGTTCAAATGAGGGAACCAGTCAGGTGGTTGGTAGAAAAAAATTATACACACTTTCTGCGGACGTTAGATATTTGCGGAAAAATCCGCCCTTAGCCAACGCATAACAAAAGTTGCCGTTTTCAGAGCGAAGAGCGGGGCCTGCTCGCCGTCCTACGAAACTTCGTCGAGAACTCTGGCCTTCACCATTTCCTTTAATTTCATACCCAATATGATGTACCATTGGATGTATCATACTTTTTCCGCACCTCCCTTTACCTAATCCAGTTCCCCTAGATACCAAAATTCGCTAAACCATAACATGGCGTCTCTGTATCCCTTCTACATAAAAGAAATGCGTGTTACCACCACCACCTATTCCTCTTTTTTTTGTGGCACACACACTTGAGTGATTGGTGAGAGATCGGGAACATTGAGGGAAATGCGCCCGCTACACAAAAATTCACAAAACTATGGATTTAAAACAAAATATTGTATTAGTGCATCCTGCGTGACACCTGAACGTCATGGTACGTGGGTAGAGAAGGCACACAAAAACCGCGCACAACCCAGATTATTGGGATGCAGTGGCATGTGCCAGTCTACTTGCCGACGTAATTCGCGCTTTATGACAAAGAAACGTGAGTGAAGGAATCCGTGCACCTTGTAGCCGGGAAGAAACCAATTGAAGTCATTCAAGCCAAGACACAAAAAAGTGACAGCTAAGAAAGAGATGCAAATACGATGTCGCAATTACTTGTCATCAATTAGCATCCCCAGGATTTCCCCTTCAAAGCACGTAAGCAGAACTAAGGGCCGCCGGAATTTATTCGTTGCACGGTTGCCTACTCTTGGCCGGACTATTTCCCTCGTTGTCTTGGACAATAAACATTGCTCTCATTGCCGTTATTATTTCGTCTTCATCTGCTACTTTTTTACACCTTTTATTACTATGTTTATGGGTTTTAACATAATCTACTGATAAGCTTCACCTAAACACTCCATTTTGTGATTACCCGTTTGTTTCTTTTTTAATTGGTATGAAACGTAGCACAGCTTTGCTGAAGCAGATATTGATCTTGCTTCTTTTTTCTTTTTTAAGAGGGAGAACACCAAAAAATGGAAAAGAAAACAAAAAGCACCGCCAAGCCCCAAGCTTTTCCCGGAACCATAGCCAACCGACAGGTGTTACCAGTGTCTGACCTCAAGATTGCGCGGCTGCCCATGGTAAAGTACACTTTGAATCACAGCGTCTTCGTTGTTAACCTTCGCCGCTTAAAAAATAGCTGTTTTGGCTCATGAGAATGAGGTCTCGGGCCGAAATGTTTAATAAATGCTGTCTCGGTTCCAATTCATACCTACGAAGGTAGGTATACATTAAACTTATCAACAAAGTTACTCTAACTGTAAACTGCGCACACGCAACTGTTCTAGTGAACAACGGCACAGGCAATTCCGGGTTGGTCTATGTTGAAGGGAGGGTTCCAGGGAAACTATTTTATTTTGAACAGATAGGTTGTTTAGCAAATCGTTTGTGTATGGTGTTCCAAGTTCTATAAATGCCAAGAAATTTCCCAGCGCTCGTGTACGGGTGACTCGAGCGCACTTTCGTCAAGTTAACCATAACAACTAAAGGGGATAGGCTAACACTGGACACACAAAAAAAAAGCCAACGTTCACCACATCGTGGGAGCACTTGCTCGGAACGAGAAAGACATGTCATAGCATTTTCCCGTTCGTTATTCCTAGTTTCGCGACGAAACTCGGTTACACGCTGTATAGCGTAGAAAAGGCGCGACTTGAATGTCGAAGCTGCTGCAGATGATCATTGACCGTCTCACATGGCCCGGCTGCGTATAGTTCGCGCGGCTGGTGAGGAGGTCACGCTTCGAGAAGCTCGACGTGCGAAGCATCTGCTATAGACGATAAGTGGCGCTCTCAGTAAACTCATCATTCAAAAATGACGAGTTCACTCTGGCCTTGCTCAACAAAAGGCCATTGAAATGCCATGCCGCCGACACCAACCACGAAACCACAAGCTAAAACTCAACTTTGTGTCTGTCCATGATCACCGCGTGGGTGCAATCGTCCCTAAATTATTTTTGCAATACTGTATTGTTTAGGTTTTCGGGGAGGGGTTTGGGGTCTGGTTGCATTAGGTTCAGTCATTGTGCCACTTGGCCGGACAATTTATTGGATCGACATTTACTGTGCTGGAAATCACCCTACACGACACCCACTTTAGCGTTTGTTTTTCTCCTTAGATGCAGTGAAATTGTGTGCAGTAGGTCTTGCACGATTTATTGCATTGCGGAGTTACACATAGTTTTGGTAGGTGTACACAGTATTTTTATGGGTGTGTTGAGCTTACAAGTGACTTAGCGTAACTCTCCAGGTCCACCTCCGTTCAGTAAGGCTTGTTGTTGGGCTAGTTGGTATCGGTACATGGTTGGAAAAGCGCTTATTTTGTGACACAAGCGCCTCATTCGTTCTGTCTGGTTTTCTTCGCTCTACGTTTGTCCCTTGTGTCACAAAATAAGCGCTTTTCCAACCATCCACCTCCGTTGTTCAGGTGAGTTTGCGCTGTGTCGCCTTCTGGAGCCTGAGTATGACGCCGCAGCCATTTCCGCTGGATATTTTAGGCACGAAATTTCAATCCTTTTCGGTATTCTCTCCTCCCCCCTAAGAAACAAAGTCAGGCCCAGCACCCGCACCAGCACAGGTTATGGCAGGTTTTCAGCTATCAAAAATAAATGAACAGAAGCACTATTCTAAAATATAAATTCAAAGATTGAAAGAGTTTTTTTCCTCAGAAGTACGAGGAGGCAGGCTGAGACTAAAGGCTACAAAGCCTGACAGACGACCCAGCCCCCTTTGGTACAGTACAATCAAGGAGCAAATCAAACAAGCTGGAAATTCTAATGTTTCTGTTATAAAAAAAAGGGGCATGTATGGCACAAAACATTAAAGAACAATGTGGGAAAGGTACCGTAAAGTACATTAGAGTACAAAAGAGTAAAGTAAAACAAAGTACAAGTGAACAATCGTAGTAAGCCTATGTTTGAGTTTTAAAATTAGACACAACTACGAACCCTGCGCATTAAAGAAGTCTAAACAATATCCACAGTTCTAGCCATTGAAGCAGATATTCTGATTTAGGAGGCATTTTTTCGCCTGTGTTTTAAGTATGCTCACACTTCATTTGAAATCAATGTTGTCTCCAACTTTGTTGATTATGTTGGTGCTATGAAATAGGAAAGACTGCCTGCCGTTGTTTGTTCGCAATTTCGGTGTATGTATTTTGGCACACCTAATGCTATTTTCGTTATGTTTGCCATGGAGATTTTTTTTGTGTATAACATGTAAAAGGTTCATATATAAATTTGGTCAGCCTTAGGCATGCTGTACTGAACAAATTTTGGACCCGTTCTCAAGTCAGCATAGTGCCCGTAGAAATTGGCAAATAGACGGAGAACTCTGTTGAGTTTGCGTTAGGGAAGGGAAGTGTTCTTTCTTTGTATCCCTGCACCTGTTTTTCTGCATTGTCTGTCTCGGAAAGAAGCCCTTCTTTAGCAACCTCTGCAGTGTCCAAGGCAGGGTCTGACGGTTCTTCGCTCATTATGCCGTCGCTTTTCTTTTTGTGAAGTTTTTTCTCTGCTTGACAGTTGTTTACTTTGCGTTTTTCGTTCGTTTGTGTCATCGTTTATCGGGCTTACTCGGCCCAGTACTGATCGTTAGCAGGTCACAAGTTTACAGCCGAAATTGGCGGTTTCTTTTTGTTGGGAACCTTGGTTGTACATTGCTTTGGCTACTGTTTATGGTCCCGGGAATTTAAATCACGTTTTGAAACGTTTTTGGCAATATCCGCTAAATTTGGTGCATTCGGTTCTTTTTTTGTCTATGACAACTGGGCTGCTGTCCTTACAAAATGTCGTTTGAATACAGCACCGAAGACGGGACTGAGCAAGTAATAGACGACACAGGCGCGCTGACGAACAACTGTGCGATTTTAATTCGGAAGCAAATATATACATGAACAACTAGTGGAAGAGAAGGAAAGAGACATAAAAACACGAAATAAAATTTTGACAAAAAACAAGTTATAGCAACTGAATAGTGAGTATGGCAACGACAATCTTTCCACGCATGATGATTTGAAGACGACTAGTCACGTAGGTACGCGATTTCTTTATCCAACAGTGCCACGGATGGTTCGCTGATACAGTCGCTCCCTTTCCTCTTGATTTGGAAGGCCTCGAAGATCTCCCTCTCCCTTCGCCCGCGGCAAGAGGTGACTGTGGCGCATTCAGTGAACCGGGGGTGCAGCCGCTCGAGGCGCAGTGCGCTGATAGCGTGCCACCTGTAGAAGACCTGACGTTGTTGGCGTGCTTCCTCAAACATTCATTCAGGCAGCGGCCTGTTTGTCCTATATAGGAGCGTTTGCGCGCAACGGAATCTCGTACACGACGTTACTCACACAGTCGACGTAACGTGTCTCGTGCTTTTTGACGCACGCAAGTGATTTGTTGCTTTCTGCGTTAACGCGCTTACACGGGCGGCTCAGTTTCTTCGGAGCAGAAAACACAAGCCGTCCGCCCGCCTTGACAACAATCTTCTTGAGCGCATGGCTCACTCCATGGACGTACGGGATGACAGCTCTCTTGTGTCGTTCTGGTTGAGGGCACTTCTCCGGAGCCTTCGAAGTGAGTTCGCGTAGCAGCTTAGTTGCCAAGGCACGCAGGAGGTCCGTTGGATACGCGGCACACCTCAAACGGCAAGCTTGCGCCTCAAAACTCTGTTGTGCACGTATCCCTGCCGCGTATCCGACTCTGTGTGCCGCGTATCTGACGGACCTCCTGCGTACCTTGGCAACTAAGCTGCTACGCGGCCTTGGCAACTAAGCTGTACAATAGCTTCTCCCTTCGTTAAAAGATTCATGGTTCGGCCGGCGTCACCTGCGGCATTTTTTCTTCGATTCCATAGAGAACCTTTTCTACTTCGGTTACTATTCGGACATCGCGAGCTAAGCTTGTACGCTTACTAGATGCCTCTGGCATAAAGCCGCTAGCGTAGCCTGGGGTATAATCGTTCGCTACTGTTATTATCTCGGTATGGTGTGTGTCATATTACCGTTCGCGTCTTTGAGTGCGTAGCTCATGCCTTTGCCGATCTCTTGCTTATTTTTAGTTGCTCTTAAGCTTCCTCCTATTACAATCGTTTCCTTATGTGTGCCACGTTGTACGAAATAATGCCGTTTCTTTTATTTCTGTTAACAATATCGGCAGCTCGACTAATACAATCTAACCCCCGGTACTCGAAATCTTGATGTTCTTACCTTTTGGAATTATTTCTTTCGTTTTCATAGTTAGTTTTCTAGTTTGTTTCCTACAGGCTACTTTTACGCAGCGCCTGCCGATTCTGTGATTGCCGTTGTTAGGTTGTCATTTAGCCTGTCTACACTACCCTTGTTCTTGTTTAAAAGCACAAATTTGTTCTGAAAAGGCATTTTGAACTCTTCCGTCCTGGCTCTTAGTGACTACATGCCGGGTTTCTTGCTTTTCACAAGTTTCCTTCTTTTTGTTTTGATGTTCAGCCTTACTTTCCACCTCACCATCCTACGATCACTGCTCCGAATCTCTTTTGCATGTCCATCGAAATTCCTGTGTTACTGAACATGAAGGCAATGTTGTTTTTTGTTGTACCATCGAGACGTTTTCATGTCTATTTCCTATTCTTTCATTTGTATGAGAATGTGTTCATCAACCTCAGGTTATTTTTCTCTGCAAGTCCATCAGGTGTATCATCTCGACTGTTGCAATTGCCTGTTCCGAAGTTTCCCAGTGACCTTTCACCCATTTGGTCCTTCCCTACTTTGCGGTAAAGTCCCTCATCAGAATCGTGAACTGTGTTGTTTCCTTATTCACCGCTGATTCGACGTCCTCGCAGAAGCTGTCTTTGGCCTCTATATCGTAGCTAGCTGTTGGAGCACGGGCTTTAGTATATGTAGCCTGTATCGTTTTCTACCTTGTCACCCCTACTGCGACTCTTCGTTATATTTATCTGCGTTCCTTGCAATTTATCTCTGAATTAAGAATTCCCCCCCTCTCGTCTCCTCCGCGCTCTGTCTTTTCTCGATGTCGTCACTGGCACTGTATATAGTCCGTTACATGATGCTTTCCCCTGTTCTTCCAACTTCGCTCAACCCTTTGTCATTGAACTTAATATCGGTGAACTCGTCTAATAGCACAACTCGGCTTTCCTTGAGTGAAACTTAAGCGCAAAAATTCTTCACAGGGACGAGAAAAGGGAACGACACAGGCGCTTACTATCAACTGAAAGTTTTAATGAAAACGAATACACATTTATACCACCCCCAGAGCGAACAACCCAGCACGTGTGCCCTTCAGTTGATAGTAAGCGCCTGTGTCGTTCCCTTTTCTCGTCCCTGTGAAGAATTTTTGCGCTTAAGTTTCACTCATGGAAATTGCGAACCAACTAGCTCGTCTCTCCATTTTGCTTCGGCTTTCCTCGCTATACAAAGTTCATGCGTTGAACGGGGCTAGGTAAAAGATTCAAAGGCGGACTTTCCAGACTCAGAGATTCTTAGCACTTTCTGCTTTCGGCCAGGCCGCCGCCGTGATCAGGGGCTTAGGACTGAGAGCCAAACATTGCATCGGTGACTGCATGGTCGTTTCTCAGCAGCGGTACGTTCTTGCAAAGATGAATCGGCACGACGTCCTTTTCTATGCGCGCGCGGCGAACCAACAGATGCATTGCGAAAGTAACTTTGTTTATGTTAGATATTCATGTTCTCTTCTTTCTGGCACATCCACCGCCAAATTCAGGTAATGTCGCTTGCAACACTCTCTTGTTGTAGTTACCCATTTCTAATAATGAATGGCTAGCACCTGAAGGTGAACGAAGTAACAACCCATTGAGAATAGGATTACATTTAGTAGACAAAAAAATTGCGCGACGCTTTTTAAATTCCAACTTTTACAGGTATTGAGCGCTACCTTCTCCGGAAGTAACCATCATACCGGACACCTAATAGGCTAAATTTAATAGGCGCAACCCCGTTAGGAAGGATCTTAAAAGTAGAAACGCACTCCCTCTTTAGTGAAGGATCTGGACACTCTGGTGCAGTTGTTGTGCCCCATCTCTCATGACTGACTGACCACAGCAGTTTGGCGGAGGCTCCCTAAAATGGCCGACTGTTATTGTTAGCCCGCAGAAAAATGGCACATACAAACTTATGGAGGTTGACCAAAAAGTAATTAGATTAGTTATTTAAAGAATCGATATACAGAGCCCCAAAGGCGGAAATCGCGATGAGAAACACTCCATGGTAAACAAAAAAAGAGGAGTGAGCAGAGAGCGAGAGCGATAGAGAGATGAAAGTTTCAGTAGAATAGGCCTAGCACGGCACAGCCGCCATCTCTGAAATAACTGAGTTCATGGCGTGGCATATATATACCCATAGCAGGAGTGCGCGATGTTTTGTTTTGAGTTAATTACAAGCCAGGTACTGTCGGTGCGATGCCGAACGTTGATTAAACGTTGGTTTGCCTCTTCGTACCTGTAAACGGACTAAAAGACACCAAACTACCACTATCTACACAAAGAATGCATAGAGCGGACCCTAGAAAATGCCTTACAACCAAATGAAGACTAAAAGTTTTGCCCCAGTCGTTCTTGAACCCAGGAAGTTTGTACTAAATTTCATGGTTCTATCCATCAGGCTACTGACGCCGAACAGCGGGAATCTTTTAGAAGTTACTCAAAGCAATAGAAGTGTTCGGAGCGAAACTCGAGATGGCGCTGTAACTGGTGTAAAGGAAATGGTGGGCGAGTACCCACAAGGGAACGAAATCTTACGTGGTCTCCAGCTCTGTTTCCCCGAAAGACATCTGCAAAGGGACAGTCAAGGGCGTCGCAGGGCGTCGCAGGGGAGTGTCTTGCAGTTACCTCCTTACATTAGGGAACTGGCGGTAAAAGAAGCAATGCTCAGTTGATACTGTTTTATGACAGAGGGGTACTATAGAGGAGATATGGAGTCAAGAACTATTTAATAGATTCAATTTTTTTACACCAGGAGAGCAGCGGAAAGGTGCTAAGACCTACCCGTGCAGAGATGGAGACACTGCGGAGGAAAGGAGCCAAGGGAACTTCACCTAAATGGGTTTCGCAAAAGCTTCTTTTACAGATAAACCTCAGGTGTCCAAGCTCAGGGTACGCGTTTAACCTGTGTTCAAAGTCATCCTGGTCGTCCAAAAATTGACGAAACCGAGCCAGCAAAAAGCAAGAAAAAACAGGAAGAATATCACTGGCAGTTAAGGTCAGTGCCATTCAAGTTGCTTAAAGGTACGCGCTCACTAACAGCGCCGTGCGGTGCTGTGCGCGGCTTGTCTACGTCGGCAGCCGTTGTAAACCTCTTTTCGCCTAGAACAGCCAGTTTTTCTTGGCGTAGAGTGAATGGAGTCATAACCCATTTTTTGCCGTTCCGCCGAACACAAAGATCAATGAGGGGCAGCGGGTGGGACGAAGTGCTGGGGAAGCAACCTGTTCCCACTTCCCCAAAGCCGCTTCCGCGAGCACTGGTTATCTCTGCGATATTGCATTTCGCCCGAAAAACCGTGGGCGGGCGGGGGGGATCTCGGTCGAGATTGCACGCGCACGACTCGTTAACTTCGTGACCGCTGCCATGACAAATTAGTGTGGCCTACACCGGAGGCGCGGCTCCATGCCGCTGCGGCTGTCAGCAAGGCGGCACGGCACGGCAAGTTCACCGCTAGTGTGCCCGTAGATTAACTCAGAGGAACAAGCACACAACGACGGCAGCAGCACGCACTTTACTGCCGTCGTCTTCGGGCGGTGTGCTGTCCAACCTGCATGGTCTCTATTTCCCCCAGGAAGGTTGCGCAATGCAAAAAGGTCTGTTTAGGTATTTTTAAAGACATAACTCCAACATGGCATGCCAGTTATTAATTGTTACCCCTAGACAAACTAGTGAACACCCAGAGGAAAACCTAAGCCTTTTAATTCCATAGTTTAATGTGTCATAAAAAATCGTTCAGCTTACGCCAGAACGCTAGTTGTCCGCCAACTGGGTCTTGTGGACCTGTAGGTGTCGACCTGTCCACCTGTGAGAAACACCTCTAGGGGGGAATGAGCTATTCATTGCTGCACAACTTCGCATCATTTAGTCGTCAGTCAAACCACAGTTCAAGGAACACAGCCGAAGTAAGTTAATTCTTGTTTACAGAAAAGGTCGAAAAAGAACAAAGCATTAAATGCCTAAATCCGCTGGCAGAGACATCGTTCCTGTCGCCAAAGCCCTATGCAGAAACCATTACTTGTCCTCGATGCGCCTATTTTTAGTTAGCGGCATCCAACTTTCGTGGGTTTCTGTAGTAACCGAATGCCCCCGAAAGTTTCGCCCACATTGTCAACTCAGTATACAGAAATGCTGGTCAAATATTGGTGGTTTTCGCGACTGCTTGTGGTACAGAAAAGCAACATATTACGTGAGCACTGGCATTCCCTCTGTTGTCATTGCCTTACCAGCTGTTGCTTCATTGGGCTCCCCACCAAGACTGAGGCATTGTTCTCGGGAAACAATGAGAAGATGTTACCGGGATTTAAAATCACATTTTTGGACTTGCTTAAAAACGTGCAAGACTATCATAAGCTTTCTGCTCTACTTCGGGGTGTCGCTGTCGGCTGGGGCTGTAAAGACGTTATGGTGGGCAGGTCAGAGACTATACCACTGACATTGTAAGAATGTATTATACCGACAGTGCCAACTACTCCGACGCAGGTATTCGTTTTTAATGTATAAATAACTGTGATAAAGAAACATCGATACTATCATAAGAATATGATTTTTTCTTGCTGATTGGCAGTTTTATTCAGGATGAGCATTTTTTAGTTCGTCTGACCTGCCAATCAATCGTAGGTGAGTTACACAATAGTTGTGAAAGATAAAATCCAATCAGTACCCACTGTTTAAATGCTTTGAGCATGGTCCCGAACTACAGCCAATTTGGAGTGCTACCGAGAACTGAATATTGTCCTTTGTCTTATTTTAGACAATGAAAGAAGACAGGAAATCGGAGCAAACCCATGAACCAACACACTCGTTGCAGTGGTTTAAGTTTCTGCCCCTGCAATGATGGGAGCGATTCAAGGTAACATACGTAGAAGGGGGACAGAAGGCGTCACAAACTAAACTCAACCAGCGACACAGTTGCGCCAACTGACAATGTCGTAGTACGCTCAAATGCGGAGGATATTTCTACCAGAAATAAATTTCGGGAAGGCATATTCTCTGCGTGGTGGCATTTGGCACCCCACGCGACGAATAATACACCAATAAAATATTTACCGCAGACTGACGCTAACAGAGTAGTAACTGGCCACGTATCTGCTCACTTCGTTGCAACCGTCGAGGAAAAACGATAGTCTTGTGGCGCCCCTGCCAAGCCTCCTTCTCCCTTCTCTTTCCCGATCACCTCTTATGCGGTTCCTCTCCAGTCTCGCTCCTCCCCAGATAAACACGATCGCGGTTTGCTCAGGTAAATTTAGATTTACTGCGTTCTACTGCTCCACGCCGAATGCCTCGGAGCCAGCTCTGCCGTACGGGTGAGGCGCGCGTGAATCGAGGCACCCTACTTACTCCACGTGCGGTGCAAGCGGAACGTGAAAACTATATAGGGAAACCTTTCGTTACTCTTGCCGTTAGATTTTTTTCAAATGCCTCTAGGGAAACAACGGGCGACGGCTTTTGTGGTATTGTAGACGTATCTTTCATTAAATCAACCATCCCGTGTTTTTGTAATAAAGAAAATACTGCGAGCATCACGATTTACCCAAGATAGGCGTAATACTTTGTTTCGACTCAACAACGCTGAGGAGTATGAACATTTTCGCAGGACTTAGCCGTTTAAGTGTGGCAGTGGGTATTTAAACCTATTCTGCAGAGTCTGCTTCAATTTGGCCGGGTGGCTGAATGGAGAGACAGACAGGTAGACAGACCGAAATTTCCGCATTCAGGTAGCCCAAAAAAGGCTATTGTCTTTAATATATGAAAAATAAGAAGTGATTAAATTACGGCTACCAATGACGATCTCCACAGCAGCGTCGCATTGATTTTGACCCCACTGTGGTGCGCAAAAGGAGCTTAATCGCCGTGAGACTTCAAATGGAGAGTTTAGAGGTGACAAAAAGATGCCACTTTTGGAGAAGCTGCTGCGATGCATTTTAATGTTTTCGTTGCCTGTATGGAGCACCTGCGGCGAAAATACACGCCTCAGAAAGCCTCACTAGCTATGGAAGCCTTTGCGTTTATAGCGATAGAGACAGCGCGCCAATAGCAGTTGTGGTTGACCTCTCAATAAACCAAACGACACTCGGGAGCCATACCTTCCTTGCGTCGGCTACAAAGACACATGCTTAACACGGATGCGGGTGCCCTAACAACTACACCTGTTGTTGTATATAAAGATGTCATTCATTCATTCATTCATTCATTCATTCATTCATTCATTCATTCATTCATTCATTCATTCATTCATTCATTCATTCATTCATTCATTCATTCATATGGATGAAGCATGAGACAACTTTAGCATACCACCCCCCTATTTTTAAGGGCAATGTTCGCTTGGTACTGTCGAGCCAGCAAACGAGCTTTAAGACATTTATCAGCAATAAGTAACAGGTATTAAGGAGATGGAAATGTGATGAGGAGAACGTGTGTGCGTGTCATGATAATTATTCTTGAATGTCGGCTTAGTTGATGCTGCAATTGTGCAGCGCAAGCTTTTGGCCTACAGGTCCAACAGTAACAGCTTATCAGGCAAGGTTGCAGCAAGAATTGCTCATGTTTGAGTACTTAAATACGTTTGTGGAAGGCTCATGGGTGATACGATAGCATGAAGTACATATATTTAGGTAGAACCAGAGTCCTTCAATGCTTTGAAGGACTCTGACAGAACGAAGCTCTGTCTCCCTAGGTTCGGAGTAATGTAAAATGCGCAATGTGCAACAAACATTGGTACTGGTCGAAGTCGGCAGGTTGTAAATTCGTGCTGTAAGACAAAAGTATCCCTCCTGCAGTTGTAAAATGATATATTATGGTGGTGGAATTTTTTAGGACAACTGGTGAAGGCTGTGCCAATAATAAACCACAGCGTTCAAAATTTTGGGCCTCCTTTGGTTTGGAAAGAAAGGTGAAGAAGCAAACACGCTTGATGCATTCGGTCTTCAGTGGGTAAGAAAAAGTTTGATGGGGATTTGCTGGGTTTAATATAAGCCTCGTATTACTGTAGCAGCCGAAGCCTGGCCATGGCACACAATATGGCACGGAATTAGTCACAACATGCCTGAGAATACCACGCCGGAATAAAACCATGCCATATAGAGAAGCAGTACGTAAAAGGGGGAAAAATAAATTTGTTCGAACGTTTCCACTCTAGTGGCATTCGATGTAGACCCTGACAGAAAGGCTAGCCTGGCTCAGCAAGCTGAGCGCTTATCGAGGTTCCGGCTACCCTACACACCTGGTTGTGTCAGTAGCCGACGAGGTGCTTAAAGAGGCTAAGCTGGCAGAGCGAGACACAACGAGGCCAGCAGGTGGCGGGAATCCCGTGGAAAAACAAAAAAATCGCGGTGATTCCTTACATCCACCAGCTGAGCCACAGCTTCAAGCGTATCGCTCGACGTGCAGGGACGAATGTGGTTTTTTCTGCACCCGACAAGATTGCAAAGCTTTGCCGTCAGGTCAACGGCACTCGAACAGAAGAGAATTGGTGCCGCACAAAGCACCAAAGGAAGTTCGTCGCCTGTACGGAGGGAGTGGTTTACTTGATTCCGTTGCCCTGCAAAAAAGTATATATCGGCCAAACTGGCAGATGTATAATGATAGACTCCGTGAACAAAAAATAATCTTAGTAACGCGATAAGAGGGAATCTTGCAATTCATTGCCCTGACTGTAAGGGTGCTCCATTTTTTGAAAAACCTAAGTTGCTCGCTAGGAGCCGTAACTCACTCACGCGGGAAATAATAGAGGCGCATGAAATTGCGCGCGCGCGGGATGTGTGCATTAGTGTTACTTCAATTTCGTTGTTGGCCCAAGAAGTCGCGTTTCTTGATGGTGTCTATTCTGGTTGAAACGGCATGAGTCATGGTGAAGGTGCGCGTTTGATATATTTTATTATTTTTTATTTTTTGTGTGTGATTTTAGTTTTGTATTATAAACTTCTCTTGGTTCCACGTGTCAGCTGATAGTAGTATATATGCGCGTGGAAATCAAATCAATTGGTTAGTCTGGGCTGTGTGTTGCGTCTTCTTCTGCCGTGCCATCTTTGTAGCGCAATTTTATTTCCTTCATGTCAGACCAACTAGCCCGTCAGAATGCTTTGATGACTCTGAAGCCCGTATGTGTAATGGAGGCATGGCTACGAATATGCCAATCCTTCCCGTGACGACTATTTTACAAACGTGGGCCCAGAGCTGAACAAACAAATAAATCCTATTAAATATTCAATGCCACCACTGCAAGCCATCTGCATCAGTTACGTAATAAATGATATTGAACAGCATAAAATCAGAGCTGTAGTTAGGACGCTTCAGGCAAGAAAAGCCCCCATGATAGACAGAATTACAGCCAAGTTATTCAAAGATAATATCTATATACTCAGTCCTCATCTCCAACATTTGTTCAACCAATGGATAGAAACGGGAATCTGCCGTTATCAACTTAAAATCGCCGAAGTATTTCCTATTTTCCAGGAAGGCGACAGACTCGAACCTAGAAATTGTAGACACATTTCTGTTTAAAGGGGTATAAATACCGCATTCGAGAAAATTTTCAGCGGCCATATTGGAAAGTTTATATCGAAGTACTGTCAAACCCGGCTATAACGAACCCGGATAGAGCGAATTATGCTATATGTCGAACAAAAATAATTCAGTTACGGAAATACATGGAAACATATTCCTTATAACGAAGTTTACATCCGATATATCGAACTCTGGGCGCCTAGAATGGCCGCCGAAATGCATGATCTCGGAGCGGCGATTGAGATGTGGATTGGTCGCGACTACGGAGAAAGAGCCGCGACTGAGACATTGCGCCTCGCACCGAGCGACGTGACGCCCAATACTTTCCGTAACTGTTTCCGACGCGCGGGACTCGCGACGGAACCCGCCCAGTCAGCGAGTCCGGACCAAGACAGCAGCATCGGTTAACTGTGGGAAGATCTCGCCAGCGTTCCCGATGATGTCGCGAGTGAAATCCGTCCGACGCTTATAATGAAGCGCTTTCGGCAGTCGATGTGCTCCCCCAATGCTTCTTAGATTGTTGAGGACGCGGACTCGAACTGGTGCAAACAATGTTTCGTGTAAAGAATGCTATGCTATTTGAAGCCGCCAAAACGAAAGTGAAAGCAAAAATCACCGCTTTTTTTACAGCGTGGGCAGTTAAGGCGGAAAGTAGATTTATTACTTGCAATAAATGGATTATTTTGGTATGGTAATGGCTACTGTACTGTTCGTTTCTGCATACGCGGATGGCGGAGTTGGTGAGGGGGGGCTCCCGCGGATTGCGAACTCGTAACAATAAGCTCGTTATAGGTGGGTTCGGCTATATCGAATTATTGGATATATCGAACTAATCGCGGTGCATATTGCAGTTCGCTATAAACGGGTTTGACTGTACAACATTATAGGTCCCAGTCAGCATGGATTTCCTCCGCAAAGATCTACTTCTACAGCAGTACTCGTTTTGAGCCAAGTTCTCAACACTGCCCTTCACTACAACAATATAGCCGTTGTAGTACATTTAGACATAAAAAGGGCCTTCGACAAAGTTAATCACACCAAATTACTCGGTAAACTCTGTAACTCTGGTTTTAGGGGTAAGACGCATGAATTGTTAGCCAGTTATTTACCAGATAGAAGTCAATGCGTGGCAATTAAGGACTTCACATCGGACCCGCAAACAGTTTTAATCGAAATAACCCCGGGCTCAGCCTTGGGCCCGATTCTGTTGTCCTTGTGCATAAACGATTTTCCATCAGTTTTGAAACAATCACAGGCGTCAATATACGCTGATGGCACGGATCTAATATTGACAGGCGTGAAGATCGACGAAATTCAACCCAAAATAAATCATGGTCTCGGAAGTGCAGTGGCGTGGTTCAGCAACAATTATCTCTCCCTTAATCTCGATAAAACCAAATAAACCATTTTCACCCAAGAAGAAAGCAGTTGTGTTCCAACTGGATATTTATTTCCTTAAACAACAAACTTCAGTGCGTCCCTTCGCACAAGAATCAGATATGCACTGAATGTAGCAAATTTAACACGGCTGTTACAAGTTGGCCTATGAATACCATATCTTAGTAAAAGCGCGCGAATGTTTTGATTTGGGCATAATACTGATATTACAGTTCGCTTTCGTTCATAGCCACCTCAGCTATTGCCTGGAGTCCTGGGGCAGTACGTGCACGACATATCTGGAACTGGTTGCAGGAGCGCGCTCAAAGAATTATCATTTTTTCCAAACTGTGCAGAACCGACCAGACACACAAATACTACCCGTCACCTTGGCGCACAAGCAAAAAAATACGCAAACAATTCATACCATAGTACCTAACAGCGATCCGTCGCCATTGAGTATATTTGTTAGCAGTATAGAGGAAACACCAGACATGCAACTAATAACCAATTTATTTGCCGGTTTGCCGTAATACCTATGGACAAACATTAATTCACTTTTTGGCGCCCACTTCTGGAATTGCATACCTAATAATGTGAAGAACAAAACGAACTTTTTTTGTGGCTTTAAAACGCTCTTTCTAAAGTTTGTATACATCGTGATCATTGCGTTTTTTTGTTTGAATGAAATGGTTATTATGACTGTGTTGTGTTATCTGGTGATATGGTTGATGACATGATATGTTAGGTTATGTTGTATTATTGTACGTCATGTTATCTTAACTTGCATTTTATTTTTCAGCATGTATTTGTTGCGGTCACTCCAAATATAGCGTATTTTGCATTGAACCCGCTACTAGCTAATCGGCGATGGGTTCAAACGCTGTATTGAACATTTCTGTAAATACAAGATGAATCAAACTGAAACTGAAACTAAAACTTGATGATCCTGCCATCACTGCCTCGAGTAGATTATGAAGGCCTGATTGATGACACAGCTGAGGATGACTTTGCAGCCATCATTCGCCGCGAAGAAGACGACGACCTCCTCGATGCACACAACAACGATTATTAGCACCGCAACAAAAGAAATAAACAATGATACTGATGATGATGGTTGGATGTTTACGGCGCAAGGCCAACTGGGGCAAAGAGCGCCAAAACAATAGTCCTATATGAGAGGTGAAACCTTACACACTAAGTAAAGTCAGCAAAAACAAAAGTGAAATTACAAAACGACAATGAGCATGGCTGGTGTATAGGGCCAGATTTCATGATGCCTGATAGGAAATGAGGTTTAAAAACTTGACGTCTAACAAATACTCAAACACACGTTTCACAGAAACAATGGCATCGTCACCTAGAAAAAACGATGGATGTAGGGGAATATGTTGTCTGTAGAGTTCTCTGAAGTGTTTGTGTCGTGTTGTGTGAAGTGCCTTGCATGTTATTAGTATGTGCACTACGGATAGGGCCTCTCCGCAACTGCTGCACTGGGGCCTAGGAGATCCCGTCAGCAGATACGAGTGAGTTGCACGCGTGTGCCCTATCCGTAGCCTACCGAAGGCGACTTCCGTGTGTCTGTTGTGTGAGTCAGATGTGTACCGTCCCAAGTGTGGCTTTATTACATGTAGTTTGTAGTCTGTCTGTTCGTCCCAGTGTGTTTGCCATGTTCTGCGCAGGTGTTGTCTTATGTGTGGCTTGAGGTCTGTGTAGGGTACCGTTTTAATGTCCACAGTGTTCCTGAGTGCAGCAGCACCAGCCCTCTCGTCTGCCAACTCGTTCCCAGAGATCCCTGCGTGTCCTGGGACCCAGCAGAGGACCAGCTCATGCTTTTGTGCATACACGGACATGATAGTGCAGAATACAAGATTAACTATGTGGTTTCTGGGGGGCTTGTGCGATGACAGTGCGCGAACAACACTCAAAGAATCTGTATATATGATGGAATTGGGAATGTGATTTTCAAGGATGTGTCGTACAATCAGTAAAATCCCATACGCTTCTGCTGAAAAAATTGATGTGTGCATGCTCATGGTTCTGGCTGCATTGAAATTAGGACCATGAGCAGCGCACGACACCATACTGGAGGTTTTAGAAGTGTCACTATAAAATTCTGCACATGTGTATTTAAACTGCAAAGACAGAAAGTGCTGCAGTATTGGAGCTCGTGGTACACGATTTTTGTCAAGTCTCATAAAAGAAAGGTCGCACGACACAGGGCGAACTTGCCAAGGCGGTAAACTGTTAGAAAAGGATGACCTGTACACATCTAAAAACGAAGCACTGAGATCAAAGGCTTGCTCTCTCACTCTAAGTGAAAAGGGCAGAGGAACGGATGGGCGATTTGCAAAGAGCAGAGATGTTGATGTATCGTTAAAGACAGCATAAAAAGGATGATTATTCAGTGATGAAATTTTAAAAGCATATAGCAAGTCCATGTACGTTCGTTGGTTCTCAAGGCTCCACTTATCACACTCGACATACAGACTCTCGACAGGGCTAGTGCGAAAAGCACCCGAGGCGAGACGACGCCCCAAGTGTAGCACTGGGTCAAGCATTCGCAACGCTGTTTTAGTCGCCGACCCATATACCACACTGCCATAGTCTAAACGAGACCCAACCAAAGCAGTATAGAGCCGTAGTAGGAGTTCTTTGTCGGAACCATAACATTGATGGGAGAGAACCTTAAGTATATTCATTGTTTTCAGACATTTATGTTTAAGTTCCTTGATGTGTGGAATGAATGTGAGTTTCTGGTCAAACACAACACCTAAGAACTTGTGCTCCTTGTTCACAGGAAGCGACACGCCATTAAGAGTAATGTCTGGGTCCATATGAACCCCGCGCTTCCTGGAGAACACAACGCAGGAGCTTTTTACAGGATTTAATTTAAAACCATTCTTGTCTGCAGAGCCGGCAAGTTTCTTTACACCAAGCTGGACTTGACGTTCGCAGATTGACATATTGCATGATTTATAGGATATCTGCACGCCATCTACATACATGGAATAAGAGATTGTAGGTGGCAGTGCCTTACCAAGAGAGTTCATTTTTACTATGAAGAGAGTGCAGCTCAACACGCCACCCTGTGGCACGCCATTTTCTTGCACGTAAACGTTTGAGAGTGCACAACCAACTCTTACTCGAAACGTTCTGTCTGACAAGTAACTAAAAAGAGTGTTTAACATGTTACCCGATACACCGAATGACTTGAGGTCCCTAAGGATCCCATAACGCCAAGCGGTGTCGTATGCCTTTTCAAGGTCGAAAAAGACAGTTAAACAATACTGCTTATGCGCGAAGGCATCCTTGATGTACGAGTCAAGAGCTACCAGTTGATCGTTCGTCGATCGCACCACCCTAAAGCCTGCCTGGCAGCCCTCGAGAAGACCGTTGTACTCGAGGAAGTACACGAGCCTGCGATTTACCATCTTCTCGAAGAGCTTGCACAGGCAGCTCGTCAGGGCTATAGGACGATAGCGTGAGGGGGACGACGGGTCCTTTCCCTCCTTCAAGAAAGCTACAACTATAGCCTCCTTCCAAGAGTTTGGAATGTGCCCCGAAAGCCAAATCTTGTTATATAGGTGTAAGAGTGTTAGAAGAGTGTCTGCGTGCAGGTGTTGTATCATTGTGTATGTGATGTTGTCTGGGCCTGGAGCTGAGGGTTTACACGTGCTTAGAGCAGCCCTCAGCTCATGTAGTGAAAACAGGGAGTTGTAAGAAGTCTGTGATTTGTTGTTGTCGCGTAGGGACTTCTTTTCACAACAGGCTTTATGTTTCAGGAAAGTATTCGTGTAGTGTGCTGAACTGGACACGTGTTGGAAGTGTTGTGCGAGTGTGTCAGCCCGGTTTTCAAGTGTGTCCCCTGTAGTGCTGACCAGAGGCAGGCTGTGTGTTTGTTGTCCCTTGAGTTTACGTATTCGTGTCCATACTTTCCTTGTGTCTGTGTAGGAGTTTATTGATGTTATGAATGTACGCCAACTCTCGTTTTGCCCCACGGCGCACACGTTTTCCTAACGCCTTGGCCCGTTTGAACAAGAGGAGGTTTCCCGACGTGGGGTACCGACGAAGGATACCCCACGCCTTGTTCTGGGCCTCTCGCGCCCGCCTACAGTCCTCATTCCACCACGGCCTCCGCTGGTTGCGCGGGGCACCAGAGGCGTGGGGAATGGACTTTTCGGCGGCGTCGAGGATGTGCGCTGTGAGGAGTTGGGTAGATTCTTCAACGTGTAGGTGTCCAATGGATGTGTGGTGTAGTTTGGATGTCTCTGTAAATGTATTCCAGTTAGCTCGTGCTTCATTGAACCTATTATGGGAAGATGGACTGCATGGGCCTTTACCTATGTATGTTAGTGAGGTGGGGAAGTGGTCACTGCCATATGGGTCAGTGCCCACACCCCACTCGAGAAGTGGAAAGAGAACTGCAGAGCCAATAGCCAAGTCAAGATATGAGTATGTGTCGTGTCCTATGTTATGGTATGTAGGCTGTTTATTGTTGAAAAGGCATGCTCCAGAGGATGTAAGAAACCTCTCTATCAGGCGACCCCGGGCATCCGTACGAGAAGAGCCCCAAAAAGAATTGTGAGCATTAACATCGCCTGTTAAGATGTATGGTTCGGGCAGCTGGTCAACCAACGCCTCGAAGTCAGAGCTCGAAAGTGTAACATCAGGAGGGATGTATATGGAGCATACCGTTATCAACCTATTAAATAATATTGTTCGAATTGCTACAGCCTCGAGGACAGTGTGCAGAGTGACAGGGTGGCAGGCTAAGGATTTCCGGGCAATTATGGCCACACCGCCAGAAGAGTGTGTGCAGCCATTCCTGTCCTTTCTGAAGACCATGTAACTATTCAAGAAATTTGTGTGCTTGGAATTCAAATGTGTTTCCTGAACACACATTACACTTGGCTGATTAGCATGCAGTATTTCGTATACATCGTCAAGATTTTTAAGAAGGCCTCTACAGTTCCATTGAATTATGTTTTCTCTTCCCATTATTTAGTGTGAGAGCTACTGGAGTGTGTGTGTTTGTTTATGTGTCGTCTTTCGGGGCTGTGACTCTCGCCTTTTTTGGCTTGTCGGGAGGCTTTGGCGTCGGGACGCGTTCCTTGCGCTGCGTTGCAGGCAGGAACGGCCCGACATCCATATCGTCGTCGGATGTCCGAGGGGTGCCCGACGGACCGGGCCCCCGCGGACTTGGCCCCCCCTCGGGAGCCCTTCGTTTGAGCCGCCACCGCTGAGGGCGTCCGGGGCGCCAGAGGTGGCACGGGCGGTGCGGTGGCGGTGGGAACCGGTGTAGGGCCCGTGGTGTCCATCACCTCGGTACCCTCCAACGCACTGGAGGACGGGGAGACAGAGGCGGGAGCAGCACCGGTCCCGACGGAAGAGGTTGGCACCACAACCGCTGCTGCCTCAGCAAGCGGCGTGGTGGCGGGTTCGGCTGCCTGAGGCAACCCAGGGGGGGGGGAGGGCAGGGGAGGGACCAGGTCAGACTCGCTGAACTGGGTCCCTGTGGAAACCAGACGCCGCTCCGCCCCCCGGCGAGCTGCGTCGGCGTACCTCCCCAAGGGGAAAGAGGCGAACCTCTTCCGCGCCTCTGGGAAGGTGATGTTTTCAGTGACCTTGATGTTAATGATTTTCTTTTCTAATTGGAACTTTTCACATTTTCTGGAGTAGGCCGCATGTGGGCCCTGGCAGTTTACGCAAAGAAGTTGTTGAACGTTACAGTTGTCGGACGGGTGGTCATGCTGGGCGCATTTTGCGCAGGTAAGTCGGCCGCGACAGGAGTTTGTGCCGTGCCCGAACCGTTGGCACTTGAAACAGCGCCGCGGGTTCGGGATGTACGGCCGGACTGAACATCGGATGTAACCTGCATTGATGAATTCTGGGAGGATGGACTTGTCAAAAGTTAGGATGAGGTGCTTTGTCGGTATTTGTTTATCGTCTCAGCGGATGGTTATGCGCCTGAGCGCTGTTACGCCCTGACTACGAAGGCCCTCCAGCAGGTCAGCTTCAGATTCATTTAGTAGGTCATACTCGGAAATCACGCCCTGGGAGCTGCTTAGGCTGCGGTGGGGTGTGACTCGGATTGGCAGATCGGCGATGCTGGTTTGAGCAAGAAGTTTATTGGCCTGATCCTGGCTACTGACCTCGACAAGAATTTCACCGGTTCGATGTTTTTTGGCCTTATACGACCCTCCAACAATACCGTCAAGAAACTTTGAAATGAGAAATACAGACTGTGAAGCAAGAGGTTTTGATTGGTCTACAGATTCCATCACGATGAAGCGAGGATAGTTGTTCGGTTTCGGAGGACTCAAGTTAGGAAGTGGTGGAAAAGAAACTTCGGTGCGGCCCCTTTTCGGGGGCCGATCACGTCTGGGGGGGGTTTTGATTTATCCATATCCAGGAAAAAGCAGGGAGACGGGGGTACTTTCTTCTTTGACCTTACCCTGGTAGCCAAAGAGGTCCCGGAGCTCCCTGCCTGGTGAACAGACAGGGAGCCCATCCGCCGGAGCTCGACCTGGGCTCCGACGGCCACCGTTCGTGGTTTCTAACCCTCCACCTATAAACACATCGCCACGGTTGGATCCAGCTTATGTTTGGGGGCTCGGGGTCCGCGGTATCGCCAGTACCGTCACCAAGATTGCTCAAGGTGCCCCGTGCGGGGAAACAATGATACTGAAACTTAACTATGTGTCCGGAAATGCTTACCTACCACAGCTTCGACAGTCAAGTCTTCGGCGCGAGTGCAAGCTTTCCTAAATTTTTTCCCTGCTTAGGGACACCTAAGCTATTCTTATTAGGAGGGAATTTGAAACCAGTAAAGCCAAATTGCCCAGAATATCATCTCATATTCTTCACGCATCCGCATACCCGCCCCGCTCAGTGCAAGATAAAACGCTCTCTCCTTCAGAGAAAACGCCGAGCTTCTTCGCAGCCAAAGGGAATTGGACGCGTTTCGGAGACAGCGCCCACTTATACCCACTTTTTTGGCCAAAGAAATGCCTAATTGTTTTCTTTAAGAGGTAGCCTTGTCATGATAGCACCTGGGACGTGCAACCGGAATCCCGGTGAAGTGGGCCAAGGCATTATTCCGACAACCTACAGCAGACAACTCAATACCGTCTGAAGAGGGTTCGTTTGCTAAATATTATGTGTACTTGTCAACGAAGCTGCCCCCATTGTAAGCCAAGCATCTTCTGCTACGTATCCCGGTTTTGAAAGGATAGTGTACCTAGCGTTCTTCTCTGCTGCCACAAATGCGCTAGAAGACGGTATGAAGATCTGGTTAGCAGCATAAGCGCAGCATGCAACGCACGAGCGCACAAACAGAACGAACGCGCACACACCAAACATGCCGGCACAAACACGCACGCAACCCACAAAAAGACACAGGGATGTGAACTGGTAGCGGTACTTCTCCTTAGCCTCAGAATTTCACGTAATAAAAGGCCTGTTGTAAAAGCAGTTACAGGCATTAGAATATACGCTGTTCAGTCTGGGGTTAGAAAACAAGGACCCATTGTATTGATGGCTATTGGTATAAACGGTATACAGCGATAATAATCCCGGGAAAAATAGTTGTTATTGCAGCTATAGGAACTGAGGAAGCGATCTTTTTTTCCGTATGTAATGTTCCTAGGCTTTCATTTTATTCACAGCAGGTATTATTTCGCGCCATCAAAAATAAGAAACGGATTTAAAAAAAATCTAGCGCCAACCTGCAGGCTTCAACCACCGTACTCACCTCCATTTCAGTCACCCTGGAGGAGGCCGAAATCACCCTCTTACTCATCAACCCAACCATCTGGTTAGATTATCAGATTCGCAACACGCCATCTGAAATTTGCTCAAGGGTGTAATTTAATCACATGCCCTCAGACTGTCAAACCTGATTTTTTTCGGGTTTGATTCGGGTTTGGGTTCAAGCCTTTCGTGTTCAGTTCCGGGTTCGGTTCCAGAGCAGCATTGCATTCCGATTCGAAACGGGCTCGAACCGGTTCAAACGGGTTCGGAAAGAAAAGGTAGTAGTGTTTTTGTTGTGTTTAATGTCTTTATTGCTGCGATTTCGTTTCGTTGTAACGTCGGCATAAAAACAAATTCGCATTGTAGGCTCCTTTATGCAAATGTTTTTATTTAGGCGATTCAAAGGAACTGTGCAACCCTTTTTTCAAGTTTTTTCGGAATCTCAAATGCTTCCAGAACGTATTCCACCGACACATTCAATACTTAGATTAGAGGGTCGCAAAGCTCCTCAGCCAAAAATTACTGCTCTATGCCCATCCGGTGACTTGGAAAAGTGCTTAAAAGATATATCTATCTTTCCCATCTTCGACCGTTGGAATTACGTCATTACAGCGGTAGAGCAAGTATTGGCCGGCTTTCCTTTAGCCGCAGCAATGGACGCATTCGATTGCCACTTAAAAATTGGAGATGCTTTTAATATATAAGGCCCACACAACTCACACCATAATTAAGCTGGAGGATTCATCTCTATATAAGCACTGAACGAAACACCGCCACGTATTGCATTAGGTGTGAAATTGTTTATTTAACCGAGTGGATCCGTAGAGAGGGCAAGCATGGCAGGCGGTGGCAGAAAGTTAGGTGGGCAGATGAGATCAAGGAGTTTTCGAGGATACATTGGTCGCAGTGTACACAGGATCAGGATAATTGGAGATCTATGGGACAGGCCTTTGCCCTGCAGTGGCCGTAGACAAGCTGATGAGGATTGTGATGATGATGATGTTTATTTACATATTGCGTCGTCGCGTTTCAGTGTGGTAGTAGTAGTCATCGTCTTATCCATCTATATTGTCGTCTTTCTCATGCACGACTGCCGGGCCCGTATCGTTTTGTCCGCAGCCTTAACATTTCCTCCAAAGTCGATCGCATCACCACGCGCTAGAAGCGGCGGCAACCGGCTGCGCTAACTGGGCGCCTGTATTGTGTGCTATCTTGTGCTCGCCTCTTGAGGCGCGGACGCACGTGAACTCCTTTCTTGGCATTTTTGCGAGCGGCGCGCGCAATCCTGGACGACGCCAGGCGCTCCTCGTAAGGCTCGTACTCACGTGCGTGGCAAACGGCGAGAGTAAATATGACTTGGGGTTTTCTGATAACGCATCCCACTTTACGGTCGACAACAACAGCTCTGCTGTTGCTAATGGAGCAGCTTGCACTAGCGGCACAAGGCTGGAGAAACAGCGGAGATAAGGGCCAACCTGTCTTCCTCCGCTATTACTAACTTTTCCTAGGTTTTGCTGGGATTCGATAAGTTTTAAAGTTTCCGCGATGTTCTTGCTAAGCTAAGCTAATTGTTGAGGCCAAGTTTACCTAGATTTTACAAGGCCGTTCCGGTCGGTCCCCAACACTGACAGCGGATGCAAGGGAGGAACAAGCTAGGTCGACCCTGATCTGCACTGTTTCTCCACCCTTTCACCACTACTGCAAGCTGCGCGTATTTATTTTTGCGTTTTAATAGCACCAAAAAGACTCTCACCTTTAAAATGGCATAGTTAAGGATGCGAATACGCCCGTTATGCTCACACTTGAGTTGGCGCCAAAGCCGGATTCACAGTTATAACATCCTTTTTGCGGTGCTGCACCATTTGCAGGCGGCGCAGGTTTTGTTTTTGATATTTTTTTGCTAACCCCACAAGGCCAAGCCCAAGATTTAACAGATCAGCTATTAAAAGGAAGCCACAAAAGCAATGTAGAAACGGAAGGCGTATCTGCTATATCGGAAGGCGTGGTGCGAGAGCTAGAGCTTTCGCACTGCTTCCAGACGTAAAGGAAAGAGTCAATGGTTTTATAGGAAGTTTTGCAGAGTTTCTTTAACTGCACAATCCATTGCAAAAATTTTCCAAGGGAGGTCAACGATTACAACAATAACTGAAGCGATATGAAAGACCGCAGGGACGCTTAAGGCAGTGTATTTATATAATTCAATTTTATTGTATTCTTGGCTCATAAAGCCGCAGTCTCATAAACAAAAAATGACTGATGATTACGATACTCTCTAACATGAAAGTTAAGCGAGGCATGAACCGTCGTCTTCTAGGCGACGGTGTTCGAGCTCCTGCGTCTCAGGGAGTGATCGCACCGTCAGCGAACGCACAACTGCTCGCGCTATACTCTGGCGTTATCTCTTAGCGCGGGTCCGGCATAATGCTCTCCCCCTCACACTTTTGCCATACTTTCATCCTCCACTTTCCTGTTTGCTCTCTCTTCGGTGGCCTCTTCGTTGTCTCATTAACAACGAGGCCCACCCTAAGGGCCCACACGCAAAATCAGAGCAGAGGGTACTTAGGAGCAGGGCTCTAAAACGCGACTCTACGGAACCGCCGTGGTACCGCCTGGTGTTCCGCTCCGTTCACCCACCATCTCGTCTCCAAATGCAGCTTCACCGCAGTCTTCCGGCAGGCAGGCACGTAGCGTCCTGGCCAGTGGGCAGCGCCGCAGTGCCGCCGACGCCACCTTCGCCTCCCACCTTCTGGCAACCTCGGCTGAAGCTTCTGGCAAGGGACACGTACCTTCTCTGCAGGCTACCCATTGCCCCGTCCGTCCACTCAGCAGACGACCGTCCATATATTATCGTTTGTTTGTACCATCGACTGTCACGGTGGTGCAGATTGCGTCCCCACTCCACCTGAGCGGCTAGTGACGGGCCACCCCTCGTCTCCAATCACGCATCCCCGCCGGAATCTTCTGGCTAGCAGGAAGGCCGGTACACAGGTAATTCACTGGCAAGCGGGTGCCCTCTTGGATGGGCAAGCAACTGGTTCTGGTGGCAGCGAGCCTGCCCGATGGCCATTGTATTTGTTACCCTCTAATGCCTACACAAGCACGCGTGCGCACACACGCATTTTCGCACAATAAGGCAAACAATGTCGCATTGAAAAAAAAATTGGTTGATCTGTTACGCTTTTATTGTACCAATAGTTTTCGCTGACCAAGTAACGGAAGCGCTTTGGAACGTTCCCCAGCCTACCGTCGCAACCAGGAAAAGATACACTCTAATGCAGGGACAAGTGGTGGCGTTGGGTGGCGTGCAGCTCCCGGAGCCCCAATGCCAAGCTCTGCATTATACCAGAAGTTTGCCTTTAGACCCGATTTGTCAAAAGCGGAAAAGGTTAATTTGTCCCGCTGCGACATCACTCGTCATGTTCCGGAAGGTGACAAGCAGCGCTGCATCAGGGTGCGCAAGAATACCGTCGTCCGGGCTACAGCTAGGCCCGAAAAAAGCTCCAACTGGAACAGTATGGAGAATGACCTGGTGAACAACGACCTGAAATTGCCCTTTGTCGGATGAAGAGGACCAATGCGTTGTTTGACTGGAAGGTACGTTCTATGAGCAGACTTTAAGAGCGGTGAATAAGAATTTCAGGGCAACAAGAGCGCTTGTTTGCGTCCTCCCCTTTCGGGTCTTCGCCCAGTTATTGCGCAGTTACCCGCCAGGGAACAGTACCAACTAGCCCAGCTTAGAACACTCCAACAGTTGATGATGTCCTTCAAGGCCTTCACAAGGGGGCATGGATGCATTCGAATTAACAACACATTGAAAAAACATTACACAATATTAAACACCACGTACATGGGTACCCCGATGAATAAGTCATGATATGTTGCCTCGGAATGTACGTTCAAGCTTAACCTATTACAAATGTAAAAGAAAATTGAAGGAAAGGGGGCGTATCTAACAAAAACTGATAGTATATGCGGACAACTTTACATAAAATTAAGGGTAATAATGGGAAGAAAACCTGATGGGTTGTGGTATTTCAGACTATGCATAATATTATGTGGCCCTGTCGGACGAGTGTTTAAAATATCTTCATACACAAGGTGGACCACCATAATCAAAAACTAGAAATTACAGTTTTCAAGCCCCGGAACCGGCTCGGAACAGTTCCTTCGATTTTTTCCGGTTCGGGTTCAGTTTTAAAATGGCAGAAAATATCCGGGCGTGGTCGGTTCCAGCTCGAGGCAAAAATTTGGGTTCGGTGCCGAAAGAAACCGAAAGGACAGGACAGAAACAACCGCTGTTTTAACTGTGAAATTCTTATGCACTGCTCTTAAAGCCTGCTCACAGAACATCCCTTCCAGTCAAACAACGCACGCCCTCCAAATTCTTCTCACTTGACCGCTTTATGAAGCCGTGACGCTGCTGTGGATCCCGGCCCGCCCCGGCAGAGGTGGTAATGAGGCTGCGTACCACCAATCCCGAGCTCTGAGAACCCGGGCAGGCGCTTCTTTTACAGCTAAACCCGGCTATCCCTAAATATTTCATATTCGGCTCTTCTCACAAACTGAGACATCACCCAACATTACCGACTTCCCTGCAGACAAACTTCTCCTTCTCAACCCTCTCTCACAGCTGAGGCTGCCCAGATGTGACTTGTTCTGCAGACGCATACCTTTCCTCACCTCTTCTCTTCTCTCACCTGCTACTTCAGTGACGCTCCCGACACGCGACTTCAACACGCACACCTTGGCCCGAAGGATCGGCAAAACTAGACGACACTTACTCGCTCGCTCGCTCACTCACTCACTCACTCACTCACTCACTCACTCACTCACTCACTCACTCACTCACTCACTCACTCACTCACTCACTCACTCACTCACTCACTCCAAAAAATATGTTTTTCCCCGCGCACTCACTCGCACTCACGCCTACCGATTTCTCACACTATTCTCATTCACTCGTGCTCAAGGTCACCACTCTCCTTCACCATTAGCTCTCACTGTTGCTCACGTTCACATCTCGCCGTCACCACTCGAGCTCACTGTTGTAGAAATCTTCAATGTGGACACATTGAGGGCGATACCAAAATGATGCCGGTTCGTGAAGTGAGAAAAAATTCTGCGTCATCTCCATGACGTGAAACCTGGGGAGGGGCGAAGCATGGAGTATGTATGTGTATTCTTGGCGCCTTGGCGTTTTTGCCAACGGAGATGAAAGCATTGGAGTTAGAGGTATCCATATTTGCTGTAAAAGTCTCGTCTTTGAAGCACGAAGCTCTCTATCCCGAGGCGTAAACGAGTGTCCCGGGGTTTTTTTGAGTACGCTTTACGAAGCGCTCCAGTGCGATGCGTAAACGAGTGTTCCGGTGTTTTTTTTAGTACGTGTTTGTTCTAGCGCGAGGACAGACTAGTTTACCTGTGTTTTAGTACCGTGACTTCATGAAACGATTACGATGATGATACCGCCGACGACGACAGCACGAGATGCCCACAGCCTTAGCCCCTTAAGAGGCTTCGCTCCTAATATTTTGGTAGATGTTAAACTGAACATCGATGCGGGGCCGGAGTCTGGCTCTTTGTATACTACGTTTATTTCCCGGTGCTTTTAATTCAAAATTTTACTTTGCGCACCAAATTAGCCTTAGTGTGTAAATAAGACTGCACTATATTTTGCGCACGATACGGAGTTCTCTTTGTTTAAGCGGCCTGTCAAACGCCACCTTATAGTGCACAGACGTCAAAGATTCTTGCGCGCTCGTCTCTTTCTATGACTTAGGAAATACCTTGGAAATGTTCGTTTTTTTTGTTATGCGCCCTACGAAGCGGTTTAAGCCTTAGCGGTTTAAGCCGTATCAAAGGCCGTTAAGAGCCCCCACGTTTAGCGTGGTTACGTCGAATATCTTCCTGTGGTAACGATGGAATATGCAACAAAACTAGGAGACATAATGCCAATGTTCATCCACAACTTAAATTTCACCGTGTAAATGTGATATAGTGCTTCACATAGCCATTACATGGCGGGTTATTAACCTTTTAAAAAGAATAAAGCCAAGACTAAAAGAGTTGTGTTTGTCGGGTTTGTGGATTGCGTAACAAAAACAACAACAAAAACAAAAAACGTGCCACCCCGTTGTGCATTTTCAAACCGCTGTTGTAAGGACGAATAGTATGTTGCTTTCAGCGACTTGTGTACTCTGAAATTAGGATACGATCGATTGACAACGCCGGGCCCGGCGTGCGTGGATACGACAGGTTTATCCGAAGGCGCGTATGTAAATTCCAACGCTGCTGAGCCACTGCGGGTGAGAGCAACAAACTTTTTTACATTAGGAAAGTAATCGATGCATTCGATTATGGCATTTATTACCTCGAATAGCCCCAGTTCACAGTCATCGTTTACGGTAAAATTCGTAAGGCCCATCACGTATACCACCGTAAGAACCAGCGTATCCTGCTGCACCACCGTATGAATCACTGCCTACTCCACCATAAGCACCAGCACCCCCGTTTCCGGCTAGACCAGCAACGGCTCCACCTTCTCCCTCAAGTCCTGCGCCTCCGCCCAAGACCCCGTCTCCACCCAAGTCCGCAGCTTTGTCTACGCCTATATTTATGCCCCCTCCGATTCTGAGGTTTGCATGCAAAGCTGCGCGCAGGCGAGCCCTTAACTTTGCACGAGCGAGAGCCCTGGCGTGGGCGCGAGCCTTGGCACGTGCTCGGGCCCTTGCACGAGCGGCAGCACGTGCGCGAGCGCGAGCTTGTAAGCGGGCCCGTAAGCGACCTAGAAAGCCTGCCGCGGCACCACCATCTAAACCAAGTCCATTTCTTCCGCTCTCAACCCCGTCCGGTCTTGTTCCTAAGCTTCCAATTTCTGCTCCTGCCCCACCTCCAAGTCCTCCCAGTCTACTCCTTCCTCTCTCAAACCCGTCCGGTCTTCTTCGTAAGCCTCCAATTCCTTCTCCAACACCACCTCCAAGCCCTCCCAGTCCAGTTCCTGAACTTCTACTCAGACCTGGAGTTCCTTCTGAAAGAATTCCAGTGCCGGGGGCACCGGGACTAGGCCTTCGTGGGCCGTTTCGAGAAGGTCCAGGAAGTAATTCTTCCAGTGGAGCGCCACCTCTTGGCGAACTGGGCCTGCTGCCCGAACTTTCTGGCAAATGAGGCGTTCCTATAACATTGTGAGCAGCGGGTGCACCCGGACCGGCACCATCATCTTCTGGTGTATGAACTCCTGCCATAACATCGTGATAATCTCTAGGAATGGGTGTGTTTCTACTCAGTGGATCTCCGGTGCCTGTACTACTACCTGGTCGATTACCGTCAAATGGACCTCTACCGATATCAGGTGTCCCACCGAGTCTTCTTTCAGCAGGACCACTACTGGTAATGTCATCATCAGGACCAAAAACGCCAGGTCCAGCGACTCGAGCTCCTGAAGGAGAAGAGACTGCACCTACACCTGCGCCTAGTGTTGACCCACCAGAGCCCATTGATGGGCCATACCCGCCACCGAGGTGGCCAGCGCCGCTGTCGGCTCCACCAGGTTCGGCGTCAGAGCTGCCTCTGCCATTCCTTAAAACTTTCCCCAATTCGTTGCCCGCCATTATTCCTAATGATCCGGCAGTAGCAGGTCCTCCTAAGTTTTCACCAAGGACTCCACTTGGTGCTGGGCTCCCTCCATTACTTCCGCCAAAGTGTGCGCCCACGTTTCCGTCGAAGGTGTCCACAGAATCTGTGCTTGTTAGGCCAAGGTCTCCGCCTCCACCTGCGGAGAAACTTCCCGTTACCTTTGACAGTTTGTTGGCTCCACCGTAGCTTACACATGAACCTCTGCTGCAGCAGTGTCCGCACAGCTGCATGCTCGGCCATAAACGCCAAAAATAGCGAAACGGCTAAAATGACTTCCGCAACCATACTCTTTCGATACAATAACAGAAGCCACGAGTGCTTGCCGCCCGTGCATAATTCTACAAAGAAATTATGCCTGTTCAATTATTGTAATTTATGGGAGATTCCGTAGACCTAACGACTACCGCTTCGCGGGATCCCACTAAAACTTCCACAGTAAAATGAAGTCATAGTTTTGTTTTAAAAAAGAACAGACCATGAGCTGCTTCACTGTATTGATAATCTGCCTTAGAAAAGATTATCTCTCTGTTGCCCGCAAAAAATCTTACAGCCTCTCGACTCGTCGTACTTAGTACTCCGTGAAATCATAAAATATATAAAACAAGAAAAACTATTTAAATGTATTCCCAGAAATCTTTTTAGAACTTCCATAAGGTATCTTACGGGGGGAATTTCGACACCAAAAAGATTTTATTGGCATTGCTATACCCACTTAAATTTTGTCGTTATCCTTGCTTTGAAAGAACTGTATATTACCGATTATTCTCTTTGATTTTCGCTGTTCTTTGATGAAAAGAAATGTAATCACAGACTACGGGCCATTTATTGCGAATGGTAAGTAAACATACCATCTCAAAATGTATAAAGATGGTACAGGAATAAATGAACATTACGATGACGATGATAGTGTCTTTTCCTGGCGCAAGGCCATCAGAGGGCAGAGAGTACCAAATCTAAAGCACCCATTCGATCCCAGAGTGGCCATGAAGGCAGAACAGAGTGATTTCAAGTTTTGGGTGTATAGACACGATAGTGTTAAAAACTGGATTTACAATGGGGTGTTTGCACGGCTGATGTGATGGCAATGCGCGCACAAGGCTTTAAAGATATATGAATAACTAGGGTATTTCGTGTTCAAGAATGCGTTGTGGAATCAGTAATAACTCTGTGATTCCGCTGAGAAAATCATGGTGTATATTCGCATGGTTCTGCATGCATAAATGTTTCGCACGTGTGCTGCGCTAGGCACCATAGTTGGAGTTTTTTGGTGCGTCACTGTAAAAGTCTGCCCGTTGGTATTTATACTGCTAGGACAAAAGGTGCTGCAAAATGGCGCTTCTTGGCACTCAATTTTTATCACGTTTCATAAAAGATAGGTCACACGAAACAGGCTGCAGTTTTCATGGTGGTAAAATGGTAGTAAAAGCCGATATGTACTATCGCGCCCAATTTGACTCGCAACAGGCGAGCGGCCGCCTCAGCTGATCCCCGGGAGGCGGTGGCGCCTTGCAGCGAAGCACTCGAGAAGTAAAGGGGAGGGGTCCACTCTTCCTATAATCATCAGCATCCCCCGTATGCACCATTGCTGGCTTCTTTCCTTTGCGGCTGATATAAATTGTTACCTCGGAAGTTTTCGGGGTGGCTTACCGCATCGCCAGCGATAAGTTTGATCACTAGCTGCAATGGTCTTATCCGCATTTGCGCAAGCCTTCCAGTTTGGCAATAATAGTGCGTCGCGAAATATCGATAACGTTCAATCTTCCACACAAATAAAAATATCTGAAACACTGGCTGACCGCATTTTTTTTTATTTACTGCTTCTGCCTCTAATTCTGACATTGCCTCACGGTACGAAATGCACTATTATGCTATCAGTTACGTCATTGATGGCCACTGCGCCGCTATGCTTGCCTTACCACAATGAAAACCTATAAGAGCCGTAAAAAACGATATGCTAAGAATAAGACAAAATATGCATGACGCTATCTTTCAAGGAACCATTATCGCCTACTGCTTTACATTGGTTAAGGGACACTTTCACGCTGAAAATCGATAGGAGAGCACAAACCGCTGATGCCAGTTTTTATACGCCCCTTTCAATGCCATTTTCGGCTGCATTGTTCTTTTCACAGCAGGCCACACCTATAGCCTGTGTCTTATTGAAAACTCGCTCTCCCTAGGATGTTAAGAATTTTAAAACGAAGCTTTAGTGTTCTTACTGGTGGCGTCTGTAACAAAAATACAACCTGCAGGAAAGCCAACATTCTTTGACGATGATGATGATTGCGGGGGAAGTGCAGCAAAATTAAAACGCTCCCTTTCGAAGCCTGGCAACTGCTGCGTTGTGCACGCACCGCTGAAGGTTGATGTGCGGCAAAGAGAGGAGGTGACGTAGGCGTGTGACAGCGCGACATAAATAGGCCTAACATCATGTTGTGAGGTTAGCAACGGCAGCCGTTACCGAGAAACCGACATAGGATGATAATGACATTAATCTGCGTACCTTAAGGCTGGTAGCCTTAATCCGTAAGGCATGACCTTACATATTGTAATTTAGAACGTTAGGCCCAACGTCACAACTTGGGTGTGACACCGCAAACCGGCGCCTACTCGAAAAATAGCTCGGTGACCTCCAAGCAACAGGTACCGATGCGCGACATGCACCCAAAACACAAACGTTGGGCTTAAGGAGTGCACACCCGAGAGTTGCTGTGGGTATTCTAAAAAATTGGTGCTTAAATCCACAGTAGCGCATACTCGCAATGTGGGACTGGCCTAACAAAGAATCCATAACGAGAATGAAGAAAGGAATAAACGTCCCAATTAAGCACTTGGCCTTGGGGAAGAGTCCTTAATACAGGACCCCTTGAGACCCTCCGGCTTCTTGGGCTCCCTTCACCAGCCAAAGGTGGTCGTCAGGGTCCGAGCTGGACTGTGCTCTCTCCGAGTGCTGAAGCAACGCCGCCTGTATTAACATTGCCTGACGCGTCGCGCGCTTTTCAATGGGAAGGGTAGGTACGCTTAGTTCAGGCACTGATCCACTATGTGGCGCGTTCCGGCGGACATCTCGCCTTACGTCACTGCTCGCGAGTCGCGAACGCTGCACCCCCTTCTACGACGTGTGTCTGTCAGCTTGCCTGTTGGGCTTCAAGGGTCGTTTCGCTTACATCTTAGCCGCGACGGGGCGCTAGTTCTGTGGCGCACTGGGGATCTCGTTCAACGTGTCGCTCGCTTCATACTTGCTGCATTTTTTTAAAGATAAAGACGGAGGCGAACTGAAATAGTGTAAGAACATACTGATTGTCGGGTAGACATATAGCTAACAGAAAAACGATATTTTCTGCTGGGGCAGCCATTATTTTACTGATATTTTTTTTCTGAAGTACTTAGAGAAGAAAAACTTGCGTGCGCGTTTTTTGTTCAGGCGCTCACTTCTACGATTACTTTCCAATCATATCACGTGCTTGTAAACTTCAGAAAATTATAGGAAACAAAAGGATAAGCAGCTGGAATCCCGCCACGCTGTCCGGGCGCTTCTACAGTACAGTCCTCAATTTTAGAAGTGCGTACCGATGCGGAGTGCGAACAGCGGGGTCAAAACAATACCTAAATGCGGAGGGGATAGAGGTGGGATGCCCCACTCAGAAAATTCCAGGGCCTGTGATCCGAGTAGATAAGCGCGCAAAGCTGGCATCAGCCTGCGGCAGCGCAAGGGATTTTGCTTCGTGACAAAGGAAGTTTTATCAGTGACAGACCAAGACAGACAGGCATGGTGAAAAACAAGAAGGCGTAGGAGCGCCGCCTCGGGAACGCTAAACAAACTTTCGACTATTTTGCATAGTTTCCGAGAAGCGGCGCTGGCTGGCGGACACGAAAGCACGCTGGAAGGCTACGGAGCGGGGAAGGGTAGGAGAGAGCAACAGGAGAGTGGCTGTTTGGCCATTTTTCGCTCACGCGTTAGGCACTGTTTATACAGGCGGCGTTGGCTGAAGGGACTGGCAGGACGGCGGTATAGGTAGGGTCTTATCAGCGACCCACATAATATGGTAGAGGGTGCGCAGACCCTTGCAGAAGTTGCATTGCGAGGATTACAGGGTGGGGGCCAGAATATGGGCTCCAGTTGGGTAGGGAAAGGTGTTTTTATGGGTTCCTCGAAGGTGGAGTTCTTGTTTTTTTGTGAGGTTTTTATGTGGAGGGGGGTACATTGTTCGCTATAGAGGGTAGTGCTGTGTGATTTCTTTGAAGGGCAAGAGGGGACAGACGCGCCATGGCTCGCTGAACTCCTGACTTGCATTGTGCGCCAGAACTCGGGCATGCTAGCGGCCAGCATCTTTGCCGGGACGTTGGCATGGGCTGGAGGTCAAATAATCCTTACGCGGTTGTGTGGAATGCTGCAGTAGAATTTTCGTGGCGGGCCGGGAAATGAAGCCGTTCTAGAAAGTTCTACATGCTTGTTGGCAGTCCGTAATGATTATCTCTGCAAGGGTTTGAGAAATTGCTAGGGAGATGGCCACTTCCTCTGCCTGTAGTGCGTGGGTGGTAGGAATTGACGCACTTGTGAAATAGGTTTGAGCTGTAGTCCCAACAGTGGTCACATCACTCCTTCCGGGGTAGGAGGCTACGTTTGTGCATACTGTGGTGGAGTTGTGGCTGTACCGTTTGAAGATGGCTTTCGCTCTCTGGGGTCTCTGCGATCCTGGTGGTGTGTCGGATGTATGTTACGGGGCAGTGGGGTCACATAATGAATTGGCGAATCTTATGCGGCAGCTCAGTCGCATTGGCCTTGGGGTGTTGAAGCGGTGTGTGCACGCACAGTAGATTCAGAATTGTTTTGCCTGTGGAGCTGGAGCTGAGACGTAATAATTTGTTGAAAACGAGAAAGCTTCTTGTTCAACCATCTTCGTCGTTAGAGGGAGCGGTGCATGATTTTTAAATGCGGCGACAACGGGTATTCGTGCGGGAAGAGCCCGAAAGAGCTTTACGTGCATGCCGGTTGCTTACAATGATGAAGGGTTTTGGAAGCTGATCTGTCAGCGCCTCGAAATCTGGGATCGAGAGCTAAAAAAATCAGAAGGAATGTAAAGGCAGGCTACAGTTACAACCTATTAAATAATATCGTTCAAATTGCTGCAGCCTCTAGGACAGTGTTTAGGCCGGTACTTTGACATGCCAAGGATTTTCTGGCGCGATGGCCACACCACCCGGACAAAGTGTGCAGCCATCCCTGTCCTTTCTCTATACCGAAGAACTGTTACGGAAGCTCGCCTGGCTACTATTAAGGTGAGTTTCTTGCAGACATGAGCCTTGACTTATTAGAGTGCAGTACGTCGTACACATCATGAAGATGTGTAATTAAGAAGGCCTCTACAGTTTTGATGAATAATGTTCTCTCTTCCCATTATTTAGTGTGAGAGTCACTGGAGTGTGTGTGTTTATACGTTGTCCTTCAGTGCTGTGACTCTTGCCTCTTTCGGCTTCTCGGTAGGCTTAGACGCCGGAACGTGTTCCTTGTGCTGTGATGCAGCAGGAAGGTTCCGACGTCTATGTCATCGTCAGATGCTCTCAGAGCACCGGACCTATCGGGCTCATTCGAACGCACACCCTTTCGGGTGCTGTTGGCTGTAACCGCCACTGACGAGGGTGTAAAGGGTGCCTTGGGGGGGGGGGGGGGGCGCACAGACGGTACATCAGGCGTGGGAGCCGATGCAGGTTCTCCCGTATCCATCTACTCCGTGTCCTCAGGTACACCGCGGGCCGGTGGAGTGGAAGCGGTTGAAGCGGCATCCCTGTCGACAGACACGGTTGCGACCGGAACCACTCCAGGCTTGGAAAGCTGTGCGGCAACGGTTTAAGACGCCAAAGTCAACCAAGTGGGTGTCGGGGGAAGGACCAGATCCGTCTCGCTGACTTGAGTCGGCTCGGAAACGATTCGGCGCTCTGCCCCCTGGAGAGCTACTTCTTCATACCTCACCAGAGGGAAAGAGGCAAACCTCTTTGGCGCCTTTGGGAACGGTATGTTCTCTGTTACTTTGACATTGATGATTTTCTTTCCTAGCTTGAACTTTTCATACATCCTCGATTAGGCCGCGTGCGGACCCTGGCAGTTTACGCACAAGAAATATTGAGAATCGCAGTTATGAGTGAAGCGGTCGTTTGAAGAAAATTTGTACTGGTTATTCGGCCGCAAAAGGCGTTTGAACTATGGCCGAACCACTGGCCCTTGAAGCAACGCGTAGGATGCGGTATATAAGGAAGAATGGAACATTGAATAAAGCCTACATTTACATGGTGTGGGAGTTACGAGCGGTTGAATGTTAGCATTATATGTGTTGTGGCAATTATCTTGTTATATCGGTGCATTGCGATGAGGCGCATGGCTGTGTCGACGTGATCCTTGAATTCCTCAAAAGGTCGGCATTTTTTTGGCTGGAAGATCTGTCTCATAGATCATACCCTTCGAGCTATTCAGGAAGCGGGGGGGGACCCTGGTGCTTAGATCAACCATTCGAGTCTGACCGAGCCACTTTGTGACTTGCTGCTGATTCTTCAACTTAAGAAGTACTTCACCTGTTCGTTATTTGTTCGCATTGTATGCTTTTGCAATGATTCCTTCAAGATACTTTGTGATCAAAAATACTTATTCTGAAGAAACAGGGCAGGCTGCAGCCATCTATCGAATGACCAGGAAACCACAGTAGTTGTCAGGCCTTTGAAAGCTTATGGTTGGAAGTTGTTGAAACGGGAATTCGTTGAGGCCCCTTTCCAGAGACCGATCATCATTTGGGGGAGGGGCGGTTGAATGATCCACATAGCACAGGGAAAAAGCAGGAGACGGGGGTTCCTTTTTCAGTGACCTTACCCTGATAGTCAGTGAGGTCCCGGAGCACCCTGCCTCATAAACAGACAGGGAGCCCATTGGCCGGAACCTGACCATGGCTCCGACGGCCACCGTTCGAGACTTCTACAATTCACCTTAAAGCTAACTGCCATAGTTTGCTCCACCGCAAGCGTGGGGACTCGGGGTCCGCGGTGTTCGCAATACCATCACTTTCAATACACAAGCTTCCCCTTGCGGCGAGGATTACATGAACACCTTTTCCAAATGGCATAAACACAGATGCAGTACATAAGCTAAAGGAAGAAATATGCGCGCACACAAAACCAATTTGACATAGGTACACAATAGGAAACTAGACTGCGGACAGGGTAAGCAACAATTCGGCGAGCAATAAAAGACATCAAAATGCCACTTGGGAAAAAACGACGTATGGCTGCAAACCTATGGTCATCATTCTTCCAAAAAAACGTCTGTTATAAAATGTGGTGGTTGAAGCTGCTAAACTGTAAGAATGCATAAGCGCTGTACAATGCAAGATGTTTGTTTGCGGATGGGTATGTGGTACGTAAGAAAGGGTGACGGAAGCTACAGCCGCGATGGGGGGAAGGTATGTAAAAAGCATACAGCATCGCGCATTCCACACAGCATGCCGATGTTTTTGCTTCCGTTTTTAGACAAAAGTAATGAATCGCATCGCATGCTACTTTTCGAAGGTTTTGTATGGAAGGTCCACTGAAAAGGCAGGGGATTTGAAATAAATAAACTAAAATTACGTACAAGTCGTTCTTTTATGTATTTTATTTACACTGCATCCCTCTCTGAGCGGGAAGTAGGTTTAAATGATGTTCACAAAAAAGTACACCTAAACGAGAGTTTAACAGCTACATTTCATGGTGCATTTTCCCGAGTGAGACACTACAACCACTGTGTCTGTAAAAACTACGCAATTATGGACCTCAAAACTTCTATCCTGACATGCCAATTAGAAGAAAGCACGTTTCATACAAAATTGACAAGGCTTTCTGGTATGTACGACGTAGCTCACTGGCGGTTTTGCTAGTAAATGCATTCGGGCTCATCTTAACTTACCTTTAAAACACACGATGACTTGATAAGGCCAATCCGTGGCTGCTGCAGTACTGCCCTCACGATGCAGTTGTTACACTAGCGTTTCGTAACAGCAATCATTTCAATGTCACTTCAACACTTGTACATAAATCTTGGTTTACGTGGTGCTGTTAAAGGAGCCGTGAAGAGAAAATACAACTTCGGTTAATTTGAAAGAACTAGGATTCGGTACCTCACTCAGCTCCATTACAGTCGCAAAAGATGTTTTTTTAACGAAAAAAAAGCAAGAAGTATTTAAGAACTTTCAAATTTTGCGCCACAGTGACGTGTTATGAGCAAGAATGACGTCATACGGGCCAACAATAAAACCTAATTTTCAGTGCGTTAACTGCACGTTAGCATTCAAGTGATGCGGTCAAACGGAACTAGAGGCCCCATTACAGACGTCCAGTGTGTCGTCGCGACAGGTCAGTTAGGCGGCCGCCAATCGCACAAACAAGGTTCCGTGACGTCATAGAAAAGTTGCGGGAAATTGGCTAGGGGGTCGCGACTGCTTCACACGTTTTCTTTAATATCTCCGTTATTTGTTCGAAGATTGCGATGATATTGGTATCAATGTTATCGGGACTAAGCAGCCTTTCTAATAACCCCAACTTGTATTTTGTCTTCATGGCGCCTTTAACAGCTCGCCTTGACAGAGGATCGCAGAAGTGTTTGTTCATAGCCGTCTTCACACTGCGGTCCAAAGTAAAGCGAAAAATAAGCAGCTCATCTGCCATGCCTACCACTTAGAGGGTCTATTGACTTGCCTGCTACAGAGGCTGCTAACCGCTGTGAACATAAAGCGAGATGAGCGGGCTCTTTGAAGAGAGCTCCAATAACACGTACCCGTTAAAACCGGGATCGCAAAGCTACTTTAAATGTAGTCCGCTCAGTCTCGAACAAGGGTAGGCTAGGTGTGCACCGCCTCTTTTCACGCCTTCGTGAGTGGTAACTGGATGACCCGGAGCAGCAGTTTTATCAGCCTAGGTGGGAGGACCGCATAAAGTATAAAGCCGCCGGCATTTGCAGGTGGCAGTGTAAGGAGAGTGAGACTATAGTTGAAAGTATACAAATTTTAAAAGTTATTTTTGTTTTTTTGGGCGAAATTTTTTAAAGAATAAAAAAAAGCGAAAATACCCAACATTTGTCGCAGCTATGACCCACAACTAAACCAATTCGTCGAACATAATTAATTGAATGCATGCAATGCGGGTATAGTGGTTCTGATGAGAGAGGTTCACTAATTCAAGGATATGAAAAAATGCTGCCAGGTCGAACCACCATAACCTTGTTTATAACAATTACAACCAAGTTCATGCGCCTCATCTTTGACTCTGTGTTCAAAATTTAAAAATAATCTTTCTTCCACACTAAAGGAATCTCACGTAAAACAGTCAGGCTTCTAATTCGTTCCGCGGCACCCATATATCTCCACTATTTATTTTCGGCAAAGCTTTTCCCCATGACCAAGGTTCTATGCTCCGGTGTTTTCTGGGAATATTTTGGTTTTGCAACGTAATTGAGAAGTCATTCACGTTTAACCTCCCTCCCCTCATCCACACTGGGCTAAAAGAAGGATATTTTTCACGGGGAAGCGAAGTATTTTCAACACCACAAAAATAATAAAAGGCATAGAATACGTTTACGCGAAGAATTGTTTGGTATGACTACAGCACCGCATGTAAAAAGAAATTAATGCCAAATTTCGTTCCGTTCTTGTACAGTGTGTTGCGACGGTAATTGGAACATTTTAAAATTTTTTCCTGAGCGAATTGCCGCTCTGTTCGCGCTCAAACTTCACACGGAGGTCGCATTTTGTGGTCTATTTTGTTTGACACCGGGAACAACGGCAGTATTGGCCTGTTTATCCTGACAATAAATAAAAACGATATTTGCCCATGGGAAAATGGGGGCGATTTGGACGTGCGAGCCCGAAAACCGGGTTTTCTGATCGTCTGCTAGCTTATTTCTAGGTGCATTTTCTGATCGTCTGCTGCACCATTTGGCTCCGTGCGTGAATCCCAAACGTGCGTTTCACTCTGCAGGTGGTTCCAGTAACTCTGCCAACATCAACTTCCGCTGGCTCGCACGTTTAAATCAGCCGCCATTTTCGCATAAGCGAAAATCGTTTTTATTTTTTTTTTCAGAATACACAGGTAAGTACCATCGTTGTTTTTGGTATCAAACAAAATAGACCACAAAATGCGACCTTCGTGGCAAATTTCAGCGCGAACAGAGCGGCGGTTCGCTCAGGAAAAAAATTTAAAGTGTTCCAATTATGGTCGCAACACCCTGTATATCACGATCAATAAAAAGAGCCACCGTCGTGAGCTGTCAGCTTTATGAAATCATCTGCCAGGTTAATTGTATTGAATTCAGAGGACACGTTTTCATATTTCAGCGGCATATGGCTAAAAAATAATATAGACGAGTTTTTCAGCAGTGCGCGTTCCTATGCATCATTTTTTCAACAGATTTGCAAGCTTCAGCTGCAGTGACAAACTGGAAGATGGGCAAAACTCAACGGATTGCTGTTGTGGTTTAGATGCACAACCTTCCGTCAACAACTAAACATTCGATATCAACGACTGCCAATAAAACGTCGCAATTAAAACGTACAGCGGGAGCCACGCTGAAAATCAGTGCGTGGGATTAGGGCAGCTGATGGAGTTACGTCAAATGGTGATGTGAGTTCTGGTCCGCCACACTTTGGATAACACGTGAAGCAGGACTTTTCAATATACTGAATTTATTTAGTGCACTGCATAAAAAAATCTGGAAAAAATGCGGCCACAAATACAACTGCGAATACGCCACCTTACGAACCATGGTGCGGTGGCAGTGCAGTTGGGCATGTACATACCAGTTGAGGAAAGAATGCCTTTTAACAAAAGCCACTAATGGTTTTGCCGGTGTCCAGAAAAATGCACTCGTATCCGCTTAAAAAATTATGGTTGTAAGCAAACATATAGTGGCATGTGGAACGCCGCGGTATCCTATATTCTTCTATGCCAAATTGAGCCCGATCTTCCGCAGAAAGCTAATTCTGAGGGATGGATGTGTAGGCCACCACACAACCGGCGGAGATGCACACTCTTCGATGGTGTACTAAACATCGGGACTAACTTTAAAAATCAAATAACCGTGTTTGATTTGTGTTCCCAGCACATTCCCAGCTTATTTGCGTTATTTTAGCGTAGAAAGTAGCCACAATAAAAAAAAATCTAATTAAGACTTACTAAATGGGTTTTCGCTTGGCCCAAGGAGACGTTTTTCTGCAAAGAGGTATGCTCAATAAGTACATGGTTATGCAAAGTCGGAATGAAAACAAGCGCGGTTGTCACAAACACTATTACAAACAAAAGTGTACAAAAACATACATTTGCCAAGAATAGCGCAAATTGCTATCCTAATTTAAACGACATAAAAGGTGCTTGAAACGCCACAAAAGAGTTTGGAAGCGAGCAGCATTCAGCACAGTATGATGTATTGCAGGGTGTCGAACCGGAACCGAACCGAACCGAAAACCGGAACGGAACCGGTATTTTTGCCGGAACTGAACCCGAACCCGAACCATTATTTTTTGAGCCGGCTGAACCCGAACCGGAACTGAACCGAAAAAAGAAATAACGGTTTCCGGTTCTCGACAAAACGGTTCGACCATCCCGTTATTGATAACGGGTGGTAAGTGTCATTAGGGGCTTCTTTCTTTCACGCGCCATCAACTTCGCAATCTCTCGCTCACTTTTACCCGTTCAATGAATCAAAACGCTCCGAACACGCTCATCACGGTCACAACATGGTGACAATTTGATTACTTGATTGATTGTGAGGTTTGTTAATGCGCCGACGCAAGGCAGGCGATGAGGCGCACCGCAGTGGAGGGCTCAGGATTAATTTTGACCACCTGGGGATCTTTAATGTGCGCTGAAATCTCGTACACACGGGCGTTTTCGCTTTTCGCCTCCATCAGAAAAGCGGCCGCCGCGGCCGGAAATCGAACCCGCGTCTTTCGGCTCAGCAGCACAACGCCATAGCCACAACATGGTGAAACGACTGCACACCAGTATAGCTATTAAGGCTTCTAATTGCAATGGTATGTTGCTGATGGTCGAGCAAGCAGGGTGCAAGGCTGGGAAGAAGAAATGTCAAACTCTTGGCAGCCTGCACGATGTTTGAAGCACCGAATTCACCCTTCCCGCGGTCGCCGGTGCGCCTGCCACCACGCCCCCACAAGGGGCCTTAAAAGGCTCAATAAAACGTTTGTCGCTCTCTCTTTCTCCCTCATTGGGACAGTGCAAGTGCAATCAGTCCACGAGATTGTTGCACTGTGTACCAGCCAAGGTTCAAGCCCTACATTTGCCTATGCCTATTTACAGCAGCTAAAGAGTGTTGAAATTTTGGCTTTTAGGTACATGCATAATCACAAGAATTAAAACAGCGCCACTAACGGGACGCACGAAGAAAGGGACGACCATATGTTTGTTATTGGTTCGAGACATCGGCTTTATACAAGCGAGGCGAACCTCACGAAACGAGGAAGAGGGGAAAATAGGGCGAAGGGGCTGGAGAAATAAGATTCTTAAACGTACTGCACGGGGAAAGAGAACATTGATTGATTATGAGGTTTAACGCGCCGACGCTACACAGGTGATGAGGCGCGGCCCAGTGGAAGGCTCCGGATGAATTTTGAACACCTGGGGATCTTTAGCGAGCGCCGAAACCTCGAACACACGGGCGTTTTCGCTTTTCGCCTCCATCAGAAAAGCGGCCGCCACGGCCGGGAATGGAAACCGCGTTTTTGAGGCTTAGCAGCACGACGTCTTCGCCACTGAGCCACCGCGGCGGGTGAGGTAAGCGAAGATACGTGTCTATTCGAAATTCTAGAGACTGTGTTCTTTCGAATAGACAGGTGTGCCCAGCGTTGGGCACTGTACGTTTGGTTTCGCTGATTTCCACTAGCGTCTTTGGTAGTCTCTTGTACAGGTAAAGCTGCTCTTCACAGGCGAATAAAACACCATGTTGTGTACGCGGGCGTGTGTTTGCGCGCTTTACGTGGAAGTTTTCTTTGTTGATTGTTTTGCAGGCAGCATTCGCTCTTGATTGTCGCAGTAAGCCCGATAACGAAGGGGCCGCAGCCCCTGGTCGGCGATATTTTTCCGCCGCGTCATCTTACATGCTTGGCCAAGGATCCTAAATGGACCATGAAAACAAAGCCCTACCTTGCCTTATTTGAAAGATCTGCCTTTGGTGACTCGTTAAGGAAGTTGTTTTTACAAGAAGTGGTGAGAAACACCGAAAGAACTTTTAAATTTTCTGCCACCCAGCATCAGCAGTGACGTAACAAGGAAGTAATTCAAGCAAAATGGGATATGTCTTAAGTCATTATTAGTATCCAAGCAGTACAACAAAACGAAGAAAGGGGCACCAATAAATAACACACTCATGTCTCTTGGCGGCGGCTTTGTGTAGTCTCTAGGATGACAGTAGGGGTGGTGAAAAAGAGGCTGGTACATTTTCTGTTACACCTTGCCAATATTTTCAAATTTGACAGTAGTATTGCAGCTCATTTTCAAAAAACCACTAGTTCGAGTGAAGAAAAAAAGTACTTCAGTTTTGATGAATTTAAAGTATACAAAACTGATTTTTCACGCCTTGCTAATAATTCAGTTCTGAACCGGTTCACGAACCGGTTCAACACTCCGAACCGGTTCGCGAACCGGTTCGTGGATAGAATTAGTCGAACCGGAACTGAACCGGAACAAAATAAATTTACCTGAACCCGAACCGTAACCGAACCCGTATTTTTTCGGTTCGACACACTGATTTATTGGTATCGAGTATTTGCTTCGCAAATCGTCCTGGTATGGGCTTACTTCAGTTCGCTCCTTCGCCGCACACAGATGCGGCAATCTTGCCATCTGCTGAAAAAACATGTTCAGTTTTAACACTTATAAACCCAGACATTAAAAAGCGAAAGGAAGGACTACGAATACAGTTTTCCTTAAAAGTTTGCCTTAGCTTTAGATTTCGCCGCCTGCCCTCTAGCTATATTTACTGAATGATTCGAATCATTGTTTTGATTGCCTGAAGCGGTGCACATACAGCCCAGTGGAAGTGGCATGGATGAAGAGACTGAAAAATCAAGCGCCACAAAACGCGCCAGCGAAACACTGCTTTCGCTTGCGTTCATCGTGTACTCCTCTAGACTTCCGTCGTTTAAACTGAGTCAGCGCATGGCTTTAATATATCCCTCATTAAACCATCTTCTAGTAAAACCGTTCGCGTGCACTGAACCGCAAGCACAAACTGCCCAGCCGCCGCTGGGCAATAGGGACCAGGCGAGGCAGCCGTTTCGCTTATGCCTAGTGACGTGGTACTGCAGGGGTAAAGGACTGAGCAAGCGAAGCGATAAGGCTCAGCTTACCCGCTGGCGGCTGAAGGAAATATGTAGCGCAGAAGAGCTTTTGCTATAAAACTACTTCACGGTCATGGGTGGCACTACGCCTTAGATATCGCCCCGTAGACAATAAATGAATTGACCCTTGCCCTGAAAAAGCAGGCATTGTGTACAGCGCCACCGCCATTTGCCAAGTGTTTAACAGACCCGCGCAGCCTCGTTCTCGGTGCACGAGAGCAGCTTTCAGCTCAGTATGATTTACGGGTATCACCCATTTTTCCCGCATGTATGCGACCAGATTTGTTTATACGCTAAACGATGTGACTATCGAAGTCTATTGCTACTTTCGTGCCACGGGTGTTTCGTGATACTTTTCGTGATTGTGCGGACCTAGCCCTTTTGTTGCTTCAGTCATGAGATGTCGAAGCAAACCCTGGTCCCCATAAAACAATGGTATCCCTCTAGCTCAGACAATGACCTGGCGTCGAAAGCTCTGTGGCCGCTAGTGAAACGTTACAAATGCTAAAAGATATTAAGAAGAAACTCTAGAACCGGATGAAGGTTAGGCAGAGATGAAGACCAGACAAGTGCCACGTGACGCTAAGCTGTCCCAAATTATCAAACGTATAATGCCCCTGAACTCAAGTCTAAAAGAATAGAATCTTTTGAGTGCAATTTTGCTGCTAACCAGGAAACTACTGAGTGTGTGATGTTACATCAAGTAAATTTAAACTACCGGCTGGACGAACATGAAGATGGTTCCGGAAGAAAGAACGTTATCTTCCACGGCATTCCTGACTAGCTCAAAACGTCGGCCCAAACTCAACAAAAAACCCTTGCGGCGACTTCAATGCTTAGCAGCGACTTCCCTCCCAATGCTGTTGAGCGCGTCCAACGTTTTGACGTCTTTTCAAGTATTATATGGCGCCCTATTATTCTGAAGCTAAACAACTTCGAACTGAAAGAAAGACATACTTTCTGTGCGTCGCAAATTAAAACAAAATGGCTTTTCGGTTTGCATGGCTTTTCGCGGACAACTAGAATGCTCGGGGAAAACTTCTGGAATTTGCCAAAGGTTAACCACACTCCCCACAGTTTACACTAAAACAGAATAAGCTGCTTATAGATAACCAGATAGCATTCTTAACGTAACATCCCGAGCTTTAAACGCTGCCACGCATGTGGTATAACGCAACGCTGCCACCAATTACGTAGAGACTGATAGCATGGAAGACGCAAATTTTCGGTCTTTCAGCGCTTGTGAGAAGGTCGCACCATGCAGCTCCTCCTCATGGGAATTCCGGAGGGGAGGCGGGCTTATATTACCGCCCCAGTTGTTTCCATACTACATGCAAATACACAAATGTTTAACAAAGGTGAACCTTTTAACTATGCTATTGTTATGTGTGGTACATCTTTAACGGAAACGTGGCTTTAGAAACGTGGAAATGTGCATATTTATTTGAAGCGTGGCTACATTCAACTTTTCATAACAGCGAATTTTTTCATATCTGTCTAGTTTAAACATTTCTGGATACGAGCGAACAGTGCGCCCCGGCGGCGTGTACTGATTCCTATCAGCAAATCTATACTATCAGGTGCTATTCAAATCGTGGGTGAGCTCGAAGCTGTCAGTGCATGTGTTAATATTGCGTACCGCCCATTTGTCGTTTGTGTTGCTACCGCTCTCCCCCCTAGTTGTGTTCCCGAATTGCACCCGGCCCGTCGTCTGCTAGACTTCCTGGAAGCAAAACACAACCCTTTTTCGCTGGTAATCATTCTGTTATCTCCATTGCCGTAAACAAGGCGCCCGCGAATTTTCTGTCCCCGCCCGCCAATAAAGATAGCCGACTGGCCACCAGCGGACAGGGGCTGTGTCATGCTTGTAGGAATAACCAAGCCGATGACTGTTGCACGCGCGGATCCTTGTGCGCATGTGAACTGCTCTCGCTCAATTCATGGGTTCCCACTGTGGAAAGGCGTCGAACGACCCATTTGTGCACCCTCCCGCAATATTAAAAAAAATGTGCAGCTTGCACTACTGTTGCAAGGCTGGAGAAACAGCGGGGCTGGATGGCCCTCTCTGTTTGTAGAAGACAAGGGTGTTGCAACTCGCATAGATTTCCGAACTTGTCGATCACTGGCAGGCCGAGATCATTTTGTCCGAAGGCTTTCACATCTTCCCTAAGTTGACCGCATTAGCACGTGCTAGAATCCGTAGCAACTGGCTACGAGAACTAGGCGTCTGCAGCGCGAACTCCGCGTCTGTGCGTCCCACTTTAAGGGGAAACTAACGTTAGCTGGCGAGGCCAACAGCACGCGAGAGACTACGCCACGAACATAGGCACAGTGTTCTCATGAGTCGAGATGGCCGACGCGGGGCGCTCCTCACGAGACGCACGCTCACGTGCATTCGGCTGGGCTGAGTTTTCAGTAACGCTACACGGCAGAACCAAACGCTTGAGCAGCTGTACTGTTAAAACTTCGGCGGCTGTACATTCCGAGAAAGTTTGCCCAAGGCGTTCGCGAGATATTTCGCATTATAGTTGGTTGCACTAAGAAATGGATGATTTCGTGTGTTCACATTGCACGCGCGTATTCTTCTCCGTATATTGCTTGTTCTGGCGCCTAGTGTGTTAAAAAAATCCGCTACTATTCCTTTTGCTGCTCACCATATCTCGCCCCAATTAGGTTTGGCGTGTTCGGAGGCTGAAACATTGAGGATAGTTGGATACCTTCTAATTGCCAACTATGGCGTGTTTTTCTGGGAGGTAAAGTTTAGGCAAGTTGTTAAATTTTATGCCGATTTTTACATCTTCGCGTCACTCTCTCAACAGAGTGAGGGATAGAGGAGCGCAGAACAAGCAATGGGTGGTAGCTTCTGGAGAAAGCGACCTGCGAGACTAGAGATATCGGCTTTCGCATCGCAACACTGGAGGCGTGCCATGGAGATGAAACGTCTTTACACGACTAGCCATCTGCGTCTTCTGATTGCCGCTGCCCTTGCCTCGCAGTTGTAGGATTGAGTCTACAGTCACTGGGGCGCCAAGAAAAGAAGGAACCAAAGTGACAGCCGCAAAATGCCAATGGCGTTGGCAAAAGAAAAAAACTCTGACAAGTACCCAATCCTTCTTCTAAAGAAAAAAAACTTAACCACTGAGATGGCTAAAAAGCAAGCATGGTTTGCTTGTCGTACTAGGAACTTGCAGAAACACCGCATTGCGGACTTCTGAATCGGGAGCGCGGTGCGAGAGAGGGAAAATATAATCCCACCAGTCTAGCTTCAAATATGTTTTCGGGATCTTTGCGCGCTTCTTTACATTTCTCATCCAAGCTTGACCACGATTTCCTGTTATTCCAGAACTGTGGAGGCTAGACAAACAGACACTTTGAATTGCGGGCGTGCTGATAGTTTCTGCCACCTAATTAATATTTAAGTATTTTTTTTAAATCAAATCAGTTTATTACAACCCGATGTGCTGAGGAGCGCAAAAAAAAGCCACAGAAAGTGATTGACGGGGTAAACATCCCCTATACAAAGCAGATGAAACGAGAACAGACCTTCAACACGTAAAATTTACAAACATGCTACAGGTGGTTGATTAGCAGTCATGGTGCGTCGTAAAATTTGCACATTCACAAAACATAAAATGTACACAGTTGATACATCATAGAATTCGCATATATAAAACGGATGATATAATAACAGTTTTATATACACAGTACATTTAAATCATGCGAGCGGGTGTAAGCTTCTCTAGGCCCTTTTAAAATATAGCGCGATCGGTATATAAATTCTGAATTCGTTTTTATTGCCTCCCTTGCGCAAGACAGCCACCTTAACCATTTGATCATTTTTAAGGGAAAGTGCCGCGAGTAAAAACAAGGTTAAAGACATGCTCCAATACCGGTAAGATAAGGTTTAGAACACGCTTAATCGGTCGGAATTTCCAAGCCATCTATGCCGGTGCAACCACTATTTTTCATATAAAGAAAACAGCTCACAATTTCATTGAAAGTGACAGGGGCTAAGGAAGCTATTATCGGGTTCTTCCATTCAGCAAATTTGTGTAATCTGAGTTGTGGACACTCTTGCATATTGATATAAAGTAATCGTTAAAGGCATTTTCTAGCTCTCTACTTGTTAAGATCACATCGTTCCAAATATTCTCGTTTGTCATGTCATGTCGTATAATGCGATAAGATTAAAAACGAAGTGAATTCTCGTGCAAATAATATTTGGTCTTTTTATTACGTCAGTACTGAATACATTGTGCATGCAGTGTCTCTTCTCGTAACGCAGGAGGCTAATCAGTTTGCTTCTTCTGGCCTTCAACTCATTAAACTAGTCGTTATTTTTGGCTTCAACAAATTCCGCCTAGAATCTACTTTTTATACAGATTTTCTTCAAACTCTTTTATGTTTCTAGCCATCTACGGTTTCTAGCCTTTGCGTACGCCGTTAAAAGATCTGTACGGGAAGCAATTTTAGTATGCTATATTGAAGTTTTCATGAAAACAATTGTAAGCTGATTCAGGATTCGTGATGTGGATGGCGTCTGACCACTCGACTGGAGATATAGATTTAAAAAACCTGTCTACATTCGAGCTGCTAGTGTCCGAAATATTCACGCGACTTTCTGGCACTTTATTTATGGGGGAACGGATAAAAAGCAGTAGAAAACAAGGAACAAGGAAGATGACTATTAATGTGCACGGCAGGAACATCCGAAAAAAAAAAGAATTGATTCGTCAATATTGGTGATGAAAACCTTAAGTAATGTCGAGGAAATGTTTTAGGTGTGTCTAGGCGCTTTAATAGTGTTAACAATTTGATTAGATGCCAAGCAAGGCTGACGTCCCGTTGCGTATTAACCCGCCGCGGTGGCTAAGTGGCTATTGCGTTTTGCTGCTGAACACAAAGACGCGGGTTTGATTCCCCGACGCGGCGGCCCCTTTTCTTGTGGAGGCGGAAAGCAAAAACGCCCATGTGTTCAAGATTTCGGCCCCCGTTAAAGATCCCCAGGTGGTCAATATTAATCCCGAGCCCTCCAATACGGCCCGCTTCATCTCCTGGGTAGAGTTGGCGCGTTAAACCCTACAATAACTAAGTAACTAACTAAATAACTAACAAACAAACTAACTAACCTATTAATGAATGAATGAATGAAACTTTAGTGAGATAAGGTAGCGACTCAGCCTATGTAAAAGCGGGTGGGGGGTGGTGTCAATTCGGGAAAACTTTACATTCTCAGATGTACTAAATAAATAAATAAATAAATAAATAAATCAACGAATCAATCAATGCATATTATAAATCTGAACGAAATCCATGGGTAAGTCCCCGCCAAAGACTGAGCCTTGAGACATTTTGAGACAAGATTGAGACATTTTGAGCCTTGATTTCAGCGTTTTAAGCGTGGACGCCTTTTAACGCCGCCTTAACCTCTTCAAAGGACTTGTTCAAAAACTCCATAAATGTTGAAGAAGTTGAAAAAGTTCAATATATATTAATGACAGCTCGCAGAATTCTCTGCAACTTTTTCAAAGCGCGCACTCTGCATGAAATATCCGTTCGGATGGTGAGTACTGTGACTTTTAAGGAATTTAAACATTACAGGAACGAAGGAAAGAAGGAACAGTGCAGGAAATCCAGGCAGGCTAACCAGAGAACGGTCTGATTGGCTACCCTACAAGCATAACACGAAAACCTTCGCTACCATATGGATTATATATTACGCTTGACTGAAAAAAAAATAGCAGAGTCAACTATTTGCCAGGTCTATTCGGAAGGTGTATTATGTGTTGAGCGCGGATACTTTCTGTCCGGTTCGTTAAATAAGCAAGAACAGGAGGAGAGACAGGAGTTTTTTTATTATTGTGATGACTTCCGAAGTAATTATCAGTAATACAATCTACCATCAATAGAAAAACCAATTGCTTACCATTAATTACTGTTTTATGATGAACTCAAAACTATATAATCCGTAAGGTCGTTCAGTGAATATATCATTGGCATGTTACGAAAAATATAAGCTCTTAGAGGTACCATTTTAAGATCGGTACCGAAGGTTTTTTGACGAGATGTGACTTATCGCTGGAGAACGAGTCTTACATGTCTTGAGAAATGGGTGCAGTGCTCTCTGTTATTTCTAAAAGGGTATACTCATAAGAAAAGTGACTGTTTATTGTGTGAGGGTGCCTCGTGTGGACACATTAGCTAGGCCGATATTGCGAGAGAATGTGGTAAATGAGAGTGAAAGTGAACATGCTTTGTGCCACATTTTCTTGCACAGAACCGTTATGGTAATATTGTAATATTGCTGCTAGAATCGATCACAGAAGTACGATCCATCACCTTATCAGTGACGATATATTTGAAGTACTGGTTTGTGAGTTGCCCTGTTTTAACATGTCATTCCGGGGGGGGGGGGGGGGGTTTAGACGTTTCTGTGATTGGCACCTTTCCCAGTGTGTGTGAGGCTATGATAACTAGCTCAGTCAGGATACCCAGATTGTCATACTTCAGTGGTGCTTATCTCCTTAGCCCTACCTATCACAGTTGGCTGGAGTGGCGCAGCGTGTGGTTATGCACACTTAAGTCCCCTTCTTCACAAGAGAACAGAGCAGTAAGCATAAAGCGCTCGCCGCAGCACTGCCAGATGCCACAGCTACAGCTGGTTCTCCAGTCGTAGAAGCAATGTCGTAGGGTGCGCTGATTAGTTCAGCCGCAGCGGAGGCGAAGGCGGGGTCCAATTCGTCTCCCTGATATGGTTTGCTCCTGAAATTATGCTCTGGTGTGCCCCGGCGAGCAGCTTCGGCACATTCGCGTGAAAAAAGTGTACCGCTTGCGTTTTTCAAAAAAGAGATGTTTTTACTTCCGATTAGATTAGTATTGAGACATATAACATGCAAGCACGCAGTCGGAGTGTGTGGATACGTTACTCAACAGTTTTATGTGGGTAATATTGTCAAAAACATTCTTCGCACGGGGATTTCTCTCTGCATGCTTTATAGCCGTGCCCGTACCGAACATACTTGAAGCATGTACGCTGCCTTAGGGCATAAGGTCGGATTTCAACAAGCGCCGTAATGAAGTACTGAGGTAGGGTGAATGTAAAAACGTCAATTAAACGTTTTTCGTCCGAGTTTTTTTGCCATGAAGACTGATTGTTATTCTTTTCGCAGTAACCAGTCTCTTATCCAACATACTTCTAGGAGGTCTCGTTCAGTTTCGCGAGTAAGTTCTGCTTAAACATTTTTACAGGGCATTGTGCCGAGACAGTTACGGTTAGGTTGCAGAGGCTCGTCTGGCTCAGGAGCTTATATGGGGGCTTTTCAGTGGATATTTCATTTAACATGTCCTGCACTTACAGCTGTTTACAGCTGAGCTTACACCTTATAGCTGTCAATCACGACTTATTTTATAAGCTGAGCAGTTTTGTGTACTGACTTGTTTACGATCATTGTGTCAGGGTCGAGAAGTTAACTCACGAAAATGCTTGAAATTTGTGTAGTTTGCTTAACACCAGGCCTGCAAATGGCTTCGATTAATCGGAGATAACCTTCCTAGGGAGATGGCATTAGCAGCGAAGAACGTCGGAAATACCATGCCCAAAAATAAAACCTGGCTAGGGGTACTGGGTTTATTGATGTAACCCTGATGCCTAGCTAGGTTACGGAGCTCCCTCCGCGGTAAACAGAGAGATACCCCGGCCGCTGGAGTGTGAACAAGGCTCCTACTCCCAGCTTTTGTGGTTTGTATCTCTCTGCACTTAAACACATCGCTGAAAATTGGCGCAGCTTATGTTTGAGGCTCGGGATACGCGATGTCGCCGCTGAGCATCCATGATACTGCTCAAAGTGCCAAATGGAGAAGATAACTATGACAATGTAAGTTAAATCGCGGAAAAACCAAATGACAGAATGAAGATGACATAACCGGGCTCCAAAGGCGCAGTGTGTGACAATGCGCTCTTTACAGTCGAAAATATAGAAATGCAGAGTGGATTGCAGAAATACGTTTTGAGCCGTAGATTTAAAAAACAACAATGCCTCTTTGCAGACGAGAGGGTTCGGCACAGTGACAGCCAGTCACAAGAAGACACAGAAGAAGAAACGTATATTCCGGTCGCAAAGACTAACTGTAACAATGTTCTGAACTAAAACGGACACGTACATGACGAGTGTTGTATGAGTTATACGGAAAATTCCAGCCTTTGAACATGGCACGAAACGGCTAAAATATATTGAGCAAAAAAGTCATTCGAATGTGTGTACATGACGGGGTGTATTATTGTTTTACGCTGAGCACTGAAAGAACGCGAAAGCAGTTTCATAACGCGAACATACTTTTAGGGAGAGGACCTAGCAGGAGTAAAAAAAGACGACTATGATCTGGTTGGGGAGAACAAATTCCGAATACATGCGTATACGAGCACCAAAAGTGAGACACTCCTTGTGCGCCATGTTTGCATGTTTCCAGAATGTCAAATTGAAGTTCTTATAAGGTGTAACTATTTTATTATTAATATCGCGACACTGCACAATGTGGCATCTAAAAACATTCAGAAAAATTATTTCTTAAGGCTGTTATGCCGACATTACATGTCGGTAAGAGATGCCTATATCGCTCTAATGAACTCTAGTTTTAGAAGAATGACGTCTGTAGAGAGGGCGAGAGAATAGTACCCCATAACCGCTGCATCCTGTGTCACAAAGTGTGCCCGAATATGAAATAAGTTTATACTGTTTGCACGTTCATTCGAAGCTGAAAAAGCTTTCCATGCAGAATTGCACCTCAGCTGCGTGCTGCGGCCACCATCTCCCTACCATAGAATGTACAGTAGGTCAATACGAACGATGACGTGCGATTTGATGTTTAAACCATTCCGAGGGAAGATTTTTTTTTCAGAGCAAAACTACGTCCCCATCCTGTAGCAGTGTGCTGTGGTTGGCAGGTGAAAAACTCTATATGAACGTTTTATATCACAACAAGACTGGATAACAGTGGAATGTCTAAGAAAACTTTGGGTGTAGTTACAAGTACAGGAACGGGTTTTGTATTTTGTGCATTTTGTTTCGTGCGCGGTGCACTCATAAAATACTAAAATGGCTAACACATGTTTTCTTACATGATTTGACAGTCAATCTTAAAAAAAGTAATAAAAATGAAATTAAAAATGATGGACGCGTGCGCTTTTGACTTTATTAGACATACTTCGCTTACCAGCGGATTGGTCGGGGCGTAGTCCAAACTAGCACAGCATACGAAATGCATTCTTTCCATGTTCAATTTAGCATTTTCAGAACTTATGTGCATAATTACGCTTGCATAAAGTTTAGCGTTATCCCAACACGCTAAACTACAACAAAGCTCCAGTTAACAGCCCCCTTCCACAGATACACATTTACCACTGAATATCTGATTCACCGCTTCCAAAATCTGCGCGGCGAGCATCGTCATCGACATGCGGACAATACCTAGCCAACTCTCACACTTGAGGGCTCTTTGGTCCGGGATACCCTTGCGCTAATAAACACAAACCTACATGCACAACTCACACGTTGTGGACGTGTTATCGATAACGAACATTTACCCGAATCTCTGGCCCTTTTTTTATCAAAGTTAGAGGTGATACCTCTGCGTAGCCACACAGCTCCAGGCGAAGTTTTGATCGGAGGAAATCTCGGCTGCATTTTCGAAGCCACCCTAACTAAGCGCATTCTGAAGAAAATATTTTAGATTTGTTATTTTGTATGTCGTTCTTTTCTTGTATATTCAGTTACGAGAACAGGCCGAAGTACCAATTTTCACCGAAAGGTGGCAATACAAATGCACCTACATTACGCATAATACGCTTTCACTGATAATGTTAATGTAAAGGGCTTTTGAGAAACGTACCCAATGCCTTCAGTTGTTCTACGATGAAAATGTTAAATAAAACGCTGTTTACAGTATTGGTCAAGCTATCTAAAGTACTTTGTGAGGTCGTTGTAACCGTGATTATGACTTAGTAGCTTTGTGTGATTAGCCCAATGAATTTCAAGTGAAAACTTCTACATTTGTTTTAATAAAATAAGCTTCACCTTGTGCGGAAATTATTTTTGGAAAACAAAAATGTGCAAGCAACCAGTTCACTATAACTTACGGATTTGGGGAAATGGTACAGCATCCGTCGGGTCACCTGGAAAGAGAAGTAGAAATTTTAAATGTTGGTGTTATGATGTAAGCCTAATAACCGCAGTGAAGCTGGTTTTTGGTGTGTGTAACTTTTGGTGACTGCAACAGAGGAGGCCAAACTCGCTTAGGTGATTTTAATTCTGAGCCAGCCTTATACGAAATCGCACAATTGCAGCTGTTACACTGCAAAACCACTTTCTATGAAATTCCGGCACGTTAGCGAATCCTTTACGTACAAATATTTTACCGAAGCTACTTTCCGCGAGCTTCATCCACCTAGCACTTGGCTACGACTAATTGCGAGCCTAAAACTGAAACCACACTGATAATCAGTTCTTGTTTCACATCCACGTGCGTATTGCGCTGGTGTCTGCTCATCGATATTAATTTCCGGAAATTATGCAATGATACTGAAAGCTAATCAAAGTGCGTTACCAGTGATTTCCACATTTGGGGTGCTAACCTTGCACTAGTTGACTTAAGTCTGCGTATCCAATGCCAAGTGCCCTATCCGCCATTGTAGCCGGGACCATAGTGTTGCAGGGAATTTAAGCTGCCATCGTTTGTAAATTGTGGCTTAGTGCAATGGCAATCTGGCGAGCCAGTGGACGTAACGAAATGGGCTTATAACTTCAGCGGTTATTATGGGCATTCCCTCATTCCCATTTTCACATGCAGATATCAGCAGTGACACATCGGGTGATAGGTTCGCCAGAACATGCCCGCGGCCTACCAACAAGCATTCATGCTCGCCCTCCAACCTCCCTGTCTCCTTGCCTGCTCTTATTTTGCTTAGGCCGCTGCCATAATAGAAATGGGAGCATATAAGGAAACTACGGGGTCATACTTCTCTCTGCTTATTCGGCACATGATTGAATTCAGTGCGCGGACACCGTGGGATGATTCTTACAACCTACAGAGACCGCACTGAAAGGGCAAGTTTTGCGCTGCCCAAATCACTTGTCTGAATCCTCAAATGCCGAAAACCTCACGTAACCTAAAAAACACAGGAAAATCATTTGTAATCATTATTTACAGATAAATAGCTCACAGTAATTTTCGCAAAAGAGTGGTTACATAAAAAGTCAACTAGTCAAAAAAAAAGCACCGTAGCATATCAGCTAAAGTATGCGGTATTTACCACGATGATGATAGCGATTATTGGTGTTTAATGGCGCAAGGTCAATTAGGGGGATGGGAGGGCAAACAAATTACCTAGATGAAGAAAAATCAATCTTAACAGTAACTAAAATTCCCCCGTTAAACGAAAAAAAGAAGTTCGGTTTTAATGAAACCAGGCCAATGGAGGGCGAAGAGCGCGACAAAACTATTCATTGAAAAAGTAGTCTGAAGAGTGAGTAAAACTGGACGGACAAAGTGAAAAAAAAGAAAGAAATTGGTTGAAAGCACGGTGCAAGACTATTCTTACACCGTGGCTGAAAGCAATTAAGATGGCTTCTGCTTGGGTTCAGCTTTAAATAATAAGCTTTAAAATAAGATGTAAAAATCTAACCCCGATAAATAAATAAAAATGCCTGATACAGGGAATTCAGGAAAAATTGGAATGGTGTAGATGAAGATGTTTGTAAAATTACGGGAAGTGTTTTCATTGTGTTCTGTCAAATTCATTACTTTCAATAAAAACGAAGATTACTAATGTAGGTGCACCGCATCTGCTAAACTAGGGTTTTGAAGATACAATGCGCAGGTGCAAGTGCACGGCATGCGTGTTTCCCATTCGTAATCTAGCTGAGGCAGCTCCGAAGAACGGGTTTTGTAAGTGTATCGTCTCGTAAGTCTCGTCTCATCTCGTAAGTGTATCGTGTTTCGTCTCGAGTGTGTTTTTATTACATTTAGTTGGTTGTCTCTTCTTTTTTCTTATTTTTGCTGCCATAATTGGTGAGGCGCTCTCCCAATCATGATTTAACATCCTCGTACCTCAGGTGTGGGCGATATACGTCACTGGAGCATGCGGTCACAGCGGCAATGTGGTCTGGAATTACGTTGCCTAAAATGGGGACACTGAAGTGATATGTAAACATTGCGGGATTACTAGCGCAAATTGTAGTCCGGAGTCCCCAGGCCATGTTTCGACTACTCTAGGCGCGTTTACGCGATTTTATTTAGTAGAAAAACTAATTCGAAAATGCTGTCCTCCTCTCTTTACGCTCGCCCATTTTCTGTGGCGTTTTCGTGTGACGTCAGGAGGGGATGAGCGGGCAATTGGCTGCGATACTGCACGGCTCCCCGGCCTTCAGACAGAGTCAGTCGGCCCAGCGTTTCGTCCGCCGGCCGCCGGCGGGTCGTCGCAATCAAGGAGGTTAAAAAAAATTGCTTGGTAGCAATTCGTTCGTTCAGTTGAAACGAAGCCAGGACACGTTTGTGAATGGAAGAATGTGCCTTTCTTTACTTGGTTTGTTTGTACACTGTATCTAGCTCCAAGTCAAGGTCGCTTCACACAAGCGCTGCACAAGCGCACATGCGACGCTTCGCTGACTGGTACGCCAGTAGGAAAATATAAGGCCTCTTGAAGGCGGGAGAAGAGTCAGCGAAGTCAATATAGGTACTAAGGAAATAAAATCAACTGATATTTTTACCGTACAGCGTAAAACAAGGGCACGGGAAGCACTTTTTTGCTCTGGGCGAACAAGCACAGCGGTCAGCAACACGACTACGCATCTGCGAACGCTTTTCCGTCTACGAAATGCAATTGGTAGACGTGAGCTACTGTGGAAACTCGGGCGACGCTTACTGCACGAGCGCAGTACAACAAATAGTCACCTAAGCTACTTGAAATGCCAAAACTAAATAAAAGTGTAAACCGGTTGTACAATATATACCCTATATTAGCAAAGCCTTGGCATCCCGTTCCGTGGCTCAGTGGTATGGGGCTCTAGGTATGTCACCGCAAGTATTTTGCAAGTCACGAGTTCGAATCCCCGCGGGTATGTGCTTTTTTTTGTAAGTTAACTTTTTTGTTTTCCGCCGATGTTTTTTATATTGAGTTCACCTTTTTTTGGGCCGCAACGTTCATGGCTACACGAACTAGTTCACAAAACGCGCGCAGGCTGGCACTGGCGCGCTAGCGAGGTCTCGTTGGCGTGCTGTTGCCATAAGCACCGACTGCTTGCAGGCAGTGGGCACAGGCCAGAATGAACAGACCTTGGCCTGGTGCGAACACGCTTTTTACGATACAGGCATGAGGGAGGCAAGCTCCAAATATGGGGGAAAAGCGCATGACATTTGGGCGTCTGCGGGTACGCGGAGGGCGTTCATGCACTGCGTAGGTCTCGGCTAGTGAATGCTACGACTACAAGCCGTTCTGGGAGGCTTATCTTGTGCATTTTACAGCCGACAACATGGCAGAAGCGCGGTACGATGATTACTGAGATATTGAGAATGCCCATACAACAACGCCATTGGTTATGTTTTACAGAACCGAAACCGAAACTTGTTTGATTGCTAATCTTGGGCATCGTCCAATCACGGCGCCCCACCTCCCAACGTCACAGCCTTAGTTGGTGCGGCCGCCGCAAACCGCGCATGGTAGTTTTTCTTCTTTCGCGCTTTGTAAAATAATTACCGATTTGTCAACCGGATAAACGATGAAAAGTGTGCTAATTTGAGCCAGTCTACGCAGTGCAAGCAAAAACGGGAGCTTGACAAATTCACTTCAGTGTCCCTTTAAGCCAGCACTGTGTTATTGTGTGGTTTTGGTATTAGTAGGCACTATTGTTTTGATAAGGTAACTTTAGTCAATGTTTTTATGAGATTGACGTGGTTTAAGAACTGTAAGAACACCTACTAAATAAGTAAAAACCAGACATTTTTGTGTTTTTGTTCGTGTTTGTGTTGAATGGTAATGAGAACAACGTTTGCTTCATTTCCGAAAATATTCCTATGCCTGCCTATTCTTTGAGCTGTTAAAATCTGGGTGACGAGCAAAACATGACGCCACGGAGGCCGACCTAAATGTATCAGCGTAGAATGTGTGTATGGGTATTTTAAAACAAAACTTTCCACCTCTACCAGCCAACGATTCCTTCGTGGCGTGCGGCACAAGAAACTCTGAACGTGGATGAGGAGGCGGAGGGTGGTTTTCGCTCCCGGAGCGCAGTGTAGATGGCGCGGTGATAGGACTCTATTACCAAGCGTTTCCCGCGCGTAGCTGCCTGCTCGTAGCGGCGGGCGCATTGGAGGGACGGTTTTTTCGTCTGCTTTAGCGACAGTTCTTTTTGGCCTGTTCTGGCGCGGTTCCCGTCTATTGCGCGCTTCCGTTGCACGGCTTGATTAACTTGTTCGACAGTACCTCTTGGGTAACTCGGACCCGACGGAATTAAGTGGTCGTACGGCAAAAATAGGCTAAGGATTGGTTTGCAGGGCGGGAAAAGAAAATGTAGATACCACATGCAGAAAGCTGGCCGCCAGAGAAACGCTACGTTTTGCTCACTGCTTGCGCACTACGAATGGGACTCCGTTTTGTAAATTGGTGAATACGAATTCGGCTGTGTTTTAACAAGTATTACGAAAGGCGAAAGGAGCAACTATATCTGACAAATAGCGATTGTAAAAGTTCCGTCAGCTTTCTCGCAATTCTGAAACTTATTAAAGTAACTAGTTGAACTCAGTATAAATGGGAATCACTAAGCTCTTATGCCGAATTGTTTGGATGTCTGCGCTTGTGCTGCGCGTTGGTGTAACCCCTAGCTAGCACATAAGGATGGTTAGGGTCCGCTGTCTCCCTCTTTGAAGACGCTCCTCTCCGTTTTCTGCCGACGGATAGCCGGGCTACAGCAGTGGCGTCGTCCGCCGCTCTAGCCTAGCCGTGATCGACGCTCCTGCGTTCGGGACGGCTCCCCCATGAATTCCAGGTAACGGCTGGCAGAATCTCTGGTTTCCTCTCTGTAGAGCCCGCGTGTGTGAATTCAACTGACGTCGCATGGGCAAGTGTTAGGAGTGTCGTTTAAAGCTTTGCTTTCCAACCACCTTCACAGCGTGAATGGGAGCCAATTATTTTATTGTAAGTCTCAAACAACTGTTAAAATACGTCCTCCCTGTGAGTTTCGTTTCTCGGTTGCAGGAAATATGTGTCAGAGGCAACAGGAGACCACTGCTAAAGGGCAACAAATTCAGAGTCTTGTAGGTGGCATTTAATGATTCCTCGTCCTCCTCAGCTTGCACTTTACCTTTACCTTTACCTTTAAAGTGCACACTTTAGAGGAAAAGGCCTAGGAATTGAGATTTAAAACAAAAGTGGAACGTTACGTACACTTCACAATTAGAACAAAAGGATTTATTTCTAGTCTGGAATTTACAGGGTTGTCAATTCCAGAGTGGAATTAAAATCTTTTAATGTGCATTAGTGACCCAAGCACGAGTGATCAGCGTGAAACTACGAGCTTTGGGTTGAGCTTGTGCTACAAGCTAGAGTCGCAAAGCCCTAAGTTTAGAACTGGGTCCACAACTTTTCATGCCGTCTTCCAGTCTGCCCAGTACACGACGCTCTGATAGCCTATTTGTGATTTCAATCAATTTTGAAAAGGTGCAAAAGTGAAGTTTTATCCACGCCATTGGATTGATGGTATAATATTTTTAAAACGAGCGTTGTTTTGAACATTTTTACAGAGGATAGTCTTTCTTGGGCTACTTAAACGTGGAAACTTAAGTCTGACCATATGTCTGTCTGTCTGTAAGCCTACCTCTTCGTCCTTCGATTCAGGCGCCCAGGAAAAGTTAAAGGAGTCGTTGAACAAGATGCTTATATAGGAAAAAATATTTTTAAATAGACTAGCTCTTTTTCTAACACTGGTGTTAATATTCATACTTGTGAAGATTATTCAGCAAATGAAAATACCAGGCAATTTTTTTGGAAATGTTTATAGAGGACATAAATGTCAGCCTCTAATCGAGGAGAGTGTCCTTAAATTTTTCTTGTTTGAGCGGAATGTCCAACTTATTGAGAATAATGTCAGGGTCCGGCCACATCACGCGCCTTTCGAGTGCTGGTCATCGTACTGTACCCTAAACGCTTTTACAGATAGTACTACATCCTGAAAACTCAAAATGCTAAGAAATAAACTGGGGAGTTAGTATTTGTGTAAACAATAAAAATTTTGACAAACAAAAAATCATCAGCTTTCGCGTACTGATACCCCTGACGCTGTAGTGCATTCAGATTCACCGAACTGCGCCTACGGCGTAGCAGTTGTGGAAAAATCTCATGTTCAGAGTTGCCCACTAGACGTCGTGGATACGCACGGCCCTAGTAGGTGGTACAAAGCGTGCGCTTAGATAGCTGAATGATATCTAAATAGCCAACCAGAATGCTGCGTGATTCATAGGTCAGCATTTTGGACCCCACAGAGAATTTTTTTCGTGGATTACCATTCGAACTTGACTTTCCTTAACTTCAGGTATTAGCTGGTAAACATCGTAGGTTCTACACCTGTAGTTGCGAAACAGCTTCAGGGGATACGCCGACCCCATCTTCGGTTCTCAGAGGAATAACCAACATCGATATAAGGGCTTGCAAACGTATAAAAGCGATTTATGGTAATGCGTCTTCAGGGTTTTACAGTGTAACATCAAAATAATGTCAGTTTGTGTAAGCAATAAACGGGCAACTCTTCAGATAGTACATGACATACTGATACCCTTATGCTGGCTCCTTGTTAGCTTTTGTGGCTTTGCGAGAGGCAAAGGGCAGAAGGTGCTACCTCATTTCCACGTGCTTAAGCATGTCGGAAGAGTTGTACAAGGTTGTGAATAGATAACCAACTTTGCTCGCCTTTCACATGACTACCCTGGCAAATATTCAACGTCTAATTGGGTTATTATGGTTTAACGAAATGGCCGAGCGCAAAAGGGAGCCTCCATTTGTAATACAGTTTGGGTTTCTCCCTTTGTGGCGGCGATTTAAAACCGCGAATTGGGAACACGTCTGTTACGCCTATGTAGGTGAGTGTGAATGGTTTATCTGCGAAACTTGAAATGGCGTCTGACAGTGGTTGCTGAGACCTTTTCGCGACTACGCCCTCTATACCTTTCTCGAATTTTATAAAACGTGGGAGCGGTAGGTCGCACTTCTATTGAGTTGACTGTGTAGAAACTCAAGAAGACTGGGCTACCGAAGCTCTGAAACGATCGGCTTTAAGTGCACAGCGGAGCACCTTGTCTGCGTGCAGAAAAACAATCCCATCCTTGCATAAATAATGCTCACGCATTTAAGAAATAAACGCCTAATGTGCCAGGGGCGTTTTCAACCTTCATTAGCCCAGAAAGGCTCACGTAGCTGGTTATAACAAGATACAAGAAGAAACGTTTGTTCTGGTCATGTTCTTCTCAACTAAACTGCAAACTGCAAGTCAGCGAAATGTTGTACTGCATAGGGTGCTGGGACGAATGTGCGAGCGCATATCTGCGGACGTTGAAGCATTTACAGGTTATAATGCCGGTAAGCAACCCCCAAGCTACAAGTTGCGCCAAATTCGGCCACGGTACCCCTTTATCGCATTCACGTGTAATCTGAAGGTTGATGTGAAAGCACCATGTTTCTTTTAAAGTATTGTGATTAAACTTGGGAGAGGAACTGCGCGCATTCATGAGGCGTGTTTTCACATGAAATCTGGACCTCCATAAATCTGTGATGGGCATGAATGCGAGCATCTTGCTGGGTATCACACCGGTAATTTGAGTGACGCGATAATCCATAACCGTTGTTTAGCTGGACAGCACTGAGCATTTTTGTGCGCACAACCAATCTTGCGGGTGCGTTTGCTGCTGATGCATTGAGAGAGAGAGAGAGAACGCCTCTAATGAAAGCTGAAGAGGTCAGCCCCACTAACGGTAGGGCTTGCTACTTCAGATGGGGTGAATACAGTGGGGTGACAGCGGAAAATAGAGAGAACAAGAAAGGGAAAGACAGGGGTGGGAGAGGGGAAATCTACAGATATATAAAATGTTTTTGGTCAGAGGGTTCAAAGAACCTCTTCTAGCCTTGTTTCCGCAAGAAACGTAAGCAGACTTTTTGTACCTAGAACTGCCTCATCACGATTTGATACAATGTGTTGTACACATGTCTATAAGCTTGTAAGAACGAATGTGAAAATATAAAAACCTATGCACTTTTTCGATTACCAAGTGCTTATCGTTTATTTCACCCGAGCAACGCAACCGGCAACAAGTTAGCTACCACACTCCTCCAAAGTTTTTGCCGCTAGGCCAGCATTCAACCACCTTCATGTTTTTCAAGGCGGCTCCCTTTGCTACTGTTGCTTCTAGTATTGGAGTGCTATTCATGCCTTGGAAGTTCTTGCAAAAAATTGAATACATACCGAAGATACTGATGACCATTGAGAGCAGGAGGAGGAAGCATTGCAGCTTCATTGTGAGTGCAGTCGTCACGGTTCTAGCGAGACCGTTATGATACGGTGCAGCTTGTGGGTCCCAACACGCTTAACATTTCAGTGCAAAGGTAATCGCTAAAAAGACAGTTTTTCGGAGCTTTCCAATCGCGCTATACAAAGAATAGACGAGAGTACAGTTCTCCCATCTATCAACGGTCGATAGCGAATTCAACGTTTCTCGTGGAGACAAAAAGGTCACGACGCAATTTTCAGAGACCCAGTATGGTCCTAATCCATCACAGCTAGAGTCTGCGTTAGCTTTGTTTTGACAGTGTATCAGACTGCTTGTCCTGTATTCTTTTCGGGTTAACCTAAGGTAGCGGGCTATTTAAGGACACACACAACCGCTCTCAAACGCTTGCACGCGCAAACACAGACACGTACATGTACAAAAGAAGGTATTCCTTGAATCTAGTTAAAAATACAGAAAACGTTTTCGAAAACTTTGGAAAAAAGATCGCTTTGAATAACGTTTCGGCAGATGGGCCGGCCTTCGTCTGATCAGATCTGACGAAGGCCGGTGCGGCGGCCGAAACTTTATCAAAAACGTTCGTTTTGTGTATATATACATATATATATATATATATATATACATATATATATATATATATATATATATATATATATATATATACATATATATATATATATATATATATATATATATATATATATATATATATATATATATATATATATATATATATATATATATATATATACATATATATATATACATATATATATATATATATATATCTATAGCAGAACAGAAAGATACGGGACGAGGGACTCAGTAACGAAACATATCAAGGTTGCAGTCGTCATTGCCAGTGCTATTCGGCTGTTTCCGAGATATTTAATAGTGCCGAATGACGTGTGTTTGTCATGTTTCTTTAATACAGTGCTAAAAAGGCGAAAATATAAGTCGAGAAAAAATCCGCCGTTTTTCCGGGAGCGGGAGTCGAACCCACATCTCCGCATAACGCGTGCGGGGCGTTAACCAATTACGCTACCCCGCAGCGGCTCCCCTCTCGACTATTACCGGGAGGGGTTTATATTTACAAGTGCTCTGAGGCCGGTCAACTAGCGCCACCCCTCGACTACCGCGGGAGACATAGAACGTCTTTTTTCCCAGCGGCCGCCACGTAAGACGTGGTCGGAGGTCGGGGTTAGCAATTGGCATACCCGAACTGCTGGAGCCAGAGTCCTCGTAATGCATGTAGCAGAACAGAACGATACGGGACGAGGGACTCTGTAAGGACACATATCAAGGTTGCAGTCGTCATTGCCAGTGCTATTCGGCTGTTTCCGAGATATTTAATAGTGCCGAATGACGTGTGTTTGTCATGTTCCTTTAATACAGTGCTAAATAGGCGAAAATATAAGTCGAGAAAAAATCCGCCGTTGTTCCGGGAGCGGGAGTCGAACCCACATCTCCGCATAACGCGTGCGGTGCGTCAACCAATTGCGCTACCCCGCAGCGGCTGCCCTCTCGACCTTTACCGGGGGGGTTTATATTTACAAGTGCTCTGAGGCCAGTGAACTAGCGCCACCCCTCGACTACCGCGGGAGACGTAGAACGTCTTTTTTCCCAGCGGCCGCCACGTAAGACGTGGTCGGAGGTCGGGGTTAGCAAATGGCATATCCGAACTGCTGGAGCCAGAGTCCTCGTAATGGATGTAGCAGAACACACTAAACTTTTTTACACCCTTTTTGACCGAAAAGGGTGTAAAAACCTTGTCCCATGGCTAACACCTTTAAAAGGTGTTTTCGCAAAAAAAGGGTGTACGGACGAAAAAAGGGTGTAAGAACAAAAAAAAGGTGTTGAGGATGCTCAACACCCTTAAAGGGTGGTGAGGACGCTCAACACCCTAAATAAAGGGTGTTGAGCATCCTCACACCGTTATTTAAAGGTGATGGCATGCGCAGTACCATGGTGTTGCGCATGTCATCACCATAGCCTTGGAGGCTTGCGACCTATCACCATGGTGTCCTAATGCAATTCATGGCGACAGGTGTATGTCTGGAGGCTCTGTAAGTAAATGAAATGCAGCAATTTATGACTAATGGCACAATTTTAAGTTATATATACAGTGATCCCTCGTGGCATCAAACTCGGATATCTTGAAATATCGGTTAACTTGACATGACACACACAAAAAAAACGTAGTAGTCTGAACCAAAAAAGAAGAAATAATAGAACTTCACAATGTCATGCACGTGACATTGGTGCACTAGAGGGACCACTGAAAACCGCTATCAGTGTGCTCACTACACATTAGCATTCAAGTGATACAACTAGACAGAACTGGACCCCCACTACAATTGCAATCATGTTTTCTGGTGGTAGCTTCCAAAAACAATATCCCATGTGATGTGCACCCGTAGAGAACTTGTATTGGTATTTGTCGTCACAACTTTTTTAAAAGGCAGACAATCACATTTATAAGTTCTATTGACCATAAATTGCAAAATTTCTTTTGTGTCAAAAATCTTGAGACTCAAGCCGAATGAAACCACGTTTTCCGAACAAACTTTTACAATCGACAGTAAATGTTGCAACACAAAAAAAGAAACAAGAATGTTTGCAAAATTCTGTGCATGAATCCTGAGACTAAAACTAATTCACAACCATAAACTATGATTGAGGTGTCTATTAATAAACATTTTGGCAACTTCCCTTAAAACTTTACAGCCAAGCACATACCAAATATTAAGATACAAGCAATTATGAACTTCCTTCCCTCCGAATGCAATGAGGTGGACACAGCAGTCTGAATTATAAAGAACATTTATCTTTGACCTATAGCCGGCGTTCATTGAAAAGTTTAGCTGTCAATTTCTTCGTTTGGCAACACTGAAATAGCCACAACATGGCTTATCGCGCGGCTCGTGCCACTGCGGCCGCACGCCGAAGAAAAATATAACACCGACGTGCGTCGCCTGCTCCGTTTCAACTGATTCTCAACAGTGGTGTCATCAAAGTTGTTATAAAAGCACTCGCGTTGGAGTCAAGGCATTACTTTGCGTTCGGCGGGCTAGAGCTTGGAATGTCCAAACCATATCATGCGCTTAGCACGGACAAGTACCGCCAGAATCCAAGCACACCCTTTAGGGTGCTTGGATTCTTTCGCCGCAGGAGCACCCTTTTCTGCCCAAAATATCATAGGTAGGAGCTTTTCCTGCAAAAGCACCCACCTAAAGGGGTACAAAAAGGGTGCATCATCCTCGGTTCACAAATGGCGCTGCAGGTGTGCAGTCACATATGGCACAGTATGACACACAATTACGGTATGAAACATTCGTGCTTTCCAAGCTCCGTTCTATGAGACATTCCATTAAAGCTCAATGTCAGCTGATAATTTACTTGAACTTTTTGACCCACCGATTTTTGAGACATCCATTTATAAAGTCTAATATTACAGCCAAATCGCAGTACAGAAGTTGTATCATTAGAGGATGTTGATTATTCGAAACGGTGTTAAAAATTCAATTTTATGTTCATTTTGCTAAACTGCAGCGCACATCCTTCGAGCTTCACTGCACAGCATAAACGTGTTATGCAGTGAAAGCAAGTAGGCGTGCAACAGATCAACTGCACAAAAGTTCTTCGAACCTTAAAACCCTTGGCTTCTCAGCATTGCATCAAACTTCCAATCACGGTAGCTACTCGCAATGTTTAGTGCCTTATTCTTGAGCTGAACAGAAAAGCTCAATATTAAGGCAGACCAAATACAATATGTATACTTCCCTACTTACTGTGGCTTTATTCTACCCATAAAAGTTGGGTCCCCACTGCCACTTATTTTATTTTACATTATTCTTTTTGCTTCATGAAAAATGACCCCACATAGCAATACCAAGAACTGTAAACATCACAGAACAATGCATATGAGTTCCCTGGTTGAAATGTGATGACATTGTTGTTATAGCAGTATTTTATCATGAGTCTAGCTTGTGCATGGTGCCTTGCATTATGTCCCTGCTGGTGGATGTGGGGTCATTTTTCGATGCTGCAAATGAAAAGCCAACAGCCAGTGCCCATTAGTTTCGTCTAGTATTACGAGGTGCGTCATGGGAACCATCAAACTCGTCTATAGCCCTTTTTAGAGTTGACTAGAAGTAAAATCAGCAATATTATCGATAAAACGTTTAGCATCTTTTTATTAGTAGCTTTAGTGTAGCTACTTTCCATAGTTAGGTTTTTTCTGCTTTTCTTAATGACATTTTTGTTTCGCTGAGAAGGTGCATAACCAATGGAAGCTTTTCTGTAAACCTTTGGTAGCTATGCAATTGTTAGAAAATATTTTACTAAATAAGGCAGCTTAAACTTAGAATACTTGCATTTAGAAACATTAAAATCAATTTAAATTGATCATACATTTCTGGCTGTTTTTACACAAAGCTGCACATGGGATATCAAGTGCACCACGAGGAGGGCTCTGGATTAGCTTTGGCAACTTTGGGATATTTATTGTGGACTTAAATCTCCACACATGGGCATTTTCACTTTCTGCCTCCACCAGGAAAATGGCCACCAATTTAGAGAGCTATTCTTACTAGTATTTGATGTACATTTTAAAATAATCTCAAGTATTATAGCCACAAAATTATTCTCTACAACAGCACCCAGCGGGTGCTGTTATAGAGAGATTGTGCACTACACCAGACAATGTACTACACTGTCAAGAGCTTTGACATCTACAAAGCAAGCTAATACTGGTAAAATGTTTCATACCATAATTACTGCGTGTTCAAAGCTCACGTGTGAAGTACAGATACTGGTGCTTCAGCAAGAACCGAGGATGAGCACCCTTCCTGGTTCTGAAAAAAAATAAACATGGAAAAATGCTTTAAGCAGGATTAAGAAACAGGGTTGAAAGAAAGTGAGCAAGCAATTCTTTCAAAATATGCAAAGCAATGCAAACAAATATTTATTTCAACTTCATGTCTACAAAAGACAATCTCATTAAGTCTTGGGTAAAAAAAGAGCAGAGAGCACTTATATAAATGCTACAGGGAACCTTCAAGCCAAAAATTGCTTGAGCACTTAAACTGATCACTGTTCAACAAATTCATGAAAATTGAATGGATGAAAAATCAGCGGTAAACACAGGACAGAGTTAAAAGAGAACAACGGGACAAGCTTATCCCGTCGTTCTCTTCCGTACACTGTGTTTTCCGCTGGTTTTTCATCCATTCAAACATGTACCAACTAGCACAGTCCGATGCCTTGGTATCATAAAAAGATGAATTGTCACTCCTTACAGACAGTTGAAAAAAAAGAAAGTATAAAGCAGGTGACAAAATTAAAATGACAGCAGATTGGTTAACTTTTAATTTTAAGTGATAATATAAAAAATAATGGCATGAATGAAAGTGAGCAGCAACCAAAGGACCATGATGCTAGGCCGACATTCCACTTTGAAGCAAAATATCCGCTTTCAACGCTACATAGGCCAAACATGCAATGAGGCAACCCTTTAGGCCCACAAAAACATACCATATACTTTAAAAAAGCTACAATTTAGTTAAGAAAAACTGACCACAACAAATTGGAATTGACAACTAGATACAGTTGTCACACCCAAGCAAGCCGGCGAAAGATGAACAGATATCTAGCTGTCCTACCCCCTATTTGTGCCCTAGCCTCTGATCCGCTGCAGCAAACAAAAAAATTGTTTATATGTAGAACTACGGTCTGCGCTCGTTACAGTGGATCCGGCAACAACGGACTTTCGGTTACAACAGACCATTTCTGTTGGTTTGTCTGGTACCCATGCATTTTAAATCGAGTCCACTCCGCTCACAACGGACCAGGCTAGAGCAGACTATCGGCTACAACAGACTAAATTTTAGGCGAAAATTGTTTCGACTGAACGTTTATAGCGGACTTCCGCGGGGACGGCGCCCGGTGTGCTTTTTCATTTATTTTCGCAGGAAAACTATTATGTCTGGCAACATTGCTGGCAGCCGGGTCGTTGGCGCAGCCAAGCCAAGCCAGTGGCTTTTTTTTTTTGTGCGACCAGCGGCATGAGCGGCAGGGTAGCTGATTTCACTGTCGGGTAAATTAATCGTAATTAACGCTGTTGAACACGAGGAAAAACAGGGTGACATCGCCAGAAGTACAGGCCTAAGCACAGTGTCCGCTGTATCGTCAAGAACAAGGCCGCTGCGGATAAACGCGACTCCGGTGAGATTGAACACAGGGCAATCGAATACTCGAATACTCGTCAGTTTTTTTATGTAATAAAAAACTCGGGTTCAGTGAAGTTCGGCTTTTATTATTCCCACGCATGCACCGTTCCCGTTCCGTTCGGTGAAAAAGGTAAGAAATGCCTCAAGTAGGGGTTTTTCCCCATCCATTGTGTGCAATCTGCCGGTAACCGTGCGCAGTTCAACTGGTCTAACTTTCGATTTTACAGCTGACCGTCATCAGATTATTTCATTACATCTGTTTCAATGACGAGAATAAAATCGCTAAAAATGTGGAATCTGCCTTGAGGGAACGTCAGGCAGCGATCCGATTTGTTTGACGAACGGTGTCGGGAAAACCTGCCTCGTCGTGAGGGGATTTAAAAGAGCCTCGCCAATGGTGATGGGCACGACTGATGTTTTATAGCTGGTTTTTAATTGCGCCTAGTTATATTCTTGCGTTATTTGCTCAGCTCATCTTGCGTCTTTACACGCTTGACCACATGCGCTAGGCCTTTTCGAAGTGCCGGTGCTAAGTTTTGGAAACGGTGTTTACGCGATTCTTTGCCCTCGCGCGAACACTGTGCAGAGGTGCTGCAGGCATGTAGAAAGAACAAAGTGTATGTACTATGCATGCAATATCAGTCAAAGTACCCACTGTGGGGCTCATAGCCACCCCCCCCCCCCCCGTCGGATACTGCATACTTCGGCTACAGCGGACGTTTTTTTCTGGATTCAGAGGGTCCGTTGTAACTGGCGTAGACTGTATTACTCTTGGTCAAACATAGACAGTTCTAATGACGGAGCCAAGTAGGTTCCGAAACGGGGAACGCTTTGGATAAAGTCCTTGGTTAGAGTATTATATTTGTTTCCATCAAACACAAAAAAATGCATGGTAAAGCGCTGACATTAACTTTGTCTACTGCGGTTCCTTCATGGTGACATCACTACAGCAACCAAAAATACAATACAGTGCATTAAAGGGGCCATTGGGACAACATAGAATTTCGTTTCGTTCGACATATTTCCTGTTTTATAAGTGCCCCCACCACTTGACCGGCAGCAAATGATGCTGCATTCACTGAGAAATTAATTTAGGTTAAAAGTCTGATTCTGCCACCATATCGTGTGTTTTTGGGATGTCAGCAATGAAGCCATAAGTGCGTGTAATCAAACAAACTACTGCGTCACTCGGGTCTGCAGCCTTGCTAGCCATCAGTCCTCCCAGGTGGAGCTACCATACTCATCCACGAACCGTTGTTTGCCATTGCTTTGTTTTTGATTGCGTCTGCACCTGGCTTGTTTTCGTTACTGTAGAAAGTAATGGTTTTGTGAAACATGGGGTATCCTCGACAAACAGGGTCACGTAAGACAACATCGCCTATTCCAATCGGCCAGTGCCGTGCAAGCCAACTCCAAAGCGGCGTAGTGCTGTCCAGCTAAAACAAGCATAGTGCACGCCGTACCAACAACAGTGCACATCGATACTTGTATGTTTACGCGTATTTTCGTAACTTTCATTGTTTACTGCACCATTTTTACGGCTGTAAAATGAATATGCATTACATTTAAGCGCAAATAGCTCATTCGGCATGTTTATAAGGCCTGCCCCATTTGCGTTTGCTTTTGCTGGCCTCAGCCAATCGTACAGCTGGGGACATATGACATCATAGATACTGCTGTGGGAAATGAGCAAGTGGGTCGCATGGCCATTCCCTTTTTCCTAATTATATAGCTTATTCGGGTGAAGTGCGCGTTAAAAATGGTGTCAGTATGATTCTAACGAGGCAATCTGTCGAATGAACGAAACTTGTGTGTTGTCTGCATGGCCCCTCTAAGCAAAAGCAAGGCAGCCAATTTTTTTATTTAGGCTGCCTTCATGCACACATTAGTGCTCTATTACTGCCAGAAACTCATTACGGGACTCCTGATATATTTACAGTTGCAATAAAAATCAGAAATAGAACAAAAAATCATTGGACACTCCACAATGTCCTAAAAACAAAGGAATAATGTGCGAGTGAGCTACCTAAAACACTGCGACAGAAGATCATATTCATCAAGGCAACTAATAAAAACCATGGCTAGTGCATAGCCACCACGCAGCTCATTTGTTAAGAGCTTATGTGCGTCCCCACAAGTTGGCTGTGTAAACCCACTGACACCTAACAGAGTCCAAGGTTCGACGAAAACTCGTCAGGGGAGGGTGAGTTATTGATGAAATACAAGCAGGCACTCGCCTGGTCAAAAACAAATAAACAAATAAAGACGTTTTGGGGCCCCTACTGGTCCCTTCATCACAATGAAACGGGGTGAAAGGTCGCGATTATTTATAGGTTCGGTGGCGCAGAGTGTGCATGTATATCTCGGGGAGATTACCCCGCGACCGGTTAATCACGCTTTTAGTTGGTTGAATATGCACTGATTCTAAAAGTAGTCGTGTCGACAGGCGCTTCTCTGATGTGATTATAGTTGCGGAATCCAAATCGATGACGTGGTCAGTAGCCAGGTGATGATCCGCCAAGGCATTTCAGCTTGCATTGCCTTTTTTTGACATCGTTCTGGTGCTATTGAATTCTTTTAAAAATTTCCAGTTTCACCTACGTAGGATTAGGAACGAAATAGAGACGCCGACCAGTCCAAACAAAACGTACTGACGTTTCGGCTTCCAGCACGGAAGCCTTGTTCACAATAAATGCATCACCAGAAGTGGGTCGTTTAAGTGGGCTTGAATAATGGCTGCAAAGAGCGTGCGTAGATCGGGTTTAGATTTCAGTCGTTACGATGGACTGTGTTAGATGTGGTCTGAATAATTAGTGATTCCACATGTAGCCGTGATGCGGTCACTTTTTCTGTAGCGACGATTCTTGCATTGTCCCAATCAATCTTGTGGTCACTCACGACGGCGTGTTTGGCTAAAGCATTGTTGCGGATGCTTTTATTCTTTGCGTGACGTGCATGCTGCTGCAGACGATTCTTATAATTTCCTGATTCCCCGATATACACGCCGCTGCAGTCTGCACAAGGTATCTCGTATACCACACCGGGGAAGCGCTCCTTGGGCAAGCGGTCCTTGACTCTCACGAGCTCATGGCGCATCTTTTTGGCTGGAACGTGGGCCACCTGCACGTCATATTCCCGTAGGACACGTGCCAAACATTCACTTGTTCCTTGAAAGTAGGGCACAGGAGCTCGCTTCATCGGGGCAGGAGGCACATCCAGTTGTCCCCGTCGGGTCAGTTGGCTTTCCGTTGCATTTATAAAGTGCCTCGGGTAACCGCAGCTAGCCAGGTCGTCCCACCCCTTTGCCGTGTCCATCGCCGCATCCTCGGGCTTCGAGCACAATCTTTTCGCACGCTGCAGTAGCGTGCTAACAACAGCCCTCTTGTGGGAAGCGGGGTGCACGGAGTTGAAGTTCAGGTAGCGGCCTGTGTGCGTTTCCTTGCGGTATACGCTGAAACGTAGCCTCTGGCCCTGCTGAGACACGAGGACGTCCAGGAAGGGAAGTTTGCCATCGGCCTCCTCTTCTGACGTGAACTGAATGGCACGTTCCATACTGTTGAGGTGGGCCAGCAAGCTGTTCGCCGCGTTTTTCTGAACGACGCAGAAACAATCGTCGACATAACGCAAGAACACTTTTGGTTGAGGGGCAAAGGAGGCTAGCACGCGTGCTTCCAGCGCTTCCATGGTCAGGTTCGCCGCCGTGACCGAAATAGCGGTACCCATTGGAGTCCTCTGCCTTTGCTTGTAAAAATGGCCCATAAAGACGAAGTACATATTGTTCAGGCAAAAATCTAGAAGCCTGCGTAGTTCTGGCACATCCATCGGTGATCTCCCGGGCAACGTCTCATCAGCCTCGAGAGCAGCGGTGCATACGTTGACAGCCAGGTCAATCGGAATGCTCGTGAAAAGGGACTTCACGTCGAAGGACACCATCAAGTCGTCTTTCTCGATCACGGTGTTGCGAGTCTTCTCGACAAAATCGAAAGAATTACGAACGTGAGTGGTCCCTTTACCGACAAGCGGAGCCATAACTTGGTGCAGGAACTTCGACAGGTGGCCCACGTTCCAGCCAAAAAGATGCGCCATGAGCTCGTGAGAGTCAAGGACCGCTTGCCCAAGGAGCGCTTCCCCGGTGTGGTATACGAGATACCTTGTGCAGACTGCAGCGGCGTGTATATCAGGGAATCAGGAAATTATAAGAATCGTCTGCAGCAGCATGCACGTCACGTAAAGAATAAAAGCATCCGCAACAATGCTTTAGCCGAACACGTCGTCGTGAATGACCACAAAATTGATTGGGACAATGCAAGAATCGCCGCTACAGAAAAAGTGACCGCATCACGGCTACATCTGGAATCGCTAATCATTCAGACCACATCTAACACGGTCAATCGTAACGACTGAAATCTAAACCCGATCTACGCACGCTCTTTGCAGCCATTATTCAAGCCCACTTAAACGACCCACTTCTGGTGATGCATTTATTGTGAACAAGGCTTCCGTGCTGGAAGCCGAAACGTCAGTACGTTTTGTTTGGACTGGTCGGCGTCTCTTTTTCGTTCCTAATGTACCCTTCCGGCCAGACAGGATTCCGTCATGATCTCGATTTTACCTATGTAGGATGCGTTGCAATCCTTGCATGGAATTTTGTAGGCAACTCTGGGAATCTTGATTTTTCTAAAGGGTCTTTCACGCATACCAGCTTCTGATTAAGCCTGTTCGTTGGCACGTGTGCAATTTTAACGCCATATGTGCCAAACACCCTGGCAAGAGCTTCACTGATGCCTTGCGTGTAGGGGACGGCAGCGCGGTTTTGCCTGTATTCTTCAGGAACCCTTTCGGGGGAGGACACTGAAGCCTGCAATTGTTGCGTCCTCACAAGCTTTGAAGGGTAGCCGTTGCTGCGAAGGTCCTTCCTTACCACGGCTAGCTCTTGCTTGCACAGACCAGGCTCAGAGCAGATTCGTGATGCGCGTGAGAAGAGTGCAGCGGCGACAGAGCGTTTTTGGCCTATGGATGCGCAGAGTCGAACCCCAGGTATACCCGTGTGGGTCGGCTTTCGATACACACTGGTTGTAAATCCTTTGGCCGACCATCTCACAAGTATGTCGAGGAAGGCGATCTGTCCATTATTTTCTTGTTCCGTGGTGAACTGGATGCTTGGAACACAAGAGTTTAAATGCTCAAATAAAGGCATTACGTGTCGGCGGTGGATCACACAAAAACAGTCGTCTACGTAGCAGACAAAGATCTTGGGGCCCTCTTGTACGAGCATAGCGCAGAATTTTCTATAGCCTCTAAGGCAATATTCGCACAGACTACTGAAATGGAAGCTCCCATCGCTGTTCGAAACCGCTGCTTGTAATAGTGTCCGCTGAAAACAAAATATGTGTTCTGCAGGCCAAATTCCAGGAGACGATATAAGTCTTGCGTCTCAATTGTCGACCATGAAGGCCGAGATACATCGTTCTCGAGTAGATCCTTGCAACTCCGGACCGCGAATTTTGCCTGGAATTTGGCCTGCAGAACACGTTTTGTTTTCAATGTACAATGTTACAAGCAGCGGTTTGGAACAGTGATGGGAGCTTCCGTTTCAGCAGTCAGTGCGAATATTGCCTTAGAGGCTCTAGAAAATTCTGTGCTATGCTTGTACAAGACGGCCCCAAGATTTTTGTCTGCTACGTAGACGACTGTTTTTGTGTGATCCACCGCCGAGACGTAATGCCTTTAATTGAGCATCTAAACTCTTGTAAAATGGCTCTGGTCTGTGCTAGTTGGTACATCTTCGGTGGGAATCAGCTTGAATAAAACGAACACAAAAGGAAGAGGGGGTAACACGACACACAACACGACACAGCAGTGTGTCGTGTTACCCCCTCTTCCTTTTGTGTTCGTTTTATTCAAGATAAACTCTTGTGTTCCAAGCATCCAGTTTACCATGGAACAGGAAAATAATGGACAGATCGCCTTCCTCGACGTACTTCTGATACGGTCGGCCAAAGGATTTACAACCAGTGTCTATCGAAAGCCGACCCACACGGGTAGATACCTGGGGTTCGACTATAGGTCAAAAACGCTCCGCCACCGCTGCACTCTTCTCACGCGCATCACGAATCTGCTCTGAGCCTGGTCTACGCAAGCAAGAGCTAGCCGTGGTAAGGAAGGACCTTCGCAGCAACGGCTACCTTTCAAAGCTTGTGAGGACGCAACAATTGCGGGCTTCAGTTGCTCCTCCGAAAGGGTTCCTCAAGAAGACAGGCAAAAACGCACTGCCGTCCCCTACACGCAAGGCATCAGTGAAGCTCTTGCAAGGGTGTTTGGCACATATGGCATTAAAATTGCACACGTGCCAACGAACAGGCTTAAGCCGAAGCTGGTATGCGTGAAGGACCCTTTAGAAAAATCAAGATTCCCCGGAGTTGCCTACAAAATTCCATGCAAGGATTGCAACGCATCCTACATAGGTGAAACTGGAAATTTTTAAAAGAAGAATTCAATAGCACCAGAACGATGTCAAAAAAGGCAATGCAAGCTGAAATGCCTTGGTGGATCATCACCTGGCTACTGACCATGTCATCGATTGGGATTCCGCATGCATAATCGCATCAGAGAAGCGCCTGTCGACACGACTACTTTTAGAATCAGTGCATATTCAACCAACTAAAAACACGATTAACCGGTCACGGGGTAATCTCCCCAAGATATACATGCGCACTCTGCGACACCGAACCTATAAATAATCGCGACGTTTCACCCCCCTTTCATTGTGATCAAGGGACCAGTAGGGGCCCCAAAACGTCTTTATTTGTTTATTTGTTTTTGACCAGGCGAGTGCCTGCTTGTATTTCATCAACACCGAACTAACCCGCCTGAATCACCACTTTAGAGACATTGAGCAATTCTTTGAATTGGTTTATTGTAGCAAGCTGTCTTGTTTATTTCCTTATTTTTTTGGCATTTCCTGTCTCATTTGAAATTGGGAGACCAGATAGCTTTTACTACGAGTCATGCACTGGTGAGAACAAATAATTGATTTCACTTTAAACAATTTTCAGTTCTGTTTTATTGCTCACCAGCCAATGACCTGAAATATCAGAGGCTCTTAAAACATATGCTGGCATTTCTTTCCTGCACTGTAGTACAACTAATCATGACTTTTATTATATTTTGAACACATATTGTAATATTAAGAAAATATTAAGCTGAATGAAAATGTTATTTCAGAAGCATGCGCAATCAACAAGGCCTCAATGACTCTCACCACATGGTTCACTTGTTTCTGTCACAAATAACCTGATTGCAGCCACATTCCACCCAAGACGAAGGTAACATACCCTCTGGGATGATGAATATTTAAAATGCCTTACGAGTAAGTGCTCAGCACATGAAATTGTGGCATTAAAATTAAAACAGAAGATCCCTCTGCGGCATCCTTCACTTGGGGCAGCGCTTGATCACAAACTTCGAGAAGCTGAAAAATGCTCCATGCGCCGCTCCAGCCAGCAGAAACAATGCAGGACGCAAGTTGGTAGGTGGACCGTTGGCATCCTGCGATTGTGAAGATTTTTATTTAGTAGATGCTCTTCTTTTTGTACCACTGTTTATTTCTCCTTTAACAAGCAGCTGAACTCCTGCAGGTTCTACGAATCATACAAGCATAATAAAATGCAGCAATGCTGAACAATTGGCAGGGTTACCTCAATTTTTCTTTTCTAGGAATGAAAACAATGTAGGTAATCTATGCACAACTGCAATCAAACCTTTCAATTTTTACCTACTTCACTCCTAACAAGCACACATACACGTTAGACATGTGAGCAAGCTGCTAAATTAATGCCCACAAACTCAATCAGGCATCAGAAATCGGCAGAGAACGACGTGTCACCTTTAAATGGCACTTTTTTCGTTCAAAACACGTAAATGGGCGAGAAAGATACATAATTATGAGTTGGTACCCTCATCTGGTATGGTTTTCAGGCAATGCTTACATCTCACTTCAGTACCTTCAGGTGGTGGATATCTTTGAAAACTCATTGCGGGCAAGTGGGTTGTGTTCAAGCTCTCGTATCTTGCCAGCATATGCTGGATTCCAGCATTCCCAAATCAACGTGACGACCCGAATGTGGTGGATGCAAGAAAGAATAAGCACACGCCAAGGGCGTAGCCGAAGGTAGGGTAAGGGGAGGGGGGGGCGGTGCCCCTCCCATAATGTTTTATGCCAAGGCTGGGGTGCAGCTTAAGCAGCCTGAAAAACCGCCTAAAGTCACCTGCAGGCGCGGAACCTGCAGTTTTAAGGACATTCTTGCTCATATAAAGCTGACAACAAGGGCAATGTCAACGTCTGATCCATGCGCCCGCTCCAGATGCTGTACCTGTCAATATATACAGCCCGGCTGCATTTCGCGCCGGATACACCGACAAGCGCCGGGAACCTGCCGCGAGCCGATCGAAACAGCCCCACTGTTTCACTGGCGGAACAGCACGGCCGGGGAATGGCAAAACAGCAGGAAAAGCCTCATATAGGCTTACATGTGGTCGGGAGCGTGTCATTCCTTGTCTTTACACTGATACAAAGTATAATCACATGACAGAGCATGTCGCTGTATTTTGTTCAGTCAACTATCAATCCTTGATATGTTTATTTTTCTACCGACATCGCATTTCATTGACTATTGCAGTTCCATAATTTCTGCTGCATAAAAAGCATTGCTCTGCCCATCTTGTATTTCCTCCACATCAACAAAACTACACAATTCTCCTCATTGCGGAGCTTTGTTTTTTTGGCACTATTCCACTCTTTCCTTGACCTCCCTTTAGAATCAGCATTCTGTATTTGCTCAACCGGAATTTTACTGAAGCCATGTCTGTTTCAATTTAACAGATAGAAATAACGAAATTTAATAAGAAACGTGCAACAAGCTCAACATTCAACAGCAGTGCAATAAGGTGTTCCGCTTAGCGCAAGTTCACTACTCACGTTACTAGCACAAAAAATAACAAAAGGCGATTACTTAAAGGAGCCATGAAGAGAAAACAAAAGTTTGTTTTATTCGAAAGATTAGGTGTTTCATAGTACCCCAAGCGCTTTTCCGGAAGCAAATGATGCTTTATTCACTGAGAAATAAGGCAATTTAAGCCAAAATTTTAAATCTCCCGCTAAAATTGCACATTTCGTCATGTGAACAATGGCGTCATACGAGCCGGTCCATGAAACATATACTTAGTATGTAGACTCCATATAGCACCCACACGCGGGAGTTGACCGAGACGGCGGCCATTTTAAAAATACTAGTAAAACCTAGTGCACCCGCAGCCCTAGTCATGGAATCGCCTGATCCGGAGAACAAATCTCTCGCCGAGGAGCTCGGGCTTGCATTTAACAACCTTACACCACTTGAACGCTCAATGCTTCTAAGTGCACGAGCGGCAAGAGTTGTGGGATACGCGGTGGACGGGAAAGCGACCATTCCGCGATAGCCACAACTGACGAACGCCCAGCCGTCGGCACCGCTGCCTCGTCAGTTCCTTCGCGACGGATGTATACAGACTGGTACGTATGTGCCGTATTTTCAATTTTAGTAGCAGTATCGCTTATGCCAGTTGGCCGGTGTCGTGTATGGAAAGCCGTTCGCTCGAGCTCTCTGCTCCGACCCGAAAGATTTGAGCGTCAATGCGCGGTGTGTACGGCAATTTTTTCCCCAAGGTCAGCGCTTTGGCGGCGATTTGACGAAGTCGGCGACGAGCGCCAGCATGTCCGGGTCCCTGCCGTAATCACTTCCTCGGAAATGAAGCGAGCACACTCGTACTTCCTTTAGCTCTCTTTCTCATCCGTTTGCAAAGTTCACAAAACATAGCCACTTGCTTCGCCGAGATTCGTCGTTGGGCAGCACATGAAAGGAGATCTCACCGGCGGGGATGTCGCACTCCCTCGACGATTTGCCCGTACTACATGGGCATTTCAAAACACAGCAACGAAATTTCATTGTAAAGTGCTCGAACAAACTGAAGTTTTCAGTGGTTGTAAACTGTAAACGAGCTCATAACGACAGCAGCAAGCCAACACGACCTCCATACCGAAACCTGTGCGACGAGTGGCACTATCTCGTTGCTGCTCTGTGTTCCTTACTCCCCTTGTTTCTATTTTTACCTTTCCTGGTTGGCGATATGACGGCCAACCTCCTGTGAAGGGATTACGATACCAAGCAAGGTCACGGCTGTGCGTGCTGGGACGGTTCGTTGGCCCCGAAGAGCCTTGAACCCGAAAATTCGTCTGCGCGATGGTGGCGACGGCGAGATGTCGAGTTCGGCTGGCGGTAGTTTCGTACGGATTGGCATACACGCTTGCGTGTTCGTTCGGAACTTCAACCATTTACTCCACCGTTCTTTGTCATAAAAAGAATGTGCAGTATGTTTCACGGGCATTTAGCTCGCTATGCAAACTGTAAGCCCTGCCTAACATGCGTTTGCTTTTGCCGGCCTCCGCAAATCACAGAGCATTCTCGAGTGACATCATAGGTTCTGTTGCGGAAAATGAGCTGGTGGGTCACGTGATCATTTCCTTTTTTCATAATTATGTAGCTTATTTGAGCGAAGTTTGCGTTATAAGTGGTGTCGTTATGGTTCTGACGAGGCAATCTTTCGAATGAACCAAACTTGTGTTTTCTCTTCATGGCTCCTTTAAGGACGAAGACGCACGTTTGCTAGCTTCACCGCCATAATATACGAATGCGCCGCATGTACTGTCCACTACGATTCGAAGGTTGTCGCGGGAAAGCTACTCTTTCAAACGAAGCAGAAAGAACACCAGCTTTAGCAAATATTCCATGCAAGTTTCGTTATCGTCGCCGTAGATAAAGGGCAACCAAGTCCAAGTCTGTGCTTGATAACAAAGAATGTACAGCTTGAAACCCAAAGGGTGGCAAGTCAGTCGTGCGGGCCATTGTTGTATCATGGAACAGCCAACAAGGGAACAAAGAGTGCGAAATCTCGATTTTCATGGTTCCGAAACGAAACCATGGGCTGGTGGCCCGCTTGGCCGCTCGATGCTGGCGCGATAACCTTCAAATCGTGCTCGACTGTACTTCATAGCTGACAAGAAAACTTAATAGTCCCTTTTCTAAAGGAAAATCTAAAACACGAGAATCTTGATAGTAAACACCCAGTGTTGGCCTGCACTTCCGCCCGACGAACTTCAGGGACCGCGCGTCACTCACGAGCGCACTCATGATCACGCTCAAGAGCGTGGGTCCGCCTAACCACCTGCTCTGCGGACGAATGAATCGCCCGTGGTGTGCCCACAGACCAGCGAACGACAATTTCGGTGATCATCATGATCATCACCATCTAAGCTCCTTAAGGTGGGCTTTACAGTTAGCATTGAGCATACACAAATCGCATGTTAAAGTCAGTTATTTCAAGCTTCGTTTCCAAAACAACGCGCAAGATGCCTTCCCTACATATTTCCCCGTCCCATCTTTTGGTCGACCACGCCCCCCCCCCTCCTCCCCCCCGAAAAAAATTCCTGGCTACGCGCCTGGCACATGCCCAATCAGGAGTACGTTCAGCATGCACGTCGGTTGTTTAAAAAAAGGGTGTAATGTATTGCTCAGAAGACTCAAAGCTTGCACGCATCTTGGAGCAGCAACGGCCTTAGCAGATGTGTTTGAGTGGTTTTCCTCTCTCATAACATCCACAGTGCTTTCAGGAAAAGCCCCAGGCCTTGCAATTAGCATGTTCCAGTTAAGAATAATGCAGCTGATACTTTACACTTTCAAATCTTTTTCTTTGTGGAAGGATGTTTCTTTATTGGCGGTACAGCACTAGCGTGCGTAAATCGCAGCCTTCAGAACCCCAATCAGGCCTCTGTAAATGGTACAGGCAGTTACATTAACTATTTGAAAAAGTGGACTGCAAGGACTGTCAATTCACATGATAAACATCCAGAAAATAGCTGAAAACAGAACTGGTAAGGCTTTATCGAAGACTAAACTAAAAAGGTAATAACATTTTTGTGTCACCACCTAAGAAATATGGCTTCATCGTAAACATGACTAACACCAGGAAATTCGTATACATGGTGATTAACTGCTATGCCCACATGATTTTGGGTGAAACTGAGTTTTCCGAAATTAACAATAAAGGTTGCCATTTAGCAGCTACATATTAGGTTATGCATGAAACACCAATAATTGTTACGGGGGCGAGAACTTGTACATTCAAGTGATCGAACATTATTCAAGTATGGTAGCCCACTGTGCTACCAAAACTGTTTGAAAACTTACGTTCTGGCGGCCAAACACTGTTGACAATGGTTGTGGCTCTTGTCCAGTTGAATGGAGGGACGTGATGTGCTCAGACCGTCCAGAGGTCTAAAACAGGATGACACATGATTACCACTCAGGCAAGAATGGAAATTATTGGGTGCACGAATGTTACAACTCGGGCAACACAACGTTCAGCCAAAATCAATACCCGCGTACAGCTGCACCGTACACATGGTGAGGTGGCTCGCCGCAAACGCAACGAAGCTTGCGAGGCGCGCACATTCGCTCGCAAACGATTTTCCCTCGCCATTTACAACACGGCACAAACGACAGCGGTGATTAACGAAGCCGTAAACGCTGCGCCGCACAAGTAGCCGCCCGTGTTCTGATAAACTACGCGTAAAACGTGGTTCGCAGTGGTGAACTCTGAAGCTGTTCAATATAGTGCTGCGGAATGGGAAACGTTACTGAGTTACTGAGCGCCACTGCGTTACTGAGCGCCACTGCGTTACAGAGCGCCAGTGCGTTCAGCGCTCAATGCAAGCACCACAATGTTCTTTCGCACATCGCCTTTCTAGAGACAAGCCCTCTAGGTTCAACCTAGCCAGTTCAGTTAAACGATTCACACACGCGGGCTCCTGTTAACGAATCCTTAAAGCGGCGATGACAGCTACAAACGACATCCAGTGACAAGAAAGGCGGCAAATGTGACGAGACAGCTTACCTGACTGAGACCACGCAGGGGAGCGAGCGACGTTCAGGGGCAGGCGCCAAACTTAATTAGCCGTCTTCAGGTGGCAAAGTTGTTCTCAAATACTTCATCGCGAAGTCGAACCCGACAGACATAACCGAAGACGACGAGGTGTCCAATTAAACATAATAACTGCGCTTGTTTAACCGCACGGTCGCACACAACAGTAAACAATCTATGAAAGACGGGTCACGGGGTATCTGTTCCGGAATCCGGCCACGCCGCCGCGCGCCGTACTCAGGGTGTCGGCCGTTGGCAGGGAGTTGCGTAAACAAATTAAAACGACAACAATAAATAATTGCATCTTTTACTGAATATAACATAATCTTTAAGTTTATTATTTATTGTGTGTATTATAATAAAGAAGCTTAGGTATTTAAAGTTTACAAACACAAAACGCGAACTGAAGCTTTTGGCGCTCGATTTGAACGTTAAAAAAAGCAGCAGATAGTAAGATAACACTGCGCAATGAAATTTGGAAGTGTTCTACTGTAAGTAATCGTATTATTATTTGGCGCCTGTTTATTTAGCGCCCGATTTCATGCCCGTCCCTCCCCAACTTTTGTTTTCTTTTGATATCTGCCTTGTTCTCCAAAGTTGTTTCTGCAGGAGAAACTAGGTGATCTGTTTATTGCATTTGTACACAATATTTACGGTCGCTAACAATAAGAATGGAATAAAATTGTAATTGCTAGTACGTTATAACTCCACTGAGCGACGAGAATGACTGATGTCAGAGGGGGCTATGATTGTGCTGGTGGGGCAGGAGAGGAACAGGGAACGACGGAATGATGATACAGATGTCACAGTTCAAGGTTGTGCTGTGCTCCGTGGAAGGCTGTAGAAAACAAAAAGTGGGAGGGGTAGTGTTATTCTGTCGATGTCGTAATAAGCAAGGGCTGATATTTTTTCCTGTTTCAACGTCGGTGCTGCCGCTGCTTTTTATTGAATTTGGCAGCTTTTTTTTTTTTTTGCTTTTGAACATTTTTGGCGAGGTTGGGAGGATGGTGCAATGGGGTGTCTTTTTGAAATTATATTGCATGCATGGCCTCAATCAATGAAGAGCTGAACACCTTTTCCTCACCCTTTCCACACCCTTCCAAAAAAAAGGGTGTTGAGGTTGGTCAACACCCTTTTTTTCACGCGAAAGGGGTGGAGAGCTACGAAAAAGGGTGTGGAGATTCAAGAAAAAGGGTGTAAGGGCCTCCCAACACCCTTTTTTCAATTATTTTAAACCTTTTTTGGCCAAAAGGGTGTAAAAAAGTTTAGTGTGTTAACAGAAAGATACGGGACGAGGGACTCAGTAAGGACACATATCAAGGTTGCAGTCGTCATTGCCAGTGCTATTCAGATGTTTCCGAGAAATTTAATAGTGCCGAATGACCTGTGTTGGTCATGTTTCTTTAATACAGTGCTGAATAGGCGAAAATATAAGTCGAGAAAAAATCCGCCGTTGTTCCGGGAGCGGGAGTCGAGCCCACATTTCCGCATAACGCGTGCGGTGCGTTAACAAATTACGCTACCCCGCAGCGGCTCCCCCCTCGACTTTTACCGGGGGGGTTTATATTTACAAGTGCTCTGAGGCCGGTCAACTAGCGCCACCCTTCGACTACCGCGGGAGACGTAGAACGTCTTTTTTCCCAGCGGCCGCCACGTAAGACGTGGTCGGAGGTCGGGGTTAGCAATTGGCATATCCGTTATGCGGAGATGTGGGTTCGACTCCCACTTCCGGAAAAACGGCGGATTTTTTCTCGACTTATATTTTCGCCTATTTAGCACTGTATTAAAGAAACATGACAAACACACGTCATTCGGCACTATTAAATATCTCGGAAACAGCCGAATAGCACTGGCAATGACGACTGCAACCTTGATATGTGTCCTTACTGAGTCCCTCGTCCCGTATCTTTCTGTTATGCTACATGCATTACGAGGACTCTGGCTCCAGCAGTTCCTGATGTAGAAGTCTTCCTGATGTAGAATCTTCTAGGAAGTTCAGACAGTCCCGGATGATGTGCTCAAGAGTCGCGGGGGCGTTGCGACACGCCCTGCACGTACCGTCGGGGTGTGCCTCCGGGAAAATCTTGTGCATGAAAGCCGGGCTCATGACCGTTGGTGTTTGAAGCTGCCTATATATGACTGCCTGCTCCCTGCTGAGCCCTTTACAGGGAGGCGGGAGTGCGCGTCTGGCAAGCCGATAAGCCTTGGTTATCTCGTTGAAGCTGGTCATTCGGTCTCTTGTACTGAACCACAAGTGATCACCGCTTGACCCGGCGCGGTCCGTTAGTTCGCGCGCGCGGGCGTGTGCGGTTTCGTAATGTTTGGCGTTGGTGTCCGACACTTCCCCTGCGTGTGCCGGAAACCACTTTATTCTTGCCCTTTCCCGGTGTCTCGGTATCTCGCTTAAAATCTTCGTCGCAGCAGCAGAGACCCTGCCTCGGGCAAAGTTCCTGATTGCCTGCCGCGAATCGCTGAGGACAGTGCGGCAGCCCGGGTCTTTGATGGCCAGTGCGATGGCCACCTCTTCGGCCTCTTCAGATGTACTGCCCGCCGTGCGGCCGCCGCTCTGATGCTGCCCCCAGCATCGATGACAACCACGGCGAATACTCGTGACGATGCTTCTGTCGGTGCTGATTGGTGGATGTGACCGAACGGGCCAGTTGACGGCATTCCTCGGCGCGAAGAGCAAGGTCTGAAATCGGCGTCAATTCAATTGCGGTGGTCTTGTAGGGCAGTATAGTGTCGATTGTACAGGACCGCTCTCGCCCATACAACAAGAAAAATGGCGACAATCCCGTGGTGGTCGGGCTTGCCGTGCTGTAAACAAATGTTACAAACGACAACGCGAGGTCCCACATCGATTGGTTGGGAGACACGTACATGAAGAGCATGTCACCAAGGGTGAGGTTGAAGCGTTCCGTGAGCCGTTTGTTTTTGGGTGGTACGATACTGGTGGTTCGAAGAACGGCGTGGCGTTCAGAGAGCAGGGCTTGAATAACCTCAGCCAAGAAAACCCGCCCTCGGTCGCTTAGAAACTCCTGATGTGGCCCGTGTCGAAGAGCAAAGCGGTGGCGCAGGAAGGAGGCGACGTCGCGAGCCGTGGCGTCCGGTAGAGCGTCGGTTTCGGCGTACCGAGTAAGGTGATCCACGGCGACGATGATCCATCGGTTTCCAGTTGTAGTAGAAGGAAGTGGGCCATAGAGGTCGATACCCACACACTCGAAAGGCTCTGCTAGGCAAGGCAGTGGCTGAAAAAGACCGGCAAGGCGGGGCGGCGGCGATTTTCGGCGTTGGCATTCTGGGAAAGAGCGCACGTACTTGCGCACGAAGGTATATATGCCACGCCAGTAGTATCGTAAGCGAAGGCGCTCATAGGTCTTTAGTACGCCAGCATGAGAGCAACTTGGATCACCGTGAAAGAAGGTGCATATATTGCTCCGCAGATGGCGGGATATGGCCAGCAACCACTTTCGGCCGTCGGAGCCGTAGTTGCGGCGGTAGAGTAAGTCGCTCGTCACGGGGTGCGAAGTCAGAAATCTGCCGGCGTAGGGCCCGAGAGCCGCGGGCAGGGGATGCACGGGAGAGCATCCCAATAAGAGAAGCATGCCACGGGCCCTTGCATTGCTTGGCTGACATGTTCCTGACGGCAAGAGGCGACAGACGTGAGTGACTATCACTGGCGGCAAGGCAGAAAACTTCAGCAGGCACTGGTGACCGTGAAAGGGCATCAGCGTCAGAGTGATTGCGCCCTGAACAGTAAATGACCCGGATGTCGTACTCTTGCAGTCGGAGAGCCCCCCAGCCAAGATGACCTGATGGATGCTTGAGGGAGGAGAGCCAACAGAGTGCGTGATGATCTGTGACGACATCGAATGGGCGACCATACAAGTACATCGAGTAAATGGAGCCTTCAATAGCTCCCCGGCACCACCGCAGTATAACCGGTTATACCCAATTGCAACAGTACAAAAAAGGGCCAACCGGCAAAGAGAATTTTGTCCACCCGAAGGTGGAGAGAAATTAACGGGAAAAGCTTTCTTGCGACCCACCGCCAGGGCAGGCAGAACTTTCCCAGTGCCCCAAAATATGGCAAAGCACTCCTTCCCTGTTACAGAGTAGTGCCACTCGGCTTTCGTCACTGTGCGGCGGACGTATGCTATCACGCAAGGTTGGCAAAACACTTGTCTATAACGCTGGAGCAGCGTGCTCCGGACTGCGCGGGAGACAGCCTGGTTTCAGACCTGTAGAATGTGAGCATGCGCGACCCGTATCAGCGCGATGGCTATTTCTTATTTCGCTGTTCCCGCCACCTTGGCGTCCATAAGTTTTTTTATTTATTTCCTAGTACCCCTAAAGGCCCTCAATGTTCATTACATAGGGGGCGGTGGCATACAATCACTGGAAATACACATGCTGAAACCAGTGTTAAAAAATAGAAACGAAAGGGAAAAAGATAGACAAGAACTAAAAAAGAAAACTTCAGTTCAATAAAAACAGAAGAAATATAGAAAAGAACTTACAAGGAAATTGAAGTACTACAAAATATAGCAGGAATGCAATGTGTTTTAGGAAGAAGGAAGGAAAAAAACTTTATTAAAAAGGATGGCCCGAAGCCACAGGGGAAGGGGGAGGGCAGGAAGAACACTAGTAATGTCCAGCCGTCGAGGCCGAACTGACGAAGCTCCATTGCCAGCGGAGCCCACTTAGATCTTGACAAGGAGCGTGAGCGTCACCGACATGCCCGGCGCCTTCACCTGAAGTCATCAGTACCCCAGAACCCGAATCCCCTGTCTCCGGTTTTATCTTGCGTCGCCCAGATTTTTGTCAACCACGCCCGTTCCGGCTTCGCCATAACCACCGACATCGTCGCACGGTGGCGGGGACGGCACATTCACTTTGAGCCCCCGGGCAACGAATCCCAACAAGGCAACAACATTGCGCCGTCAGGTTCTCCGGTGTCAACCTCGGCGGGAAGCTCCCCTTCTTAGACCTCGCAGGACTTCACCAGACCGAATCTGCTCCCAGTTCCTCCCCTTCCCTCTTGGACCCCCAGGTGCTCTGGTACGCATGCCATGGCACATCGAAACCTGACCTTCCTCACCTCGTCCGGTCTTGCCCAGGCTTTGCCGTACTTCGCGCCCAACACCGCCTGGCGTGGGTTCACTCATACGAAGAGTAGATTCGGGACTCTTTGCGCGTCAAGGCCATCTTTACAGCACTCTGTGTTTTAGGAAAAACAAATTGAAGAAATAAACGGATTGCGCTTGCGTTAGAAGGCACTTACAGATGGCAAGGAAATTACTCTACGGAGCTGGTTAAATACAGTTAAGCACACAAAAGCGATGAAGAAAACAAAGAGAAGAGCGGGGGGTTCATAATATTACATTTCAAGGAGGAATGCAATTCAAATCATCACGGTTGGTGAATCAACTAGAATTTGGTTATGTCACTTTGGGTTGCTATATGTGACGGTAAATCGTTCCAGTCAGTTGCGGTGTGGGGCAGAAATGAGTGTGCATACGAGGGCGAGTTCCCTAGTGGGCGCTTAACTTTGTTGGGATGGTTCCTGCGCGGAAAAATAGCTCATGGAGGCTGAAAGAAATCGCTGTGAAGTGTTGGGTGGAAGTGGATTTTATGGAAAAGGGACAGGCGAGCATATGAGCGACGGAAGCATAACTTATTCAGTTCAGCATGCAGTTTTAATGCTGTGACGCTTGAAAATGTAGAATAATCAGAAAAGATGAATCGAACAGCACGGTTCTGTAATGACTCGAGGTTATTTGTGAGATATGCTTGATGAGGATACCAGATTGATCAGGCATATTCTATTTTTGGACGAATAAGGGGGACGTAAGCAAGCCTTTTTACATCACATGGGGCTTGTTTAGATTACGCCTTAGTAGTCCTTAAGAGCGGTTTGCCGAGGCAAGGATGACGTTAATATGGTGGTGCCATGTTAAATAATTTCTGAAATGAAGACCAAGATATTTGTACGTGTTCGTTAACTCTATTGCATTTCGACTAATAGTATAAGAAGTTGCAAAATGGGGGGTTCCACCTGAAAACATTTGCTTTGTTTTAGATCAATTAAGGGGATCACCCATCTTAAGCACCAAGAGTTCATAGTATCTAGGTCAGTTTGGAGACAGCAACGGTCAATATCAGAAGAAATGGTGCGGTAAAAAACAAGGTCTTCAGCGAATAGGAGAACACTGGCTGATACACACCAGGGAAGGTCTAATGTGGAAAAGAAAAAGAAATGGGTCCTATACGCTATCTTGAGGGACTCCTGATGTTACTCGAGGGAAAGCAGATGCGTGATTGTTGACAAATGTAAACTGAACTCTAGAAGTAAGAAAATCTTTAATCTAGGCCAGAACGTCAGGATGTACGTCAAATTTAGATAGCTTGAGGAGTAGTCTACGGTGAGGAACGCGATCGAAGGCTTTAAAGAAATCTAAGAAGACTGCATCAACTTGCAACCCGGAGTCTACTGAAGTGTATAAATCGTTAGTAAATCCGACCCGTTGGGTCTCGTACGAGTAACCTTTGCGGAGACCATGTTGGAATTTAAAAATAGTGTTGTGACCTACTAGGTACTTAATAACTTGAGAATATATGATATCCTCGATAATTTTACAAATAGGGCTAGTCAGAGAGACTGGTCAATCGTTTAGTGGCGAAGAAAGGTAACCGGATTTGAAGAAGTGTGCAATTTTTCCTATACGCCAGTCGTGCGGGACTTAATCTTCAGATAAGGACTGAGTGAAAAGGGCTGCTTGTGTGGAGCAATGCTTAAGGAAGTATTTTTTAGTTTTGTATTTTCAATGCTCATATGATCGCATGGTGATAAAAGTTGAGGTTAATAAGGAAAGCTAAGTTTCCCCGCTCCGTAATGACGATTTCAGGCATCATGCCCTCCATGAAACTATTTATGATCGGTAATGAAGCAACGTCTTCGCAAGTAAAAACCGACGCAAATGAATTTTTTTTATTCAGATACCCTAAAGGCCCTCGCGGGCATTACATAGGGGGGGATTACAACGAGATATTTCAGACATTTAAACACAATCCGTAGATAAAGGCAACTTAAAACCTATTACCGGTTACCAAACATAAAAAAATAAAAAGAAGAAAAGAAAAGAGAAGAACAAGGAAAAAGAAATGGATGCAACTAAAAACACTCAATACAAAACCTGTTATCATGTTGTAAAAAGCACACAGGTCTGTTTTTACTAGACATGCGCGTTCATATTGCGCTGCAGTTGTGCAATAAACGAGTCGTGATCACAAATAGCAGCAATTTCTTTTGGCAGCTTGTTCCAGTGGTAAATGGCCAGAAAGAGCGGTGATTGTCGAAGGAGATTTGTACGTGCAAACATGGGGCTGAAGGGATGGTCGAGGCGCGGAAACATTTGATGAGGCGGCTTGATATGGGATGCAGTGAAGGATGATGGGGTATGATACATTCTGTGGAAGTGAGAGAGCAGTGCCAGCGGACGTCGTTTTTCTAGGGAGGGTAATTGGAGGGAATCTTTGATAGCTGTGATGCTGGATGTTCTGGTGTCGTTCTTTGTAATGAAGCGAGCTGCTTTATTTTGTACCGACTCGAGCTTGTTTATGAGGCACGTCTGATTTGGATTCCATATTATAGAAGTATATTCCATCTTTGAACGAACTAAAGCTGTGTAAACTAATAGTTTAGTGGACCGATTTGCTAAATACAAATTACGCCTAATGAATCCCAGTGTTTTTTTGCTTTCGAAATAATTTCATCAATGTGATCATTCCATGTAACGTTAGAACTTAAATGAACTCCTAAATATTTTAACGTAGTCACATTTTCTATACACAAGTTATTGATAAAATACTAAGTAAACTAAACTTTACTAGACCTGGTAAATATCATTGCTTTTGTTTTAGAAACATTAATTGACATTTGCCATTTCTCGCCCCAAAGGGGGATTTTGTTTACGGCAGCCAGTGAAATATTAGAATCTTCAGAGGTTTTCATTTGTCTATAGAGGACACAATCATCCCCAAATAATCGAACTGTTGAAGACATGTTTTTACTGATATCATTAATGTAAATCAGAAATAAAATTGGTCCAAGTACTGAGCCTTGACGGACTCCAGATATAACTTTTGCTAAAGCAGAAGACTGATCGCTTACTGAAACAAACTGGTAGCGATTGGTTAAAAAACTTGTAATCCAATTTATAATTGTACTATGGATATTAAGCCGGCTAAGCTTCATCAATAGACGAGCATGGGGAACTTTATCAAATGCTTTCTTGAAGTCAATGAATATAGCCTCAATTTAAAAGGAATCGTGAACAGCTTGATGAAGATCCGTAATGAGTTCTAATAATTGTGTTTCACAAGATACATATCTGAAAACCATGCTGATTGTTAAAGAAAAAGTTATGTTTACTTAAATATTTCATAACTGCGGAAGATATTATATGTTCAATTAGTGTGCCTGGAATACTAGTCAAAGATATCGGTCTATAATTTCAGGGCATTTAACAGTCACCTGATTTGTAAATAGGAGTGATAAAACCGATCTTCCAATCATCTGGTACGATTCCTGTATCTAGATACTGCTGGAAAAGCGCGGCAAAAATCAGAGATATTATGGGCTTAGTCATTTTCAGTATCTTTGGGCAAATTCCGTCTGGACCAGGGGCTCAGTTATTGGAAAGGCGATTTATGGCCGATTCTGTTCCTTCAGGAGTGATTATGAGGTCATTCATACACGCGTTAATTGAAGTAAATGTAAGATCAAGTGGTACTGGCTTTTCTACCGTAAATACAGGTCGGAAAAAGGTGTTTAATTCTGTTGCAACTTCAGATGGCGAGAGCAGCACGCCGTTATTTACAATTGGTAAAGTGGGTTGAGAAGAGTGTTTGAGATTAATTACTTTCCAAAACCTTTTTGGGTTGTTAGTTAACATGCTGACAATGTCACCATTAAAAACTTCTCTTTGGACGCTTCGATTTCCGCTTTGCATTTATTTATTTATTTACTCTCAAGGCACATGGGCATTACAGAGAGGAGTGGGGGGTCAAACACTCTGCAGGCAATGCAGCAGGAGTTTGGTTACACATAAGAAACATATTTACATATTTGAAATATACACATCAACTAGTAGTATAAACAATAACAGGAAAGGAAAAATCAGAAGGTTGATAAAACCTTCTCCACACCCGGGAACAACATAGCAGGATTTACACAAAATCGCGGAATTCACGGAACAACAGTATGAGAAAGAAAGATAATTCAAATAATATGGCCACTAATAGCCACCTTGAAATTGACTGGATTAATTATTCAAGCAATGCAGTTAAAAAACACTCCAACCATTTGAGAATATTTACGTCTAGATTGATTGAGTTTAATTTAGAAAGTAGTAGTTTATGACAAACGGTATCGAATGCCTTTGCGAAGTCGATAAATACGCAGTCGATAACTGAAGAACGGTCAGCGGCGCGAAATAGGTCGTTAGTAAGGCTAAGCAACTGAGTTTCACAGGAGTAATTTTTTCTGAAACCATGTTGGTACTTGCTAAAAAAGGAATTGTTTTCGAGAAAGTGGACTAAATGGCTGTAGATAATGTGCTAAACAATTTTACATGGTACACTGATGAGCGATATGGGTCTGTAATTGATGGGATTGTGAGTGTTACCTGTTTTGGGCAAAGGAACCACCTTCCCAACCTTCCAATCCTGTGGTATTGCAGAAGTTTCCAGAGACTGTGAAAAAATCTTAGATAGAATTACAGCGGATAATATTTCAGTATTTTTTAGGAATTTGGGGTTAATACCATCATCTCCGGGGGAAGAAGGTTTCAGATTTCTGATCAATTTGGCAACACCCACCCAGTCTATGACTAATGGATCCATGTGTAAATAATTGTAGGCAGGGAAAGGGGGCGAACTGTATGGTACGCAGGTTACAAACACCGACGAAAAGACCGCACTTAAAGCTTCACAGCACATTTCACTTGGGATCACACAGTCGTCTTCAGACATCAGTTCAATTTTCTTTTCACTTTTTTCGTTGATGGTTAGCCAAAATCTGCGGGGATTAGTTCTAAGCATTGATTGTTCACAATAGCGCTGCCAATCCCTATCCGAATTCGATAACTTCGCTTTAGAATAAAGTCGTTTCTTTTTATCGATAGCTCTTTTCACTTGGGACGTGAACCATCTGCTGTGTGTTGATAAGACGATTTCAATTTTGGGAACGTGCTTTTGCTTCAGTTGAGTAAGCTAAGTATCTGCGCGCATTCAGAATCCGGAACAGTTTAGCCATTATGATCTTCAATAATTATGTCACGGTAGCTTTTAGGATTGATTACGCGCCAGAATACCCGAGGGTTGTTACTTATAATGGATGTTACGTCGTGACTGTAGAAATTGCAACGAGTAGGTTTAAGAAGGGATTCGTACTGCTTGTCACACTCTTTTTAGCGAAGCCAAGAAATGGAGTCTGTTTTTATCTGCTTGCCTGTAAAGACGCTTTTTGTTATTGTTTAAGCGGCGAAGTGTGCGGGTGAACCAAGGAACTGCACAACTGTTTTTAGTGATTAAGACCGGAATGCGCGACTAAATCACATTCATAAATGTTCTTTCGCCATGAGTAGCATCCCCTGCGCTGTGGGGCCGGGAAACAAAAAATGAGATTCGCGAGTGTTGGTTGCCTTTAATACGTGCAATGCTTACTTTTCACAGCGCCCTACGCAATTTAAACACAGTTTTATTTTGCATGCAAGGAAACGAACAACAATCGCCGAAACCGCATCGCTACCGGTGTTCTACAGTGACTAGTGAAGTGACACTGTTCTAAAGTTCTATAGTGCTACAGTTCTACAGTGCTCTAGAGTGACAGTCCATGATCACTCGCAGAGTGCATCAAGTATTGTGGCGTTAGCCCGTCGGCAGTGACGTGCAGAGACGAACGCAGAAACCGGATAGTGGTGCACGCGGTATTCATGCAACGTATTGGAAGAACGATGAGGCAATGGAGAGCTGTGCACGAAAGCTAATACAGACAGCAAGAAAACTTGAACAGCACGAGCTACCACGGGTAATCGGCGCTGTTGTTTCCCGCCCCAGTAGTGCAGGCATGCATCGCTTATCACGGTCAAAGAAGGTACAGAAGCGAAGGAGACGGGCACAGTGACAAGGGACGCAGCCATCCCGCTGATACGGGCCCCGCATGCTCACATTCTACCGATCTCAAACCAGGCGTTATCACAAGGTGCCTCGAGCGAAGTTCGGAGCCCGCTGCTTGAGCGTTATAGACAAGCCTTTTGCCTACTGTACTCGGCAAAACAGGGCTTTCTTTGGGCGAGGACGGCACTGAGACAGATCCCACGAGCATCAGTGTGGACCTCTGTTTCGGCGGACGGGTCTAAGTGCCGGAGTATTGAAGGGGATCTAAGAAGACGGCGTAGTGTCAAAAATGCTTCGTCGCAGGAGGGTGACCAGCTAGATATTTCGCTGACCCTGCCGAGGAGCTGAGTCAGGCGAAATTATCCTGGCGAAGTTATGTACGAAGCGTCTAAAATAGGAGCAAAGACAGATAAAGCTCCTAAGTGCCTTCATAGTGGTCGGCTTCGGAAACTCGGCTACGGCTCTCAGCTTCGTATCATCTGGAGAATCCAGTCCTTGGAAACGACGTGGCCCAGGATCGTCAGTTTGCGCGCAGCAAAATGACACTTTGTGAGATTCAGCTGCAGCGGAGCACTTGCAAGGCAGGTCAAAACTTGCTCCAGGCGCGCGGTGTGCGTTTTGAAGTCCGAAGAGAAAACAACGACATCAATTAGATAGTAAAGACACGTCTTCCACCTTACTCCGCTCAAAATATTGTCCATCATCCATTTGAAGGTCACAAAACCCAAATGGCAATGCATTAAATTCATAAAGGCCGTCACGGGTAATAAAAGCAGTTTTCTCTCGGTGAGCTTCCGGCATAGCGACCGGCCAGCACCCGGATAGCAAGTCTAGCGATGAGAATTATTCTGCTTCTTGCAAACAGTCGACGGCGTCGTCGATGCGAGCGAGAGGATGCACGTCCTTGCGGGCTAAGGTGTTCAAATAGCGGCAGTCGACGCAAAACCGAAGGGACCCATCCTTTTTCACAAAAACCACCGGTGATGCCCAGGAACTCTTGGAGGGACGAATAATGTCGCGCTGAAGAATGTCATTCACGTCGTCTTCAATGGTGCGTGGCTTTGGCGGTGATACACGATACGGTCGTTGTAGAAAGGGGGAATGCGAGCCATTGTCAGTGGAGTGGTTCAGAACAGACGTACGGTCAAGAGAACTTTGTCCACTATCGAAAGATAAAGAAAACTGGCTTAGAAGTGTAGTAAGCTGCGCTCGTTGGGTTGTGTTCACATTTTCGTCGATCGAGCCGCGGAAAATCTCAGAAGATATTTGGTACCGAGTGCATGGCGTTGTAGTGCTCAGCTCGTCGACTTGCAGATGGGGTGGATCATCAAGAAGCTGCGTAACGAGACGAGGATTGGCCAGCTCTACAAAGCCGCGTGTTTCTCCTTGTAAAAAGGCGCAAGCAGTCATCGACGGGTTCGTAATCATCATTGAACTGGTGCCATTGCGAACTGTCAAAAGGGCGACCGGTAGCGGAAGACATCTGCGCCGGAAGAAAACGTCGGATGGCATAAAAAGCACTCTGGCCTCAGGAGTAGAGGCGCAGCAAAGAGGAACGAGAACGGAAGGATGGGGTTGGACGACAATATCATCGGTGATGACCAACTTGGCGCTGGGGGCACGGAAAGAATCTTCCAAAAGAGGCGAAAACTTGACTTCGGCAGGCGCACAGCGTATGACGGCATGATGGCGTGACAAAGTCCTAACGCAAGATTACATCGTGAGAGCAAGATGGCAATACGACAAGTTCAACGGTGTACAGAATTTTCTGAATAACGATACCGGCCATGCAGGCTGCTATGGGATTAATCTGTTGTGCACTGGCGGTGCGCAAGTATAGTCCGAAAAGTGGCGTCAGAACCTTTGGAATTGAACGACAGAGGTCGACATGAACGACAGGAAGAGCAGCTCCAGTATCGATAGGGCAGTAGTAGAGATACCTTCAACAAACACACCAATAACATTTTTGGGCGTGAAGTGAGGACTTGTAGCTTTCGAGGGCGACGCAGCTCTTGCCTCGAGAGCTACGGCTGTTAATTTTCCTCCCCAGTGCTGGCAGAGCGGCGCCGCATAGGCGACAGCGAGCGGCGACGTGGAAAAGGTGAGCGGCGGCTGGCGAACGTAGTGGAGCGGTCCGGCGGCATTGACGTTGCAGCAGCAGCTCCAGCGACATCGCTAGATCGAGCGCCGCACCTGGCGCGGCAGCCCAAGCGACATGGCGGGACAGGCGCGGCCGCGCGAGCGCACGAGGACGCGGGGTCTTGCGGTGTGCTCACAAAATAGAATCTCCTTGTTCTTGCCGACGAACGGTTGTCCTGCCTGAGGCTCCTTCCCCTCGCCCGACATAGCGCCCTACAATTGGTGACCCTACCGAACACGCCGAAGTTAATGTAGAGCCATGTCCCTCGACAACCAGGACTCAACTCGTTCAAGAGAAGCCGGCGAAGCAGTCTCAGCCTTCACCGTTTGGCTTCCGCAATTCTGGGAGCGCCACCCGACGACCTGGTTTCTGCAAGCAGAGGCGCAATTCCAGGTGACTCGGATCACCTCTCAAGAAACCAAATTTCTCCACGTCGTCGGAGCCCTCCCACCGACAGCCGCAGAAGAGATCTCCGATATCCTCGCTTCGTTCAACCACACCCGCCCCGCAGCGCCTTACGACCAGCTCAAGGCTGCACTCCTGGAGCGCACAGCTGCTTCGGAACACACGCGCATCCAGCAGCTTCTTTCCACAGAGGAGCTCGGCGACCGCAGGCCAAGCCAACTCCTACGGCGCATGAAGCAACTCCTTGGCACGCATTCTCACGCCATGAATGACACACTACTGCGTGAGCTCTTCCTTCAGCGCCTACCTTACAACGTCCAAATGGTCCTCGCCACTGCCGCAACCATGGAACTGCAGGCACTCGCCGCGCTGGCAGACAAAGTCATGGAGGTCGCCACCCCCTTTTCTCAAGTGGCCGCGGTTGCAGCATCTGAGCCGCCGTCTCCTCCCGGCCCAAGGAACCCCGCTTCAGCGCCCAGGGAGTCCGCCGCTTTATCTAGACTCAACAGCCTTTGCGATCGTCTAGAGGAGATCATCGTTGCCACAACACGCCGCGATGTCTCGCCGCAACGTTCCCGTCAACGTCGTCGCTCTTCGTCGCAGCGACGGCTCCCAGAGCACCCACGCAGTGAATCGCCTGATCCGGGCATTTGCTACTACCACCGGCGTTTCGGCGCTGATGCCCGCCACTGCCGTCTGCCTTGCGCCCGGACGGGAAACGGCCTGGCCGACCGCTAACGGCGACAAGCGATCTCGGCCCAACACAGGAATGTCGCCTCTTTCACGTCACCGACCGCACCACCGGGCAGAGGTTTCTCGTGGATACCGGTGCCCAGGTTAGCGTTTTGCCCGCTACACGCTTAGATCGTGTTTCTCGTGCCATCTCGCATTCACAAGCAGTGAACGGCACGCGCATACCCGTCTACCATCAACGCTCACTTACTCTAAACCTGGGGCTCCGCCGAGTTTTCAGGTGGGTTTTTCTCGTCGCCGACGTTCGCACCGCCATCCTCGGGGCCGACTTCCTCGCAAAACATGGCCTTCTCGTCGACCTAAAACGGCAGCGTCTACTTGATGCTAACGCACTTCTCTCAGTGCAAGGTGTGTCAGCGGAGGCAGCTGCTAATCTAGCACCATCCTGCGCTACAGTTGCCGATGAACCGTTCGCCACCTTGCTGCGGGACTTCCCGACCGTGACAGCGCCACCTGACTGGACTCAGCCTGTTCGTCACGACGTCCGTCATCACATCATCACCACTGGCCCTCCTGTTTTCTTTCGACCACGGCGGCTCGCGCCTGACAAGTTCAAAGTCGCCCGTGCGGAGTTCGAGCACATGCTGGAACTGGGCATCATGTGTCCATCATCCAGTAACCACGCATCACCACTGCACATGGTGCCCAAGAAAACTGGTGACTGGCGCCCCTGCGTAGATTACCGGTCCTTGAACACCAAGACCGTTCCTGACCGCTATCCGTTACCCAACCTCCAAGACTTCACCGCCACTCTCCACGGGGCCACAATATTCTCTAAGATAGACTTGGTTCGTGCTTACCACCAGATCCCCGCGGCAGAAGAAGACATCCCCAAAACTGCCATCACAACCCCATTGGGCCTGTTCGAATTTCTGCGCATGCCATTTGGACTCCGCAACGCTGCACAAACATTCCAGCGTTTCATTGATGCCCTCACACGAGGGCTACCGTTCGTCTACGCCTACGTTGACGACATTCTGGTGGCCAGCACATCCCTGGAAGAGCATTTGAAGCATCTTTGCCTTCGCTTCGAGCGTCTCACTGCTCACGGCATCGTCATCAACGTCTCCAAAAGCGAGTTTGGTGCCACTGCCCTCGATTTCCTTGGTCATCGTTTGGACGCCACTGGCATATGTCCACTTCCCGCCAAGGCTCAGGCAATCATCGACTTCCCCAAGCCAGTGTCGGTGAGAAAGCTCCGACAATTCCTAGTGTTGGTAAATTTCTACCGCCTCTTCATTAGGAACTGTGCCACGCTGCTCGCACCTCTCGACAGGCTGCTTTTCACCAAGCGCTCACCCACTTCACTTGATTGGGACGATGCCGCAGACAGTGCATTTAGAGCCATCAAACGCGCTCTCGCCTACGCTGCACTGCTGGCTCATCCGGATCCGAGCTTTCCGTTGGCACTCATGACCGATGCGTCAAGTTCTGCCGTCGGAGCTGTCCTTCAGCAGCGAGTTAAAGGTGCATGGCAGCCGCTAGCGTTTTTCTCCAAGCGCATGACTCCGGCTCAGACACGCTATATCGTTTTTGGCCACGAACTGCTAGCCATGTACCTCGCTGTTCGTCACTTCAAACATCACCTCGAAGGACGCACGTTCACGATCCTCACCAATCACAAGACGCTCACGTTTGCCTTGAACCGCCCTGACACCCTCTACACTCCACGAGAGGTGCGTCAAGTGGCATACCTCTTGGCGTTCACGTCCGACATCTAGCACGTCAGTGGTGTGGCAAATTTCCCTGCAGACACTCTGAGTCGCATGGACGATGTAAATGCCATCTCACCAGGAACGCAGGAAGCACCTACCGACCCGCTTGACGCACACGAACTGGCTACGACGCAAGCCAACGATAACGAGCTCTCCCGTCTGCGTGGAGCACCTACAGCACTCAAGCTTGAAGACGTACCGTTTCGTGGTGTGACCATCGTCTGCGACACGTCCACAGGTGTTCCCCGACCCTTCCTGCCTGCCTCACATCGTCGCCGCCTGTTTGACGCCATCCACAACATGGCCCACCCCGGCATTCGGGCATCTCAAAAACTCATTGCGTCCCGCTACGTTTGGCCCCGTATGAACGCTGACATTCGAGACTGGGTACGAGCCTGCACGCCGTGCCAGCGTTCAAAAGTCCAACGCCATTCCGTTTCCCCTGCCAAGCCATTCCTCAGGCCGGATGAACGTTTTTCAGTCGTTCATATTGACCTCGTCGGGCCCCTGCCTCCGTGCCAAGGTTACCGGTACATCCTTACCTGTGTTGGCCACTTCACACGTTGGCCCGAAGTCTGCCCTCTTCCCGACATCACGGCCTCCACAGTAGCGTCAGCCTTTGTTCCTACCTGGGTGTCGCGCTACGGATGCCCTTCCACTGTTGTCACCGATCGCGGCCGGCAGTTCCAGTCGTCCCTGTTCACCGACCTACTGCGTCTTCTCGGAACGACTCGTCTGCGAACAGCTGCGTACCACCCGCAGTCGAACGGCCTTGTGGAGCGTTTTCATCGACACCTCAAGGCTTCACTCACTGCACACGGCTGCCCCACCGAGTGGGTCCAACAACTACCCCTGACGCTCCTTGGCATCCGGCGCGCGTACAAAGTGGACCTCTCGTGCACGTCGGCTGAGCTCGTCTATGGTACCTCTCTGCGTTTGCCAGCGGACTTATTGGAGGCGTCTTCACACCCCGTTCCTGCAAGCAACTACGTCGATCAACTACGAGAGGTTTTTCGGCACCTTCGGCCTCAAACAACTCGCCTTGCAAAGTACCAGACGGCTTACACACACCCAGACCTCAAAACTGCCTCGCACGTTTCCGTTCGTTACGGACCCGTCCGAGTTCCACTGCGGCCTTATACCTTGGTCCGTACCCTGTCCTACACCGCCGCGCGTCGACATTCGTACTGGACATCAACGGCTCTCAAGACACCGTCGCAGTTGAACGCCTGAAACCCGCGTACTTCGAACCGCCGGAAGTCACTTCGTTGGAACCTGCTCTGCCCCCTTTAACAAGACCACCTCGGCGTGTCCGCTGGAAACATGAATGACTTTTTCGCTCGTCACTCCCGCTCCTTTCTTGGGGGGGAGGGGGAGCCCTGTAGCAGCAGCTCCAGCGACATCGCTAGATCAAGCGCCGCACCTCCCGCGGCAGCCCAAGCGACATGTTTCCGCGGCTTGCTTGCTTCGTAAACGCAATCGCTGCTCCGCAGGGAGCTCGCGTACAGCAGGGCGGCCGAATTCTGCCCCAAAGCGGGTGCGGAAGGCAGAACAGGTAGTCATGTTGGGTTCATCATTGGGGTACCACAGCATGACGAACTTGTCAAAGAAGTAAAGTACGTCATGTAGCTTGGTAGGACCGTCCTATTTGCTGTATGCACTCACACGCTTCGACAGTCTTCGACATCAGTGTCGTCCTCGTAGATGAACACGGTTGGGTCCCGCTGTCGCATTGCGCCAGAGCAGGTTATGGGTGCGCCCGACGGCGCAGGATGCTGGCTGGTCTCTTCGTAGTTCATCGAGTCCAGCATCTGGCTGCGAAGGTCCAGTGTGGAACCGAGTCCCTTGACCTCCACCGGTTGCAAAGGGTAATAGCAGTCACGACGGTGGTTGGCCGCGGGAGTTTATTCGAAGGCGAAAGTGTGATGAAACGGGGCCGAGCGCAAGTCCAGCCGGAACGAGCTCGTGGGCATGAACGTCCGAGTTGGTCCTTCGTCGTCTTTACAATAATCCTCGGAGCATACGCGATTGGGCGGATGGTGCTTTGGCATCTACTATTCATTGTTATGCAGCGTCAACTCTTCTTGTTACATCACGTATGTATGTATGTATGTATGTATGTATGTATGTATGTATGTATGTATGTATGTATGTATGTATGTATGTATGTATGTATGTATGTATGTATGTATGTATGTATTTCCCCACGCCCCTGGCCCCGCGCAACCAGAGGAGGCCGTGGTGGAATGAGGACTGTAGGCGGGCGCGAGAGGCCCAGAACAAGGCGTGGGGTATCCTCTGTCGGTACCCCACGTCGAGTAACCTCCTCTTGTTCAAACGGGCCAAGGCGTTTGGAAAATGTGTGCGCCGTGGGGCAAAACGAGAGAGTTGGCACTCCTTCTTGACATCCATAAACTCGTACACAGACACACACTAAGTCTGGATGCACATACGTAAGCTCAAAGGACAGCAAACACACAGCCTGCACCTGATTAGCCCAACAGGGGACACACTCGATGACCAAGCCAACACACTTGCACAACACTTCGAACACGCGTCCAGTTCAGCACACTGCACAAACACTTTCATGAAACACAAAACATCTGCGGAGAAGAAGTCACTGCGTGATAGCAACAAGTCGAACACTTCTTACAATTCTCCTTTTTCAATTCATGAGCTGAAGGCAGCCCTGACAACATGTCAGCCGTCAGCTCCAGGTGCAGACAAAATCACATACACCATGATACACCTACACTCAGACACCCTTAAAACACTTCTGCATCTATACAATAACATTTGCCTTTCGGGGCACAATCCTCGCTCTTGGAGGGAGGCCATAGTAGTGGCTTTCCTGAAGGAAGGGAAGGACCCTTCCTTTCCCGCTAGCTATCGGCCCATCGCCCTTACAAGCTGCCTGTGCAACCTCCTGGAGAAGATGATAAACAGGAGACTTGTGCACTTCCTTGAGTACAATGGTCTTCTCGAGAGCTGCCAGGCAGGCTTCAGGGCAGGGCGATTCACTAACGATCAACTTGTCGCGCTCGAGTCTTACATAAAGGATGCGTTTATTCATAAACAGTTTTGCGCAACGGTGTTTTTTGATCTTGCGAAGACCTATGACACCACCTGGCGCTACGGGATGCGCAGTGACCTAAAGACATTTGGTGTCTCAGGCAACATGATGAACATTCTTAATAGTTATTTTCCGAAAGAACATTTCGTGTGAGAGTTCGTAGCGCACTCTAAAGGGTTCATGTACAAGAAAATGGCGTTCCGCAAGGTAGAGTTCTAAGCTGCACTCTTTTCATAGTTAAGATGAATTCTCTTGGGAAGGCATTGCCACCTACAATTTCTTATTCAATGTATGTAGATGACGTCCAGGTATCTTTTAAATCAAGCAATATGTCCATCTGTGAGCGTCAAGTCCAGCTCACTTTCAAAAAACTTGCCAGATTTTACCCACATTTTTACTTTGTCAACAGCAAGACGCATCTGGTTCAGTAGCGGGTAGAGATACGGAGTCAAAGAAGAAAAAAAGACTTCTCGGTCATGCCTTATGTGCACGCTTGTCGCATGGATAAAAAAAACGTGGCAGGCCGTTATGGTGTAAACGTCCTTTTCTCGGGGCCCGACAAATTAGGAAAGATATGTAGCGCGATAGATAGGAGGTTGGCTGGTATAGCTACACGTGGAAGCTGTGGAGTAAAACATGGGTCAAGTTTTGTGCCTTGTAGTATTGGTGTGGTGCATATGATTCCGTTTGTTTGCAGTCATGTTTATATCGGCCAAACGGCTAATCGAGCATAGACGTTCTTTGAAGGGCGATGACTATTCCCACGTCGCACAACACTGCAAATAATGTAAAAATGTAAAGAATGTTACCCTGTTTTCACGGAAACAAAAGTATTAGACAAACATAAAAATCCAGCAGGTCCGAAAGATAATAGAGGCCTTCCATATTAGAAGGAACGAGGGCAAGTGGGTTAGTGTTCCTTCTCTGTCATTACTTGACAAGCAATTTTATTTTCTTATCCGCTAGCAGATTGTGTAACTTCTTGGATGCTGAGTTTTGTCGCGTGCCACAGTGTTTTAAAAGATGTTACTCTGTTTTCGCTCACACGCTCTGTCAGTGTTACCTGTTCACGCGATAGTATGGTTATTGTGTATCAATATGTGCTTTCTTTCTAATAAACTTACAGTTGCGAGTTCAGCGCTGTGCGTCATCCACTCTTCCTTTTTGTCCCTGTGTTCCTTGCGCTGTTTTTCACCATGAATCTTAATCTGCACCAACTAGCAGAACTTGCCATCTTACTTCAATTTAAATTTACCGCCTGCCTGGTTTAGATTTGGCTGTGGGTATATAACGCTATTGCGCAGCTCTTCTTGACTTGGGTCGGGTGGCTGAATCGAGTCACAGACAGACAGGCATACAAACATGCTTAAATTTCTGCGTTAAAGTAGCCCAAGAAAGACTGTCGTATTTACAATGGCATCGCTAAGGCAGCCAGCGGCTGCATCGAGCACGCGAGTTATTGCTAGTTCGCTTGCAGTAATGTCGCTATCGGAACGAATATGAAGAAAAACACGGTGGAAACACGCCGCCGTCGCAGAAGAAGGGCTCACAAACTGCGACCTAAAGCGCCGCACCCATTGCTACAAACAACGCGGTGCAACGGATGGCCTTGGCACTGCTGCGCCTGTGGCTGGTACGAGCTACGGCTGCGCAGGGTTACCCGAGGGCGGTGGCAAAATACTTTTTTGACACCAGCTGTCATGCCACAGTGCAATATTTTAGCCGGAAATCAAACGTGCCGCGTAGCATCATCCATGCCCCGACCACGTTCGAAAAGGCAATTCCGCTTCTTTTAAATCCCGAGTTTAGGGTCCCGTGTGACAGGGGTATGAATTCGTATTAGAATATTGGATGAATAAAATTGAGCGATGAAAACGAAGCAGGTCTTTACCATGAGCGGTACATACATTTAAAAGTTTTTAAGTCATTTTCGGATCGTTACGGAGAACTGTGCATTGTTCGTTGTCATATTTTCAAACACTGACAAAAAGGGGCAATCCTAGCAGGTAGAGGAACAAAGACGCTCGCACATTGTTCAAGTCTTTACCCCTACCAGGATGAGAGTAAGGGGAGGCAACATCCTTCAAATAGGTACAGAAAGTGTGACAAACAAAACCCCATACGTGGCACGGATACGCCGACAGCGTTCTTTTCCGCGGAATGGTGAAGGATATTTCCTCCGGAAATAAAATTATGTTCTACCTAAGACATGGGCTCTCGCGTGCCGTGAATGATGCAACCACCAAATCCTCATCGGCGAATTGCGCTAACCGGAGAAAGATATTAGAAATAAGGCGAAATTAGATTAGAAGGTCAGTGATAGTTCGCTTTGTAGTGGCAAGCCAGCAAAACAGCTTTAACTCTACTAGCAACAGTAAATAACATGCGCTAACCGGAGGTCGAAGAGATTAGGAGAACCTGTGCGCGTGTCCTAAAAACATTTCATGATAGTGACGCGCAATGAATAACGATATTTGGATTTCGATTGCAGGAATAGAAGCAATTGGTTTTCAGATCCAGCCATCGCAGCTGATCACACTGCCACCGCAGATCCAGCCATCGTAGAGATGTTGTTCAAGAAATTAGAGGCCCATAAATGTGATGTAATAGGGCTTAGCGAGGTTAGGAGGGCACGTGAAGCCTTTACAGTGTTGAAAAATGGCCACGCGCTATGTTACTGTGGTCCAGTGAACCGAAAATAACTGGGAGCGGGTTTTCTAGCCAATAAAAACATAGCTGGCAACATAGACAAATACTATAGCATTAGCCGGCCTTGTAATTAGGCTTAACAAGAGGTACAAATTCAAGGTTGTACAGGGCTTCGTTAGCACAATGGAGACTCTCGGCATTCCACGTGGTACGATCGTGGTTGCCACAACACCGAGTACATCGCATTGGAAGCTGGCAAACTTCGGATAAATGAGCGAACCGCTGAGCGAACACACGAGCGAAATGGTCTGGGCGTTTCAACATATCCGTAGACACGGTAGCGCGTGTAGCCTATGATGGCGTGTTCGGGGGTTGACTGTGTGCAAATACTTTCAGATGTCTTGCCCATTCTGCGGACTGATTCTACTGGGATCCTCTGACGTAGTGCCTGAAGAATCTCAGGTGGCGTGATGTCTTTAGCTACACCTCGAATTACGCCGACACCACATTTTATAGCCTTCATAGATAATAAGAAAGCATTTTATTCGGTCGGAACCTGATGAGCCGTCATTCCGGCATCGCAGAATCAGGGTGTAGACGAGCATTACGTAAGAATACTGGAGAATATCTACAATGGTTCCGCAGCTGCCATCATCTTTCCATAAGGAGAGCAGTAACATACCTACAAGGAAGGACACAATCTCTCTAATGTTATTCACAGCACTGTTAAAATAGGTATTGGAACACTGTATTGACCAGAGCGCGTAACGGTTACTGGAGAATGCCTCAGTAATCTCAGAGTTGCTGATAACGTTGTCTTGATAAGTCACTCGGGGGACGAATTGCAAAGCGTGCTTACTACACTGGACCAACAGAGTAGGCCTGAAAATTAATATGTAGAACTCTAAAGTAATGTTAACACCTCGGTAGAGCAAAGTGGTTTGAGATAGGTGGTGAGGCAGTGGAAGTGGTAAGCGAATATATCTACTTAGGCGAAGGTGTCACCCCGGATCCCTACCATGAGGCATAGATAATTAGAAGGATAACAATGGTGTGGAGTGCATTCGGCAGGCAGTCTCAGATAATGAATGGCAGCCTAGCATTGTCCTTGAATATGACAGTGTAAGACAGCGGCACATTACCGGTACTCACGGGATAGAAACCTGGGGGCTCACTAAAAGGGTTCAACCTTAATCGAGGGTGACTCAGCGAGCGATTGAACGGAAGATAATGGATGTTATATTATGGTATTAGAAGAGACCGGAGTGGGTCAGGGAACAAAACCGTGTAAAGGGTAAATTAGTAGGAATTTAGAAGAAGAAATGGATGTGGGCAGGGCACGTAATGACGACCGTTGGTGATTAAGGGTAACAGAGTGGATCCCTGGAGAAGGCAAGCGTGGCAGGGGCGGCAGAAGGTTGGATGGGAGATGAGATCAATAAGTTCGCGGGGATAAATCGGTTGCAGTTAGCACAGAAACGGGATATTTGGAGATATATGCGAGAGGCCTCTGCTCTGCAGTGGGCGTAGATAGGGTGATGATGATGATAAGGTTGTGTCTCATAAAAAAAGTAAAAGAAAATGCGCAAGGTCCATTCAACATTGGAACTGGTTTAAGTAGGCAAATTTTATGCTTTGGGGCTGTAAAAAATCATGCACCCCTCCGTCTAACGAGGACGAAAGTGTAACGTTAAGCGTTCCCGGAATGAATATTTAGTCTGCCAATCCCGCACTGAGAGTATGTGCTACTATGTAGGTACGCTCCACTTTTCTTAATTTACGCTCCAACAGGAATTCTCAAGTGCGCCCTCCGCAGGCCTAACGTTTCGGTTCTGGGGTGTTCGGCGCGAGTCGCTACCTGCTTCTTGGTGTTCAATAAGCTATTATTTTAGAGGGCGCCGGTTTCAGGTAATAAACCCCGGGATGTGACGTTAGGCCTAATGTCCTCAACCTGAAAATGGGAAGTTAGGCCGAACGTCTTGTGGCTAACAGCCTTACGGCACGCTGAGCAACGCAATTCTTCTGAAGGCTTTTTTGGTAGTCGTCTGAGTTTTCGCAACTGCTTTCAGCACGGAGGAATCGGATAGACGCCGGCTTCATAACTCGAGGGACCCAGGTTAAGTGCCGAAAACGAGGAGCGTCTTAACAGGGAAGCTCTTGTGTGACAGAGAGAGCTATTTATTAGAAGAAAGCAAATAGGTCTACTGGCATGTATTCGCCTACATGGTACTTTGCGTCGATGGGGAGAACGGAACAAAGACCCTAAATGTAGCAGGCCGAAAGAGAGAGGAAAAAGGAAAAGTTAAAAAATAAGGTAACAGGAGTGTTCCATGGATCACGAATAGTCCAGGTGGCCTCACACGATCAGGATATATAGTTCTACATTGTCGCTGCGACGCCGATGTCGCGTAAGTAGTCAAACACTGCATCTAATAGTTTTCGCTGGGATGATGGAGAGTACCATGGTCCGAGAAAAGCTTTCAATGGCATAAGTCTGTTGTTGAGGCAGCCGAAATTCTTTGCGAGGTGGTTCCTTTCCTGGATGTGTGCCGGACACTCCAGTAGGATGTGTTCAAAGGTTTCTGGAAAACCACAGTTATCACAATAAGGGCTTGTGGATTGACCGAGACGATGACGGTAGGAGTTCGCAAGGACTGCGTTGAGGCGCAGCCGATAGTAAAGCGTGATAAGGCAACGTGCGGTCCGCTTTGGGAGCCTCTTTCCCTAGTCCCAGTCAATATGGTACTGAAAGGGGTGATGAGTTTCGGGAAAAGACCAGAGGCGGTTTCGTTCCTTTAAGGCCAGCGGCGTCACTAGCGCGGCAGTCTCGTGCTTTGTTAAATATAAGTTTCCTGACATTTCGCAGTTGTAGCCCTGTGCGAGCAGCCTCATCTGCTTTCTCGTTGCGGAGAAGGCGACAATGTGCGGGTATTACGAGGGCTCGGCGTGAGGGCTGGGGCGTTGAAGTGGCATGGAGAGGCGAGGCGGAATAATTGAAAAGAAGGTGTTCATTTGGCCATGGCAGACACGACCACAGAACAGACACGACTGACCACGCCGGCGGCGGGCACAACAGAACAACCTAACAAGCAAGAGCGTCCCAGACCTCACTTAGGCCTGGAGCTGCGCCGGCAAAAAGGCAGGGAAGGTAGCGCTACTGATAAGCTAATTATAGTGGCATAAGCTGGCGCTCATAGTATTACTTGTAAAGTCACATGATGCCTGGCAACGTAGGCTAGATGGTGCAGGTTGGTGACGTCGCGGGATACCTGTTGAGCAAATCATTCGTGCGTGGTGTCCGTGGTTAGAAATACCGAGAAAATGTCGAGCGCACGTAAATGAGTTCCTCGCAGCTCCGCCCGGCAATTAAAAAAACTAAATGCCAAGCTCTCGTGTGTGCGTGGTTCCCGGCTACCACCCAGTGTCTCCGGCGCGCGTTCGTCAAGCGAAGCGTGCCCAATTAATGAGATTGTTGGCCAAGAATCCACCCCCCCCAAAAAAAAATCCAGCGTTCCACGTAACTTTGCTGGGAACGAGAAGGACACGTCATAGCGTACATCCGCGGCACGCTCCCACCACAGTGGCGCCATGCTGACATCACACTTATTCCAAAACATCAGAAATCCGTCTCCATTTCAAACCTGCGTCCTGTTTCTCTTACCTCGTGCGTCGGTAAGCGCATGGAACATTTCGTTCGCACTCAATTGACTGACTATATAGAAGACAACGCCTTACTACCAAATACCATGTACGGCTTTCACCACACCTGTCTACTCAAGACATTCCACTTCAACTAAAAGAAGACATGATCCTTCATAATCCCCAAAACCACAAATACTGCATTCTTGCTTTGGATATCAAAGGAGCCCTCTATAATGTCACTCACGACGCCGTCCAACACGGCCTCATCACCTTGACCGCCGGTTAGAACACCTACAACTACGTTAAAGAGTTTCTAACAAAGCGCACGGCGACAGTGGGGCTTGGACACCTAGCTCACCTAAGGTTACCGCTATTCCACGTGGTACCCCACAGGGGTCTGCCATTTCCTCAATCCTTTTCAACACCGCTATCAAAAATCTATCTACGCAACTCTCTACCATACCCGACCTGAAGCATCATTCTTACGCAGACGACTTTACTGTATGGACAATCTAAGGATCCATCGGAGACCAGCAAGAAGCCCTTCAAACAGCCGTTTATTGCACATGCAGATACTTACAGGAACGCGGTCTTACATACGCTCCTGAAAAATCGTCTCTCCTTACCCTTCAACAACGCACAAAGGACAGAACAATCTCTCCAGTACCAGACCCTAAACTCCGTAAACAAAACTTTCCTATTCCAAATGTTACCCACTTGCGCATACTCGGACTCACCATCCAACAGGACGGATAGGGCTCCCATACAATCCTACGACTTCAACGAACCTTGACTCAGCTAACCCAATGAATTCGACGTATCACGCACAAACGGACCGGCCTGAAGGAACCAGACCTCATCCGACTCATTCAAGCCTCTCTTATCAGCCGCGGTACGTACGGTATGCCTTATCTGTCCCTCAAGCCAGCCGAACGCCAAAACTAAATATTCTTATCCGACAAACATACAAAACGGCCCTCGGACTTCCTACATGCACATCGAACGCCAAGCTGTTGCAACTGGTCTTACACCACACCTGGGAAGAGTTTTGTGAGGCGCAACACTCTTCACAACTCCAACAGCTCCAACTCACTAATGCTGGACGTGCGACCATGATGCGCGTTGGATATTCAGCACCTCCGATCTGCAGATGTGGAATACGTGTTCCACTGTTTATACGAAAACACATCCACGTTACCCCAATTCCTAGAAATATGCACACTAGCTATCACATGAGAAGACGAAGGGCCTGCGCCAACTATCTTCAGGCACAATTTAAAAGTCAAAAGGATGTGCTTTACACAGATGCCCCTCCCTATTAACCAAAAATGCCTATGCGATTGCAGTGGTGACTAATACACTTCAGACCGTAGCCACAGGCACTGTCCTCCCTACAGACACCGTCATTGCAGAGGAAGCAGCAATAGCCATGACAGCCACCTCAACACAGAGCGACTACGTTACCATACTGACAGATTCTCAAGAGGCTTGTCGCAACTCTACCCCCAGCAGCCCTCCATATTCTAAAAAAACAAGACTCACCTACCTGCCCTCTACATTATCTGGGCATCAAGTCATTCAGGTATAGTCGGCAATGAAGCGGCACATGCCTCGGCTCGAGAAGCAGTACACCGGGCCATTGCGGACAGCCACAACCCTCTGCCAACCACCCCCATTAACTATACGCCCCAACCCATGCTAACATACAACGACATCCTCTTTCACTGCGCACTATCCCGCCAACAGTTTCCTCCCCCACATAAGCAACTCACCAAAGACGAAGGCATTATACTTCGCCACTTCCAAACTAAAACCTTCCCCCACAGCATGCTCTGGCCTAAAATATACCCTACCCAAACCAATACTCCTCTCAGTGCATTTTCTGCCCCACATCAGGAACACTATACTACACAGTGTGGGCATGCCAGAACATCCCCGACTTCCCTCCCAATCCCAACCCTACCCCTTCACTGTGGGCGGCGGCGCTGACGAGCTCCGGCCCCTGCTCCCAGTTTCGGCTGGTGAATAGAGCACGAAAGGCCGGCTACAGCCTCCCTGGACTGAGGCTACCCCTCACTGGTCCAGAGTGACTGTACTCAACGGATGGGAGAAATAAAGTTTTTCCTCCTGCTCTTCCCTCCAAGGTGATGTTTGATATTATCACTTCAAACATTAAACAGGTTCACACTAATTGCAACAATGATGGCGTCAAGGCTGTCTCCGCAACGAAGAAGAAGCAAATCAGCTGCGAAGCTGCGATGGAGAACTTCAACCGCCGTGATGGTTGTGAAGGTTGCGTACAGCTTCGCTACCTTCACGTCTAACACGTTAGTGTGTGCTTCATTCATTTTTTTTCCCTTCATCCCTCATAATTAATAATCAGCATAAAAAAAGTTGGCTTTCGTGCAGGACGTATTGGTTTACAACGGTATCAATAAGGACACTAAAGCTTCGCTTCAATACTGTTGCTCCTGCGGTTATAAAATGACACATAAATGTGGTGGCCGCTCTCCGTAGGAAGGAATGGTGACAGCTCTGCCAATAATAAGCCGTAACGTTGAAAATATTGGATGGTCTTCGGTTTAGCAAGAAAGGTGACGAGGTAACCCCCTTGACATCTTCAATGTTCAGTGGATAGATAAACGTTTCATAGGGTATAAGCTGCGTTCAGTATAAGGCTTGTATGACGCTTAGCAGCTGAGGCCTGGGCATGGCACAAGATACGGCGTTGCGTTATTCACAGCACGCTCGAAAATACCACGCAAAATAAAATAATTCCGGGTGGAGCTGCGCTACGTAAAAGTTAGTAAATTGAAATTAGTTCGCACGTTTCTACAGCAGTCGTGGTCGATGTAGACTCTAGAAAAGGGTTCGGTTGGAGGACAAAATGGACAAACCTGTTTGCGGCTTACCTTCTGAGCATTTTTGGAATAATAAACCGCAATTCAGTTTGCCAGATGATGGCACACTGATACTCATGTTGGCGCGCTCGACGTTAGGTGCGTCTCCAAGAATTTTTTCTTCTTATCCGACATATTTTTTCCACGCAGTGACTGCACAGCCAATGGAACTGCACTTTTTTCTCACATCAACGAAAGGTAGCGTTGAACTACAATTACCTCTATAACTGCGGAGTAGGAGAAATAACATTTATTTTGCTAAGTGAAAGGGGAGGGAGAAAGAAGAGTGGGTGGTGGCCTCAGTCCAGGTCGCCTTCAGGCCCCCCAGCAGCCCTCGCCCGGGAGACCAGGTACTCCTGATCCTCGAGCTGGAAGCTGGTCCACCCGCCGCGGTGGCTCAGTGGCTAAGGCGTTGCGCTGCTGAGCACAAGGTCGCGGGTTCGATTCCTGGCCGCGGCGGTCGCTTTTCTCATGGAGGCGAAAAGCAAAAATGCCCGTGTGTACGAGATTTCGGCGCACGTTAAAGATCCCCAGGTGGTCAAAATTAATCCGGAGCCCTCCACTACGGCGCGCCTCATCGCCTGCGTTGCGTCGGCGCGTTAAACCCTACAATCAATCAATCAATGGAAGCTGGTCCGCCTGTGCGCCCACTGCTCCAAAGAAGGTGTTGGAATTGGGTTGGAATGTTTGACGCACTCACATGCGAGGTGGTAGGTGGTGTTTGGTGTATTGCATGTTGTGCAGTTGTAGGGAAACACAGATGGTTAAATATTACGTAAAATTGCCATGTTGTAGTAAGTCTGTGTTTGGATTCGGCGCGAGATTCAAGTCTTGTGTATTGAGTGATGGGTGAAAAGGAGGCTAAAGGAGGCGCTCCCGGCTATAATGCTATAAGGTGTCCGTGTATGTTTTGGAACTGAGTAGCTGGCCGAGGCGATTGGAGGTGTGTTCTCGACCTCCCTTGGGAATGCCCGGTGTAAAATGTCGAGGGCAGCGGCGTGAGCCGCCTTATTCCCGGGGAGGGAAGCATGACCTGGCGTCCAAAGAATGTGAATGGTCGGGAGAGTTTTCGCGTGTTTTAAAGGTGTGAGCGCATGCGGAGATATTCGTCCTGGTAGGTAATGCTGGCGCGCCTGTTGCGAGTCAGTAGTGACTGTAATAATTTGCAAATTTGCATTTCGCTCGAGGTGGCCGCTACGGCGATGGCTATCTCTTCTGCGACATCGGCGTCGGTTGTTCGGACTGTTGCAGCTCAGATTGATGTCGCTTCGGAACCCATGACCACTCTAACGTGGGCCTGGCGGTCGGGAGTTCTTGCGACGTTTGTAATATAGGCATCCGGGTTGTCGTTAAATTTATTGCTTAAATATCTTGTTCTCGCCTGTCTTCTCCCTTTCTGCATTCCGGGTGCATGTGTCTTGGAATGAGGGTACTCTGATGGTGGTTCATGTGTTTGATGAGATCCGTGTAGGCACGTTAGATGCTGCAGGGATCCGGTAGCCGTTTGTCCAGAACCACGTGGTCCAATAGAGTTAGAGATAGTCGATTTAGTTGGCTTGCTCGTTGCGCTTCCAGTGATTTCGCTCAAGGTGTTATGGAGTACAATCTTGAGAAGGTTGTCTGTTGGCGCAAAAGCTGTAAGTCCCAGGGTCAGCTTATACGATTTTAGAATTATGGCATCTATTTTAGGGTGTTGCTTGAGGCGTAGTTGGACGTATGGGGTGCCATAGCCGATGCAGCTCGTCAGCAGTGCCTGAACGATGCAGCAGGTGTCCTGTTCTTTAAGACTGCTCTGCTGGGGCAGATCCGTCGGACCAAGTGCATCAACTGCATGACCGTGGTGTTTAGTTGTGGCAGTAAGTCGATACATGAGCCGTCTGTAGGAAATGGTACCCCTAAAATGCGAAGTGATGTGACTTGAGGTACCGGGCTGGATGCGATGCTGACGGTTGGGTGAAGCGTTGGGTTGGGTGGTCTACCTCGTGTGCGTGCCCGAAGGACCAGTACAGCTGACTTGGTAGCTGACGGGGCGCATGCAAGCCCCGTCTTTCCAAGTACTCCATCACGCAGACTATGGCCTGTTGAAGTCTGTCCTGCTGTTCTCCAGCTGATCCCGTGTTCAGATTTTAAGATCAGCGGCGTAAAAGGGGTGCTGTAGTTCGGGGATCTCTGAAAGCTGGGAAGGCAGTTGAATCAGGGCAATATTAAATAGTAAGGGAGAAATAACGGAGCCCTGAGGCGTGCCTTTCGACAGTGTTGAGGACGTGTCCGTTTGTATTGGACCCAGTCGAATTTCAGTGGTACGGCCTCACACGAACGCTCGTACAATGTTGTACGTCGCTTTTCCGCAGTTGGTGTCTCAGAGTCCTTGGAGGATCGCTTCGTGGGTGACGTTGTCGAAGGCGCTTGAGCGTCTAAAGCCAGGATGGTAGTGGGGGTGGTTTTGCTGAGGTTGTCTATAATTTGTTTTTTCAGCTGTGGCAATAAATCCTGGGTAGACAGATGGGCGCGGAATACGAACATTGTGTGAGGGTAGAGTTTATTGTTGTCAAGATGTTCTGTCAGTCTATGGTTCACCAGGTGTTCGAAGAGCTTTCCAAGGCATGATGTAAGCGAGATTGGTCGAATGTTTTCAATGCTGATTCGTTTGTGAGGTTTAGCAATTAGCGTTATGTTGGCGTGCCTTCACTGCGCGGGCAGGGTGCCGGCTAGCCAATGTTTGTTGAAAAGTGCCAGGATGGACACCTGCGTGTCTTCGTTCATGTTTCGTAGTAGTTTATTGGTAATTCTGTCCTTGCATGGCGTGGTGTTACGGGTCAGACGTGCAAGTGCCCCCTGTAGCTCTTGCATTCTAAAAGGGGCGTCCATGCTTCCGTTCGGTTTCCCTTGGTACTGAGGGTGATTCTGTTGCCGCAGTTCTGTGCCGAATAGTTTGTTTTGTATAGTTTGCCATATTTGGTCCGGTGGGTTTGAGTGGTTATGCACCAAGCGTTGGATCGGCTGTTTCGTCGTGGTCTTGGATGGTTTTGAGCCAAGTAGATGTCGTAGTATTTTCCACGTTCTTTTAGTGCTCAACGTGCCACTTAATTCACTACAAAATGTTCTCCAATTTTGCTTTTGCCGTGTTAGGGCATACTCCGCTGCCTCCGTAGTAATTCGAGCTATTTTTAGTTTTGATTTACGGTTGGTTTTTCTGGTTTTCCAGCGTTTGATCAGTCCTCTTCGTTCTGCCCATAGATGGTCGAAGTGAGTGTGAATAACCGGTGTTTGAGTAGTCAAATTTACAGTTTTGGTGTGGCGTTGTACCAGTTCCTCTATCTTTACTGTCCACAGTTCAAGCTTTTCTCCTTGCCAAATCGCGGGCCAGTTTGTGAGCTTGGCTTGTCCTAAGTCGCGGCGTAGGGTGCCCTGATTGTCTCAAGATTGTCCGGTAGCCGTTGCCAATCAAATTGGGTGACATGTACAAATAAATGTAAGATCTCGAATGGTGTCAGTTAACACCCTTGCTCTCTGTCTCGTAGGATAGGTTAGGTCGTTGCAAAGCACAAGCTGGAAATTTTGTGTTGCTTGCAACAACGCCATTCCCTTCTTAGTTGCCTGTGGGTAGCCTCAGGAGTGATGAGGTGCGTTGAAATCCCCAAGTAGCACTAAGGGGTTTGGGCCTGCCTTCTTGATTGCCTCCGCCAGAAGTGGGTTGATCTCCCTAAGGGGCTGGTTCTGTGGGCTGTATATGTTAAGGATGAATAGACTCCGCTGGCCAGAATTTACCGGAATGATTTCTATGAAGGTATGGGCAATGGATGAGGCGATTAAATGCTCTTGGGCCGTCAAGTATTTATTAACTAACACCGCCGTTCTGTGATAGCGATCACTCGAGTATGTTTCATAGCCACGCAAGCTAGATTGTGGCGCATCCGTTTCTTCAAGAACGAGAATTTCTGGAGGCGATGCCTGCATGTAGTGTTCTAATTGGGATTTCTTACTTCTGAACGACGGGTAGTATCATTGATAGATTTTTTAAATTTAATTTCACCGCCATTGATCAGGAAAGGATTATCATGACGGCGGAGAGTCGCTAGCGTAATGGATCATCTGAAACTGCGGGGAGGCACTTTTGTGTGGCTTTTTGTGGTCTTTTCAATGGAGGTCTCCAACTGGGTAATCCGAGATTCTAGCGACAGGAGTCAAATTTCTTGAGGTGACCGGTTTTGTAATGCTGACAGCGCGACGCGATTTGGTTGATTAGATCGAGCCTATTTTCAGCAGTTTCAGAGATTAGCTTATTGAGGACATGGGTGGACTGTGTTATGAGGCTCACAACGTGTGGCAGCATCTTTTCTTCCATGAATGTCTGGGCTGGCTCTGGGACGGGTGGTGAGCTAGGTTGGCGTTGTATGGCGGTTTCCAATGCGTCTATCCTCTTTTGCATGTAGGCGTTTTGTTGTTTAATGTCTTTGAGTAGTTCTGTGAGTTCGGATGCCGGTTATGTGTGTTCTGGTTGCGTGTAGGGTGTTTTGACTTGGAGAGGGGGAAACTTTGGAGCAGCGGGAGCATTAGCAACTATGGCTGATCAGCTTACCTTCTGCGCTGTTGGTCCTTCCGTAGTAGTGTGACGGGCCGTCGAAGCTTTTGGGATCCTTGGAATTAACCTCTCAAGGCAATCCTTCCCAGCTGTGGTGTGGGGCAGATTACACAGTTTGAATTTTGGTGCACACTGATGGTCATTGGCTGGGTTGTTTAGTCAACAGTCGATGCACTTTGGTCAGTCCGGGTTTGGGCACACATCTTGTCGGTAGCCGAGTTCTCTGCACAAGCGACACACTTGCACAGAACGTCGGAATGGGCGGCATCGGTACAGAGGGCCTCCCACAGAACATTGAACCTTGAAAAGTCAGTAGGGCCGAGGCGGGTCGACCCATGAGGCATGTGTGCAGGAGCACAGGCTTGTTGGCTTGTAGCATATCTTGTAGCGTCTCAGTGTTGACTTCCGGATCAAGGCCGTGGATGACTCCCCTGCTTATTTTCGGTGGTGGCTTCATGTACGGTTGGACTTCGTAGTCCGCTGCTCCGGGCCTGAGAGACTGGATTGCGCTGAGCGTGATGGCTTGTTCATGATCCGGGGTGCAAGCAAAAATGAGATTGTTGGGGCTTTGTACTTGGATGACTAGGTTATAGTAGAAATCTTGCTGTGGAATTAGGCTCGTCGCGGCAATGCTGTGAGAATTTTCTCTCGGGGTCCACGCCGAAGTATTCAGTCCAGCTCTCGGCCGATACATGATCGTGTATTGATCTTGCGGTAGCAGAGGCGGTGGGTTTCGAGATGTGATGGCCTTCGCAGTAACGTTAGCTAGCATGTTCGGTGATAGCGACGAAGTTGACTTCTTGCGAAGCACAGGTATTCAGGGATTGTCTGGCGCTCGCGTGCGCCCGCTCAGCGGATCTATGTCCGTGTCGGCGCAAACAGGCGGCGAGCTTGAAGCACGTGCACTGACCTGGTTGTCTGGAACGCAAGGTCGAGCTGGGCTCGAGCTCGCGGCGCCGGGGCTCGTAGCCAGCTCTACAAAGTAGGCTCAGTTCGGTAGGGTGAAGCCTCGGATCTTCTGATGGTAGTCTCCAGATGAATTATTGGAGTAGCCAGATAATTTTGTGTCCAAAGAAAGCTCGTGACTTCCGCTAGCCGATACTAATTAGATTTTGGCTGGATAAACTCGAGATTCGCTGATTAAGCGACATAAACGGCAGCCAAAACAGAGCTGCGTCGTGTTACTCCCTCTTCCTTTTGTGTTCGTTTTATTCAAGCTGATTCCCACCGAATATGTACCAACTAGCACACACCAGACCCAAAACAGAGCTGTGCTGCTCGTGTGAGCCCCCTGGTGGCGCGATCTATAACGACGGTGCTGTATTTTGAAGGTTGTCTGCTTAAGAATAAATATTTAGGCCCGACAAACGGAAGGATTCATCCTTGCGGTTGGTCGTTTGCGCTACATAGGCGTTCTAACAAACTGGGTTGGTGTAATCTGCTTTATACGAGCAACTATTCTGGTGATGGTGGTCATTTCCTTTGCCGTTTTGTCATACCTTTGCCGCTCCGGCCAAACGCCTTGCGCCCTATGTATAAATACATTCAGAGCACACAATTTATTAAGTTCATTTCTTCTTCCCAGAAGTACTGTAGAGCTTGCGAACATGCATGTATTGAACAAAATACTCCATGCAAAAAGATAGCATAGGGGTCAACAAATTCCTGGCACTCCCGTACTTATCGTAATATTGACAAGCAAACACAAATGTGCGGTGGGCTTGAACAGCACACATAAAGCAGTGCGCAAATCACCTCAAATGAGTAAGGGCCTGTGTTAAGCACACAATAAAAGTCTCTTCCAAAGAACACCACGCAGTTTTGTCTTGAATGCCAAAGAAGATCCCATTCTCTTGCAAGTGGGCAAGAATACACGGAAGGCTTAATGCGTCTGGACGATTCAGTATATATTTTTAAGTTCCAGATCAAAGTCACGGTAAAATTTGTAATGGTCTGTAGGAAAGGCAACATTTGGAAATGTGAGCCCACTCCGCGGATAGGGCGGGAGCAGTGTGCTGGATTATGCTAGGTAGAAATCACATGATGACAGGGGCGAAATTTGGTGCGTTTATTTCCTATTCCCCTGTGAGAAAAATCACAGGAGTTTTGGAAGCAAACCGGGCTTCGCAACTGCAAGTGGAAGACATAATTAAACACGTTAATCTCTTCTCACGTCGGCTTCACCTTGTGGGCTCCAGCTTGCCCGAGCATTAGAATTATTCATTTACTAGGACCTGTCCAGTCCCACATTCGGGTTTTCCATCCGCATTCTAGGTTTTTATGGCAAGCGCAATGGTGTTCCTTGGATTGCGTTAACTAACGTTAGGTAGCAGGATCAACTTTTTTTTACCAGTGCAACTTCAATGCATAGTGGTGCTGTCAGGTTAGGTGCCCTGAAGTGTTCGAATTAAGCTACACGCTCTAAAACAAAGTAATGAAGCCAGGGGGCACGATATGAACAGTGTCATCTATCAGAGCGTGCGGAGGTTGCTAATTTATGATTAGAAGTGTAGTCGATGTCAGAAGTAGTGAAGGTTGTAGTAATTTTGTCTTATTAATGTCGGCTACGGCTACTGTTGAATATGTATACCATTTCTGGGTATATTTATTTCTGTCATGTGGTTTTTGCATCGTATTTGTTTTGGTTGGTGCGCCCTGTTCACTTTTCATCGGTTACGATATCCTCCACCTGCAGCGAAGTCTTGGTGAGTAAACAAATGTGGGTTGATTTTTTTACAGGTGGGGTTATTTCACCCGTTTAAATTTTTTTACTTCAGATGCTTTTCATTTGTTTCAGGTAGGTCTTTTCTGTCAAACGTGGCCATAGCTGGCACGTGCATCTAGAGTATTTGAAGCGCGGGTGCGCGACCAGGCGACAGTTGATTAGTGAAACTAAGCGCGAAAAGAAACGACGACAACCTCAAGAAGCGTATGCAGCAGGACAGAGTGCACAAGCGCCCTTACCAACTCGCGTAGCCTTCTTTGTTTCTTCAGGTGAAGGATGTTGATCATGGCAAATTTGAGTAGAATAAAGGTGGTTAAAAAGAGACAGGCAGACAGGCCAATACGCAAAAATAGACAACCAGACGAACGGACGCACATGTAGGGTGTGATCGACGATGCCGGCGCAACGAAAGGGATCCCCAGATACCCGGGAGATGGAAAGGAAGACAGACAAAAGAATGTGCAGGCAAAGATAGAGATCGGACCGTAGATGTTCAGAATGACGTAAAAGGGCGTTTTATTTTAAACAACGTACGGAGTGTACGGCAGGATGACGTACTTCGAGAAAAAAAGAATGACCCTAACCAACTCACAGGACAAATGTATATACTCTCCGACTGGCGGACTAACGGTCTCCGGAAGGTTCATGGCCGAACGGTTGACCGAAGCTCATTCATGAGTAGATAAACAAACAGCTGTCATATTGCCGACTCCTAGAGTCGCAAACGTGGCCTTTAGAATGCGGAAGGCATCATGTCGTTATCAAAATCCGTAATTCAGTCTCCACATAGCTTTCTTTGTTTCTTAATAAGTATAAACGTAGTAGGCAGGGTACTTTTACTCGGACAGTTTTATCTACTACTTTGTTCATTATTTTGCAAACGATATAACTGCAGTTAACCTTACAAGGTTTGGTTTATTTCATAGAAATATTTCTTCGCGATCATGAACGCATAAAACATTGTAGTAAAGGTTGTTGTTCGTAAATGTAAAGTAACAATAACACAACATAATCCTAACTACAATGACAAGAGACAAAATCAGAAGACCGAAACTAGAAACAGTTTAGAGTTCCAAGGACGTATGTTACTACCATTCGGCGAAGTTTTAAGGGTGAAACGCTTACGCGGTTGCTTTCTTTATTCACAGCGGCAAGAACTATCCTCTCAACATCTATGAATCCTTCCTGCTATCATTGTCCTGATAGAAAGTGAGGGAATGTCCAAGTCAAGGTTTTTCAGAAACTTGACAGCTTGTCAGAAAAAGAGAAACAAGCACCCACTACACATCAGCCTCCGTTTTGTTTCATTGTATGGCCGACGCCGTGAATATTCGAAATAACAGCGAGCACCCTTTTTTGGTACCCTCTTTCTCTTTCACAAGCTTCACGCTGGCCACAAAGCCCACTGTGATTTCGTTCAGCAAACGCTTAGTGACCGCTGATAAGACGTGGGAGTAGTTTTGTATGGTTCTACTTATGCAGTGTAAAGGGTCTTTTCGAAATGGAGTTTGCAGTTTGTCCGCAAAATCAAGGTTTCGCCCCCGCCCTTCAAGAAATCTCATGCGGATGTGATGTGGATGCGGTTTTCTTCCTCCCTGCACGGTGTCAACGTTTCGTAGGACTTTGAACCCTACTGCTAATGACGACACGGCTTGCAAGGAGAGAAACCATAATCTTTGTCACAAGTACGGAAGAGGTGGTATACACCTCCGGTTACACAGCAAGCGTCAGGTGGAAACACATAAACAACACATTTACAAGAGACAGGGTGACGAAATAGGGGTACACACTGTTTACAACTAAATTTAATTTATTGCTAAGCGGCACATGGATACTTTGGCAGTCAAAATCAAAAGAAAGAATAAAAGAACAGGCTGGAGCCTTGATACTGTACAGTCGTACAAAGCGTGCGTGTTAGCAAAGCGAGACTACGATTCGACAAAAGCAACCTATTTGTTACACACAGAAGCTGAAGGCTTGATATCAGTTGCGGGGTTTAGACTGGCTATTTTATACCTAGCATCTAGTGTGTAAGCAAATGTTGAGTTCTCGGAGAAAGATCAGTTTCTTTTTTTACATTCTCTTGGTACCTTGCATGCCGTGTACTGATATACAGCAGCATTGCAGTGACTTGTGTTCTGTAATTCTTTTACTCTCTTTCTTTGGCTGCGTGAGGGTGTCTTGAGTATTCAAATTATTAAAATTTGTTTTAAGTCAGCGCTGCGTCTGCGTCTTTGTCTTTTCCCTCGTTGGTCTCACTGCTTGAAGTCCTTATATGTACGTTCAGTAGAATACAATGTGTTACAACTGCCCACCACCCTGAAACACACAATGCAAATGTGCACTTGGGTTACGATAAATGAGAGTATTTAATATGCTTGCGATGATCACATTTTGCTACAAATATATCGTTTACAGAAAATGCGCTGCTTACATTCATCATAATTCGCCCAGTAGTACCTTGGAAAGTTAAAGAAGCACCTTAATTAATAAAATCTACATCCCAGTCGAGTGCTACAGATGAATACAACCGGATATAGGAGCACGACCATAGGTCGTAGGACACCTACCGTCCAGAAGTTCTGCAATGTCTACGTCAGAGCCACCAGTTTGCATCAGCCGCAAGAATTCTCGGTATTTAAAGACAACAATTGGAGAACTATTTACTCTGAAAGTGCTTTATTCGAATGATGCAATCCTGAGTATTGAAGCCATATTTTTACAGTTGCTAAACATTGCACCGCACAACCATGAAGTGGCAGGTTTTGGAACATCTCTACTGCAGCATTATTTTCTATCAAGGGAAGCAAAAAAAACCAGATGCGCCTAGTACGGCTTCTTGCATTATCAAGCCCAGACAGCCTTCCTCATAGCATGCGTCTTAGCCCAGGCGTACAGGAGCCGTCATGAGTAATTGGAGCAATAATTTCAGAATATCACTAAATAATTGTTTTACTGGCGGTATGACAGGTATTACCGGTTTTTAGAAAGCTTTCCTATTAAGGAGATTTCCTTTAAACGCATAGCAGTGAAACCAGGCTGTTTCCGCCAGAAGAAGTTTATGTAAATTTACGAGACCATTTCCAATTACTTTTGACGGCACCTGCACATTTGTTACATAATTTCGAAATTTAAGTATATTACATGAACAACCGAAGAAAAAATATGCGAACCCAGCGTGGTGGCAGCAGCCGCGGTACTGTTGACAGCATACCTGAACGTTCTCTAAAGGTGGGACTGTTTAGCATAGACCGCTGCCTCACCTTGGGTGGTCGCCCGTAGCTTTGCCTTTTGGAGACAAACAGTTTTACACAGATTTTCGTCATTCGGGATTTCTTTCGTCGTGAATTCTTTCCAATTTAGGCTGATCATCGAGAAGTCTGTAGATAACTATTACTAGGCAACGCCATGAAGCACACGCTTCTTAGAGAACACGGTAGAGAACACGCTTCTTAGAGCGCCATCCTGCCGACACACACACAACAACAATGACCCATTAACGGCTGTCACCGTAACATACCCGGAACTGATTCTGATTCTGAAATTATCTGCAAAACATTTAATCATTGTTTGAAGCGTGATTTCCTAGATATCTTTGCCACTCAAACTGCCCATTACATTTTGTTGTGAAATCACTTTCACCAGAGCTTTAGATTGATCTCAGGCCATAGTTTTGTATATATCTCTACAGCCCCGGTGGTAATAATACGCTCGTGCTTGATTATGACTGGAGCAAACATTTTACGAAAGCTACCACGAGCACCCCAAGACCACATTGCAGCTATCGTGACACTAAAGAATCTGCCAATTTGTCAGATGCGGAGGCCAATACCATTGGTATGCTAGTGCATCAATACGGTTTGGGCGGCATGGCTGCGGAGGTGAATGACGAGTTACTACCCTTGTAGATGTGATATTCCACGCAGTGCATCGCTGTAGTGCGGTAAACAAGAGCGGGACTGGTATGCAAATGTATGCAAATGGATAATCGATACTAAGAATATTGCAAATGCAAGTTGCATGATCAGAAATAACTGGACAAACAGGACACTGTGGGTAATTCCCTTTGAGGCAGTTATTCGGCAGTGCTTAAATCCGGTGTTGGTTTGGTTGGCTATGTCTGATGGTTGTGTGGCGTTCAAGTAGTCGCCGTGACGTACGATTACCTACAAAATGCCGAGAACACGTGAGAACGTGCCTCGCAGCGATCGCACAGTGTCCCCTGCGCACGTTTGTCAAGCCAAGCATACTTACCCAGGAAGAGTGGCCAAGATTGCGGACATGCCCTGCAGTTAACAAGAAAGAAAACGCCGAGCGCTCATGTGTGCGTGCCTAACGGGAAAGGCACAGCCAAGGATACTCACTTAGGGAGACTGGCTAAGGTTGCGGTGACTGCTGAATGCCGAGCGCGTTTGTGTGCGCGCCTCGCGGCCTCCGCCCAGCGTCCCCAGCGCAAATTTGTCGAGCCAAGAATACCAATTTAGGTAGATTGGTCAATATTGATCAATATTGGTCGTAGTGGGTGGCGTCGGATGTAAGGCGGGGCCAGTAGTACTTCCTCTTGATTTTTCGTTTGTGCGAGCTGTGCCGAGATGTCCGGAAGACAGGTCGTCGTGGCACGCTTCCAACATTTCGTCACGAAGATCTGCCGGGATGACAAGAAGATAATTCGTTCTCGTTCCGGGGCTTAAAATTCTTCTTCACGAGGACGGAGTTTGTCAGGCTGAATGCAGATAAGTTGCGTTTGAAGGCCCTGGATACGGCGACGTTGTGTCTTTGGAGGTAGTCGATCATGATGCGTAGGTCGGGGTCAGCACGTTGCTGGGCGGCTAGGTCGCTCTCAGTCAGGACTCCGAAGAACGCACTGTCTTTATCGGAGTCTTGTGGTGGTGGGTTGACAGGAGAGCGGGACAGAAAAAAATCCGTTGTCACATGAATTTCGCAGTCTCTCCCGCTTTTTAACGCTGAAGTACGGTGTGTGCCTTGCAGTAAGCTATGACAAACAAGTAGCACTAAGCTGCAGCTTGAAGGTGTTGAGCCAAGGCGTGACGGGAACCAAGAAATGAAGCTCGTCATGGAACAGAGGAAGAGGATTTATGTGCGTGGCACCCGGGAGGGGTGTTTGATGTTGGACTTGTCGAGGTGCTAGCCTCATGGCGCGAGAACAAGCACAGCGCGCGAGCGATGCGCTCAGCACCTCCGACGCATCTAGTTGTCTTCTTCGTCGTCTTCACGCTTGCTCTGGAGAACCATGGAGATGATATTTTCCGCACATTCGGGGCTGCGAGAAAACGGCCAGGTGCCGATTTCAAGAGGGTAAAGTCGTCGTATGTGTCCGGTTGTCACATTTACATCTTGCAGCTTCATCTTACCAGCATGGGTGACACCATCGGTACTTCTGTAGACCTCTTGAACTCTAGCTAGTTTGCAAATTTGGCGCTGTGCCTTTTCTTGGTACGCTAACACCACGTCTCCTACTTTGATTTCAGTGGCCTCTTTCTTCGTCGTGAAGTGTGCAGACCGAAGCTGAAACAGGCTTTCTTTCATCCGCCTTGCCCGGAAGAGTTCTCTCAAACGTTCTCGATACCGATACAGCCGCACGGTATCTTTGCGTGAACAGGTGGTCGTGGCGTTTCCCGAGCGGCTCTTGGTCAGCATATGTGTGAGTCTGCGACAAATGAGGATATCGGCAGGAGTGAGAGCACACGGTTCCCCTATGTCCCACTCGGCAAAAGAAAGACGCCTGGGGTTCCCAACGGCTTCCATTTCGGCGAGGACGGTAACTAGTTCTTCAAACCAAAGCTTCGTTCTCCACAGTACCTTTCTGAGTGCCTGCTTTACAGTCCTAACCAGCCGCTCCCACCAACCACTCCACCACGGGGCATTACGTACGATGAACTTCCACAAGATCCCAGCCTTGCCCATGTGCTCCGCGACTTCTTGATCAGAGTCGGCAGACTCGTTTCACGTCCACCGAGGCTTTATTGAAATCTCGGGCGTTTTCTGAGTACACGACCCTGCGTAAGCGCCTGCGGGCCACGAAGCTTCCACCGAGCAACAAGTCATCAAGGTAGAGCGCTCGTGCTGCGGGGCACGTGAAGAGAGCGATGTAGCACTTGGAGTCGCCGCCGCTTGATGAACGTACGTTGAGAGTCCAAGCGAAGTCCACTCCTACGACCTCAAACGCGTTTGTACATGACAGGTGGTCGTTGGAGAAGGGGGCAGCTGCAGCATCTCCGGGCCTGACTCGGAACAACTTGCACAGATGCAACTGTTGACCGTTCGCTTTACCTAGGATGTTGCTCGGTAAATCGAGTATTTCTCTCCGAGTTGTGCCATCGTGTCCCTAACGCCACCGTGTAGAACTTGAGTGTGGGCTCTGGCTGCTAGCAGGCACAAAAATGGGTAGTTTGCAGGAAATATAATTGGGTGCTTCTGCCTTTTCATAGCTTTCAAAGGGGCCAAGCGTCCACCAACCCGAAGGATACCGTCCGCATCTAAGAAAGGGTTCACATTGCTGATACTCAAAGCATCGGTAGCACCTGTACCCGTCACATAGTTTATTTCTGTCACAAAACGTTCGGACCGCACGTGCTTCTTGTCCGAAACCTCGACGTTAGTTTTAAATGCAGAGCATTTCAGTAACCCACGATGTCACCCGCGTTGACGTCCGCGTTAACATCGCTCCCCCTACACTATATAAAAAAATAATACTTACCGGTCCAGGTTTCGATCCCACGACTCTGCGGGCGGAACGCAAGGTACACGGTGCTCTACCCACTGCGCCACAAAGCCGACACAGAACGGAAGGTTATGAACGCGCCTTATATCCTTGACTCATTCAACCGTCGGCCACAGGTGCGCCCTCTCCCCCGCGTCCTCCTCGCCTTCTCTCCGCTCGCAACACCCTCTCTCGCCGCGTTCGGTTCGGGCGCACAACAGGTGGGGACTGGGGACGTGCGCAACACCCTCTCTCGCCGCGTTGGTGGTGGTAACACGCATTTATTTTATGTACAAGGGATACAAAGACGCCATGTTACTCTTTAGCGAATTTTGGTGTCTAGGGGAGAGGGATTAGGTAATGGGAGCTGGGGAAAAAGTAGGATACATCCTATGGTACATCCAATTGGGTGTGGAATTAAAGGAAATGGTGAAGACCAGAGTCCTCGACGAAGTTTCGTAGAGCGACGAGCAGGCGCCGTTCTTCGCTCTGATTGGAACTGCCTGGATAAAGCCAGTCATTAAGGCTCGGTGGGACTGCCAGTCCTACGGTTTTGAAGGCTTGTTCGCGAAATTCGGCAAAACGAGGACAGTCCCACAGGATGTGTGCAATGTCATTATTGGCTGAGCACCGCGAACACTCGGGGTCATCTAGGCTGCCGAATCTTGTGGCGCGAAAGTGTGGGGTTCTTGCCGATCCCGTTCTAATCATGTGAACGATCGTGTGCCATTTCCGGGGCCAATGCTGAGGTATGATTGGACGCTTCACTCCTAGAGACGCTCGTAGTTGCAACTTCCTTTCCAACTTGCGGCGGGTGTAAAATTCCGAGCTCGAAGTAGGTGAAGGTTCCTCCGCTGTGTTTTCACAGTTCTCATCCGTCTGTCCATCCTGAGGTGCAGGTGATGGCACTATGACCGGAGGAAGCTCAGGAGAATGTCCATGCTCAGAAGAGACGGGGTAAGCCCGGGTGATGCCGCTTTTCCCAGTTGATGTGTCCCTTGCGGCTTGTTGGGCAAGTGCGTGAGCCTTGCCATTGCCTGAGGTTCCCGCGTGAGCCGGTATCCAGAAAAAGGTCACAAGACGTCCGCGGGTCCGCAGCGTGCTGACGCGTTGCCGGATATTTAAGATGACCTCGGAGGTTTCATTTGGTCGTTTTATACGGCGTAGGACAATAATCGCGTCTGTAAGAATCACCGATTCTTTGAAACGTTCTTGCGTTTCTAGCCACTGGACAGCTTTCTGAATGGCTATCAGCTCGGCCATCTCAGGTGTCGGGTTGTCGAAAAGGTGTAGCTTACGCTTTTCATCGCATTCTGGACACACGAAGGCAGCACCCGCACGCCCAGTGACTGGGTTGGGTTCGCGCTGAGCAACAGTCGGTTCGCGCGCAAGAACAGGTGGGGGCGCTCGCATCGCGCTCTCTCGCCGCGGTCGGTTCGCGCTTAAACCACATACCGTAAAAACCCGCGTATAATACGGACCCGCGTATAATACGAGGTGTAATTCGGGGACAACAAAATCAGAAAAAAAGTTTGCATCCGCATATAATGCGAGGTAAAGAGCACAGAAAACATTTATTTGCACTGCAGTTACCGTTCAGTCATGGACAGTTTTCGCTGGCACTGTCTACCGACTTCCGTGTAGTCATCGTCAGGTTCGCTGCAGCTGTGTCCTGAAGTCGCCTTGTCGGAAATGTCTTCCCACAGAAAGTGGTCCTCAGTGTCATCAAGGGCGTTCGAAATGCCGCATTTCTTAAAAGAGCGACTGGCGAGCTCCTCTGGGATGCTGGCCCACGCATCCGCGATCCAGCCACAAAGCCCCGCTGGAGAAACCCGCGTCAGCCATTCGGTAGCTGTCACTTACGGGTCTCCTGACCTCATCCACTCTTGGTAGCAGGACCTGATGCAGTCTTTGAAAGGCTTGTTGATGGAAACGTCTAGCGGTCGCAGCTGGGATGTCATTCCTCCTGGCATGACAATGAGTTCGGTGCGGGGTTCGCGCAAAAACGTCTTCACGGAATCGGCCAGGTGGCAGCGATATGCGTCCGACACGAGCACTGACGGGAATCCCCAACAGTGCTCCAGGCCGCCGACACCACACAGTCTTTATCCAGTCAAGCACCAGTTGCTTTCTCCACCCACGAATGCTGCCTTCGGTGACGCCGAACTGCCGTCCTGCGGCGCAATTCCTGATGGTCTCGGCACATAAAATAACTTCTCTTTTAATTGCAGCCGAATACTGTTTTCGTGCACCCGACATCGTGATAGACTTGCGGTGAACGTGCCGATATCCTTCGCGTGGTCAAAACAATCAAAATGGCACCGGCTGAGAGAAGCAGCAGCCAGCTTACGCAGCCGCAAGGTGGCGCACCCTCCGCTGAAACCGAAAGTGCAAATTTTCGGCTGAAAACTTTGGGATCCACATATAATACGAGGCACAAATTTCACATAGTAAAATTTGGAAAAAACCTCGTATTATACGCGGGTTTTTACGGTATGTCGTTCGCGCGCGCTCCGGTCCCTAACATCTGTGGCGTGATCGTGACGTCAACATCACGCGTTCGTGTGGTGGCGCGATTTCGGCGCTATAACACTCTCTCGCGAGGGGCATTGGATTGGATTCAATTGGATTGGCTTTGATTGGCTTGGCTTGGCTTGGTTTGGATTGGATTGGTTTGGATTTGGGTTGGATTGGATTAAAGTGGATTGTGTTAGATTGTGTTGCGTCATAGCCGCGCCACGTTGCGTCATAGCCGCTCCACGTTGCGTCATAGCCGCGGCAGGGGGTTCACGGCACGTTTCACCGTCGACTTCATCGACAATGTCTACGCTGGAAGACAACAATTACAACAACAACAACCAATACGTAATCCATACGAGTTGCAGGCGCGCCCCCCGCTGAAATGCTCTGCATTTGATCGTGCCCCTCGCGAGGGGGATGTTTTTTTTTACAGTTCCTCTCTAAAAGGCGACGTTTCCTTCCACTGTCCGCACAGTTTTTTACTTCTGCGAACACTGCTAACAGGCTGCTTTGTGGTAGGCTCCGCCCGCTATTGCTTCCGGGCTTGTCGCGTTCACCAGTAAGCACGAGACCCCCTTCCACGATCCGCTGCTTCTCCAATGCCTCATGCCTATCTATTTGCCGATGTACAAGCGTTTCCATGGCAGCGCCACTACGTATCGTTCATTGTCGGAAGGAGACGTTGTTCTCGAAGACCTCTAACGGTGTGCTCTTTGAAGTACCACTGCTCGTCGGAACCAAGATGCGTATGCTTTCAACTTCCAAAAACAATCGAAGGATATCGTCGCATTGGGTTACGTCGGCCCTAAGAACGCAGACCATCGTGCCTAAAGTATTTGCTGTCGCTGTGACCTCGGTGCTGCTACATTTAAACGTCCATCGAAGTTTCGTGTTTATGGCAATCAGAGCATGGTTTTTGTGGGGCCTCACCCATTCGCCAGACATATGGTCCAAATCTGGTCCGATCCTATGAGGATGTGATTAGGGGACTACAGCACAGCTTGAACATGGACAGAAGGGAGAACTAGACACACACGAATGAATGCTTATGCGACCGCGAGTGAAGACCTCAGGGTGAAGCAGCTCATCAGCAAGGTCCTTTTCTGACGTTTTGCAAGTCAGACAAAAGACGAATCCATCGTCGAGCCCTCAATATCCTGGCAGAAGTGCGGTATTTCTATGGCGCTCAGGACAACGTCAGTGTCGGAAAATTGGCTATTCGACTAGATGCTTTGAACTGTTCGCTACAGAATTGCCTCTTTGACAAACGAATCTGCGCGGTCACTCTATTTCTCTCCGTACGGATCTCGTCGCGCAGCGCTGCGTTTTCAGAGGCTCGGGGACATCTTGCCCAAAGCATATTTTTTTCTTTTATCAGTGCCAAGCGCCAGGGGTAAGCCATTGGTGCTCAGCCCTCCGTCTTTTTATTAGTACCATTTTCTTGCACGCCTCCTTCATCTGGCCTAACGTGCGAACGACATTGTCATATGCAGTTGCATTGTTATCATCTAGAATGAAAGAATTCCAGTCAAACCTAGCAATTTGTTTGTCAAACTAAAGTAGAAACAGCACAAAATAAGTGTTACATAAGTTTTACATAGCTAACATTTCGTCCAAACAGCACCAGGGCTGGACTCTAATCTCCTCCTCCGGCGCTCCCCTACGGCCTTACGGCCTTCGCACTGGGGCGTCTTGCTGCCTGCCGCCGTAAGTTGGGGGTGGCTCTGCTAGGCCGCTGTTGCTCCGCCGCCGCCACGCGCGTTCACAGATGGAGTGTGTGCGCCGCAGCGCCAGTTACGGCCTCATGTGTGGCAATTTGTGCTTCGGAAAGTGCATGGTAGCGCATCCCGCGATGAATATGCACTGTTGTCCAGTAAGCTGCCAGCATCTGTCCTAACAACGTTGGCCAGCACTCATCGCTGCGAAAACTATAGGTGGCGCCTAGAAAAGATGTCCTGAAGATCAACCAAACTGTGGAGAAAAGGCTTCGTGTTCTGCAGGTTTTATTGAAGGGGCTAAAATCGCTACATTCACATGGTGGGCGCCATAGGGTAGTGCTGTTACCTTCAAACAAGCTAGCATTATTTGGTCATTTGAGGTCATATCGCTGAACTGCTATCCACTCAACAATCGGATTTAGAATTTATCAAGGAGGATTGCCAAGCTATAAATAAATATCCAGGCCTCATCAATTTTTTCGAGACAAAAACAGGCAAAACTTGCACAGCGAGGTAGGAACACAGCTTACAAGGAATATATTTTGTTGAATCTGTAAACAACAGATAGGATCATTATATTTGCAGCAGACTGGAGAACTATTCTACCTATCTGTTTTTTCTACCCCCGTCAATTTTTAAAGACTGGTGCTTCATACTTAGTGGCCTGATGTACTGTATTGTGCAGAGGAGGGCGGACTTGTGGGAAAGTTTGTATTGCATCGTAGACCTACCATGCGGTCACAAATACATAGGGCAGACATCGCTGTGCTTGATCGTTCGCTTTCGCGAGCATCTGCGGGACGTGGCGGATGCGCACTCTGCAACTCAGTGCACATTGCCGAAAATGCGAATGCAGGCCTCTTTAATGGGGCTGTAGGGATAGCAAAGCAGAAAAACCAGCTCGCAAGAGAAACCATTGGGACGTTTTAGATGGCTCGCCTTGGTAACACTCCATAACGTATGCCGTAAATGGGTTTATCGACCAAATAAATAGCGTATTTTGCCACTGCATAATTCCAAACGTCCGCCCCCTGCTTTCTCTGCCTTGTTTGTTTTCCTTTTTGTGTGTGTAGTAGCGCTCATAAAATCTTTACCGAGCTTTAATAAGTTTGTTATAGAGTGTCCTCAAAAGAATATATACACATTTTTTAACATTTTATAGAACATTTTGTTTGAGTTTCCATTACAAATTGGCCTCCGCGTTTTAATTAAAATTATATGGAGCCTTGTCAATACACGTCATCGGTTCTAAATGTAGTTTTTATTAGCTCCTTTTAGGATTTGTATAAAAAAAATTAAAAAGCTTTCGATGCAATTCTTAGTGAGTATAGCCGTAACAGCCTCTTGCGTGTGAGTCAGGTTTGAACAAAGTTTTTGATGGTTTTTTATTAAATTTATGGCATTTCATTTGTTATAAAATTATTATGGAGTATTGTGGTAATATCCTGTTGCGTGAGAATAAAGTTTCAAGGAAATTTTTGATGAGTTTTTAACTTTGCCTGAATTAGGTTTCTTAAAATTATTTTTGAGTATAGTCGTAACATCCTGATGCGTGTGGGTAAGCTTTGAATACAGTTTCCGACGGGTTTCTAATAAGTTTTTCTGTATTAGATTTCTATAAAATTCTTATTGTGCCGAGTCACCAGAGCCTGTTGCATATGAGATAAGGCTGAATAGAATTTCCTATGAATTTTCAATAACTTTTTCGCTATTAGCTTTCTATAAAACTTTTATTGAGTATGATCGTAATATCCTGGTGTCTGTAAGTCAGGTTTTCTGGCAAATTTTAATAGAGGAGCTTTGTAGGGGTTCGCACAGTCCGGCGCTGATATCTGTCACCCAAGGTGCTACCGCTCCCAAGTGCTCCCAAGACCAAGTGATGGGACGTCTATCGCGCCATCTCGATTGATGCGGCAGGGCAGGCGGCGCAATAGCACTCCCAATTATGCACCCATAATCTACCAGACTTCCGTGGGTGGGCTAACGAACCGCGATACAGTCTATTGAAACTCAAAATAGTGAAGGCAATAAGATGCTTGCTGCGTGTTCGTAATAAAACGTTTATTGCGTGTCTAATGACCACAGTCCACACATTAGGGTTCGATCGACCCTATGAACGGCAATACCGAGCCTGTTAAAACTCAACATAGCTAACGCAATAGAATTGATGTTGCATTTTTGAAATAAAAAGGTAATTGAATTTATATTGGCCCCAGTTCTTAAGATGCGAGATTTGGTTCACTCTATAGAAACACAACACGAAGCGTATTAAAACTCAATGTCTTCAAGGCAATAAAAAGTTGGTTGAGTTTGTGCAATACAACGTTAGTTGACTTTCTGACGGGCACTCTCTAAAAGCGATGACATTTAATTGACTTTTCATTGACTATAGAAACACACTAGGGGTCTATTAAAACTCAACGTCCATTTTCATAAGGGACAGCGTGTCCCACAATTTTCGGTTGTTACCTAGTTGCTACCCGTACTTACGAACACGAGCTGTGTCAAAACATATTGTCATTTTGTCGCCTGACAGATGGTTATTTACGCTGCTTAATCTAATGTTTCGCTGACGTGCACATTTTTTGTGTAATATATCAGCATTTTTAAGAAAAAATGCTGATTGATTCATTATGGGGTTTAATGCACCGATGCAACACAGATGATGAGGCGTAGCGTAGTGGAAAGCTCCTAATTAATTTTGACCAACTGGGAATCGTAAACCTCCCTTATGAAAATGAATTTTTTCTTTTGTTTACTTTGTGTCTCCTTCACGTTGACTGTGTGGCTTTCTTTTGACTTTTCCTTTTTGTTACCTCTAGGATATAAGCAGGCTGTGTACTTTTTATAGACTACTGGACAAACAGCCATGGTGTTTCATCTTTATATGTACCATGGTAAAAATGAAGTTTAAATTGCTATACGAAGATTTTATTTCGGACGAGAAGTATAAAACTTTGAAACTGACTTGCTTTCTTCTGTTTCTGAGTTCCGCAATGCTACTGCCCATGTGTGTACTCAAAGCAGAATGAAGCAAATGTGTTTGGCCTACTTCTCTGTGGTGCCTCTAGGACATTTGGTGGAAGATAGAACTTAAATTTGCTGCCTTAATTCTTTTTCTGTGTGCCATAATGCTGTTGCTCATCTATATACTGAAGGCAAAAGGAAGTCAAAAGACTGACTTATGTCCTTTGTGTTGCCTCTAGGACATTGGGTGGTAGATATAGCTGTTTGTTGCCGTACATTCTTTTTCTGAAGTTCCGTAAACTAAACAAACCCGCTGTGCTTCCTCTAGTAAACATGAAGTCGAGCATGTAAGCCTTAATTATACTCGAAAGGTTAAGTTTTTTGTCTTGGCTAAAGATGGTAATAAGCAATGCCGATGATTTGTTGAACTCCTGCGGCACTGTATACGTAATTTCGTGCTAGTGAGGTCTGATAAATACGTAGAATTATAATACGAACTGGTACGTTTGTATGAAACAGTGGCGTAAGCAGGATAGATATTGAACGAGGCTATTTGAAGTGCCCCCTCCATCCCCTTACGAGAACAATTGGAGGGAGAAGAATATAAAGACCAGAAAAAGTTAGGCGCTATTGCAAACAGTCAACCACCACTGGCGCCGATTTATAAGGTTCGTCGTCCCCTGTATCCTCCTGCCTCGCCGCCCAGCCGATTGTCTTCGGTCCAGCAAGTAGGCCTAGCCCGCCGGCAAGAACGGCGGCGGCAGCGCGCTGCCGCTGCGCTGCTACCCCGGACGTGGAGCCAGAGGAGCAGTCGAGACAGCTCCATCGTCGCGCCGAGCGTCCCTTTACCACCGCGTAGCGAGCCCTGCTATGGCAACGACGTGAAAATGGACACACCTCAACCGCAAGTGAGTACTCCGATACCGCCATAAAGCGCGGTTAAGAGGCCGCCCGAGTCTACAGGCCCGGAACGAAATGCAACGCAGGACGAGTCAAAATGATCCCGCCCGTCAGCTATGTCCACAACAGCTTCGCTGGCACCTGAGGCCTCCTCCTATAAGGTTGTCATCAAACCCCGAACTAGCTTCGACATGTCCACAGTACCCAATCGGCTGATTCAAGCGGCAGAGGCCACCTGTCTTAACATCCCAGGCTTTCGTGGTTTTGCCGTGCACAGACCTACCAATAACATATCGGTATGGGTGCCCTCTTTGGATCAAGCCACTGCGCTCCAGTCGTTAAACAGCATACAAGTCTCGCAGTGTGACTAAATACAGGTTCAAGCATACCTGGCAGCTGGAACGGACTTAAGACGCTATGTGGTGTCTGGCGTAGACTCTGGTTAGGCACCTGAATAGCTTCGCCAGGAGCTTTACTGCCGTACTCACGAAGTGGTCGCGGTCCGATACATGGGAAAAGCCGAACCTGTCTCGTGACCGTGGGGGCCCGCCTACTCCTCCGGACCGTATCATCTGCTATGGTTGCATATGGCGCCCTCAGCCGTTTAAGCCATCAGTTGTGTACTGCTACGCATGCTACAAACAAGGGCACATGAAACCTTCCTGCCCTTACCTGCCGAAGCAAGACCCTATGGAAGCCACGGCTCCACAGGCTTTCCGATGCGGCCTCTGTAAGTCAGTGGCCATGAGGTTACTTCCCGGAAGTGCCCGGAAGGGCTCGTCGCAAGGCGTTCTGCAATGGAACTACCGGGGTGTATCGGGCAAGGTTGGAGAACTTGGACAACGCATTCTGTACGGGAAGCTACATGTATGGGCACTACTACTCCAGGAAACAAATGGCCTCCCTTCCCTTCCTGGATATGTGGCTCATTCATCTCCGCCCATTCTGGATCGTCGAACCACAATGCCTGATGTCCCTCCAGGAAAGGTAGCCGTATATGCCCGGTCAATTTTTCCTCAAACCCGCATAGACTTGGCGCAATGGAGCACACTGTGGCACGAAGTCGTCGCTGTGCTGCTTCGCCTCCCCCGTACGATCATCATCATAGTGTTGCCCCTACAGCGGCCGTACAGCTAAACTATGCCTCGGCTGGCTTTCCCATCTACGTCGACGGCATCCCGGCTGTCAAATTTTGGTGGCGGTGAATTCCAATGCTCCGCACACAACGTGGGGCTACATCACTTCCAGTGCGCGTGGTGTTGTGTGTACGACACGTTTATGGGCGCTCAGTTTGTTCTCCTAAATGACGTGTCAGCGTCTACACGACGCCGTGAGCATCCACGTGCTTCTCCAAGCTCACCTGACTTATCTTGGTGGTTAGGAAGTGCTTCAGTGTCCTGGATGTGTGAGCCGGACTGCTGGTGGAGTGACCACCATCCGAATTATCTCAACCTTTCTCCCGGCCGGGCGAATTGTCTTCGAAGACAGTGTCGGGTGGTAGACTGGGACCTCTATCAACCGACAGCAGCTACGATCGTCTCCAGCACCTTACCTGACCCATGCCAGAGTCTTCGCGTGGCTTTGGAAGCAGCGACTCGTTCCACGTGGGTCGAGGAATCGCGGCCTGCCCCTGGCCTACAACTTTGTCGTCTGTGGGCCGCGCGCCGTAAAGCTGAACTAATGTCAATGCGGAATACCGCATCAATCGATGCACGTCTGAACGTTAACCGACTCACAGCAGCAGCCCGCCGACATGAACGATGACTGTCACGAGGCCGCTGGCTAGACTGGTGCACCTCGCTTGGCCCTTCGTCGTCTAATGCCTCCGTTTGGCGAACATTCCAAGCAATAGAACGTGGTCACCGCCCTCCAGATCCAGCAGCTAATGCCCTTCTAGAATCTCGCCAGACACCATCCGCTTTTGCCTCTCTCGCTGCTAGTACCTTCTTTCCCGCCTTTGACAGTCCACCAACTGTCTTTACAATTCCAAACAGCCTACCGGCATTCGCCGGTTCATTGCCCACATGCAACGACATTGAAGGGATTCAGGCCCCCTTTACAATGGCGGAAATCTTGGCGGCCATCGACCATGCCATGCCGCGCACTGCACCGGGATTGATGGTGCAGTGCGCATCTCCTATTTAAGAACGCGGAAGGCACTACAGTTCACGTCATACTTGAAGCCATAAACGCAGCGTTGACTTCCGCCGCGATTCCTGATTCCTGGCGTCCCGCGGAAATCGTTGCTATGCCGAAGCCTGGCAAAACACCAGACCGGATTTCTCACCTTCGGCCAATAGCTCTGACATCATCGATTTGTAAGCTGATGGAGTGCATGCTAGCTACACGTCTTACTTGGTGGTTTGAGCGATATTCCTGGTACCATCCCCCCAAATTGGATTCCGACCCCAGTTGGGCGTCGAAGACGGACTCCAGCACTTTTCTGATATGATCCTGATCGGAGGATGCTCTCGCCGGATTGGAACCGTCCTTGCAGTGGATATTAGGAAGGCCTACGACAATGTCAGCGCGAAGCAATTGTTTGGATCCTAGAGTGGCTTAAACTGTTCAGCCGTGTCTGCAAATTTGTGAAAGCCTTTCTTCGGGATCGCACCTTCACCCTTCGCTTGGCCGGGAAGGCTACAGGACACTTCACATCGCACCGTGGTGTTTTATAGGGCTGTGTGTTGGCGCCGGTATTGCTCAATATCGCCTTGCTTCCCCTAGCTTGGTGGTTGGCGGAGATACCTGACGCGTATTACATCATGTATGCTGAAGACATTACTGTGTGGGCCGTGCATCCTGACATCTCTGTCGAAGATAACGCGCTGCAAACGGCGTTAAACATGGCTGATTCCTGGTGCGCCCAAGTAGGACTTGAACTATCGGAAGAAAAAACGTCATACATGTTAGTGACCAACAAACATGGGCGACGCCGACTTGAGAAACGGCCTGTCCGGTTGTTTAGTAATCAACAATCTCTACAAGAAGTCCCAACTATTCGTGTGCTGGGCCTTGATGTTGCTTCGTCAGGGTCCGCGACTCCATGGGTGAAGAGTGCGAAGGATCGTGCCGCACGGACAATACACTTGATACGTCGAACGGCGACGGAGGCTGGCGGGTCGCGCACCAGCGTTGCTCGCCTCCTTGTGCGGTCAGTGTTGCAACCCAGACTCGTATACCAGGCTCAATTCCACCATCTCGCGATGAGGGACTGGGATCGCCTCGAAACCAACAACCGAGATTTCATGCGGGCCATTACTGGACTACCCCGAATGACCCCGATACCAATTCTGCAGGGGGAGGCCCAACTCAATACGATTGATGAAATGCTGCAACAACGCCGCTCTGCCCGGGCCTGTAAAACCTAGATGACCGGTGCCGCCGCTGCGCTAGCCCGGTACATGGGGTACGTTGTACCAAGTACCACTGTGAAAGGTTCCAACATTCCTCCGTGGCACGGAGTACAGTTAACAGACAACAAACCAATCGGTCGCCTCCGTCCTCTGGTACCTGGCCAGGCCACGGCCAAAGTCTCTCGCCTACATAGCCCAGACGCGGAAACGGCAATTGCGTATGTAGACGCCAGCGTCCAAAACGATGGTGCACACTGCACTCATCTGCCCCCAGCTACCAGAGGTGGACCAATGTTGCTCTTATGAGGCTAACCCGATGCCACCATCGTATCTTGCTGAACTAGCTCGATACACAATGGGATGGCCGCAACACTGCCTATTGTCCAGGCAGGGCCTTACTGTCGACTAATAATACGCACAGACTACGCAAGCCATCCAGGAGACATCCACCGCGTAACACAAGCTACGGCGTTCGCAGATGCCATTCACCACTTAGCACGAAGCACTCTACTGCAGATCCGCATAGAATGGGTACCCCGTTCGGCTGTACCCGGCAGTAGGGAGGCTAGTCACCCGCATACTTTGATGCGACCACTACCACTCTTCCCCGAAGATCCAAGTGGAAACCTGGCACAACAGAAGAAATTCATCGGCGCACCAGCGAGCCTTCATACCCCCGTGTGGTTCAAACCTCCCTGGTGACTTAACTCGCCGAGGGGAGGTTGCGCTGTGGAGCGTATGCGTTGGGATGGCACTTTCGCTGTCTGTGACTGCCTCTTGGCCTGCGCAGTACCGTGACCCATACGACTCTACGTGCCCATTCTGCGACTCCGCCGTACAAAATGTGAATGTGTTGCATCTGCTATGGACCTGCCACGGACTGCACTAGATCCGATTACGGCACCTTCGTGCAAGCGGCCTCCACCCTGGCCGCCCTCCAGGCCTGCAGCGCTGGGTTCATGGAACATTTCATCGGCACCTTCTGGACTTTATACGAGAAGCAAACTTGTTCGTGTACCTGTGAACTGTGCACCGTTATGCCGCAGGGCAAACTTTCGAATAAAAAAAAACAAGGCAATGAACACAAAAACAACCTAAAAAGTGGCTTCCGATTGTCCTAGTCTGTGTTTATCCTTCAGGGTGGTTGTAAAATGGCTTATCCTTGCAAGTAAATGCTGAAGCGGTGTACTGTTTATTGGGGTAGAGCTTGCGGTAGAAATATATTGCGGCAGAAAAAAAAGGACACAGCCAGAGGAGAGCAACAAGAGCAACAACAGTGTGAAAATATACCCTAAGGCAGAAAAACTTCAATTAAAACACAGTTTAAAAAATATCACTGAGCTGGTTTCGAACCTCCGTCCTTTGATCAGTAGGCGAGTATTAACCTCCAAGCCACCGAAGAGCCTCTGTCGGCTTTTTAAACGCAGATCTAAATATTTTAGCTCCCCTAGTCTTCCTAAGCCTCCATTTGAAATTTGACGCACGGTGCTTTTGTGTGCGTGCGTGCGTGCGTGTGTGTGTGTATGTGCGTGTGTGTGTGTGTGTGTGCGCGCGCGCATGCGTTTGTGTATGTCTGCGGGGAATAATTTTTTTTATCCGCCCGTTCTGTTTGTGAAAAGTAAAGAAGTGAATGCTTGGACGCTGAACAAAACACAAAACAGTCAATCATGATGTAGATGACGATGATAATAACTTTGTTTGTTAATCCATTTTTATTTGCTTTTGAGTAGCAACAACTTACGACAACAAAAGACGTTGCTCGCATCAAGAAAATATACTGCCATCATATATGTTTGCTATTATCAGCTTTAACAAAATACTATAATGGCGTTTGCCTAGTTTGTTTCAGAGATGATCATGAAGTAACCAAGTAACTGCTAAAACTCTATGACTGCTATACAGCCAACTGTAGTAATAAGTCTAGTCTAGGCTAGCATATATGCAGTCATTGTCATAGGTGCGCTGTGCAAGAAAAGACGTGGCTGGTTCGTTGTGCGGGGTTTTGGGGGTTTGTTTTCAATTTGCTGGTGTTACGTGAATTACTACATGCTCCTCCTGCCGTAATATTACGTGTTAGTGCTCTTGTGCCACCTGAAACGTCGTGAGTGCTGGCAAAACGCCTGTGTCGCCGCCGTACTGCGCTGCTGTAGCAAACGCACATCTAGGTCGCCATTTGACAAAACACCTGACAAGTTGTGAGTGCGTGCCCACGTAAATCAAGAGTCCCTACTGCAAGTTCCAGTCTGTCGGCGCGACGTGTGAAAAATGCTGCGTGTTCTGCCGTAAGGGATTGTTTATCGTGGTGCATGTTAAAATTTTCGCCCGCGTTGCCGCCGCGCTGGTTTGTTAAACGTGTTTAGTATTTTCCTTGGTGTTCGGCTCGCCGCCCTTCTTTTATCGTAAATTACCGGCTGCGTCGGCACGGTCACATGAATGGGCTTCCAGGAGCGGCGGCCAGTATGCTGTGTGAGTGATCGACCCCCTTGCCATTGCCGGCAACGAAAATGGTATCATGCTGACGGCACAGCGGCCGCCGCTTGGCTTGGGTGGATTCGACCGCTAAAGCTTGTTGCATGAAAAAAAAAGAAAAGAAAACTGCGTTAATGGTTGTAAAAGAAGGCGCCCAATCTCCTATTTTTTTAGAGGAGGCAGTTGACCCACAGTATATTTTTTACAGGACGTAGGCAGCTTGGCATTGTTCTAACGGGTAGTTTTCGTTTACGGGCAAAAAAATGCAAGGAGGTTGCATTACATTTGTAGTTATAATGCGTAAGAGTTGCATATACGTTGAATTTTCAATATTTAAGCATTGCTAGCAACTTTATAAGTAGTACCACATCCACAAGGTCTTTAGGCAGTGAACATTTGACCAGATGCTTGATTAGACGTCGCAGCTAGAAAACATGCTGTTCCAGCCTGCATTGCTGGTGCAGTCACAGGGCAGCTTTCACTGTTTAAATGCAAGAAATTTTTCTACCTTCCTAAGCTCATCCAGCATCGTCATGATCCCACAGAAATACTTGTGTGGTGTGACGTTATTTGTAGCTGGCTTGCATAAATTGTGTTGACCGTAACGTGTTGAGCATGGGTTGAACGTGTTGATTCTTACAAATATACATATGATGGGGATACAATCACGGTGCGAAAAAGATTAAACACGGCGTGGGCTTGCCACCGTGCTCCTTCGCCATCCCGTTTTTTCGTTTCGTCAGCATTTCAACTTGCCTACCCCTTCGTGGTATTGGCACGCTGAGACATTCACTATGTGCCTCAGAGAGAATTTCAATGGCGCCATGAAGACATAATACAAGTTTGTGTTATTCGAAAGATTTCGTGTATTATGGTGCCCCCAGCACTTGTCCAAAAGCAAACGATACTTTATTCACTGTTAAATTAATTAATTGAAATTAAAATTTTGGTTTTCCCGCTAAATCGTGCATTTTCTGGGTCTGCAATGACATCACAGTTACCGACCGCTCTGCAGCCGATTGGTAAGCCTTCTATACCGTTAGTGAACCTAGATGGTGCCACCATACCGTGGCAAGTCGTTTTCTGCCTTTGGTTTGTTGTTGACCGTATTTAAAACTGGCTTGTTTTTGTTCAGCGAGAAAATAATCGTTTCGTGAAACATAGTGCTCGCTCTACAAATATGGTCACGTAAGACACAGTACCTGCCCTTCAGGGGAGGAATTAACGCGGATGTGACGTCACGTTTGCTGGCAGCGTACCCGCGCGGTGTGTTTCCCAGTCTTTCTTTCTTTCCCAGTCTTTCTTTCTTTCCCACATCTTTCCCAGTGCTGCCTACACGGCGTGTGCGCCGTAGTGGCCGTAGTGGTTCAAGTAGTCGCGTTGGACTTTTGCTGTCGACGCAAGAACTCGTGAAGTGTCGATGATTGTCGCCCTGTCAACCGTCGTTCAACAGCTCCAGCGTCTTCTGGCTAAACGGCTTTGCACTTAGCTGTGGCCGTTCAACTGTCCACCATCGGCCGACTCAGGTGAGCACTCCTTTTTGGCGGGTTTGCAATCAGTTCGCATATCTCCGACTGAAAATCTTGCTTTCTGCTCGCGGCAGTTATATTAGCGACGTTTACGAAATTCTTAACGGCGCGTTCTCACCGTCTTGCATTATTGTCGCTGTTTATGCTGCTCTGTTCGCATCTGTCGGCGATCGCGAGCTGTTGACGGTTTGTTGCACGGCGCAGAAACTCGCTCGCATGCAAACCTGTCTCGCCCATGGCGTTTCCTTGTCTCTTCTTTAATGTGGCGTCATTAACATCACTTGTTATCCGCGACGCTTTTTCTAGACAACGTGCCTTGTGCTAACCGATCTTAATATTGTAACGAAAATGAACTTGCAGTACGATCTGTTGGTGAAGTTAGGAGCGTGACAGGACGCTGTTGGCAAGGTTTTCATGTGTGCGTGTGGTTCGTGAGGGCGTTGTAACACGCTCCTTTAGCCTGTTGAACTCGTTGCTGCATCCAGCACTTTTGCTTGCCAGGAGTGCCTGCCAAGGGATGCTTACTTCGTTATATGTTTTCATCTTTAATAGTGGGGCCAATCATCGCTCAATAACCGATGGAAATTCAGCGGGAACGACCCGGATAACGCAGGGCAGCCAAGAGCACTGCTTCTGTGGTCTTCGCTGTCGTTTGCCCTTTTTTTAGTCATCCTAGATTGTTTATTTACTGCTGCCTCAACGGTGTTTCATTCCTCATGTTCCATGTCTTTCTCTTGCAGCATCTCCTGACTGCAGTCACGGTGCCCCTAGCCTGCCTGCAGCACTCATCATTCCATTCTAGTGGGGACTGATGTTTGCAGGCCACTTGTCACAACCAAACGGGTTCCCGACTTTGCCTGGCTTGTAATTGATGGTATACTTTAGATACACCGCTGCGTTCTCTCTGTGCATACATTTAAAGCGAGTGTTTACACTAACGTGGCAGTGGATAGCCATGAAGACAGGAGCGTGAGTACTGGAAATGCCAGTGAAAACAAAACCACACGATCTACGGATCTATGCCAGCTTTATCGTTACAAGTCTTTCACCGAGTATCAAAGCAGTGGACAGCTGGGGATATCTCGTGTGCTAAATTGTGTCCGTCCTTCTGTTTGTTTTCTATTTGCTGGTATAAATTTACGAATTGATAGTATGAGTAAGGTAGACAGGGAACAAAGTGATTGCGTTGCTCTTGGAAATGCCTTACACGAAATAAAACTGCTTCCTGCGAGTTCGCACTGCTCAGTGCAGGAAAAAATGTTCCGTGTAATAAATAATTTGATGCACCCAAACCCATCTGTGATGAACATATGTCATGCATGGATTATTTAAGGGCATGTTATTAACTTTGGCAAAATAAGAAAGTGACCCCTTTGTTGTGCAGAGCAGAAAACTAGTTTAGTAGTAATTTTGGCTTGTGTCTGTCCAGTGTCAACAGGAATAGTAGCCTTGACGCACGAATTTGCGGACACTTTCCTGTCACCTTCCTTCAATGTCAAAACAGTGGTAAAGATGCCTGGGCAATCCAAATCACATGATGACAGGCAGTTACATTCTACCATGAGGAGCACCCTCCACAAGCCGTGAGGCCTTGCTCAGTTTTCAGCTGGGGCTCTTTTCGTTGCCAAGTGCCTTGGTCTTTTTGGGTAAAGCTCCCAAAACAACGTGGTCTTGTCCCTGTTGGAATTGTTATGTTGATCATACTTTTCACCCAAAGCTTTCCAGTTCATTTCACTTGTCTAACCCAATTCTAATGTTATTAGTGTAGGGAAATCTGGTGTCGAGCAGCTTGCATTTCAAAGGGAATAGATGTAACAACTACATCAAGCACTAGCTGATTCTGATGCTTAGTGGACTTTGCTGTGAGCCGCCCAAAGCACCACGAGGGGAAGCAGTGCTGGTCTTATGTAGTGTACTACTTGAGAGCTGCAAAATTACAATGCACCTTTTATGTCGTTATCTAGGGAGCCTCAATTTTTTATGCTGCAGTGGAAATCATGCCAATGCATGTTTGTAAACGTCCCTTCCACCAACAAATTCACAGCATGCCTTGACAGTAGGCACAGTTTTCTGCATCTGGATAATCACCTGTACCCATTTATCACAGGCCTGCAATTTGCACATGGTCCGATTTAAGCCCCTTAAATGTAGCAGCTGTAACCAATCGTAACACACAATCTTGAAAGCTACCTTATCAACGCGAAAGCAATATGTGGCCCATTGACTAAGAAGCCACTATTCGCTGTCTGTACTAGCACAACAGCTCCTAAATTGGCCGGCAGTGCAAAGATAACAAAGAGTGAATTGTGTTCAAAACAACTTTGTGAAGAGTTGAAACCAATGGGAATCAAACCCAGGACCTCCCTAGTGCACGTCCAGCACCACATCCTTGACACCACTATATCTCAGTGGGTCTAGCTGACTAAAGGCGGGCCCAGGGAGCGCATTATGACCTTAAACTGAAAAAACGTCCACAGGTACAAGCAACCCGACATACAATGAGTTTGAAATTTCTTGCAATTCATTAGGCCACACGCTCAAGCTACAACACATAGCATATATATCCCCACTCAGGTGAATTGGCCAGTCACGATGATAGCTGCTGTCAGAAGCTCATGGCTGTTTCACCGATTCCCGTGTGCCTTAAAACAGTGCTGTTTAAATTACGCACTGGCCAACTGCACCTCATTGAATGTATTTTACGCTCCTGGCATTCTGCAGTGGCCTTGTTTAGTGTTAAAGAACTACGTATTTGATCACATGTGAAGACTGCCATTTCTGTTAGAGAGCATTTTGTGCTTTCAACCTGAATTGGTTGACTCTCGTCAATTCAACACTGGCTGCACACTTTGATTGTGGTGTAATAAACAGAAAACCTGGATAGAGTAAAAATACTGAAGAGTAAATTATACCAGGCTTATACATTGCACAGCGCCGCTGTAAACATCAAAATTCGACTTTCTAGGTTTCACGTGGCAAAGCTCGGCATAGCTCAGGCCAGCTATGAGGTGTACTGCAGTGGAGGGCTATAGGTTAAGTCAGGCCACCAATAAAGCTTTGACATGCTTCAAAATCTTTGCACACAGGCATTTTCTTTTGTTCTACCTAAACCAATGCTTTGGACTTTGGCAAAAATGTTTTGTACTCGTTAAACTGAACAATGCAATTACAAATAACAATTGAACCAGCTTACTGTTGTGTCCCTTCGAGAATCCAATGCTTGCCTAATATCGAAAATTGCATCCAGCATTCCAGCTATCGATTCAAGAAATGTACTTGTATGTCCAAGGGACAAGCTCGAATAAAAAGAAACCCTACTTCAACTGCATCTCTTGCATATTTATTTATTTGAACATTTTTAGCACGAAAACAACAAAACAGTACAAACAGGCAGTGCTGTCACTTTTCATGCTCTCTATCTCTCTCGTGCTTTGTTGTTTTTGCACCGTTTATTATTTTTAACAATATGCCACATTTGCCATTTTAGTTGGTTTTATTTGTTTTGATGTTATGCTGTGTTGCCAAGGAAACTTCGTAAACGTCACCTCCAAGAAAAAATAAGAATACCTAGCATTTGTAAGTGTATGCTTCTTGATGGATAGGAACTCTCACTATGTGAAAGTGACGCCAAGAAAACACGAAGTCGTCACAAACACTGAAGAATGTTTATTGACATGACATCGTATCACTTGCTGGACAAGCAACAAGGCACCATAATGCTGCTCACACAAGAGTGCGAAGCAAGCTCCGTGGCTAAACCCCTTGATACAAATACAAACATCTGCCCCAAGGTGACCCTGAATGAAAATGTGACATGCGCAACACTGGGAACCAAACGTTACTGGGTCAGGGATAAGTGAAAAGTGCGGACAAAAGTCGAGGGCACTTTCATGTGTTGGATGACGAGACTGCTGGCACAAGACAGGAAGGATCAAAGGGTGCTTGCTCAGTATTGTATGTGGTCACAAATACGTGCAGATTGCTACTCACTGGACCAAAAGTGCTTGAAGACCCGATTTTAAAGCAAAACTTTTTATGTCTCACCAGTGGAATATGCCATGCCAAAAAGGCATTGCAGAAAAGCCAACTTTCTCTGACAATGATAATGATCATGGGTAAAGAAGTGCAGAAAAAAAACGCTTCCTGCAGTCAAACAAATCAGGACCCTCGCGGTGTGAAACCAACATCTATTCCGTGACACCATTACAAAATGGTCGAAGCAGTTTTAATCTGGATAGCGGTGCATCGACATGCAAAATTAGACAAAAATAGTGCACCTCACAATCTAATGACGACGTCAGCTGAACGCGAAGCTTTCGTCATACAAAGTCAAGCGGCGAAGTTTCAAAGCCACTGCCATCAAAAGTCCAAACTGCATGCAAGTAAAAGTGATAGCTCAATGAGGCAACGTCCAAGCTCAGATGACAATCAAGCAAGGAATCCCTCATGAGAAAACTTTGAGTTAAACTGAAAGACAGGTTCTGCGAGACACCCTTCCCACTAACTTACAACCAAATTCCTTAAATGATCTCCTGCATCCCTCCTACCCACCTAATTTAGCGAAGGCAGTGTGGGACACTCCTGCATTTCATATCCCAACCCACTATTTTTCCCTTGCTATTTCCCACCCATACCCGTTGTGAACCTTTACTTATCGCTACCCCTAAGGGGGTCTGATGCACTAGCAAGAGACCCCCGGGTGTTCTTTCTACACTTCAATAAATGTTAAAGAAAAAAGCCATTATTGTCGTAAGACAAAAGGGTGCACATTTTTTTCCTTGTAATTATACCAATTAACGAACACATGAAAGAACAAGTAACACAGAGCAAAGAGCAATGATGAAACTGACAACAGCCACAGATTTGCACATAACTGCGGAGAGGAACTCTCTGGATAGGAGACGGAGCAATAGAAGAGCACAGCAGTTGCGTCTGAACCTTCCCACGCAGCCGAACAAGGACGAAGAATACGGCAAATGGACAAAATTAAGGGTTGGGAGTCTTAGTAGCCACTGTACTTTCTCGTCAACCAGGCGTGTGGCTGGATGGTATAGATGAACAGCAACGTGGGAGCTAGAGGACTGCTTGCTGGCGACACTACTACCACCCAGTACTCTGTACTCCGCAGTGCACAGTAGGAGGCACCTAACTGGAAGTGGGACTGCAAATTGCCATGATGTTACAAATGAAAAAAGCGCTGCGTGGCTGTCACAAGTCAAGGTAAATCACCCTTAAGGGGAAGTGCCAAAACCCCTTAGAAAGAAGATGAAGACATGACATTGAATCTAGTGGCTAAAAATGAACCATTCATGTAGCGCCCCATCGCAAAAGGGGGTTGATCTTCACTCATTTCATGAAATAAAGTTTAAAAGAGGTTCATCCAGGGCAGTTGCCACCAGCACCCTAGAGTAGTATGGTGGAAACACACCTCAATCTTTGCTTTTGGGAGGTCTTTTATTGAGCTGTCTACCAAAAAGTCAAATTCTTTTTTTCTAAGGGGGCACACTGGTCTTAAACGAAAAGTACCATGGGGGTGCAGATTACGTTCCCATTCGTGCTCCGATAAATGAAACAACACAATGGAACCACACGGAACCCCCATCATGCTTCGCATCTCCTCAGGGTTCCCTACGAAAAGATGGTGTAATTTTTTTCTTGTCCTTTTTCTTTGAAGCTCTCCTTTGTTTATGTATTGAAAACCAATTTGCGCAGAGGAAAATTTTATTAGTTATTTATGTATATGGCTAATTTTTTACATTTTAACATTTATATGTTCTCATTGTAGTATGATACTAATCTTGATCATTGCATTTTTGAAGCAGAGGTGGTTTTCTTCAGGTGGCAGTTCCTTTTCTCTACAAAAAATAGTGCTTACTGTAAACAGGATCAAACAACAAAAAAGGAAGTCTGTTTTAACTAGGGAGGAAAAAGGTTCACGTCAATTTATAAGGCTAAGACAAAGATTATGGCAGTCACTACACGTGCTGTGGTTCCCGTAGGGCTAACAAGCGATTGGCAAAAAACGACAACACGGTGCGGAAACCGAAGATGTACTCTTGCAATTAAAACACGAAATTATCGCTGCCCCTTCAAAGGTAGATATTTCAGCCATTTTGGCACCAGATCTTGAGAAAGCTCTTGATCGCGTATCACACCAGGCTATTCTGCGTAACATTGCCACTTTGGCTCCGGGTAGCCACACGTACAACTATATCCGTAACCAGTGGCGTAGACTTCTTATTTTTCCGGGGGGGGCAGACCTGGAGTGCGCCTCGAAGCGGCGAAGTGGGGGGCAGAGGAAGCGGTGGGGGGGGGGGGTCCATATGAGATGACACGTCATCACCCCGCTACAAAGAGGCTACCACTAATCATCATCATCATCATCATAAGGGGCACCTGCAGCAGTGAGGGCCTTTTACATTGTGTCGGCTAACTACGAGGTGTCCCCAAATAAGAAGTTCCGCAAATCTATGAGCCGTGAACTTCAGCGGTTTGACGCATCCAGTAAAAATTTCTTTGAATATGTGTTTTACTGGTCACATTTATTCAAGATTTGTTTTTCTTTTAATGGGCAGTTCGGGGGTAAAAAGAAAGGGACCCGAGAAAGAAACACGACAGGGGCGCTACGCGCTGCTATGTTCATTTCCGTTAAGAGCCCCCGAAACGGGTCTGACTTTGACCACTCATTTTTATATCCGCGTGTGTGTTGTGCCAGAGCGCCCGACACAAATTCGCTGCACCTGGCGACGTGCCGATGGCGGGGTTGATTCGCGCGTAGGCCAAACCGCGCGCGTCAGACGTGCCGCGACTTGGCGGGAAAGGCGCCGCCGAGTCTGCTCTCCCTTTCCCATCGCGACGGCTGGACCTAATTATGCCTGGGACGAACTAATCCCCGCAGACACGCAGCAAGTAGCGCCTGGAGACGCCGCCGCAGAGTCGCCTTCCCTTTCCCGGTCGTGGCGGCTCGGCTGACGCAATCGTTTTGCCTCCATTCGGCAGATTCATAATGCGGCCAGTGATAGCTCCGACTGGAGGCATTGGAACTGCACGCGGCTGCAACGGAACCCGGGGGGTATAAAACCAGCCCGGAAGCAGCGGTGGTGCGGCGGCATCTCATCGAAGGCCCTGAGTTGAGAAGTGCTATCGCGCTTGTGTTAGCCATGTAACGCTCTTGCTACCTTTGTATATATTGTATATAAATGCTGCTTCAAATAACGGACAGCTCGGCTACTTCATCGCTATGGTCTGCGCCGCGTCGATAACGGACTGGGCAGGGCAACGTCGCAACAGTAGTGACTGAGCTAGGATGGCCCAGTCCCAACAGTGTATGTGTTTTGGAGGCTTGGAGCGGGTATCGCTCGCAGTCGACGGCCGCAGTGCACCCAGTTGCTGCCGGTGCTTGGCAGCCGTTACAGCACTGTCCAACTGCTCTGGCGTGCTTTGTTACCTCGAAAACAAAGTTTGCAGACAGGCTTTTCGGAGGCGTGATAGCTTGCACTGACGTCACCGTATTCCCATGTTGGTGCGTTGGTTGCACAGTGGAAATCTGCAGCTCTTGGTTCGAGAAGCGCTGATGAAGCTGAGAGCTATCGATAAAAAAGTGTGGTGGCATCGTTATGGGCAAGCAACATGTTTTACGAGACGTTCCAAGACGCGAGCTAAAGGTAAAAACCCAACGTCTGGCGTTGGCGTCCATCATATAAAACAGCCCTTTCGCGAGGCCTTCCACAGTGCGAGCTTAAACTCGGCACAAGTTGCCAGCGAGGAGTGGTCGCCCCGCCAGTAAGCAGCAGATGAAGGTAGGCGAAGAAGTTGAACGACCACCGAAATTCACCGTCGTCGTCAGCTTCATCATTACACGGGGACATAAACGAGAAGCAGCGCATCGGGATGCCATTCGAAAGCAAAACGCTCCTCCAGCAGCAAGATGCCCGCGCTGTTCGACAAAATATGCGAGGCGAAACAAGGCGTCACACGCGTTCGACTGGGCATTATGATGTCCGATTAACAACACACAACCTGCACGGTGGGGCTATATGCTCACTTGTAAATGGGTAGCACGAGGACATAGTCCTACCAAACCTGAGCAAGAAGTTTCAAAACGGGAGCCTAATAAAACCATGTGGTTGACACAAACAAAAACCATGCAGTCAATTTGGGGCGAATCACGTAAACTAACTGCGACTGTTTATATGAGAGGTTCCGCTCACGAAACGACTCCAGAGCATGACATGCATCTATGGAAACTGCTTAAGACCGGAAAAGAGCGACTTCGGTGCGCGTAGTGCATGCATTGTGAGCAGCCCCCACCGCTTCCCCTAAAACAATTTGAATGAAGCAAGCGGAACGAAGCAGCTACGCGTTCCCAGGCCGCGCATTTGCAAACAAAAATAACTGCTCCAATCAACAGGTGCCATAGAAACAGAGCAACTGTGGCCGCGCTTCCCACCGGGACCTAACCCCCTCGTTTTTCCCTTTTCACCGCAACCCCTTAGCGAGCGACCGCCGAAAAACGTTAACAGAGCCAAACAAGGACAGGCAAAGGAGGGAGGTGCAGTTTTCGTTGCCTGATTTTACCATCCCTGAGAGTTAAGCAGCACAGCGCACCGCTAAATGTCTGAAACTCGTACACGTGCGTCCAGACTTGAGTTTGTGATAGAACTTGTTTGCACTGCTGTACTCACGAGTGCATGTACTCACGAGTGCAAGCACTCGAAAATGCAGTATTCATGAGTATTGTAATCATGAGTACTGTGTACTCATGAGTACCATACTCACCCGTACTCATACTCGTGAGTACTCATGCTCATGAGTATTGTACTCATGAGCACTCATACTTATGAGTAGTGTACTCATGAGTTCTGTACTCACGAGTAGTGGACTTACCCCTGTACTCAGTCGCATCATGCTCACTTTTTTAAATCTGGGTGTGTACTCACTCATCAATATCATCGTACTCACTCGTGAGTTTGAGTACAAATGAGTACAAATGAGTGTACTCACGAGTGAGTGCGCCGACCTATGCTCCCGACAAAATGTCGCTTTGCTGGCGTGCTGCTGAAGCCGAGCTATGGTGGCTAGAAGGGCCACCCTTCTAGCCACCATAGCCAAGCGCAGCGTTACATTGTTGTCAACAATCCGCACACTGAGCACATCTAACTCGATTGTGAATAAAAGTGACACGGCCCTGCGTTTCCCCCTGCCCATTGGGAGGACGGAACTGTCTTTCAAGATCCCAACCCCAATTGTAAACAATAGTTGGCAGACAGGACGGCCAACAGTCCGATGTCGACAGGCGCAGAGGCGAGCCAAGCCCTTAAAAAATCCTCAGCAGGGGCCGGAGGGGGCTCTGCCCCCCCGTAAAGCCGTCCGGGGGGGGCACGAGCCCCACTGCCCCCCCGTAGTTGGCGCTTCTGTCCGTAACTTCCTTTCGAACCGCATGGCTGTTATTCAGCTTAGCGACGTACAATCCAATTCAACACTATCCATCTCCCAACCATTGGCACGCCTCAAGGCGCAGTGTTATCCCCGCTCCTATTTAACATTGCCCTAATCCACCTTCCCAGTAAGCTCGCCGCAGTCCCTCGCTTACGCCGATGATATTACGCTGTGGACCACCAGAGGCAGCGACGCTCAAATCGAGGAGGCTCTCCAACAGGGAACTGACTTAGTCACCGCCGCCGCTCGCGAAGTTGGGCTTGGATGCTCACCTGAAAAATCTGAGCTTTTAATCCTCCCCGCCAAACCAACTGGCAACCTACCCCAGACACCCACCATTGAGGTCCGGATTGGCGGTAGGGATGTTCCCCAAGTGGTAGTCATGAAAATACTTGGGCTCTGCATGCAGCGCAATCGCGCAAACAGTAAGTACCCAGCACAGCTGACTTTTCAGGTGAATCAGACGATCACCGTCATCCGCAGGATTGCTGCCCACAACAAGGGGCTCAAAGAAATGGAGCGTATCCGGGTGATACAGGCATTTGTGCTCAGCCGTCTCACTTACTCCCTCCCGTATCTCTTGCCCTCACGTACCGAACTCTCTAAAGTCAACTGCCTTATTCGAAAGATCTACAAAACGGCGCTACAAATCCCTCAGAGCACTACCACTGCCAGACTCGAGAAACTCGGAATTTACAATACGGCCGAGGAACTCATTGAAGCCCACCTTATCGGTTAGCTAAATAGGCTCTCATTCACCCCCACCGGTCGCACTCTCCTTGCTACTCTTAACCTTAAAGCCCCTATTCTCTGTGACGACAGGCTCCCGGTACCACGCGACATTCATGGCTCCCTCACTATCCGCCCTTTAGCGCGCAATATGCACCCTGTTTTCAATAAGCAGCGTAGGGAACAACGGGCACAAGCGCTTACAGAGAAATACCCCGTCCACCCCACTACGGTTGACGTGGACACAGCTTGCTACCGAAGGCAGGACGCATACGCTGTTGCACTAATCAACCATCCCAACACTCCTCCTCTAACTCCCTAAGAGTCCGCACCATCCGACCTGCTGAGGGGGAAGAGGCGGCAATCGCCCTATCCCTTACAAATAGGCCGCCCCCTACCACTATCATCTCGGATTCGAAAACGGCCATTCGAAATTACACCAGATGCATGATCTCGCCCCTGGCGCTCGGAAGTCTCTTCAAAAATTCTCCTACCGTACCCATAGAGCTGATCTGTACTCTTGCCCAGACGGGCGTGGGGGGAAATGAGGCAGCACATAGGGCCGCTCGAGAGCTCACCGTCCGAGCAGGCCCTAGCCTCGAACCCTTTCACGGAGCCCTATCAGCTCGGGACAGTCTCTTGACCTCCCAAGACATTACGGCACATTACTGCCTCTCACGCCGCCAACTCCCTCCCGCACACCTGGATTTATCCAACAGAGAAAGACGGCTATGGTGACTGGTGCAAACCCATACCCTCCCCTGTTGCTACCACCTGCACCATATTTATCCTTCCGTCTACCCCTCCCCCAACTGCCAGGCCGGCGGAGAAGTGGAAACTCTGGACCATCTCCTTTGGAACTGTCCCCACAACCCCTACCCACTCTTAGCAGACGGTGGGCACTGGGCTGAGGCGCTGGGAAGTTCCGACCTGTCTACCCAACGGGTGGTCACGGCGACGGCTGTTGTGGTCACCGGTACGCCGGTCACCACGTCCCCTAAGGGGCCTTTAAAGGCTCAATAAAATGTTTTTCCTCCTCCTCCCATGGAGCGGTCCCATGCGATTCTGCACAGCTGGCATTGGCCCCATTTTGTCTGACTGGCAATGAAAACTGCTTGCTTCAAAATAACAAAGACATTTTTTAGCCACATATTCAAGCAAAAAGTGTTGTGCAGCCATTGCACGTAATATTGCCTGGTATGAAAAATTGTGCTCAATAGGTTTCTCAGGAAAGGTGGTTTCGAGAGTTGCATTGTGCTATAGGACAAAACAAAATTAACTATAAATGAAAAACAACACAACAAAAGTCCTGAATTTTGCCATGCGTACTTTTGTGCTATTTTTCTATCATGTTTACTACCAACATAGCCGTACTGTTAATTACATTGCACCTTTGGTCTCATAGGTTACCCAGAAAGGACAACTGAAGCCGCGGAAGTAGTGTAAGAAAAATTCACTTTATATTGCACAACAACAACAGTATTAATGTATTCTTGAAAGCGTAAGAAACAATAGCCTCGCCTGGACCTTGTGCATGCAGACCTATTTTTAATTGCCTGAAAACAATGTCAAATAGTTTCTTCTCGTCTTCTTTTTATTTTACGGTGAAGGGGTGGGGCTGCTTCTTTTCCTTCGGCTTTTTAAGTTGGCCATTTTTCATATGTGAGCAGGTATTTAAGCATCCAGAAGTAGACGTGTCCTGATCAGGTATATCTTGAGTCCAACTGAGTAAGGCGTATTCTGATTTTTATTATGCTAAGCGTCTCACTCCGAATGCTCCCCATGAGCACAAACGAGTTGCAGAGAATGAATGAAGATAGCACGGAATTCTTTTATCAACATGTAACTGCCTAAGAGTTCACATACTTGAGCACAATCATGGGCATCTGACATGGCATAAAATTAATATCGGTTGCCCAGCAGTTGGGCAACACGCCACTATTTAAACTAAATGCAGATGCTACTCGATAGTTTTCATCCAGCTTAGAGACTGCCTTTTCCATGTATTTTCTAGTTCATAAATATACCATAGAATGCTTGGCTGCAGCAGCTCTCATAAACTACAAAATGACAAGAATAATACGGGCATTGCTTCCACAGATAATCTTTTTGCATCATTCCTGACATGAAATTGCCAAGTGAGTCTTTGGATCTTGGTAACAAACTGTTTGAAAGCACAGTGCAAACCGTGATGAACAAACAGCATTGTGTCAGGTGCATAGCCTGCGACACTGGGCAGCTCAAAAAAATATCTATATGCCTTCCTGCTTCTTTTTCCTGTGTCTACATATGCAAAGCACCTTTAGTAACAATAAAAGCACGGCGGTAGGAGGGGTGTAAAACGTTTAAAGAGCGCACTCCAAAATAATGTGACTTACGCTTTTTTTAAACGCTATGTATGAGCTGCTTCACATAAGAAGCGTTTCTTACAACATTCTCAGCCCTGTATGGCTTTCTCACACAGCTTAGACATCATGCGAAAAAGGCAACTTAGTCTAACAGCTCAAGGCGAGGTAGGTGCACCTTCTCCCGTTTGCACTCAAGAGTTTACATGAGAAGGCACTAAGTAACTGCTGCATAATCGAGTAAACTGAGGGCACTTCGCACTATGAGGCACAGGGCAGCGTGGTAGACCTTTCACTCAAGGATCTTTAGCGTAAACCAAGACATCGTGTACAGAAGGTTAATTTTTTTTTTGCTTTATAAATTCAATGCAGCCTCGGCAGCCAAGAATCGAACCCGAGACATTGTACATCCCTGCAGCCATAGGAAACCATGTGAGATCTGAGCAATCTGGCACCTGAGAAATCTCATTAAGATGAATAAAGATACCGTGCGATAATACTTAGAGTGTTTGCAAAAACCAAGGATAGACAGCATAGGGGCACTAGATACATCCTTGCTTACACAAAACTCAAAAGCAAAATTAAAAAAAAATGACGCGGGCGTCCGAGGCGCGGTATATCTATGGTGGTGTCAGCATGTATTGTGCCCTCGCCGACAACGTAATTTATGTTCCTGCCTCCACTGGAAGCTGGAAGGCGCCGTAAACGACCCTGTGGTCAGCCATAACCCATTACACACCCAAGAATACAGTGCAAACTTTATCGTGACGGAAACCACATACGATGCTGTTTGCACGAAGGTCACGCCAGCCCGCCTCATAGATTGTGCCATATCGGTAGTGCATATAACAATTTCTGGTGGGACCTCACTAGGTGGTACATGTAGCATCGTCCATAAATTTTCATCAGTAAAAAAATGAAGCTAGCAAATAAGCAGTGCATGAGCTATCCCTACCTCTTCATTGTTACACTATTTACTGAAAGACTTCTACTTGAAAATGTCAGGTTGGAATGGATTCGTAGACCAGGTTGGTTTTTTGACATTGGCCTAAATAACTGAGGTTGATTTTCAGTACACACGCTGCTGTCTCCATGCCTATCAACTACCGTGCGACTGTAAGCCCTCGCTTGAAATGTACACAGAGGGAGAACGCAGCGGTGGATCTAAAGTATACGATCAATTACAAGCCAGGCAAAGTCGGGCACCCGTTTGGTTGTGACAAGTGGCCTGCAAACATCAGTCCCCACTAGAATGGCAGGATGAGTGCTGCAGACAGGCTAGGGGCACCGTGACTGCAGTCAGGAGATGCTGTAAGAGAAAGACATGGAACATGAGGAATGAAACACCGTTGAGGCAGCAGTAAATAAACAATCTAGGATGACTAAAAAAAGGGCAAACGACAGCGAAGACCACAGAAGCAGTGCTCTTGGCCGCCCTGCGTTATCCGGGTCGTTCCCGCTGAATTTCCATCGGTTATTGAGCGATGATTGGCCCCATTATTAAAGATGAAAACATATAACGAAGTAAGCATCCCTTGGCAGGCACTCCTGGCAAGCAAAAGTGCTGGATGCAGCAACGAGTGCAACAGGCTAAAGGAGCGTGTTACAACGCCCTCACGAACCACACGCACACATGAAAACCTTGCCAACAGCGTCCTGTCACGCTCCTAACTTTAACTTCTCCAACAGATCGTACTGCAAGTTCATTTTCGTTACAATATTAAGATCGGTTAGCACAAGGCACGTTGTCTAGAAAAAGCGTCGAGGATAACAAGTGATGGTAATGACGCCACATTAAAGAAGAGACAAGGAACCGCCATGGGCGAGACAGGTTTGCATGCGAGCGAGTTTCCGCGCCGTGCAACAAATCGTCAACAGCTCGCGATCGCCGACAGACGCGAACAGAGCAGCATAAACAGCGACAATAATGCAAGACGGTGAGAACGCGCCGTTAAGAATTTCGTAAGCGTCGCTAATATAACTGCCGCGAGCAGAAAGCAAGCTTTTCAGTAGGAGATATGCGAACTGATTGCAAACCCGCCAAAAATGAGTGCTCACCTGAGTCGGCCGATGGTGGACAGTTGAACGCCCACAGCTAACTGCAAAGCCGTGGAGCCAGAAGACGCTGGTGCTGTTGAACGAAGGTTGACAGGGCGACAACCACAGACGCTTCACGAGTTCTTGCGTCGACAGCAAAAGTCCAACGCGACTACATGAACCACTACGGCCACTACGGCGCACACGCCGTGTAGGCAGCACTGGGAAAAATGTAAACACACCGCGCGGGTACGCTGCGAGCAAACGTGACGTCACATCCGTGTTAATTCCTCCCCTGAAGGGCAGGTAGACACAGTTGCTTGCGTCAATCGGCCAGTGTTGTCCGAGACAACCCCAAAGCCCCACAGTCCTGTGCAGCTAAACCAAGCATAGTGCGCGCAGTACCAACAGCAGTACGCATCGGTACTTCTATGCTTACGTGTGCTTTCCTAACCTCTACTGTTGGTTCCACCATTCTTAATACTGTAAAAAGAATTTGCCCTAAATTTAAGCGCAAATAGCTCGTTCGGCAAGCTTATAGGCTCTGCCTAATTCGCGTTTGCTGTTGCCGCCCTCCGCCAACTGCAGAGCTGGCTGGTATGACATAGGTTGTGTTGCGGGAAATGTGCTAGTGAGTCGCATGGCTATTTCCTTTGTTCATAATTTTTAGCTTATTTGAGTGGAGTTTACGTTAAAAATGGTGTCAGCATGATTCTAGCAACGCAATCCTTCGAATGAACCAAACTTGTGTTTTCTTTTCATGGCTCCTTTAAAAGCCGTAACCGCGTTTCGCACCTTCTGGACCAGAGAATATGCTTGCACAGTTGAAGTCTGGGGACACAGATTCCTACCACCTAGGGATATTTAATAGGCTTAGTTTAACATTAACTCACTGTAAGGTTGCTTCTGTTCCTTTAAAGTATGGCTGAAAGCCTTGTAAGGATTGTCATGCATGTACAGGGCCGTCCACGCTAGGTGCGAACACGGCGCAGCGTGACCTCGCTCCGCGGAGCGCCAGCGCACAATCAGCGGCCGCTCATCGAAGCTAAGCGGCGCAGGCGCACAGGTGCTTGGAGGCGGCGCTTCGTGTCGTCTGCTAGCGCGGGAGAGCGCCGTGCCTTCTTTGCTGTGAAGCACGCCTAACTGTAGGCATGCTTGTAGCGTCTAAGCGTGCTGCGACGGCGTTGCGGGAAAGCGCACTTTCCTTACTGCGGCGCGTTGTGTAGTTTCTGCGTACGAGAACTCGCAGCTTCCGCTTTTCAGTTCCGCGGTGCCGGTTAACTGCAAGTATTGTTGAAGGTTGAAGGCATTTCATAACTGGTTTGCCTCGGGTTATAGGGGTTAGCGCAACAAAACGACTCTTGCTACGAAAACGCTGCAGAGATGTGCTCCGAATAACCACCCAAGGAACTTTACCGTGCACTGATACCATGCAGCAAACGCGCGTTGTTGCATTTCGCCTCTTTTGAAAGCGGCACGTGCTACTCGGATCGGACATGGGCCTCCCGGATTAGTTCAGCCAGAGTCATTTAATGCTTTTCTGGTCACGAAACTCCGGCTCCCGTTTCATACAGGGACAAAAGTTGCCGCTAGGGTCGCCGCTGACAGCGCGGGGGCATTTCATGCCCGCGCCACCCGCGCGCAACATTCTGCCGAAGCTGGTACCCGTTGAAGGCAGTTGTTGATAGCTCATAAAATATTCTGCTATCATTCATATTTACTTTGACGTACAATGTGGTTGCTGCACTCGCGTGTGAAAAGGTTTTCTTCGCTTACCTTTGCATGATATCAACGCTTTGATGGAGCCAGTCGTGCCGCAGCAGTTATGAATTTACGTGTTGCAGCAGTTCTTTCATCTCGTGCAAGGCAGCGTAAAAATGTGCTTTGTTTAAGCGAAGGTTATCTAGTTGGGGTTGCGACTCTGGCGAAGCCTCAGATTTAGAAATTCGCAAATATGATACGCGTGTTGGACCTCTGGGTCCGCCAGCTGCTGCGCGATGATCAGGAAGGGGAGCGACACGTCGTGATTCGATGAGGCTTTTAATGGAAACTAGAAGAAGTGGAGCGAGCTGACGCAGCCACGAGAGCATGCGGCAGCTCGTGAAGAGCATGATGAAAATGATGATGATCGGCGTCGTCTGCTAGAAGTGGTGAAGACGAGGAAGTCACAACAACGCGCAGTGAGCCCCCGCGGCCACGCCGATCGCGCTATGCAATCCGATCGTCTACGCCGCTGATGATCGCCGCGGCTGCGGTACCGAAGCTAAAGCTATAAATTTCGTGTGTTTAGTTTGTTACAGTTGACCTCATTCCTGTGCGCTCATACATAGAGCTTCAGCAAAGCTTCAAAGTGCGAGCGTTGAAGCTTTCGTCGCATTAATACATGCCCATCTCTAGGATTCTAACAAAGTTTAAGTTCGAGTTCGCAGCTACCTTGTGTTCGTTTTCATGGAACTTCAACAGGGTAATAAAACTTGCTGTTGGGCTAGTTGGTTCATTCAACAGAGTAACGTTACATAGTCACAGAACGAGGAAACGTGCGTCTCGCGCAATATTGTGCAGCCACTCAAGGTCATTCGGGAAGCTCCAATTTCCGAATGAGTTGCTTTCCCAGATATGTCCCACCCTCCGAACCAAATCCAACTACCACTTCGATGTTGCATGCTTCAGTTTAACAGGACATTTTGCCATGATCGACTATACTCGCAACGCATAGCTATGAAGATACTTGACCGGGGATGCTTGACCTACTGAAATGAAGCAGTGTTTCACAGTCTCTAAAAAAAAGCACACCTGTTTATGAGCATGATGCTGCTGCTCCACCACTGATTTATTCAGCTGACTACTTCACATTGGTCAAAATACACTACATGTTGTCAAGCTAACGAGTCAATAATGCCACGAAGGGAATATTTGTATGCTGCCTTTTATGCCTGCTCGCTAACGCGGTCATTTTCGCGAGCTTCATTTGCCTCCGGCGGAGTCGCTGCGTCGTGCTCCGAAGCTGGCCCTTCACTGCCAGCAACTCAGAAATGGGACAGACGACCTCTTCTGTTTGGCAGGCTGTCTCTGCGTATACACCAGTACCCACTGCCGCATCTACAGGAGGATGAAACGTAATTATATAGCGCTTGAGGCTCCTGGGAGCTTCAAACTCGGTCCAAACGAGCAGAATCGCCACGAAAAACTGTTTAGCTTACCTGCAGTGCTCGTCACTGCTGTTTGGGATGCTTCCGTGCTTGAACACGGCAGAATATCTTCTGCGATGGCATCAGACGACGACAAACGACGCCTCTTTGTTGCTGGCTGGACCCTCGTTGAATGGGATCGCGGCTTCGGCTTGCTCAAATACGCCGGCAGCCCGTCGAAGCGCCTTGGAACGGCGTCGGGCCGCAGCTTGGGTTTCTCACGTCGCAAAGAGACGACGTCTCCTTTCACCAAAAAAGTGTCGTTCCAAACAACGTCCGCAGTGTCAAAATGCTTTTCGCAGACACGGAATTGCTGCGAGTCAAAATAAAAGCCGCCTGCTTGCTGTCGCGTTATTGCACGTTTTCACTGCTCGCGCTTATCGGCGTCACTTGGCAAGCAAAACAACGAGACCTTTTCGCTCGTACCTCTGTAGCGGCATCCCGGTAAGCATCAAGTCGTGGGCATTTCCGCCCAGTGTCCTCGCACAATATTACCAAAGGCGTCACATCAACTGGTAACTTAAAACTCAGAAAACAATGCGCCAATGCTACCGGATTGCGTGGGAGTGCAGCTTCGCCGACGCAGCGCGCAGGTTTCGTATATTCCCCCACTATGCACTCAGCGCCGCCCGGCGCCGGCTTCGGCGACATAGCAAACTGCTCCCATAGCGTTACGGCGGAGTTTCGTGACCAGAAAAGCATTGAAGGACTCTGGTATAGCCAACCACCCCAACCACTGAGCCACCGCGGCGGGCCAGGTCAAGTCCTGGCGGGTTTTTGGGGATTTAACCGCACCCTAGAATTAAAGAGAGTAAGAGAGCAAAGCTGTATTTTCTGCGTGTGCTCTCTAAAGGCACATTCCCACTGGCGATTCGCCTCGTCGCGCGACGAAAAGCGACGTCGCAAAGCGACGAGCCGGCCGTCGCTTTTCGGAGTTTTGCGACGGCGGGTTCGATCGCTCTGTGCCCGATTTCCTCGTCGCGCGACGGCCGTTGCAGCCAATCGGAGCCGGCTTCAACGTGACGTCCAGGAAGTTCTGCGGGATTGTTTACATCCGGTTTGTTTGCTGGCGGGAAATCCGACGGCCTCGTCTCGATCAGCATGGCTACCGAAACTACCATGAGTTTTTCGACGGAAGCGCTGATCGAGGTGGTCAAGGGGTACCCCTTTTTAACGGATAAAAAACACCCTGAATTCAAGAACCGCCAAAAGAACGATGCGGCATGGCACCAAATCGGTGTTTTGTTCGGCGTGCCAGGTACGTGCAACATTCCACTCATGCATGTTCGGCGCTTTCGCTCTGTCGCTGTCAGCACAGCTTTTCCGAAAAAAGAAGAAAGGTTAAGCTGAGGTGCAAAAATTCAAGTTGCTCACATCGGCAAAGGTCCTCGGAGGCGTTGCCAAATCACCCCCCCCCTACCCGGCGACCCATGTCCGACGCTGGCTAGTCAGTGAGCGGAAGCGGTTCGTCCGGTTAGGTAAAATCAAGGCAGACTGATCAGTTGCAGTTGCGAAACGACACCAGCGAGGATTGCTGTACTGGATGGGAGCAGTCTGTCTTGATTTTTAGCCAACCGGCCAAACCGCTTCCGCTCACTGACTGGCCAGCGCCACTGTTAATTATTGATAGTGAAGCTGCAGCGTCACTATCAATAGTGAGCGGAAGCGGTTTGGTCGGTTGCGTAAAAATCAAGACAGACTGCTCCCATCCAGTACAGCAATCCTCGCTGGTGTCGTTTCGCAACTGCAACTGATCAGTCTGCCTTGATTTTACCCAGCCGGGTAGGGGGGTGATTTGGCGACGCCTCCGAGCACCTTGCCTTCACATCTTCATTAAAGACGATTTTAGTGCGCACGCGAAGCAGCTCACGCGAAGAGAGAGCAGTTACTTACGTACTATTGCCTGCAGGTTTGAGGACTGGAGTTATGGGTGCAGTTTAATTCTGTTCCAAGCGTGGTAAAACCAGTTAAGCTAATATATTCTGCAAACATTTTTTACATTGCTTTTATACATGTTCGCAAACGCAATGAAACTTTACTAGAGCTTGGAATCAGTAATAAAAAAAATTTAGATTTTGCACGCAGCCTGCACAGCTGTCTCTAGTCAAATTACTGCATTAGTATTGAGCTGCAACTCATGAAGACCTCAAGTGAGCACGCCTGGTACCTGCAAACGTGAATACTACTTCCCTCGGTCCCGATAAGAAAAAAAAAGTGTATAAGGTTGACACATTCTGCACCAGGTAGAAAAACTTACGATAGCTTCAAAAAGCTTCTGTAACATACAAGATGGATACAGGCTCATTTTGAGGCGTAAGGACTTTGTTTTACTTTGCAGTGTTGATATTACAATAAAAACTCGAGATCCTGAATGACACCTTGTTTTATTTAGCAGGGTCCTTGTTGAAAAAAAAAACTAAAAAACCTCAAGGACACATATAACAGAACCAAGACAGCAACAAAAGGAAAAATGAAAAGTGGAGCGGCCGCCAAGGATGTTCCAACAAAGCAGTGGACGCACTTCACTTCAATGGCTGCCATAATGGAAAAAAATCCCCAACCTAAAGTGTGAGCTCTTCAGTTGCCTATACTTCAGAAGGACACTTATTGAAACATTTGGGGGGCATATATTTTCTCACAACACAGTGCCAACTCAAAAAAAAAAAAACACACACATCAGCGCTTAAACATTGAATAGCAACGTATGAAAGAATGTTGAAGCCCACTAAACCATTTACTTCTAGAATACGCAGTTCTGCCTCGTAAGCAGTAATTATTGCTTCTGTTCTTCCTTTTTCAGAGTGTACTGCAACCTTCCAGCAGCAGCAAGCTCTGGGTAAGCTACATGTCTATACAACAGTGGGGATACAGATGCATGTTTTTTATATAATTCTAGGACAACACTTACATGTAACACAAACTGTTAAGACCATATGGTCATGCCAACAAACATGTATGAGCACACTTAGTTTAATTCTCCAAGTGTTCAGCTTATGTCATGCTTGCAGGTGTAGCTTCAGCTTGTTAAACCTGCAAAATTTTAAGACAGCCAGTGGAAAAAAAACAAAGCATAAGGCTGGAAGAAAAACAAATGCAAAAATCAAGGAAAGGACTGATCCAGGAATAATCCTGGCATTCAAAACTTCCATTGCAGCCCTCCAGAAAGTGCTGCAGTACTGGACCCGTCGCCGCCACTACTGCCGGTGTCGCCGTCGCCGTCGTCGTCACCACCAACCCCAGATAACTTGGACGCAGTGGCTTCAACGTCTGCTTCATCCATGCCATGGGATGAGCCACAAGTCCTAGAGTAAGTGACACACCCCAATTCCTATAAGCCTAGAGAAATATTTCATACCTACAACGATAGAGCTAAGGAAACGTTCTTCAGACATGCAAGGTTGGCTTCATCACTGTTATGCAAAGGAAGGTTCAAGGCTAACAATTATACGCATATCACACCTCTATTTCACATGTGCAGGTTCTTCATGGATGCAGGTCCGTCTCCACCAGAGCCAGCTAAACAGTAAGCTCACTTTTCACTACATTGTTGTTCATTTTCACATACGAATTACTGTGTTTTCTAAAGAAAGAAATTCCCTGCACAACTTGTCTCTCATTTCATTTACAGACGACCACAGAAGCGGCGCAGGTCAGCTGCAAGGTATGCACGTGTTCATTAACGTAGAATTAAACAGTTTCACACAACCATCAAACATTTTACTTGATACTAAGTAACATTGATAAGCTTACGGTTTGACGAAACCTTGTCTGGGGTGGGTCACAATATTTGTACTTAAAACGGGGGTGGGGGGAAGGGGGTCTTGACGACCAAAGGTTAATTGACAGTTTTGCTTCCACATCTTACAACTGAAAGAAGTACGGAACTAGAAGCATGTCCTTTCATAGCTTTTCCTGTACGTTACTTTTACGTGAGCTGTGGATGGGGCATATTGGCAAACGTTCTCGCTGCCGACTAGGAAACGAGAAAGCGCGTGGCTGGTGGAAGCCGACACGTCTTTCTAATAAATAAACCTTCAGTAGCGATCCCCCTGCTTTGAGCAATGTGACGGCCGCCATTTTAAAATTTTCAATCATTGACAACTGGTGCATTTCAGTTGAACCTATGCCTTGGCTTTTTTTTTGCATTGACTTATTCTGATATCCTAACAGTATTGCTTTTTTTACCCGTATGAAACACTGCTGGAGTAAGCACAGATTACGGTCATTTTCCTCTGTAAACAATGAGTGTTTCTTGGCAAATTACTTTTGCAGCAATGGAGACGAGCAAGAAAGCCTTGCTCAAGCTGCCGTGGAGCACCTTGGTGCTCTGAGGTCTCTCAGGGCAGCGCAAAACAAAGATGAGATTTATTACTTTTGCATGCGCCTCGACGCACGGCTGCGAACCCTGCCCCGAGATGTGGCCGAATACCTCATCAACAGTATCGAAAACGCAGTACACGATACTTCAAAGCAGTGCAGGGCAGCCATGCGTGACAGTGACCAGTAGAAGGATGGCAAGTTGAGACAGGAGCAAAAAGGAGGCGTGATGGTATAGGTTATAGCACTGTGCCGTCATCCCTCCTCCTTGCCGTCTCCTCACTGTGTTTTTTTTCTTTTTCAATAATCAGTGAGTAGCAGTCATTTGCTCATAAGTTCCAAACATTTTTTTGTGGTTGTGACTGACCAAAGAGGATTTTTGTAAGAATGTTTTCTTTTCTTTTTTTTTGTGCAATAATCAGTGAGTAGCAGTCATTTGCTCATAAGTTCCAAACATTTTTTGTGGTTGTGACTGACCAAAGAGGATTTTTGTAAGAATGTTTTCTTTTCTTTTTTTTTGTGCAATAATCAGTGAGTAGCAGTCATTTGCTCATAAGTTCCAAACATTTTTTGTGGTTGTGACTGACCAAAGAGGATTTTTGTAAGAATGTTTACATATGTTGTTGCTGTGTTATGTACTACAATTTATTTCATGCTGTGTCCTAGGCATGTTTTCAAGGTTGTGCATACACAGCAAGACACTTCTTTTTTGCAAAGATCTCGTTTCACTTCGCTAGTCACCTAGCTATTCGTGCAATGCTTGAATGCAATAACTAAACATGAACTTGCTCTGTTGATCTCAGTCCACCATACACAAGCAATGCATTTATGTAGGCTTTCCCATATCAGTGTCTCATATCGGTCCCCTTTTCAATACTCCACTCTACAGCACGGGTTCATAGTGTTTTGCGATAAATTTGTGATTAAGACCGAACAATACTTCCTGTGATATTTTTGTTGAATTCTCCACATATTCTCTTGATGTGTTATTCAGCAGTCTTTTTCATGTCATACATTGGACTTAGACATGTTTTCATATATAGCAGGACAGTGACTGTATTTTCTCCCTTTTCCAACGATTGTATGTCTGTATTATTAACCTTCGATACAGATTTGTGGCGACTTTGCTGCCACTAACCTTTTTGTTACATGCCATGACTGTGTGCAATAATAAAGAATAATAAGTATGCATGCCCAACCCACATGAATTGCTGCATTGTTTACACAAATGCAACTATAGTAGTCTTTTGTCACTCGAGCGAAACAAAGAATTATTACAAAAAAAATGACCTTGTCTCATTCTTGGGTGCATGCGATCATGCGATCTTGCCAAGGGAGTTGCCCAGCTGATACAAAGTGATGTGCCAGCTTGCTCCGTACGGCTTGAGAATACCTAGGTGAAAGCATTCTGTGAGATTAGTGCCTTTAGCATCACAAATTTAGATGAAATGTTTTTTTAAGGTTGCAGTGTGTATAAGAATACGACGAGGCCTTTTGTCAATTATACCTGTTTTAAAACAAAATGCAACTACGGCTCTTCTGAAATGTGGCTAGGCCAATGATCAGCAAAAAAAAAAAAAAAACGCTCAGCCCCAGCATTTGTCGTACGAGTTCACTATCATATCAACACTAGTTTTCATAAGCAACCTGTGTTGAAAGCAGTGCTGGAGCTACAGAGATGTACTTACCGTGTAGAGTTGCAGCCAGTCATTGGTGGTGCAACAAGCACAGCACTTGTGCGAGGGTCAGCTCACCAGTGACCCGGGGTCACCCGTCCTTCCCAGTCCTCGCTGTCGACCATGCCAGCTGAACAATACGAGCGTGACGCCACTTCACTCGTCTTCATCATGAAGTTGTGCAGGACAAGGCAGGCGCCGATGATGCGACAACTGTTTTCGTCCTTGGCCTTAAAAGGCCTCCGCAAAATCCTCCACCTTTGGGCAAGGATTCCGAACGCATTTTCGACTACCCGCCTTGCCCTGCTCAACCTGTAGTTAAACAGGCGGCGCTCAGTGTACTCCTGGCTGGTGCCTTGGTGCAAGACTACGAGAAATAAAATGAGGAAGGTGTGTACACTTTCAGTATGGCATTTCTTTTTGTGGAATATTACCTCTCCTCGGATACGGCCTCATCATAAATCCCTTCAGAGGGAACGCCTCATCCCCCACAAAAAAGTAGGGAAGCTGCCCCTCGTCCCCCACGTTGCTGGGGCATGGCATGGGGAACGTTCCGTCCTCCAGTTGCTCCAGGAGCCGAGACCGCTGAAAGATTCCTCCATCGCAGTCACTGCCATGGTGGCCGAATTCAACGTACAGAAACCTGCACACAAAAAACAGCGGTACCTTCAGTTCCAACTCCAACAGCTCTCCAATAGTGTAAGCAACCGCATAATGCCATTTACTCATTAGTAGCAGCACACCTTACCTGTACTGCGCGTCACTGATAGCAAGCAGAGACTTGCTGAAGGCACCTTTGTAGTTGCGGTCCAAGCTCCCGGAATTTGGAGGACATTCCACGTTCACGTGCTTCCCATCGATAGCACCCATGCAGTGGGGAAAATTCCAGCGCTGCTCGAAATCAGCTGCAATCTGAACGTGAAAATAAAAGAACTGCAACTTATCAAACTGGCAGTGCATGACTAGTTGTGACCAACATCAACAGAAGGCTAATCGTATGAACACAAAATGGAATTAGCTGCTAATAATACCAACATCAACTGAAGTCTACTGGTATGAACACAAAAGCTGTTCAAAAAAATGTATGAACACGGAAGCATAGGCTGTTGAACCAATTTCTTGCCTTGATCCACTCGTCAGCTGTTTGTGGTGAGACGAGGTACAGAGGCTTGAGGATGTCCCAGAGGGCCGCGCAGACGTCCGCGACCACATCGCACGCGGTTGAGCGGCCCACCCGGAAGTCGAAAGAAATGCTGCGAAGTGTACTGCCGGCAGCTAGAAACCTGCGACGACGAGAGGGAGAGAAAGCGCAATGAACACAGAGCTCAGTCCCATTAACAGCTTCGTGATCAGCCGTACACATCGACGCGATTCGCTGTGGCATATTTCTCACCTCAACGTTATGGCCAAGCGATCGTGAGCGGAGATCGCGTCTCTGAAGTTGGTATCTTGCTTTGAGATTCGGCTCCGTACCAGCCCAAGCAGCTGGTCGAAAGCCTGAGGCGGCATTCTGATGAAGCTGTAGGAGAGGGGAACATCTACAAGATCCTGATTGCAGCGGTTTTAAGAATTACAGAGGCAGAAATAAAGAAAAAAACTTACTCTCTGAAGTACTCCAGGTCGTGCGCGCGAAGCTCTGGGAGGAGACGGCTCGCGTGTCCGGCAGCTTCTCGGGAGCGCAAATACGGTCGCACCCAAAACCGCCGTTTTTTCGGCAGGGTAACAGCCGCCTTTGTAGACAGCGCCGCCGAAACGAGCAGTATAGTGGCGATCTCTTCCTCTTCGCTCAGCTCGTCGGGATTCATGGCGCAGGAAGAAGGGCTCAGCAGACCAACGTAGAAGCGTTGTAGCAGAAAGCACCCGAGAGGTAAAAAGCGCGCGCAACTCCGGGATATCTCGTCCGCGGCGAGAACTCTCGAGAAGGGATGGGGGCGGTCACTACGATCGCGTCGCAAGTGAGAGCGCTGCTCTTTCGCTCCTACGCTCGTCGCGCATCGTCGCGCGACGAGGCGCATCGCCAGTGGGAATGTGCCTTAAAGCAGATGGCCTTATGCCCGAATATGCCTTCCGGCCGGCTTTTTTAACAACGGAGATGTTGCTGTCCGTAAGACCGCCGTTGCAGCAAAAAAAAAAAAAAACGAGAGAAAATTTTGAAGGCTCGTGGGCGCATGCTTGCGGCGACCTCCGAGCGTTTCCGGCACGCGCAGTGCTTTTAGCGCGAATAAGAAACTGGCAAAAACCTCGAGAAGCGAGAACATGCCGAGCACTCGTGAGCGCATACCTTGCAGAAAACGCCGAGTCCCTGGCTTGCGCAGTGCCAATACCAAAAAAAAAAAAAGAACCACCAGCACTGTCGTCAATCCCTACGGCGCATGTACGAAAACTTCAGTGTTAATGCTAAAGTCCAATGATAAAATTAAAAAAAAACATCCTGCTTGGTAAAGGTCACCGCTACCGACACATCTCTCGAAGCCATTGTGGATAATATGGCTACGAGTGTGCCAATACTTCCCGAGAGGACTTGCAGATCCTGCAACCGCGTCTTGAGTCGATGTAGAAGAGCTGGTTGAAGACTACAATGCAGAGGACGACTTTCAATCCACCACTCGCTTCGAGAAAGTCAACGACCGGTTTGATGCATATGACGACGATTACAGCACCGGAACTATGACAATAAACAATGATATTAAAGCTTAGCTGCGTCCATCAAAGCTCACCTACAACAGCATCAACATTGAAGTCTTGCGCGTGATTGCTAGCTTCCCGAATTTTTTTTGATTGAAGTATTCACATGCTCGGTCTTCCTCAAAGACGCTCACGGATTGCTCGACGCGATTTCAAATATGATCAACGAGCTCATGGAAATCGACAAGAAATATCGTAAATGGGAAAAGAAATCAGAATATGCCGAGCCCACAATGCAAGTGTTTGTTTAATGTAAGGCATTACATGCATTGTTAAGCCTATTGAAAACGTATTGAACATATTGGTGATTTTTCTGTTCGTGGCGTTTGGCTTGGCCATGTATATGGGGATAGTAGAGAGAAGGATGCAGAAGTTGTGGACCTAACGAACGGAGAAGCTGTTCCAGAATTGTATTGCATAGAACTGGTGATCACAGCTTCATTGCTCGCGTAGGCCCACTGCGAGGGAGTACGGGTCTTACCAGAAAGGAGGATACGTACAGGTGGCAACAAAGAAAGAGACGCAGTCACCCAACAACTAGCCGTGTAGGGAGCGCAACCAATGACGTATGCATTACAGTTTAGCACACTAGAGTGGGACCAGTACAGGAATCGACCGTAGAGTAGACGATTGTGCTGGGGGCGTGACTTCCTGGCTGGGCGACTGCTTGAATCATCTTGACGATGCGCGATATTCATGTGTGAAAAAAGCCAATACACATCGGGAAGAAATTCGGCAGATCGCAACCCTGCCGCTGTGACCAAAATTCCACGGAGGCGAAATGCGCAGACAATTATGTTCTGCGTAATGCTAGTGAGCATTAAATAAATTCTAGTGGCCGAAATTATACGATGCCGTTCCTATACAGCGCCTCTCATTGAACCAAATCAAGCCAACACTGAAATGTTTGCAACAATACTTGCATTTAACCGGCACCGCGGAAGTGAAAAGCGGAAGCTGTGAGTTCTCGTACGCAGAAACTACACAACGCGCCGCAGTAAGGAAAGTGCGCTTTCCCGCAACGCCGTTGCGGCGCGCTTAGACGCTACAACCATGCCTACAGTTAGGCGTGCTTCACAGCAAAGCTAGCACGGCGCTCTCCCGCGCTAGCACACGACACGAAGCCCCGCCTCCAAGCCCCTGTGCGCCTGCGCCGCTCAGCTTCGATGAGCGGCCGCAGATTGTGCGCTGGCGCTCTGCGGAGCGAGGCCACGCTGTGCCGTGTTCGCACCTAGCGTCATGGAGGAAGAAAATGTTAGGAGCATGGAGGAAAAAAAAGTTAGGAGACGGCATGACGTCACGCAGCTAGCCTTCGCAAGCCCAGGCAACGTTTATAGAAGACCTTGGTTCTATAAACGTTGAGCCCAGGTCCGTTGAAGCCGCTCCCTCCGCCGTTTCTCTTTCTCAAGCCGCCGCAGTCGGCCCTCCAAGGTCGGGTGGGCCGGCGGCGGCGGCGGTCTCCGACTCCGGGGCATCTCTCGTGTTTCGTTGGCGGTAGCTGTTCCCCGTCCTTCCTGCATTTGTCTGCTCGGCGATCTCATGCCCGTGTGCGGGCAGGAGTGCCGCGTACGTGCGGAAGACAAAAGCCGTGGGAAAAAAAACCAACATATAGCAGTCTTCGCGACAACGGGCCGCAGAGCAGTTTCGAGCAGACGAAATTGAAGAGCGCGGCGGGTGGGGTCACGTGGTGCAGTGACGCCTGGGCCGACTTCGATTTTACTTTTTATGTATAGGCTTCACGTTTCTCCGGCGGCGCCGTCTCCTAACTTTTTCTCTTCCTCCATGGTTAGGAGGGAACATGACGTCAGGCGGCCCAGCTTCGGCAAGCCAACCTCCTCTGAAGCCGCTTTCTCCTCTCCTCGGGCTCCTCCCGCGCAATGCATTATGGAAAATCCACCACGCTCAGGCCCGCGGTAGCATTTAGTGGCTCCTGCTGGCTTCCGGTGGAGATGGAGGCGAGCGCCGTCGCCGGAGGCGCCGTACAAGATTGTTCGCCAGCGTTGCGCTCCAAGCTTCGTATCGTGGAAGTACTGCCGCTGTCGCTGTTCAAAGCAAGGCGAGACTTCGATCGCATTCTTAAGAAGCACCCACACGAGCTGCAATCCGAATTTCACTTCTGACGTTGGATCGCACGAACGTGCCGCCGTAAACATTCACAAGCATGGAGCGGACTACAGCTGCGCGGTGTTTGCCAGGTGTGCTGTGACGTTTGCGTTTGGCATTCTGCTGAGTTATCTCGCGTAACGAGTGTCGTGTCGGCGGGGAGGTGGTGAGACTAGCTTTGGTTCCGCTCGCACGCGCTTTTGCATACGTTCGCCTTTTCGGTGCTCCGGCGTGGTGGTACGTTTTTATCTACTTCAGTGCACTGGAAAACAAAGGGTTCAGAACCCTTATGTTGGGTGTGACCACCTCGCGTCGCAAGCAGTACGCCGGCTGTTTGTCCGCTGAGGACCGCCCGATCGGTGCGATACGTATACGAAAAAAAAAACGAATGCTAGATTACGCCTGGGATGGACCTTGCTAAATTGTGGACTGACTGCGCCTTGGCAATAAATGGTTAAAGAAATGGTTGAAATGGTTGATCTTTTCAACTTTGCCTGAGCCTGAGCGCCAAAGTTGAAAAGATTATCTCCACTTCTGCACGCAGCGGCGGCACACAACTCTCCGACTGCGGCGTGAACTTCGACGGGTCCGAAAGCTCAGTAAACAAAGATGTTTTCTGCCTCTCCCGTCCGACCACTTTGCCCGCACGATCAGGCCGCTGCGCGTTTCGGGTTGCAGGCAGAGCTGCGCGCAATGACTCGTCGCGGAAACTCGAATACGCGGACAGCCCTGCAACCAAACGGATAGACGCACACACACAGCGTCGGCGAAGGGCCACATGAGGCGCAAATAACTACCGCTTGCCTGTCACGTGAATAGAACATCTCCCATCAGTCTTTCCTTTTTATTTTTTATGACTAGGCTTCACGATTGTCACGTGATGCTCCCTCCTAAACTTTTCTTTCCTGCATGCCTAGCGTGGACCAAGGAGGTTTGGCGTGGACGGCCCTGTACAATGCTCACTGATTGAAACGCGACACTGCGAGCGCGTGGCCTTCGCAACCTCCTTGGGCCTGCGCTACATGCAGCGCCGCCAGTGGACGCCCGTGGAAGCTGGTGTTGCATTGTGGTATACCACGAGGATGAGAGCGATTTGACCATAAGCTTGCTGCTTCCAGTTGCCAATATGCGGGGCAGTGGTTCCCCGCAGCGACAGCGGTGCGGTGCGAGCCTGGAGCGCAGGAGCGTGTTTGTGCGGCGGTGGTAGCGGCCTGGCGTTTCGCGCAGCCAATGTCGCGACATTGTGTGCTCGCGCGCTCTTGTTACACGTGCCGTTCCGATGCGATAGAGATTATTTGCATGTAAGGCACAGTCAGGCTTATCTGAATGAAACGAGTATCTCCACGAAGGAGTAGCCAACTTTATTCCATGATATAAACTAAGAAAAAAGAGGAAAGCTGACGAAGTACTAATGCACCGCACCACACGTAAACGTGCCTGCAAAGGCGTCTTTCCTGTTTTATTTTACATCCTGGAATAAAGTTTGGTGTTCCTGCGTACAGAAGTTTCTTTTGTTCTGATGAGCGTGACTGTGCATGATGAGCGTGACTGTGCATTATATGAACATTACTGTGCCGCATTGGAAGGGCACGCGTAACAAGAGCACGCGCTCACTTTGTCGCAAAATCGGCTGCGCGCGCAGCCGGGCTACAACCGTCGGGGCATAAACACGTTCCAGTGCTCCGGGCTCGCAGCACCCTGCTGTCGCTGCGGGGAACCACAGCCCCGCGCATTGGCAACCGGAAGCAGGAAGCCTACGGTCAACACGCTCTCATCCTCGCAGTATACCAGAATGCAACACCTAGCTTCCACTGGCGTCCATATGGACGGCGCTGCATGTATTGGCGGCCACGCGCTCGCAGTGTCGCCGTTCAATCAGTGAGCACTGTACTTATTTTTTAGCTTGAAAGAACTGAAGGTGCCTTTCTTGCACCTACAAAAAATAAATTCTGTCTTGTCCTGTCAGAGCGAGTATTTCACGGCCTTATACCGCATATTTACGGCTTGTTTACTACTTGAACTTCCATTTTTTACAGGGCCAGGTGTTTGACGTGGAGGATGTACGTTGTGAGCTACCAGAAGAATTGGCTGCCTCCTGTTTCTATCTATCCTGCACGACCTGTAAGTGGAGTTTATTACGGCGGTGAAATGCATGAAAATCTCGATTTTGAAGGCTGAGAGAACACGAAAACATAAAAAACCATTGTGGCATCATTGTGGTACCTTAGTGATATTAAGACATAAGAACATTGCATAGATGGGACAAGAAATAAGGAACCGATGAGGGTGAGAAACTTCCTGATGCCTTTCTTATTTTTTCGTCTCATCGGGGCTGCATCCTTGCTCCATGAATTCATTAATAACGACTGTCACCCTTGTTCACTGTGGTAGTTGCGTGGTGGCCACAGACAGTGTGTGGGGATTTTTTTTCTACCGCCTATTAATGATGAACTAGATCTTTAGACTTCTACGCAGAAGTCAGATTATGGATTACATTACATGAGTGAAACAATTCCATGCACCCAGAAATAGAATTTAGGTGAATTCACTTCAATGCCCTAGATGCAACTTGTGCCTAGCAGTGAAAAGGGTGTATTGCGTGCGTTTTTGCCACTTTGTTTCTTGTAGTGTAATACTTCTCACTGGCCATCGTACCCCCCTCCGCGCTCCCCCCCCTCCTCCCCCCCCCCGAACAGCTATTTGTTCTAGCAAATATAATGATGGTCCTAATTGTACAAGGGTACTCAGCAATTGAAGAAAGAGCTGTGGGGGGTTCTGGTTTATGTATCAGGCTTTGTTTAGAATATTGTTATGTAGCCACGGATAATGCAGGGTTTTTGTAAAAATATAGATTATCGGAGCAAACTTGTGCTCTGCAGTGAACATAAAAAACACAAACCTCGAAGGAGTCAGCAAAGGGACGTGCATGGTTGAGCGTTGGCGAATTGAATGCCGCAGGGTTTCTTTTGCACTCATTCATTTAAATCGAGAACATTTTCAATAAAAAACAGGAAAAGCTAGGATAGGGATCGCAAAGCAACACACTTTCCATATCAAACATGACTGCTGGTGCAGCATACAAAGGAAAAAGGGGAAAAAGACGGTTCCCTTAAAAAAGGGTAAGATTGCAGGGTGTGGCCAGGTGCTTGTAACAAAACATTTTGTAAACAAATCAAATGGCGTGGTTGGGGGCAATATTATGATGTTTATGGTAGGAAAAACCTGCATTATTTCCGAACAGTATGAATGCTCTGTGTGTAAACATATGCAAAAACGCTTGTGTGTTTTTACCATTTGAGTGGACGTTACAGAGTAGTCAGGTCAAGTTACTGCGGTAGCTCTCCTCATAGCTGACAAGCATAAACACTGAAATTAAATTTTGCTGTATTCGATCGCTCTAACCCTTTCACTGTCACTGATGTACTAGTTTGTCTCCAAATTTCCCCTCCACAGTGTCACTGACATACCGGTGTGTTTTCTGCTGTGCGTTGAAAAATTCGTGCCATGGTGCAAAGTTGGCGCACCTGAACTGTTTGTGGTATCTTTCGAATCATTCTAGTAGCTTGTATTTTCACAAAGTACAGAGCGACCACGCCCAGCTTTCGTTGCTTGGGGGGGTCACTCCGTGCACTGTACATCTGTTGGGATGAGTGACCACGTGGCACGCGTGCAATTATGGGTGCAAGTGTGCCATCCACCATGGTTTTCTAGGGTTGTTTTTTATTTCTGTTCCTGTGCCTGCTACGGCGCGCCAGGTTACCCCAGCTCACACCTCGTGTCAGCAACAACCTCGTGTTTCAGCAGCACATGAGGTTGTTGTATTAAGGTTATATACTTTTATCTCTATCTGCCATCATGATTTCAGAAGGCACCATTTCTGTGTGTTGTGGGGCTGCTGAAAGTGCTCCCTCTATGCGTGCCGTTACTTTTGGATGGCTGAACGTGCGGGGCCTTCGACTGCGGATAGGAGCGATGGTTCTTCGATTCCAATTCGGATATGAGCTGAGCTCGAATTTGCACTCTGAGAGTTTCTCATCTGAAGAAGGGGTGGGAGTTCCACAGCATCTGATTCTGATGTTGAAATGATGGGTCACCCTCCCTGAATGTGGGCACGGCAAACTCAAAATATCTGGAAAGGCGATTTCTCACCCACGCTCTTTCCTTTCGACGCGTTACGCTCCAGAAGCTATCATAGTCAAATAAATCACTATGTTCCTTCATTGATATTCCGGAAACCAATCCGACACTAAGGGTGCGTCATGGCCAAAAACCCCCAACAGTGAAAGGGTTAATACCGCTGACATAATTATTGAAGAGCCCCCAACCACCAGTCACAGATCTCGGGTACACATGTGCACCTTCTTAACGCCCAAAAGTTGAATTTATATTTGTATGTAGCAATAACTATGGAATTCACAACAGGGCTGTACACGTCCCATCGACACAAGGAAATATAAAAATTGAGGAGGCAACCTAGAGGTCCGTCAGTTCATGTTGATATGCGTTTCCTCAATTCTGAACATTTTGCTTTTTGACAGGAAGCACAGAAAAACAAACTAGACAATTCAACTGCTGTCTCGTAAACGAAATGCACAATAAAACTGCTGCCTTTATAGGTTCTAAAGAACGAGTAGACACAAGCAACTACTCACGATGACGACTGATCAATGCCTCTCTCTGCATGTTTATGCAATTTTATGTTTCCTTCCCCCCCCCCCCCCCGCATTGCTTTATCACCGTGCCGCTGCAATATTCTCATCTCTCAAATGTTCTCGCGAGGCTGTATGAAGGCCCGTCATGAGGAGGCCATGAATCTAAACAGTACTTAGTTCTGGGTTATGTTGCCTATGTAACAGTATGTCATATGTGATGTTCGTAGGCTCATTAGTTAATTTATTTGGTCTAAATATTGTGGCTAATTTTGGAACCTAGAAGTTGTACCTTCTCTTTCAGAATACTTGGTTCAGTTGTGTAGGAGAATACTCCCTCATATTTATAAGAATAACCAGCAAATGTTCCAGGGACATGTTTGTTTAAACCCCTTCATATGCGATGAATGCGTTTGTCATTTCAGGTTCAAGTGTGGCAGTGGCCATCCCGTCCTGTGAGGGGTAAAGATGAGGAGACACCTGGTGTGGCAGGCGGCAGTAGCACTTATGGATCCAACCTGAATAAAATAGCGAGATTTGCAAGAGTCATATGTGATTATTGTGATTTTCGTCAGCTTGCTCTTACATAAACAACTACAGCATAAACCAGTGACTGTGGAGCTGCCTGACATTTTCCATACGCCGCTGGCTGTTGGGCGCTGTTATTTTACAGCATGCAAAGGGCACTCAAAAGGTGGAAGCTTCTGCGACACGTAGAGGACGGAAACATAAAGGATTCTTGGAGGACGCAGAACGTCGGTGGCGAAATTTCAATACAGGGGACACACAATGGATGAATGCGGTCTGTTGCCCCCGAGACATACAGGGGACAGAAAAAGGCCGTATGGTGTCTGTTGCCTTTGGGAGATAGACTGGACGCATGGATGGCGGAAACACACAAGACACCTGGAGGACGCAGAAAGTCGGTGACGAAATTCTAACACAGAGGAAACGCATAGGACGCACACAGTCTATTTTCGTCGGGACGTAGACTTTCGTTTGACTGGACATAGAAATTTTCATTAAGGGTCCGCCGAAATCTCGAACACACGGGCCTTTTCGCTTTTCGCCTCTATAAAAAAGTCGCCGCCGTGGCCGGCAATTGAACCCGCATCGCTGACCTAGGAATACCTACTAGTGTGAAGTAGTGCTTGTCCCTGTCGTCCCCCTTCGTGCTTGGTTTAATTTTTCGCGTTCTACACGTCTACATGAGGCAGCTCTTGTAGGGCGTGTTGCTTTCTTATTCAGGTGCAGTCCTACGGGATATGCTTATTTCCCACAATTGTACAAAGTTGGGCATAAAATAAAACTTTGTGTCAACGTGCGCCTCAACTCAGGAATGTTGGAAGCAAATATAGTGCATACGCGAAGATCATTTAGTCTGATCTTCCGTAAACAACTGCCTTGCATATATATCTTTTGTATACCAGAACAAAAAGACTGGGCCATGTCAGTTACACCAACTGCCCCGTTTCATTCGGAAATGCCACCGCGAAAGCTCACTGGTTATGTTATTCACGCTCAAGCTCCCTTGCTCTTGCCTCGAGTGGAGACCCAGCGTCGCAGCGTTGCGGTGAGGTGGCGCTGCCCTCGTGCGGTCAGCCCCCCAACTACGCGTCAGAAAAATCCCATGCGCCGAGCCGGTATTGCGAAGGCCGTAAGGGGAGCACGGGAGGAAAAGAGTCGAGTCCGGCCGTGCCAGGACCAGGCCTCTCAAGCTTGGACGTTCCCTGGTTTCTTTATAGGCGGCGTAAAAATCGACGCCCCACGTGACCAACCTAAAGCGCAGTTTTCGATTATCACGTCCACCAGATGGCGCAACCGAGAGGTTACTTTTGGTAGAGAATACAAAACATTCATTCCGTGACTCAGAGAGCCAACAGAGTTCGCTTACAATGTGTTGTTTAAAAAGATTATTAACAAGTTCCGCATCAAACATCTGTTGAGCAAAATGTACGCAACTTTTTACGAACAGCCGACTGGGGCACCAGGCACCACCTCACTTCTGAATTCGCAACCACAAAGCCGCCAATTCGCAACCACGAAGCCAAGCCAAGCCAAGCTGGATTGAGGTTAACTTATTCTCTGTGGTCTTGTCAAATCTAGTTTTCTTGAGTATTTCTGCGCTGTGAACATGCAGGAAGTGTGATACGTGCCACCTGGAAAGCTCAGCGACCCGCGTGAGCCTGTTGTAGCCCGTGTTAGCGGGGCCGCTGTACCGCCGCATCGACTTGTTGTGATGGCGCATCTAGGCCTATAGCCAGTCTGCGACTCCTCTTGCTATTGGCATCACTCTTCGTTTTACGGACTCGTCTCGGTCCAGACCTCGCCAAACGTACGTGTTGCTCCTCACGACGCATGCGCCCGTCCGAGCGTGCTCGCCACTACAACTCTGTCTCGCGCGCTGTGCACGGAGTTGGTTCAAACCACCTCGCTGAAGCATCGCCCCAAGGTATGCCGCCACATGTGCGCACCCCTTCCTGGCCGCCCGACAGTCACGTTGTGCCTCTTGTCTTGCTCGCTGGAGACATTGCGATCAATCCCGGCCCTAAGCGCACGTCGTCACGTCGTACTTGCAGCCGCTGCGAAAAGGTTGTGTATGACAATGTCGCCGCTCTCCAATGTGATGGATGCGGAAGGTGGGCACATCGCACGTGCGAACTTATGACGCTCGCTGTATACCGCCGCCTTTCATCGTCGACTGAGTGCTGGTTGTGTGCCCTTCGTTCGAAATCTTAGCGCAAGTGAACGAGTTGTTATAGCAAAAAAAAATGTCACGAAAGCGACGTACAATTGCAGCGATCGAAATGAAACGATGTTCTGGCCTCTGTAAACTTGCGGATGTCAATAAACGATTTGTTCTCACTTGCTGCTCACTGTGGTCTGTGCCAGTCGAGGCCATCTGGTCACCTGCTGTAACATCACTTCACTAGCGCGGCGCAAGTAAACACGCGGCCAGCGTGCCAGCCAGGAACCAGCAGGAGCCGGCGGCCGCCGTGCGAGGGCAGCCATGTTATTAAGGAGCTCAAGCGGCCTGTGCAAAAAGCATCCGCCATGTTTACAAAGCCTTGTTTACAGCGCCACCAAGCGTACGTCCTCGGTAGTTCACGACGCCGCCACTACGCTTTTTCTGGCAGAACAGGCAAAGGTAGACCTTTGCTTCTCTAAAATCCTCCCTGTTCTGTGCCAGGACACACTGGACAAGTTGAACGAATACATCTTGCAGAGCATATCATGTTACAGCAGTAGAACTTGAAGGTTATTAATCTTTAGTGAGAATATTTTTCAATATTATCTCTAAAACGTTTTATCAGTGCATGCGGTGATCTCATCAGTCAACGGGTTCCATGAGGTTACACCGTTAGGAAAATAAAGGTGAGTTAACTGATGATCACTGAGCAAGCCGGCGTGATAGAGCCGGCTCGATCGAGCAACCAGATAATCGAGCAACCAGCACAGAACAGGGAGGATTTTAGAGAAGCAAAGGTCTAGGTTAGAGTTCCTGTATATAACTCCCGCAGGGAGCTAAGAGTTGCGCGACCCTTTTCCACGCGCCGCCGTGATTGCGACACTCCGGTTATCCATGCCGCGCAGAGAACCCTCCACTACGGCTGCGCCGCAGCCGCCGACGCGGGCGGCACCGCGCCCCGCCCAGGAACAGCAGCAGCAGCGTGAGCGACATCCCAGGAATCCTGCGTAGACGCCGTTAGGCGCCGCCGACCGAAGCGCCCCCACCGCGCGTCGGCCGCCGTCGGAAGCGTGGCGGCGAGGCTCCTACGCCCGCGACGGGCGGCTTTCCCGCAGCAATCCGGATAACAAGATGGCGAGCGGTTGCGCAACTCTTAGCTCCCTGCGGGACAGGAACTCTAGTGTAGCTTTGCCTGTACTGCCGTAGTGGCGGCGTCGTGAACTACCGAGGACGCCCGCTTGCTAGCGCTGTAAACAAGGCTTTGTAAACATGGCGGATGCTTTTTGCACAGGCCGCTTGAGCTCCTTAATAACATGGCTGCCCTCGCACGGCGGCCGCCGGCTCCTGCTGGTTCCTGGCTGGCACGCTGGCCGCGTGTTTACTTGCGCCGCGCTAGTGAAGTGATGTTACACCAGGTGACCAGATAGCCTCGACTGGCACAGACCACAGTGAGCAGCAAGTGAGAACAAATCGTTTATTGACATCCGCAAGTTTACAGAAGCCAGAACATCATTTCATTTCGATCGCTGCAATTGTACGTCGCTTTCGTGACATTTTTTTTTTGCTATAACAACTCGTTCACTTGCGCTAAGATTTCGAACGAAGGGCACACAACCAGCACTCAGTCGACGATGAAAGGCGGCGGTATACAGCGAGCGTCATAAGTTCGCACGTGCGATGTGCCCACCTTCCGCATCCATCACATTGGAGAGCGGCGACGTTGTCATACACAACCTTTTCGCAGCCGCTGCAAGTACGACGTGATGACGTGCGCTTGGGGCCGGGATTGATCGCAATGTCTCCAGCGAGCAAGACAAGAGGCACAACGTGACTGTCGGGCGGCCAGGAAGGGGTGCGCACAAGTGGCGGCATACCTTGGGGCGATGCTTCAGCGAGGTGGTGGGAACCAACTCCGTGCATAGCGCGCGAGACAGACTTGTAGTGGCGAGCACGCTCGGACGGGCGCATGCGTCGTGAGGAGCAACACGTACGTTTGGCGAGGTCTGGACCGGGGCGAGTCCGTAAAACGAAGAGTGATGCAAAAAGCAAGAGGAGTCGCAGCCTGGCTATAGGCCTAGATGCGCCATCACAAGTCGATGCGGCGGTACAGCGGACCCGCTAACACGGGCTCCAACAGGCTCACGCGGGTCGCTGAGCTTTCCCGGTGGCACGTATCACACTTCCTGCATGTTCACAGCGCAGAAATACTCAAGAAAACTAGATTTGACAAGACCACAGAGAATAAGCTAACCGCAATCCAGCTTGGCTTGGCTTGGCTGTGTGGTTGCGAATTCAGAAGCGAGGTGGTGCACCAGTCGGCTGTTCGTAAAAAGTTGCGTACATTTTGCTCAACATATGGTTGATGCGGAACTTGTTAATAATCTTTTTTAACAACACATTGTAAGCGAACTGTGTGGGCTCTTTGAGTCACGGAATGAATGTTTTGTATTCTCTACCAAAAGTAACCTCTCGGTTGCGCCGTCTGGTGGACTTGATGATCGAAAACTGCGCTGTAGGTTGGTCACGTGGGGCGTCGAAAACCAGGGAACGTCCAAGCTTGAGACGTGGCCTCCGCGATTTGGCGCGCCGTTGCTCCGGCCGTCCCATTCGGCGCGGAAGCAAGGGGAGCGGTGTAATTTTGCTGACTCCGACACACGCCGCGAGGCAGCGCCGTAAGCATAAGGTTGAAGCGAGGCTCGTTTGGCCTAGCGTCACTAAATAAAGGCTTATTTAGTGACGCTAGTCTGCCCGACGCTGCCTGCGCTTTAAGTTGTGAATCAGCCTTCGTTGTCGCGTCTTCGGGATAGAAAACTCTCAACATGTGGTCTATGTATTTTGACTCGATCCTACAAGTACAAAGTTGTTTAACGTACGTTGTTTAACACCAACGATTGCCTTTGCACGCAGCTTCAGTGGTCGTTTGATTGAAAGGCGAATGCCATAGCCCAGGGTTCTGCCATCTCGGGCAGAGTGAATGACAGCGTGCTGAATTCTTTTTTCGCTGTTACAGCATTTTCGCGCGATATCGCTGCGCGAAAATATGCTTTTTTTGCCTTTTAAGTTCTTTCGAACGCTCTGGGTATCCGGTGTGTGTGCGCGTGTGCGTGTGCGTGTGTGTGTGCGTGCGTGCGTGCGTGCGTGCGTGCGTGCGTGCGTGCGTGCGTGCGTGCGTGCGTGCGTGCGTGCGTGCGTGCGTGCGTGCGTGCGTGCGTGCGTGCGCGCGCGCGCGCGCGCGCGCGAGTGCACCTGCGCGAAAACAGCGTAATACCGATAAGCTCTCGTGTATTGTTTATAGGCAGGCGACTACGATGGTGAAATAATCTGTTAGGCTTCCCCGGGTACGAATCAATCATTTTTTTGCGTTTTATTTAATATGCTTAGGGGTTTCAAGCACCTACTGCAATCTCGCTACCAAATTATTTGCCGTGAGTGAAAAAGTCATGGTATTCCGCTATGCCTTTCATATCACTATAGACTCTACATATGTATTTTTTCGAAAGGCTGTTCCTGAATTTCTAGATTTGCTAGGGTAATATATTCTGCACATAATTTGTTGGCATGACATATTAAGGGCATTATTTTTTTCGATGAGTGGTTAAGCTTATCACTAATATCTGTATGCACAACATCGGCTGTAAGTAAGTTGTTCTGGTTATTAGTGAATAAACACATCAAGTGGAGAACTATACCAATCGTAACTCGGGTAAAGATTTTTATTACATTACTTAGACCGCGTCCATGTATGGTAGACTGGAAGTCTCTCTGTACGTTTGTATATGCAAGCATGCATGCCAATAAACGGCAACAGCACGTTTAATCTGCCTATTGCGGAAGAAATACCGATAGCCATTTGGACAGTATACACTTCAGATGCTGAAGTATACGACGTCTCTGTTAATAGTATCGCGGTAAAAGTTACGCCAAACGTTTCAATTAGTGTTTCCATGTCATCTACTTTATCTGTCAAAGACCACACATTTAAAGGAGAAAAAAGGAAACGACATAGGGGGTATTTTTGTGTTTACTAGTGGTTGGATTTCGGTCGGTTGAGTTCCCATAATTTGGTTCTTGCTCGGAACGCACGGAATGTGCGTTCCGTGCGTTCCAAACGGAACGCACACGTGTATTTTTCTGCTTCTATGTGTATTTTTGTGTATATCCACCCCTTATGTAATACCCCCCAGTGGGGTCCTTAAGGAAATAAAAATGAAATGAAATGAAAAATGTACGAGATTTTCAGAAATAAAACCGGAAAACGTGTTGTGTTTTGGAACCATGCGTGACTACAAAAAAGAATACCGCTGTGCAATGAATTCACTTATGCATCACTCCGGGCATAGTCTACGTCGAAAATTCAAAGGCACCAGTAACTACGTCCTAATAGCACCAGCAACTACTTCTACCTTTCTCCTGCATTGGTGTGCGGTAACTTTTCTTATTATTAAACGTCTCACACAGGCTGCGAAGGCCCAGTTTTCATCCTCTCCGCCCGCCTGCGCCAGGGAAAGCGACCTTAGGCTGCCCGCGCCGCGGTGCGGCGAAAAACGCGGCCAGGCCCCCTTTTCAACTTACGCTCTCTCCGGGCGATTGGGACGGCCGGAGCAACGGCGCGCCGCCGGTAGCCGATCGCGGAGGCCACGCTTGAGAGGCCTGGTTTTAGCTGACCGTTTCTGACGGTCCGCTCCGCTCCGTTAGCAAGAGGGAGCCCCATTGCGCAGGCGTGGCATGCTAGGGCGCTACCGGCGATACCGGAGCGGGGCCCCGCTCCGCTAACCGGGGCCTCTTAGCGGACCTTCGTGGCACCTTACGCTACCGTGCGGAATAGCATGGCTGCTCCCGTGATGCGAGCGCGCTACGGCGAACTTCGTTTCTTCAGTTGAAACACAACCGACGACGCCGCGAAAGCGCTTCCGAATAGGCAATGGTGCCACACACCTCAAAGATCTTTAGAACGGAAGCGAAGAACGTAGACCGAAGCGCGGGCCGGCTGCTTCTATGCAGCGCCCAGAAAGACAGCCTTGGCTTGGCTATTCCAAAATTTATCAGCTTGCTTATTGATATTTCGGAAAATTATGCCATGTCAGTGACATTATACAAAAAAAAAGGTTCAATGAGGCCTAGTACACGGTATTTCGCTTTGTTTGGGCGACCAAATACAAATTCTTATGTTTCCTTTAGGATGAAGTTTCGGAGCCCTATTCTCTACTGCACAAATTGCCGGCAATTCTGGCAATTTGCCGGAAGTCTTTTCTGATTGGCTTTCAGTTTTGGTCACGTGCTTCCGGTTGACAAAACGGTTGTGTGTGCTGTCGTCATTTTGACGTTTTATGTCGTTTACGGCCACCATTTCTAAAGTTTGCCTTATTTCTCGTTACTAAAGGCGCATAATTCTTGGCCGGCAATGAAAAATTTCCAGACTAAATGCAGCGGACATGACAACGTAAGCCTGTCTTTGCTATTCAACAACAATACTGCTTGTAATACACACCCCCTCTGTGATTCGCTGAGAAAGCGTGACGTAATTTAAACAGTTGGCGGGAACGATTACGTCATGCATTGGCAACTTCAGTCTGCGTAAAAGTGACGTAATGCTACGTAAAAGCTTGAAAATGGCGACTGTTTTTGTCGCAAAATACAAGAAAAATAGGGCGAAAAATTGCCCCGGCTTACGGCGCCGCGAAATGTGCGGCAATTTGCAGCAGGCGCAGTTTCGCATGCCCGCTGTTTAAAGCATGTTTCCTACCGAAACAAATTATAGCTTCAACTGCTTCCAAGTAAGTGGTCCTGGAGCATACAAACAACGTGCAGTATTTGGCTTTTATGTTTGGCAATAAAATAAAAAGTGTTCGGTGTAACCGCAACATAAGAGGGCAGTACAAGCCTCTCCATAACAAAGATAACCCAATGCATGGCATTTGTCCATACTTGTCCTAGTAAGCTGTTGGGTCCCATGATCGAACTCAAGAGAAAAATAACAAAGAAAAGTTACTATTTGGTTCATTACAGCGCTAATTGAAGTCAGGCCTCTCAAGCTTGGACGTTCCTTGGTTTCCCTATAGGCGGCGTAAAAATCGACACCAACCTACAGCGGCAGTTTTCAAAATTAAGTCCACCAGACGGCGCAACCGAGCGGTTACTTTTGGTAGAGAATACAAAACATTCATTCCGTGACTCAGAGAGCCAACAAAGTTCGCTTACAATGTGTTGTTTAAAAAGATTATTAACAAGTTCCGCATCAAACATCTGTTGAGCAAAATGTACGCAACTTTTTACGAACAGCCGACTGGTGCACCACCTCGCTTGTGAATTCGCAACCACAAAGCCAAGCTAAGCCAAGCTGGATTGCGGTTAACTTATTCCATCGCAGGAGGCGATGATTATTCTCTGTGGTCTTGTCAAATCTAGTTTTCTTGAGTATTTCTGCGCTGTGAACATGCAGTAAGTGTGATACGTGCCACCGGGAAGGCTCAGCGACCCGCGTGAGCCTGTTGGAGCCCGTGTTAGCGGGGCCGCTGCACCGCCGCATCGACTTGTTGTGATGGCGCATCTAGGCCTATAGGAAGGCTGCGACTCCTCTTGCTATTGGCATCACTCTTCGTTTTACGGACTCGCCTCGGTCCAGACCTCGCCAAACGTACGTGTTGCTCCTCACGACGCATGCGCCCGTCCGAGCGTGCTCGCCACTACAAGTCTGTCTCGCGCGCTGTGCACGGAGTTGGTTCCCACCACCTCGCTGAAGCATCGCCCCAAGGTATGCCGCCACATGTGCGCACCCCTTCCTGGCCGCCCGACAGTCACGTTGTGCCTCTTGCTCGCTGGAGACATTGCGATCAATCCCGGCCCCAAGCGCACGTCGTCACGTCCTACTTGCAGCCGCTGCGAAAAGGTTGTGTATGACAACGTCGCCGCTTTCCAATGTGATGGATGCGGAAGGTGGGCACATCGCACGGGCGAACTGATGACGCTCGCTGTATACCGCCGCCTTTCATCGTCGACTGAGTGCTGGTTGTGTGCCCTTCGTTCGAAATCTTAGCGCAAGTGAACGAGTTGTTATGGCAAAAAAAATGTCACGAAAGCGACGTACAATTGCAGCGATCGAAATGAAATGATGTCCTCGCCCCTGTAAACTTGCGGATGTCAATAAACGATTTGTTCTCACTTGCTGCTCACTGTGGTCTGTGCCAGTCGAGGCCATCTGGTTACCTGGCGTAACATCACTTCACTAGGGCGGCGCAAGTAAACACGCGGCCAGCGTGCCAGCCAGCAACCAGCAGGAGCAGCGAGCCGGCTGCTGCCGTGCGAGAGCAGCCATGTTATTAACGAGCGGCCTGTGCAAAAAGCATCCGCCATGTTTACAAAGCCTTGTTTCAGCGGCACCAAGCGGGCTCCCTCCTTAGTTCACCGCGCCGCCGCTACGATTTTTCTGGCACTACAGGCAAAGCTAGACCTTTGCTTCTCTAAAATCCTCCCTGTTCTGTGTTGAAGTCGAGCTTTGACGAATGAGTGAATCGGCGACATCGGTGCGCTCCGTGGTTATCAGGTGTGGCGCTTCGCTGTTCTTATCTGTCATAGAAGCGATGGTCGCGGCCGTCTTTTTCTGTGATCACGCCATAAACTTGTAACATAGCAGCAGACGATGGTGTGGCGGCGGTGGCGGCAGGGAAGGTGATAACGCAACAAAGCTTGCATTGAAGCACAGAGCCCAGCTATGTTACTAAAAGCGATTGAAAGAAATAAAAAGATACGGTAAAAAAATTGTGATGTGTTTTTAGTTCGTCATCTGCCTTTCGCTCGCTTTTGGATCAACGTAACTCGTTAGCCTTGTGGTGTTGACGCCAAATTTGACCTCCAGAAATGTGTTTTTCTTGACAGCCTCAGCTACCGTGTTAATTTTTATAGTACATGCCAAGTGTTTTTACATCTTTCTTGAACAATATTTTATACCTTGGTAGCGATCTTTATGAGTGACTCGTCAAAGTACACTGCATGTCGTCATAGCTATGGGTGCAGCACGTCACTGATTGCTTACGTCGTGCTTACGCAAAAAAAACATGGGCGAATTGCCGGCAATTTGTGCAGTCGAGAATAGGGCTACAGTGAACTAGTATTCTAGTTCACTCTAATAGGGCCCTCGGTTTACACGGGCGCGCAAAACGACCAGTCACGCGAATCATTACCCGTCAAGGGAGATACCAACGTTACTAGAATAAACTCAGTTTGAAAGCTCCGCCGGAGAGGCGGGCCGCGTGGCGGGCGCGAGAACTAGTGGCGCTGTAGTCGAGTCTTGCGTAGGGTGCCTGGATGTTCCTCCTCGCCGCCCCTCGAGGAGGAACATCCAGGCACCCTAGTCTTGCGCTACTCTCGGCGCGTCGTCTGCTACTGCGGCGAGCCGCCGCAGCAGCCGTCCGCGGCGGGCCGCCGCCCCGACGTACCGCGGTGGCTTTCTAGTACTGCTATTGCTAAATTTAAACATATTATTGCTAAATTTAAACATATATCATCTTCCCGGTCGACAAGCTTAAACATCTTCATCCTTCCAGTCGACGTTACCGCATCCCATTTGTGCACTGTTTGAGTAGATATGCATACGATCGTCTGTATGCGCATTGACTTGCATGCGTTGCTCATTGGCTGGCTAAGAATCGACGGTGGGCCTATATTTGATCCGTGTGGATTGCGTTTAACTTCCATATACGGGAGTTTCTTGGCGAGTGAGCATTTTCAGCGTAGCTTCGATAAGTACTGAGCTGTCTTATCTCGACGAAAAATGACCCAACGCGTTTGTAAAAGCCGCGCCTTTATGCCTGTGCAGCAACACGACAGTTTTTGTGAATCTCGTCAGTGCGAGGTTCCGTTAACCAGCTTCCGATGTAGAGTTCTTATGCTCAACTTTTATATGCGCCGGGCTCGTCTCACCTCCTCCGGCCTCAGCGCTGTTTGTGGTGCATACGAGACATTAAATCACCGAAGATGAAAGTTCGCCTACAGTTCTGACGCTCAGTTCATTTCTCGCAGATGCACTCGACTTTTGAGAAATCACGTTAAAGCTTTAATCCACAATTTAAAGGTGCGGATTCTGCGCCTAAGTTCATAAGGATCTTTGACCGCCTTTTTGATGTTTTGAACTCAAGAAAGCCCTCCACCTGATCGTACAAGGCACCTCTGGGAAAGGCGAACGAGGATTCAATGAGGACTTTTTTAAAGGCTGAATTGTACATAACAGGACTCCAGGATGCACAAGGAAAATCAGCTATTGAGGGCCTCAAGAAAACCGTATTTTTAGGACTCCCCATACGCATGAACAGTGTCATGGCAACTTTTGACAGGCTTGTGGAAACAGGGAAGCTGCAGAATTTGCTCACACACAAGATGTCTCATAACCACCTGAAAGCATTTTTTGGTTGCGTAAAAGGAAATGGGGTGTCAAAAAACAACAACCCTACTACCTTCCAAAGGAGCTGCATAAGGCAGTTGTTTAAGCAATTCCATATTAGCCGTACGCGATTAAATATGATCGAATACGCATTCGAGGGCGTAATGCGTATTCGCTTGAAACATTCCAAAAGTCAGGTACTCGGTGGAAGCAACAAAGGGGTGTATGATTTTTATTCACCCGGAATTATTTCGAAAGGCCGTAGAAGGTGAGATCAGCCCGGCGCACATAAAAATTCAGCACAGGAACTCTACACCGGAAGCTGGTTAACGGGACCTCCCACTGATGAGGTTCACGAAAACTGTCGTACTGCCTTGCGGGCCGGAACGACCACCCTCACGTGTTTTGCCTGCAGCCAGGCAAAACAGGTGTTGTTTTCCCTGGCGAGCGTCGGCGTCAATAGCGGGCGCCTCCTTCACTCCAGATGGTTTTCATTAAGATTGTCGGTGCAAGTGCGCGTGCTTTACAGCGACCAACATTACTAGTAACGTTGGCAGCGAGTGTGTACGCTTTGCTCGTCGGTCATTTTTGGAACTGTTTTCGGCCATGCGAAGGAGCTTGCACGAAGACACGTACGTCATGCACAAAGCGTAGTGAGGAGCAAGAGATTCATCCACGGTTCAGCATGCCGACTTGCTTTGCGCCGGGGTGCAAGAGCGGCTACCGCAACGGCTACTCCACTTCACGCCACTTCTTCGGGCCACCAAAGGACCCTACGGAATTCAAAAGGTGGGAGCAAGCTTTACATCGCAAAGATAAAAAGCTAACTGCGAAGTGCAAAGTCTGTGACATTCATTTTGAAGATGACGACATGGTAAAGCACTACCATCATGTTGTTGCCGGACAAGAAATTTTGATAGCACGCGGAAAGTGGGAGCTCGCGCCCGGTGCCATTCCACGTTTGTTCCCAGCACTTCCACCCCATATATCGAAGCCGAAACTTTCGGGATCAAGGCGCAAATCACGCCAAAAACGCTCGATGTCCCGCAAAAGTCCAGTGCCTAGTTCTTCGGCGGAGGAGCCGCCGGAAGTAGAACAGCAAGACGAAAGGCAAGCGATTATTAGCAACGCTGCCGTGACTCAGAGTTGCCCTGGCCTCACACTGACAATTGATAAATTGTCAACTGTCACGCTGCCTTCAAAGCAGTGGATTTTCGAGAGTTTTTACGAAGAGGCAACGAACAAAAGGTGTGGAATATTTTACACTCGCCGGCTCGTGAATAAAATAAAATATAATATAAAGTAAAATAAATACATAGTCACTATCTTACAAACGTGTTGGGTCGTTTGTGGTCGAGATAAGACAGCTCAGTAGTTATCGGAAGTACGCTGAAAATGCTCACTCGCTAAGAAACTCCCGTATATGGAAGTTACACGCAATCTACACAGCTCAAATATAGGTCCACCGTCAAATCAGCCAACCAATGAGCAACGCACGCAAGTCACTGTATACAGACGACCGTATGCATATCTACGTAAACCGTGCGCAAATGTGATGCGGGGTGTCAAATGGAAGGATGACTAATTTTGAAGTTTGGCGACTGAAAGTATGATAAATGTTTAAGTTTGGCCATAGCACTACTAGAAAGCCGCCGCGAGCAACTCCGCGGCGATCCACCATGGCACGGCGGCACGCCGCCGCCGCCGCAGTAGCAGACGACGCCCCGAGAGTAGCGCAAGATTTGACTGCAGCGCCGCTAGTTCTCGCGACCGCCGTTTGGCCCACCCTCCTCCGCTGGCGGAGATGCGGAGCTCCGAAACTGAGTTTATTCTAGTAACGTTGGGAGATACGGTTATCGCTTAGCTAAAAGCCTTTCGGCTACTGACGCTCCGGTTCTGCTGAACGGCACGTCGGGAGCATAGCGGAGCGTCAAAAACAGTCAGCTAAAACTCTCTAACGTAACAATGATAAATACGGCGAGCAACGAAGCTTCGCAGCTGCGGCAGCGAAGAATGTCACAGCGACACCTGATTGAGTGTTTTCAAAGCTTTACCAGCTTTACTGTCGTTTGCAGCATTCACTACAAGGCATGAGTCCTATGTGCTCCAGCTGCTGCGTGGCGCGGAACGGAAAGCGCGTTTATCTCTGACGTAGCATGCGCGTGCGCGTGCTGGTGCATGCAGCATTGTCAGGCCGCGTCGGCGAATGCGAGTCATTTTCAGTACACTGTGGAATAATGAAAAAAACCGCGTTTGTGACCCCCGATGGATTATACGAATTTAACGTAATGCCGTTTGGGGTATGTAATGCGCCCGCCACTTTTGAGCGCATGATGGTGGATATTCTGCGTTGCCTCAAGTGAAAAACTACACCCACCGCAGAAACTTTGGCCCTGGTATTTATTTTTCTTGGAGAGCCTTTCAGTTTGATCATATGCAAATGTCGTTTCAAATCGCGCGCCATCAGCCGCAAAGCGTTCGCACAACATCCGACAGATGTCGACGAGTGTACTGGCCAGTAGGAAGACGCATTGAAACATCCCCCTCGCGAGGGGCACGATCAAATGCAGAGCATTTCCGGGGGCGCACGACGTTAACTAGTTTGCGTTACGTTAATGTTGTTGCACTTGTGGCAACTGCTGACGAGAGAGCGCTCATCAGCAGTAATTTGAATGAGTCAACGATATAAGGCGCGTTCATAGCGTTCCAGTCTGTGTCGGCTTTGTGGCGCAGTGGTTAGGGCGCCATGTACATTGCGTTCCGCCCGCACAGTCGAGGGATGGAAACCTGCGCCGGATAGTATTTCTTTTTTTATATATAGTAGGGAGGGGTGCGGTGCGGACTACCGACGTCAACGCGGGTGACATCGTGAGTTACTGAAATGCTCTGCATTTAAAAGTGTGCGGCGCACTCGGCTCGCTTCGAGCCACGGAGCAAGAATAACTACGTGCTTCGAGCGCACTGCACTCAAGGTAAGCCTGCGCCGCCTTCGCCGGAGCGCAGAGACGTGGCAGCATAAACCTCACTTTGAAGTCACTTTTTTACAGAAACAGCGTGGCACTGCCTTTTTGCAGCAAAAATGTATACCTTTATGCCCCAATGGTTTCATCTCCGTTGGCGAACATTCCACGGCTTACGACGCCGAACGCATGCGTCAGGCTAATCAGGCACGAAGCATACCTCAAAATTCGTTTAAGGAAACCACAAAATAATCATTGAAACCACATTACGGATGATAAGGCGCCTGTGGACACTGGGACACCCCATCATGTGTTCCTGGTGAAGATTATCTTCGCAGATTATCTTTGAAAGAATCTAGTCACACTAGCCGAGCGCAAGCGGCAAGCCCGTCGAGACGGCAAGAAACATTTCATACCCTTCTCCATGAGCATTTGTAGCGGTTTACAGCAGCTTTGCCGGGCATCCACTTTCACACGGTGGGATGGCCACCCTGTTCGGAATCACCAATGTTCGGATGCCTCGAAACATTCGAAGATAAACCCGGTAGCCACCTTCGAGCCACCTGCTCACTCGTTTACGCGGACATAAACAGACACCGCTCCCGCGAAGCCCATGTAACGGCTGGCAAAGCGCTGCCCCCTAAAACTACCGAAACCCGCCGTCACTGTGCTCGCTCGAATTCGATTCGCTCACCCCACATAGCTGTGAATCTTTCCCGGATGAAGAGAAACTTGCCCAGTTGGAACCCCGGCGTGAGCTAATATTTCTTTTTCAGCTTGGAAGGCCTTCCGAGCGACATTTTCGCCGGTGTCTTTCACTCCTAAGTATGCACAATCGCCGGTTGCCGGTTTATGCGTGCGCGGTTTGCCGTTGGAAAAAGGGGGCGTGCAGACACAGCTAGACTTAATGCTGCTACCGATGAAATACCGGTTGTCCTGGTGGGAGATTTAGATGTCAAAATTACATGGCTCAACGTGCTTAGTCGGCCGTCGTCCTTAATCGAGTGGTTCGGATGTGGGTTTATGTGTTACACATAGAGCTTACACAGACAGTAAGATGGATACGAGGGGGAAGAGAACTGGCAGCGACATGTTTGTACGCAAGAATAGAGCTCAAGGGATTCCAGGTTTTAGATCGTTATAGGACGGATGCATACCGTTCGCTTTGAGGAAGATGAGCAACAATTGAAGCGTTGGCCCCAACACAAGCGCGAACGGGGCAAAACAACGAAAGCTGCTAGAGCCACCATTACCGCCTTAAAGGAGTACTGACACGAAATTTTTATGTTACGTTTTTTTCGCTGCTATGCGTGCCTACCAGCCGACTAATCATAGAATGACAGATTAGACGGTCGAGCGCAGCGTAAACATTCATTTACGGCGTCGTTTATTCGTGCCAGTTTCGGTTTCGACAAAAAAAAAAAACGCCGAGCGGCCGCCATGACAGCATGTATCACATGGCGTCACCATTCTTGCCGTATCGCTGCCTCTCCGGAAGCGCGCGCGAGCGAGCGCACGCGCGAGCCCAGACCGGCCGAGGTCTTCGCCGTACCCACAGGCCCGGGCAGCATGACGTCAGTCCCAAAACCATGACGTGTACACACGCCCGAGCAGCGCGCGCCAACCACAGCCAGCGCGTCGGCTTCGTCACGGGAGCCCCGACGTCGACAGTTTGGGGCACGTAGCACATGATGTCACGTCGACCCGCTCTGGCCTTTCTCGTGCGGGCGAAGATTCAAATGGATTTTAAATACGTTTCGCTGAACGGTTGCTGTTGAAACTTGCTGGGACATATCTCTTGATAAAAAGGAAGCGTTTTACATAGTTATCTCAGCTTTGAAATTTCGTGTCAGTACTCCTTTAAGCTCAGCTCGTCAAATTGCGAGGAATTCCTCACGTTTGAACCGCAAATGGGACCTGTCCGGAGTCCTTTGTAGTCCTTTTAAGTAGAACGTATTGGGTTTGTGAGTTACACGAACAGTAAGATATGCTTACGACGTGTGTGTGTGTGGGGGGGGGGGACAAATAGCTCCATGTCTGCAATAACGAAGCTTCGATCCTTGAGAGGTTCATTAAGGCTAGGAAGTATGCTCCATCGGAAATTGCAACAAACGTTGATTTGTTTCGTGGACTACGTGGACTGCGTCCAGCTTTGCAGGTCAACCTTCTTTACAGAGTGGAAGGGCACTATTTTTTTCTTTTAAAGTCTTTTTCTGACGCCGAAATGTGGGGCTGTTCCCTTCCTAAATTACCCTGAGTCTGACAGCGCTCACTGTACACCTGACATAAGTCCCGGCCATTCGAAAAGTACCCAAAGAGAACTGTGCCCACACCCATTAGACAGCTAGCGTTCGATGGTATTCTAGTATTGTATAATCTTCGCAGAGGTCAGAACACCATTTATAGGAAATGAAATAGGATGCGGCGATCATAATCATGCAAACATTCTGAGAACTGTACAATAATGCATGAGCACTGCTTCGCCGCTTTCACTAATTTTAACTTTGTTCTGTCAACCAATAATCTACATTTACACCATCACAATCAGTAATCACATCGTCCATTATGATATTTTTCCCTTACAGGGTGTTACACGCTCGTTGCTTTCACGATTTTTTGTCTGTAGCGGTTTGTTTTAAGTGCGAATGCACTTCTTAAGCGAGCCTGAAGCGTCCGCCGCCGTCCGCATTCCGCCGCCGTCCGCATAGCAACAGCTGCGGGTGCGCGCGCTCCTCGTATTCCTTGGCAACGGGGGGGGGGGGGGGGGGGGGGAGATGGGCGCGCGCTGCCTGGCCGCTGACATGGCACATACCCACGTGGGGGATTGGCCAGGAATCGGGCGTGAGAAGGGCTAATGCACCCGCTTAAAGGAGTACTGACACGAAATTTCAAAGCTGAGATCCGCTCTAGCAATGAAGTACAACGACAACACAAATAGGTGTCTGTGCATGGCACATACCCACGTGGGGGATTGGCCAGGAATCGGGCGTGAGAAGGGCTAATGCACCCGCTTATAGGAGTACTGACACGAACTTTCAAAGCTGAGATCCGCTCTAGCAATCAAGTACAACGACAACACAAATAGGTGTCTGTGAATAAATGCATCTTTCTTTCTTTGTAGTTGTGTGTGTGTGTGTGATCTCTCTTTCGTGAACATTACCGAACCGCGCAAATTCAACTCCTGCATTCGCACGTTCACATTCTTCCCCTCGGGTAAATGCGGGGAATTTTTTTGTGGTTGCTACTCAGGCAAGATTGATCACGCATTTAAACAAAAATCACCATCAATTAGCTCCTACAGGTATTTTGCCAGTGTAAAGGCCGAAAATTCGCGAAGGACGGCTCCTAAACCCAACCAGGAGAGCGCGCACACTTGCTTCGGCCATTCGGCCGTGGGGTGTTTCGCCGGCTCGGCGAAATGCAGACGCTGTCCCGCGGCCACGGAGCTCTGTGGCCGCAGCGCTGGGAGTGCGCAAATAGTACGGCCGCCTCCACTTTTGCCAGGCTGTTGCAATGACAGCGGAGTATCTTCACGGGCCACCAAATGCTGGAACGGTAGCCTTCGCCAAATGCTTGTGACGTTATCAGGCTGCCCCAGGACGCCCAGTTTCCCATCGTGCGTTATTCCTGCTTCGTGATGCTGATGTGCTGCTTGTGCGGCTGTTGGGTGTGTAGGAAACAGACTCTGAAGGGTGCGGTGGCCTCCTACATTTTATTGGAGAGCGCGTAGGCCCGGCCAGGAGTGGGAGCGGTGAAGACGTGCGGCCGCCCAAGCGCTCCGTCGTGTTCGATCTCGTCGCGTGGCTTCTGACGCAACCGGACCAGCACCGCTGATGATGATGGTGGGATGATGCAGATGATAGTGGCGCTGCTAGAAGATGAGGTGAGCGCCACTACATGGCTCCCCCCTTAGCGCAAAGCGCGGTATGAAAATTGCATGTGTACAGTTATGTACAAAAGACTATGTACATGGATAAACAACCAAGACAGTTATGCAGGTGTGTCCGCCTTAGGCTGTCGTTGTCGGTCCCAAAACAGCGTCCGGTGATTGGGTGGACCTCCGTGACCACGCAATCCTTCCGAACCTTGTTGCCCGATACGCCAGCGTTGACGCAGGCTCCGCCACGGCGTTGACGCAGCGCCCTCCTCAACTGGAATCGCAGCCCGACTCGGGTGAAGCGTACATTGCGGCCCTCTCCGAGGACACCAACAACACGGCCGCGACCACTGCTCTGCATCAAACGCCCCGAGAGCATCTCCTAAACCGCGACGTGCAGTATGACCAGAAGTGCGTTCGTGAAACTCAACGCCGACGTCGCAATCGACGCCGTAAGCGCCCGTCTCGGAAACGAGTTTCGTCGCTGGTACTTCTGCGGCACACTCTTACGAGAACCTCATCGCCATCTTGACCAGCGTCTTTTGTACACGCGCTATCAACGGCGACTACTGTTTTGGGCCCATCATCGGCGTTCTGGGTCTTGGGCGCTTCGAACCCGCGCAACGAGGCTGCACCCGAAGCAGTCCTGAACACGTCGCCATCAAGCCTATAAGCGTGCTCGCACTGGCAGTACAACACCAGTGCACATGCGTCACCAAAGGCTGCGCTACAGCGCCCATTCGGCAAACATCACCTTGTCGTCTACGCAGCGGCCGCGGCTGACGTCATTTTTTCGTCGGGGCTGCTACACACTACGCCAACTCGTCCCATCATTCACTCCCAGCCTCGCCCACAAGAGGTTCCCCCCACATCCCGGACGCTACCTCACCGGCGACCAGGACCGTGCCGTTAGTCATCCCCTGCCACTTGACCACTGACTGTCCACGGACTCTTCCTGACAGCGGACAAATTGTTCGTACCTGTACAGTTTTCACATACTTTTCATAACGCGCTACGCGCTAGGGGGAGCCCTGTAGCGACACCGCCATCATCATCATGAGCACCACAATCATCACCAGCGGGGCTTGCCCGGAGGCGTCAGCACTGACACGCGCCACGAGAGATGGAACACAACCGAGCGCCTGGGCGGCCGCATGTCTGCACCGTTCCCACTCCTGGCCGGGCCTACGCTCTCCAAAAAAATGTAGGAGGCGACCGCACCCTACGGAGTCTGCTTCCTACATCGTCCGCTGCAAGTGTCGTAGGTGTAAGTTCGGCTGCAGTATTGTTTGGCTCACCAGTGCCTTCGCGTGGCGTGGCAGAAGCGGGCGAGGCGGGAGGTCGTCGGTTAGCGCATGCGATGCCGTCGAGTTCAAGTCCGGTCGGTGAATGTGGGGCTGCCGTGCTGCAGATGGAGAGCAGGTCGTCGGCCTCGGTGGTGGAGGACGTCGCCATGCTGGGTGGCACGGAGGGTACCGTGTGGGGCAGCGTAGTGTGTGCAAGCCGTGCGGGTACCTCGTGTGCTGCAGGCGGCGGCGAAGCGTGCGCGGACCGTGCCGGTACCTCATCAGCTGCAGGCCGAAAGCAGTCGTCCCCGAAGCCGTAGTGCGCGCGCACGGCAGCGCGAAGGTCATCGTAGGGGGTGGCGCTGGGCGGTGGGAGGACGAGGACGCAGCGGAGCTCTAGCGGAAGCGTCTCCCAGAAGATGGAGTGCTTCAGAGGCTGTACACTGACGTCGTTGAGCCGGAGGGTAGCCTCGAACTTGAAAAACCATCCTCTGACGTGGCGTGCGTCGAATACCGGTATCGGCGGGTCCCCCCGCGTCACCATGTTGTTTTGCCGCTGGTCGGGTATATGGCGCGGGACCTCCGGGTCACCACTTCTACGAAGCGCCGGGTCACCACTTGTAGGAAGCAGACTCGGAAGGGTGCGGTGGCCTCCTACATTTTATTGGAGAGCGCGTAGGTCCGGCCAGGAGTAGGAGCGGTGAAGACATGCGGCCACCCAAGCGCTCGGTTGTGTTCCATCTCTCGTGGCGCGTGTCAGTGCTGACGCCACCGGGAAAGCACCGCTGATGATGATTGTGGCACTCATGATGATGATGGCAGTGTCGCTACAGGTGAATGTGATCCAAACGGGATGACATTCTGTAACGTGGACTCAGTAAAGTGTGCCTAGATTGTAGCCTGTGTTAAAATTTGTGGACAAGGGACAGACCGGCAATGACGCGGCGTGAATGAAGAGTCACGAGGAAGAGGGATAGCTTGAGGGCGGTGATACTGATATAGTTGGAATACTGCGAGGTGATAAAACGACCTGCGCAGTTTTGAATGGCTTCGATCTGAACGTTTAGGTATGATTGTGATAGATGCCAAATGGCTGAGTTGTAATCCAGCTTCGGTCTTACGTAGGTTAGGTAAGCTAGTTTTTTTTATTTTTAGGAAGAGCAGGTTTTAGATTGCGGCGAAGGTACCCGAGTGTGCGAGGGGCTTCAAAGCAAATGATATTGGTATGCGTTGCCTATGCCAGCGAAGAGATCAAGTGCACGCCGAGGTATTTGTATGAAGGGACTGGACTGATTGGAACAGAGTTGACCATATGATCTTATTCTCGGTCTTGATTTCCTTTCCGCCCATTCTGCCATAGTTGACTGTTCCAAAGCCCTACTCCATCTTGAGATGCTCTGTTCCGACGTCGCAATCGACGATATAGAGCGGAAATCACGGTTCGTATCCGCAGACCACACCCAGTTACCATCGTATACTGCCGCTTATGTCACATTAACGCCGAGCCCTCCCGTTCCAGACGGCGTGTACGAGGTTTCGCACATCGTTGAGGTGCTCCTCACGCGCAATGTGCTGCTGCCTCACACCCTTGTTACTGTAATTGACAACCACGTTGAGCTACTATTCATCAACTTCGGTTACTCTGCGCAGCTCCTACCGGATAACATGTGGGTCGCAACGATTTCCCTCCTCGAAGACTACCACGTTGCCGACCTGACCGTTGATGATAACCTTGACCATTCCAACAATTAATCACCCATTCCAAAACCCGACCACCGTTACGCTGCGATGATTTCCACGTATCTACCCCCCGCACAAGCCGGTGAACTCCTCTATCTCCTGTACTCTGACCGAGACATATTTGACCTTGACAACCGTCCACTCAGTATGGCAACCACTGTCATACATCGCATCAACACCGGCGATGCCAGCCCCATTCACCGAAGGCCTTACCGAGTGTCCCACACTGAACGTAAAATTATCCAGGAGGAAGTGGACACCATGCTCCGCAAAGCAAATCCTTGGGCTTCCCCCGTCGTCTTAGTAAAGAAGAAAGAGGGCAGGTAGCGTCTTCGTGTCGATTACCTCCCCTAAACGAGATTACGAAGACAGACGTGTACCCTCTGCCTCGTATAGATGATGCCCTTGATTGCCTCCATGGTGCAAAATACTTCTCCATCGACCTCCGATCCGGATACTGGTAGATTGCGATTGACGACCTTGACCGAGAGAAGACAGCCTTAGTAACACCTAATGGCCTCTATCAATTCAAAATCATGCTGTTCGGCCTCCGCAATGCGCTAGCCACATTCGAACGCATGATGCACTTTCTATTACATGGCTTAAAATGATCAACATGCCTCTGTTACCTAGAGCACGTCGTCGTATGTTCCCCCGATTTTGACACTCACCTTCACCGACTTGCCGATGTATTTATGCGTTCGACGGGAGGGTCTTCAGTTAAACTCGAAGAAATGTCACTTCGTCCGCCGCGATATAACCATTCTTGGCCACCTTGTTGACGCCAATGAAGTTAGGCCTGATATCGAGAAAATTCGCGCCGTCCAGCAATTTACTAAGCCGCAGTCAACCAAAGATGTGCGCGGCTTTGTCGGCCTGTGCTCATACTTTGGCCGCTTTATACCGGACGTCGCCACTATCGCCCGTCACCTCACCGAGCTTCTTCGAAAAAACGCGACTTTTTCTTGGGGCTCCGATCAAGCAGGAGCATTCTGAATCATGGTTTGTCTGCTTACAGCATCCTCTATATTGGGGCATTTCGACCCATCCGCCCCAACAGAAGTCCGAACAGACGCCAGTGGCCACGGCATAGTTGCTGTTCTGGCACAAAAACAACATGGTCGCGAGCGTGTTATTGCATATGCGAGTCGTCTCCTGTCCACACCCGAGAAAAATTACTCGATCACAGGGCGCGAGTGTCTCGCCTTAGTGTGGGCAGTTGCCAAATTTCGCGCCTACCTCTACGGCCGACCTTCCTCTGTTGTAACAGACCACCATGCACTATGCTGGCTTATCTCGTTGGACGATCCGACAGGACGTCTGGGCCGCTCGGCTTTAAGCCTTCAAGAATACAGCTTCTGGGTCGCGTAAACGTCTGGCCGTCTACATCAAGATGCCGACTGTCTCTCCCGCCACCGCGTCGACCCAAATGATACATGCACGTTCGATTCCGACGCTTGTGTCATGGCCTTATCTGATTTCCTGCACAGGGGAGGAGCAACGCCATGACCCTTCCTTGCGACCCATAATTGAACAAATTGCGTCTGCAAATGCCGACCCGTCGCTTCACGCCTTCCTACTCCAGGATGGTGTGCTGTTCCGCCGCAACTTTCGCTCTGATGGTCCACCCTTGCTACTTGTTGTTCTCGAGCACATGCAGTTGTAGGTACGACAGCAGCTCCATGACGTTCCCACAGCTGGTCACCTTGGTTTAACTCGGAACTAAGACCGCACACGCCCGCGCTTCTACTGGCATGGTCTGTACAAGTCAGTGCGCCGCTACGTTCAAGCATGTGACTTTTGTCAACGGCGCAAGACCCCACCTGTGCTGCCCACCGGGCTGCTACAACCGATAGACGTCCCAACTGAACCGTTCCATCGGGTTGGCGTCGACTTACTGGGTCCCTTTCCTGGATCTAACTCAGGAAACAAATGGGTTGCGGTTGCTACGGACTACACCATTCGCTTCGCCATTGCCCGTGCCCTTGCCAAAAGCTGTGCGACTGACGTCATTCTCCAGCATGGCGCCCCTCGACAGCTTCTTACCGACCGAGGTCGGTACTTTCTGTGCAGAGTTGTCAGCGACATTCTTCGTTCCTGCTCTACCGCCCACAAAATTTCTACTGCCTACCACCCTCAAACAAATGGCCTTACAGAACGTCTCAACCGAACACTCACGGACATGCTTTCGATGTACCTGTCAGCTGACCGCCGAGACTGGGAGAATGCGTTATATCAAGTCACATTTGCCTACAACTCTTCCCGACATGACACGACTGGATTCTCCCCCTTTGATCTTTACGGACGAGAGCCGACATTATCGATGGACACATTGCTTCCTTCCTGCACTGCTGCAACGGAATACGCTAACAGAGCAATCACACGGGCCCAACTCGAACGCCAAGTGGCTCGTGCAAAACTCTCAGCACCCCAAACGTTGCAAAAGATTCGGCATGATCGCTGCCACAGGGGTGTTAGCTATTCCCCTGGAACCCTCGTTTTGTTATGGTCCCCTAGTCGTCATTTGGGCCTGTCTCAAAAACGTGTGTGGTGCTAAAACGGTCCGCGCCGTGTTTTGCGCCAGGTAACACGTGTGACCTACGAGATTTCTCCAGTACTGCCAACGGGTTCACCAAGTGGCCGTCAATCAGATATCGTTCATATGACACGCCTCCAGCCCTACCGTGCGCCCACTCCTCTTCGTGCTACCGAGCACCGGGATGGTGCTTGTCCTCCCGGGGTTTATGTTCCGAGGAAGATGTAGTGAAACCACATGGTTGCCGCCTGAGAGACCAAGGGTCTATGTGCCCGCGCAATGCCGGCTATGCGCATAGCGCTGACAGGGAATAAAGAGGAAGACGAGGATTCGTCTCTCGCTCGTACCGCGGCCACTTTGCAACATCAGGGCTGGTATCCTCGTCGTCAACAGTTGATTGCGAGACGAACAGTGATCATATCCCTATTCTTTTCGAAATAGTTTGCTCAGCGAAAATACCTACCACAGAGTACATTCATTCATTATTTTAACTAAATTTTCCTTGGCGTTGGGCAATGCACTCTCTACGTTTCCACCTTTGGAACAAACCTGCAAGGCTTAAAGCGTGATAACAGCTCTTAATGATTCCATACGTAAAGCAAAACTTACTGTTCCATCAGTGCACAACAACTCGTGTAGTCCTTGGTGGAATGAAGAATGTACCAGAGATTTACAACGTAGAAAAGCCGTTTGGAAGCAGTTTCTTAACAATCAGAGTCCGGCTGACTGGGTTAATTTTAAATTTTACCGCGCAACTTTCAAGCGAACTGTATTGCGTGCAAAGAAATCCTTTAACATTGGCTGATTTTCATCCCTATCAGAACCACATCGTAAAAAAGCATTATTCAAGTTTATGAGGTCTAGGAAATCTGGACCCCCTCTCTGAACGCACCCTCACTGGTTCGTACGCCGGAAGAAATCGTAGACTTCCTAGAGAATATGGCTGGTGACCTACAGCTGCGATTTGCGACAAGGATTCCTCCTACAAGCCGTCGTACTGTAGGCTCAGCTGATTTTGAAGAGGTTACTATAGGCGAACTGGGTAAAGTGATTTCTTCCTTCCAAGTGTCTGCGCCAGGCTCGGATGTTATTACAACCGCAATGATAAAATTGTTATATACTGAAGCTCTGGCAGATTTGCTAAATGTAGTTAACGCTTCACTTAGAAACGCATCGATACTACCTGAATGGCATTTGGCCAAAATGCTGCCTTTCCCTAAGAAGCCGGAGCTCAGTTATTCGATTGATAACATTAGGCCGATAACTCTAACATCTACTCTAGTTAAAGTGATTGAGCGCGTTTTACTTCCCCGGATTAACAAGTTTCTGATTGATAAGAATATCCTAAACTGCAGACAAATTGGCTTTAGAGAAGGATGCTCCATTTGGTGGGCACATATAGACTTCGAAAGTCGCATCCAGTGGGCACGACGGAATAAGCAGGTTACAGCATTGGTCACTCTGGGTATCTCAAAAGCTTACGACAGCGCGGAATATGGCATCCTCCTAGATATCCTGGCTTATTATTCGTTGCCTGGGTACATCACTGCGTGGATAGCGGCTTTTCTAGAAAACAGGGAGTTTTTTTGTTACCAGCATGGCTACGCCTCTTCTCGTTATAAGCAGACGCGTGGAGTTCCCCAGGGGTCTGTAATCTACCCAGTGTTATTTAATGTGCTCTTGAGCTCCATACCTAGTCAACCTGATATACAAACATACGTTTATGCAGATGACATTGCCTTTTTCTCTTCTTCGCAGGATATTAATTCCATGTTTCTTTCTCTTCAGTCGTGTCTGAACGCTCTGGAATTATGGCTGGGCACTCTGAAATTTTCGTTAAATAATAATAAGTGTGCCATTCTCGTGTTCCCCCTTACGGATACAATATCGATTTTGTTATCCAATCGACAACAATCCATTCGGCAGGTTGATTCACTAAACTACCTTGGAGTGATATATGAGAGTAAATTGAATTGGCGCCTCCACATTGAGCACATTGCAGCGAAAGGCTCCCGCGCTGTCGCTCTTTCGAGGGGTCGTAGCCACAAGTGATCAGGTCTGAGAGCAGATTTATCTTGATGATTTACAGCATGTATGCTCGCCCAGTCTTATAATTTGGGTGCGTTTCATTCTTTGGCTCTGCAACCTACAAGCTCTCGCCTTTGGTGAAGCTTGAACGTCAAGCATTGCGCTGCTGCTTAGGCCTGCCCGCTTACGTCCCGATTAGGGTGTTGTACTTAGAAGCCGGAGTCCCAACTCTGAACTCCAGGTTCAAATACCTAACACTCAATGCGTTCGCAAAGTTCTTTGAGGCCGCGCTGGCAAGATCACAGGCTGTTTTTTTTCAGCATGCAATGTCGTTTTTTGGTTACTATTGATCTCGTCTCCGGCGCCCACAGGTCATTTTTGCCAATTCGTTGCTTACTCCATTAAACACCACCCTCCTTTCAGTTCCCGCCTTGCAGTTACCATCCACAGTAGTACGGATTTCGTTTGATAATAGTTTTCCCCAAAACGCTAAGATTCTCCCGCCTAACATAATAACATTCTCCTAGCGCACCAGTTCGAAAACCCATTCCACGTGGTCATTGAAACTGACATTTCGCAAAGAGACGAAAAGCTTGGGGTGGGTATTTGCTCTCCGACATTGAACTGGTCTTTTTCATTGAGATTACCAGATTTTATCCCCATTTTTAATGGAGAATGTCTTGCTCTACTCCTTGCAATCCTGAAAGTTGATCCGGCGAATTCTTCCGTGATGCTACTCACCGAGTGCTTGTCCGTGTGTATGGTTCTCTCCTCAGAATCAGAAACTTTACATCCTATTCTGAAAACTTTTTATTCCTGCGTCCCCACTCACGTGCGGGAGATTCGGCTCGTTTGGCTGCCCAACCACTGTGGGTTAAAGGGAAGCTGAAGCGCTTTCCAAAAAATTTGAGTTAGATTAACAGTTATATAGTTTCTTACGCGCCGATTCCGAATATCACATTGAAATTTATCGTACATGAGTCCAAGTGGCATTTATCTTGCAAAAAGCGCGGCCCCGTTTGAAAGACGCGCGCTTTTTGTCTTGACGCCCCTGATTGGTTGCGCCCGTCATGACGTCAAAGGAGGACACCCTTCGGCCGCGCGGGTTGTCGGAAGCATTGCGAACGATCGCACGGTTGCCTTTGCGGCAATTTAGCTTGCAGTTTAATTTTCGCACATGACTGGAAGTTTGTTTTATAATTTCCCGTGCTGTTGGTTCAATTATCTTGGAGCTTAAATTTGCTTTACACGACAGAGAACCCCAAAGCAGTGATTGTGACGTCGACTAGTGGGTTCCATCAAAATATTTTTGAATTAGGCAACCAGCATGGGGGGATTTTATACCTTATGTTAATATTAGGTACGGCCTTAACTGTTTCTTATTATACACAAAACCATTTATGCCGAAGATTAATGGGCGTTTTATAAACAATCTACCAGCGAAAAGCACGTACGTGCACTGCGCGAAAAAATAGCGTTCATGCGCTGTAAACGTATATGCGAGACACGTCTTGCCGGTACACGCATAAACCAACAGGCAGACTCTGCTTCCGCATTTCCTTTGTTCTTTGTCGCCCACCCCAGCCCCGTTACTCATCCCCGTACACAGACCCACACGCGCGCGCCATTTCGGCAGCGGCGCTACGGCGCCTCCGCGATTGCTAGCTGCACTTCGATGAGTGGCGTCTTACTGCTTCACATGCGTTTATTCTGAAAACATTACAGCATACTAGTGCCTGCTCAGCATTATTGGCTGCTTGATTTTCGCTTGTGCGTTGAGCATTCTGCTACAAGATTACGGCCACCTCGTTATAATTAACAGACCAGTCGGACAAGGCTGTTACGTTGTAGTTACGTTTCTTTAGGTAACAATCACCAAACGTTTGTGATAATGAATCGTTGGCCTGTTTCAGCATTTCTAGATTTAAGCATTTACCGCGCTAGTCGGACAGAGGCCGTATATTTACTCTTCGCTCCTAATTTTTGTTAGTGTCATCATTATATATATCACCGACTATCAATGGAGCACACTTGAGATTCAGTGACAACAAGTGCTTGCCAGGTTATAATATGCAGCCACACGGAATCTTGGGCAAAAGATTAGGCCCCCGCAGTCAACACAAATCATGGCACGGTGGTGGTTCGGAGTGGTGTTTTTTTTTTTTAAATTCCAGACAAACATCACCTTATCGTGACATGTATACTTACAAAATAAGTAATCTGGTTGTCGTGGTTCTTTTACTTTGTAGGAATACTGTTTACCTCTTAGCCGGGAGAGAACTTCTATCAGGATTGGCCCCTTGTTTTAGTTTCGCCAAAAAATTGTTTTTTTGAACACTGTCCTGAGCCCATAGGGAAAGAAAACCGACGCGTTTAACGAAACAAGTATTTCCTGAACAAATGTGACTTTGTTTCTGGAATGGAACGAAACATCCCCGGCCAAAGTACAGCAGTATTCCCCATCCTTCCTAAATCTAGAATCTAATGTGAACATTCGCGTCCGTCGCATCAAAAAAAAAAAAAACCGCATTGGAGCGGTTTACAAAGTATTTAACGTAGTGTAGTATATTCTCTGTCATCAAACACAGCCACCTCGGCTGTCGCTTCCGTATGTTATCAAGCATCCCGGCGTGCCGTTATTCTGCTTAGGAATACGGCATGATAACGTATGCCTCGTTTGGCGTTCGTGCATACTTTTTGAACACGAAAATTGTACAAATGAGTGCTATCAACCACAACACCAACAAGTATCATTTACAAGGAAACGCGGCGAAAAGAGCACGGCTGAGGCGGCCGATCCGGCCGGAAGTCCAGGTATGACGTTTTTCAGCCGGTTTTCGCCCGCGCTCTTCGGTCTTCCGGCATCGCGCGGCGAGATGGGGGCGGGGCATCGGGCCACTTTTGTTTGCTCATTGCGCCGCTTCAATTACAGGTATTGCGAAAATATTTCGTACACATGAAATATTCAATGTGTACTTGCTGCTAGTCAAATTTTCTTTTAATTCTAAAACCGCTTCACCTTCCCTTTAACCCTCAAAGAAATGCTGACACATTAGCTAAAACAGCTTTGGCTTTACTGATCGTCGGGGTTCTTCCCCCGTTTTCTTGCTTGTTGTTGGCACGTTATCGCCAATACCTGCTCAATCAAGATGTTTCCGATCATAGTCTGAACAGTTATCTTGAACTTGAACACCTCAGGTACCGCTGGAAGAGAAGTTTATGCCAAAATCGCTTGTGCGAAGTATTGCTGACTTCTTTTTGTTGTGGTGTGCCGCCACTTAATCGGTATTTATATAGGGCAAACCTCCCGCATGTGCCACTTTTTCTAAGAAATTGAATCCGAAGAGAATTGCTTTCTTTTTTGCCGCCGATTTTCTAACCATCGGAGAAGGCTGCTGGAGGTTCCCCTGCTACGTCTTGGACGGCCTTTGACTGTACCGGTGCTTTTGTAGTTTGGGGGGACTAGGCTGGGCCGATGCCATAGGTACAGCCGCCGTCAAAATAAGCCGGGGCACCCGAGCGCGTGGCAAAATGCATCGCAGCGACATCTGACGTTGCACATCTGGTGTCCAGACACCGATGTGCGCGTGCGCGTCCAACCATGCTCGCTAGCCTGTCTTTTCATTCGCTTCAAACGGCAACGCTTGTCGCATTCAGCGCTTGGCGCCAGGGGCCCCTTTCTTTGGGCAACCCCTCTTGCTCGCACACGCTTCAGCGGCCGAGGGCGAGGGTGAAGATGCGTTGCTGGCTCTGTGCTGCTCTGACAAAGGATACATGGATACGGGACTGCTATCTTAGTTTTAAATACTGCATTCTTTTTTACAGGAAAGCTGTCTATGGCTAGGATCCAGCAGATCGTCTTCGGTAATGAGCAATGTAGACAAGAATGTAGACAACATGTAGACAAGAACTGCGTCTTAGGCCGGGTTCAGAGTGTTGTCGCAATTGTCGTAATATCTTCAAGTAATGACGTCCTTTGACGTCTCAGCCAACCGAACTGTGTAAAACGCCGTTTTGTTACGTCCATAGCGCACGATACGACTGTTACGTATTTTGTCTGAACATAGCATTAAGCGAACGCACATCATTGCCGTGTGAACGCCCCCCTCACGTTTTCTCCAAGCGTCGAGCGCCTCGTGTGGGCACAGCATACTGCCCCTTCCCTTCCCCCACCACAAACTTTCGGAGAGCGCTGGCTCGCGCCACAACGGCGAACCTACTCCCCTCCTAATTTCGCGACATTCTCCTCCTTTGCTTTCCGTCACTCGTCGGTCTTCCCATCGTTCGCTCGATACGACGACGCCGACGCGGCTCAGCCCAGAAAAGGGCGCCAAAGGGCTGTTCCTTAAAATGTCTTCCCAGCAATTCATTTATGTTAGGAGGTGAAGCAGACATTAAGGGGATCGTTGTAAGCTTGATCTTTGTAAGATGGCTTTCCCACATCCACTGTTGAACATTTAATCAAGTCAATCTTCGGAGGGAATACCATCACATAAACTAGCTCTCACGCATGTTTCATTGAAACTATACCGAAACAAATTATATGACAATTAGCCGCTAAGACGAATCTAACACAAAGCCGGGTTTTATATTTTCAAAATTGCATGGTTCACAGTGAAATTGTAAATATTGTGTAATTTTCGTCCGCTGTCAGTACATATAGGATTTTATGGGAGGGAAACGGACAGCCCCGTGTTTGTCCACCGGAAGAAAACTCTGGTTAATCAAAAGTTCATTCAGTCAATTAACCAGGAACTATGCTGAATAGCACATTACAAACAAACGTGTTTTGCTTCGTGCACCCCTTGGACCCAGTCAAAGCTCACGTTGAGGCTCGGCACCGCGGCATTAATGGTCATCCTTCTTCACAGAGTGGAAGAGCACTGAATTTTTCGTAAATTTTTGGTCAAACCTAGGACCACGCCGAACTGTTCTCCCGTTTCCCCTTTTTTAATTGTTTCAGAACGTGTGCAAGGTGAAGTCTCATCACACCTTCATAAAATAGATTATTTCTCGCTTCAGTTCGTATTCTGTTTGCGTGCTCATTCTTTGTTAACAACCAATTGCATGTTTTACGAAAAAATAATAAAACTCGATCCACGGAGTGTGATTAATATCTACTGAAAAAAAAAGGAGCCGCATGTACGACCGTTTTCTATAACACCTGGCAATCACTCTCCGTAGATTGCGTTATAATGACAACAAACTAATTCTCCAACATTTACAACTTCACTACCTAATTACAAGTAATCTAATCCACGGCATAGCGGTATACTCGTCCTATCAGCATAGTTTCATATAACTTGCTTTGGATACATTTAATAACACATGAGTTAAAGCCGTTTTCTTTAATCATACACTCGCCGTAGATTTCCATGCTTCGATGCGCAACAGGCAGTGTCGGAAGGCCAGCTTACAAAGACCAAGCTTCCGTCGATCTTCGCATAGTCGGCTTTACCTGTAAACACAAACGCTTTGCTGGGAACTCCGGAGGGAGCGTAAAACGATACAAGGACACGCTGTAGTCAAGCCCAGCCCAAGAACAGCGTCGCTGTTAGAAATACAGAAATGGGAGAGCATATGTGAGACACAATTTTGTCACTGCGCGACGGGCAAGATTAGTTATCTGTCATAGCAGGGCAGGGCGAGCAACGCATCTTCACTCTCACCCTCGGCCGCTGAAGCGTGTGCGAGCAAGACATGTTGAGCAAAGGAAGTGACCCCTGGCGCCAATCTCTGAATGTGATCAGCGCTACCGTTTGAAGCGAAGTAAAAGACAGGCTAGCGAGCGTGGTTGGACGCGCAAGCGCACATCGATGTCTCGACACCAGAAGTGCAACGTCAGGTGTCGCGGCAATGCATTTTGCCACGCGCTCGCGTGCCCCGGCTTATTTTGACGCCGCGTGTGCGTGTGCAACGCCATCCACTCTTTCATTTCAGAGACAGCTCGTCTGCAGTGTTAAAAACATTCCGATTAGGCTGACTTTTACTATGGTTTTCCTACTCTTCTCTCTGTTGTTTTTTGGTGCTTTCTCTCTCTCTCTCTCTCTCTTTCTCTATCTCATTAACCTAGACAAAATTCTTTCTTCTGCTGCATTATTTTGCCTGTCATGATTGATTGTAATAAAAACATAACTCTTCTTGGCCAATCCCCCTAAGTGGATATGCGCCATTTTTCGGGCCACCACCACCACCACCACATTGCGTGACTGGTGACTGTTCCTACTCGGACTGATTTTCTGAAAGTACCTACCAATACACCACTATTTCTTGCACTTTCCTAGTAACAATATGATAGGTGTGCTGATTTGACATATTTCTATGAGAAGTATAGCGATTTGCACTTTGCTAAGTTCAATGGCATTTGCCATTCGTTACACTACAGGGAGATGTCTATGTCGTTTTGTGACTATTGTGATCGTTAGTGGCGACAATAGTTTACAAAACGCAATCGTAAGCAAAAAGTCGGAGTTTTGATGTGAAGTTTCAGGGCAAGTCGTTTATACAAATTAGGAAAATAGTGGTGATAGACGTGCCCCCTGCGGGACATAGGATGTTACGTTGGTTAGATCGGACTCATGATGATCAGCAGAGGTGAATTGTGTGGGTCCCTTCAGGCAGGGTTCGATCCGTGAGAGTAAGTTAAAGGAGTGTTTAATCGATGGTTTTGCAAGTAAATGGTTAAGGCTGACACGGTCGAAGGCTTAGAACTCTAAAAAGACATCGTGTGCTCGTAGGTTATTGTCTATTCGTTGTAGTAAGTCATTGGGGAATTCTTCGAGCTGTGTCTGACATGAGTAGTGTTTCCGAAAGCCGTGCTGTGCAGGTAAAAACAATTAACACATTCTAGGTGAGCCATTATATTAAAAGTTAGGACGTGCTCGAGAAATATAAAAAGAATACTAGTTGGGCAAATAGGGCGGTAGTTGGATACTAGTGAGCGGTTACCAGCTTTGAAGATAGGCACAGCGTGTTACAATTTACAATTGTCTTCTACGAACCCTGATTGCAATGGTTGTGTTAGTAATAAATACGGGATATGGCTAGAGAAGTATGCTGTGTTTTTTAACAGTTTGCTGTTAATCTTGTCGCAACCTTTTGACAAGGACAGCTTCAGATTACAAATTAGGCTGGTTAGTCTCTCAGGGCTAATCACGATATATCGGAACGTGTTGGATGAAAGCGAGTATGGTTGTGGGATGGTTTCGCAGCTAGAGATGAACACGGAGGTGAAGTGCTTGTTCAGAACTGTTGTACATTGATTGCGGTGTATTGGTTCACCATCAGAGCTTGATAGTTCGAGTTGTTCGCACGTACACTTGGGAGATAGAATGCGCCAAAATTCGCAGGGATTTGTTTTAAATGCAGAGCATTTCAGTAACTCACGATGTCACCCGCGTTGACGTCCGTAGTCCGCACCGTCGTTGTCCCTACTATAAAAAAATACTATCCGGCGCCCGGCTTCGATCCCTCGACCCTGCGGGCGGAACGCAATGTACATGGTGCTCTACCCACTGCGCCACAAAGCCGACACAGAATGGCACGCTACGAACGCGCCTTATATCGCTGACTAATTCAAATTACTGCTGACGAGCGCTCTCTCGTCAGCAGTTGCCACAAGTGCAACAACATTAACGTAACGCAAACTACTTAACGTCGTGCGCCCCAGAAATGCTCTGAATTTGATCGTGCCCCTCGCGAGGGGGATGTTTCATTGCGTCTTCTCTCGGTCGCGGGACCAGTGGCGCCATCTGGCGGAGGCGCGGCACAACTCGTAGCACTTTGAAAAGATGCAGCGCGAGCCAGCTGTGTGTGTGCGGGCCGCACTTGTACACATGGCGAGTGCATTTGCTGTCCACAGAGCAAAGCATTCGTGCAAGTAAGCCGTTGCAGTCAGTCAGTCAGTCAGTCAGTCAGTCAGTCAGTTAGTTAACAACTCCGCAAGCATTTGTTTTTTTTTTCTCTTTCTGCTCGGCGATAAACGAAGCAGGCGTCGATAGCGCATTTTTCGGCAACATCTCGCACAGACGAGCCACTATTCAGCTGTCATGTACACCTAAGAATTTGTTCTCGCCTTTTCTTCTTTGTTGCTTTTAGTTTCCCCCTATGTGCAGCGTTTCATCGATCACTGTCATGTTGCACGCACGAATGCCGTTTCTTTTACTTCTGTTGATCAGTTTTCACAGTTCTGCTAATTCAGCCTGATCCTCCGTACTCGAAACTTTCACGTTCTTACGTTTGTCAATTAGTTTCTTCGTTTTCTGAGTTAATTTTCCTGTTTGTTTCCTACGTGCTGTTTCTCCCTCAGATGCTGCTGATCCTGTGATCACTGTTGTTAGGTTGTCATTTAGCCTTTTTAAGAACTGATAGTAGATTCGAAGAAAAAAAATGTTATTTGCTTCGGTAAGTGCTTTTATGTGCTGTTTGGCGCACGTGTGGTATATTTCCCATGTGTCCGTTTTTTTTATTCGCTAGTCTGTAGAGGCGTTATTTTTGGTTTAGAATCAACTTGAGTTGCCTACTGAATCCCTGGTTCTTCGAGTCGGAGGTTACGTTTCCGTTGGTATGAATTATTTCTGTAATTCGAGAAGATTGTTTGTATACAATTCCCGAATGGCGTTCACGCAGCGGGATAATTACGAGTCACAAAATTCGCCGTAAAATGAGCAAGTTCATCATTATGGCTTCATAGTTCTCTTTCTTGATATTCCTCATTACTTTGTTTAATATTTGTTTTCCTAATGGCAGTGCTATATAAAAATATTGAAGAGATCGTGATCACACAAGCCGTGAAATGACGTCACGCTTCTAACTCCGTCGGGGCGCGTTGTTAATAGAAAATCTAGCGTATATTACCTATAGTCCCACGGTTTTTTACTTTAAGGTTGAAATCGAGTAACAGGTGGACAAGGTGGTTTGCTTCGTCCGATTGAGAACTGTTCGGCACGGAGAGTTGGGGCCAATTATTGTGATGAAAATTAAAGTCGCCAAAAAGGAAGGTAGGAGCATCGGAGTACGCCTTTAAAATTCCGGTGAGGGAGGGGCTGAGCACGTCCAAAAAAGACGGTTCACTGGCAGGTGGTTGTAGGATACGCCGATAACAGTTTTTACTGCGTGGGAATGATTTCGTACACAGTTCTTTCGATTATGTCATCGTTACACATAAGTGACGATGCTATGCTGTTTTTGACAGCTATGAGAATGGCTTTCTCACTACGTCCGATTAGTTCGCGGTGATACCGCAGAAAGTTTAGTTTAAGTGGAAATATTTCACGGTCAATATTGTCATATGTAACCACGTTTCGATTAAGATGAGTGTCCCAGTTTGCATCACATACGGAACTGTCTAGACGGTCACGCTTTGGTATTGCGCTGCGAATATTTGTGAATGCGTTGCGAAAGCTCAAGTTTGACAGATGCCGGAGATGGGTGGGGGGGGGGAGGGGGGCTGATGAAGGTTTGGGTGGGGCGAATAACGTCATTTACTGTTTTTGTTCAGGTGAGTGGTAGGTTTGTCGATTTCTGTTAGATTTTCAGGTGGTTTGGTACATTCTAGAACGGAGCCGTAAGCCGAATCGTAATAGTAGCACTTTATGCCGACATGCAGCCTGTCAAGACGAAGCTTAAGTGTACTATGCGCAGGTCTGATGAATTTGGGAAGCTTTGAGCGAGCAAGACGAATGTCAGAAGTGAAATCCTCTACTGTTGCAAAGTTTGTGTTTTTTTTAGTTTAGGCCCTCAGGGCAGTATTTTCTCTTTGCTCTTAAAGTTCATAAATTTAACGATTATGGGCCGCTTTTTCTTCATGGAAATGTTTTGCGATGCAATGCGCTCGCTCGATACTGTTCGGAACGATTTCAAATGAGTTTTTTTGCAGAACGCAAAAACTTTATCTTCCGACTCTTTCAACCTTTGTTTGTCATCGTCGATGTCAAGAAAGAGTAAAATGTTTCTACGCAGTCGGTTGCTCACGTCAATAACTGCAGCCTTGAGAGCTGCAGTGTCTTGTTTTAAATTACAGTATTTGACATTTGGGTGTGGCATCAGGATGTTTGTGAAACGCCTCTAGCTTAGAAACCCTGCTACAGAGCGTTGATATTATATTCCTTCATGCGTTTTGTGGGCTTCCTTAAGTCTTAGAATTCTTCGTGGACATCAGTCTGTTGCTCCTCAAGCCCTTTAATCACGTTAGAATGGCTGTGATTTCCTTAGTAGGGCGGGGTTTAGCTGGAAGTAGCAACAGTAGCTGTCTTAGTAAGCTTTGCACGAGCATGCAACTGCAGACACGGTGAATACAGTGGAAGTACAGGGTGATGGGGAACGACACCGCAATAATACAGTGATTACTAAAGCGATATTCTTTAGTACGATAGAGGTACCTATAACCTGGAACGTTAGGAGGGTGAGCAGGGTGCGAGTAACAATGTCGTGCCACGAGTTGTAGGCGATGTCGCACAGATTACATACGCCACGCTCAGGCCTCGTGACGTGTGACATGTTTGGCGACGACTGTTGCCAGTAGAAGGTTCTACTGCGGGCCAGATTTGCGGGTTACACCAGAGAGCGTAACGCTATCGCTTTTCAGACCATTGGAGGCTTTCGTTACCCCTTCGTCGAACTACGCATTTACCGTAGTGCAAAGTGATCATAAACGGTAAGGTGCCGGAAGCCCAAAATTGCAGTGTTCTCGTGTGTAGTAGCCCTATCGTTGTTAGCGGCGGCGCTCTCGCACTGCACCCGGCAGTGGCTTGAGGCCTTGCTTTTCTGGCTTCAGAGACGAAGCAATTATGTTTGGGCGTAATATTTTTTGTGATAGCTTTGAGCTAAGGTGCTAGGCATTTGACAGTGAAAGATTGTGGTTGTAGGATTTCTACGGGCGAATAAAAGTTTAAACAATTCTAGGAAACTGGGTTAACACATACAACAGACGGCGCTATTACGGGAAGAGGCTTCGTACATGGCTATCAGCTGAGGGAAATATACGGCATCAAGCTTTGCGTGCCTGCTGAGCAGATGTCGGTGCAGAAAGCTTGTTTCGAGAAAGATGCGAAATTTGCTGTTCCAGGAACTTCCCTCTCATCGGTATCTATGAAATCCAGTTATAAACTTGGGACCTGCCTTAAACACTCAGTGTTATGTGAAGCTTCGAATTTAAGCTGGTCAAAAGTTGTTTAACGGCGGAGAACAACTGATGACCAAATGACGTGTTTTAAGATTGCGTGAACGCTTAAACAAGGAGGGCTCACCAGGTAAAATTAAGAAGGAATCATGTTTTGGTTTTCAAATTGTATGAAGTAAGTCAATCTGTCTCCTCTTTAATGCAGATGAATGTTTTTCATGAAGCACAAAAGTCACTTGAAGAGGACTACACGAAACAAAGACATTTTTAGAAAGAGTTCCATTTGAGTGGAGGACTGTGTAGATGGGAAATATTTCACGTCAAAACCTAGCTTTTGTTAACGTTTAAAAGCACGTATATTGGTTGGTAACCGACACACCAGAAAATCAATATCTTGCGAATTTGTTTTAGTATTACCAGTGTATTCATACCATACCAAGCCCAGTAATCCTGTATAAATGGCACTTATTTTATATCATACGTAAGAGGAGTCATTCCATCACGCTTAGACAATGTGCTGTACGAGTTGGTTTATTGGTACACAGGCAGGGTATTTTCAGAGTATAGATGCTACGATGCTTTTTACTGAACCTCAATGTTGACGGAAGCAAGCAGCGCCAATTAAAATACTTTAGTGTACAGGAATGTTTCACTCATTATAAAATTCGTATCCTCCGCCGTTCCCAGGCCCGTAACCACTAAAACCTCCATTCCATCCATACGGACTGCCGTAACCTGCACCGGAAGCACCAAGTCCGCCGCCTAGGCCAGCACCCGCGCCTGCGCCACCTCGACCACCCGCGCCAGCACCAGCACCTCCACCGAGGCCACCACCAAGACCAGCACCTCCGCCAAGGTCTCCGGCTCCACCCAAATCCCCTGCCCCACGCAACGCACCCTCAGTTTCTCCTCCTACGTCTAGGCCGCCTCCTACTCTGAGGTTCAAGCTAAGACCTGCGCGAAGGCGAGCCCTTAGCCTTGCCCTAGCACGCGCACGAGCACGAGCACGTGCCCTAGCCCGGGCACGAGCTCGTGCGCGGGCACGAGCACGTGCCTGTGCACGCGCCCGTGCCCGAGCACGCAACCGGGCTAGCAATCCGCCGCCTGCACGGCCACCTAGGCCACCACTCAAGCCAGGGCCGCTTGATCCCCCCTCCAAACCACCCAAACCAGTTCCCAAACCTACGATACCAGATCCTAAGCCACCTTCAAGGCCTGGTAGATTTGCTCCTAGATTTCCACTTAAACCTGCGCCACCTCCGGAAAGTGCGGCGCCTACATCAGAACCTGCGCCGCCCAAACCCACGCCACCGACGCCTGCGCCGCCCAAGCCCAGGCCTCCGGCGCCTGTGCCGCCCAAGCCCGCGCCTCCGGTGCCTGCGCCGCCCAAGCCTACACCTCCGTAACCTGCGCTGCCCAAGCCTACACTTCCTGATGGGCCTCCACCTATGTTAAGCCCCGTGCTTCCACCTCCATACCCTCCACCGAGCGAACCGTAGAGCCCAGTGGAAGCACCACCTGTGCTCCCGGTAAGAAGAGTCGGGATGTTCGAAAATGCTCCCCATCCGGCTCTTGCTCCTCCGGATCCACCAAAGTTTCCTGAGCCACCATATTCTTCATTTCCGTACGATAAGCCCAGGCCTCCACCTGCAGCATTGGCTGAACTGCCTCCGCCAGCACCAATGCCGAGTCCTCCCGCGCCAGCGCCAGTTCCTAAGTTTGCTCCGATACTGCCGCCTGCAGAGCCACTTCCAAGGCTGGCTCCCCCACCCATGGTATTTCCACCGAACGATGCACTGCGTGAGGTAGCGACTCCGCCTTCCGAATCTCCATCTTCGCTTTCATCGTTGCTGTCTCCCCCGACTGAGGATGCTGACCTGGCTCCGGCGCCTCCTCCTGTGAGTCCAACTGTGGCCCTAGCACCTGCACCGAAGCACCCAGTTATACAATTTGTTTACGACATCGTGTTGAGTCGTATGAAAAAAGAAACACGCTCATTCCTCTCCTTATACGTTTCTCTTTGAATGGATGCCGAATATAATTTTAAATTCCCTATATTATTAGATTTCGAAATAAATAAAACAGTTTGAATATTGACATCAACTGTAAAACCAGAAAAAACAGTGTATCTGAATAAGTAGAAAACCCCGATGCGTGACTGGTCTTTTTCGCAAGAGGAAATGTTAATTTACATAGAAAACCGTAGAATTACGTAATAAAACAAACGTTTTGCTGTTAAACCCTTCTATCAGTGAAATAGCAAACCTAAAACTAAATTAAGTTCATTGTGATTATGTCAATGTAAATTATTTTAGTTTTCCGTGCAATACGCCGCCTGGATTAGTAAGAAATCCAGGAAGACGCTCCATCGTTTTTGAATTTGCCTGGACCTCTTGTTAAAGGATGTAGAAGAATCGTTAAAAGTACTTTGTACGTAGAGGGCCGCTTGGCGTCTCTATAAGCACACAGTTTAAGTGACGTCCGCTGCCGTTTTCTTAAAAGACGCTGTGTGCGACATACATTCTCTCTTCTAACCTAACACAGCGAACTTAACCTGGCATGACAGAACCTAATCTAACAGAAACGAGTCATTTAAAGCTTCAAAATATGGCAAGAAATTGTGGCTAGACTAGGATTGAAATTACCGTCTGCCTTATTGTGAAGCTGACTGGTTTGACTGGCGCGGATTAGGTCGGCTTACATGATTGGCAATCATGTAAGCCGACCTAATCCGCGCCAGTCAAACAGCAGTAATTTAAATGCAGCAGGAGCGCTCACTTCCATCCCTTTATCCCGGTGTCGGAGACCCTTTAGACGGCAGTTTGGGCATTGCTTAACAATTAAACTGTCGGAAAAAATACCCACAAATGAGGCAGTTTTCCCAGAAAATTAAGTGGTTCATAACACAAAATGTACACTATGAAGTGATAATTGTTCGTAAATATTATTGGCCAATGTGGTTTTGTAGAACCGTCACGTAAATGCAAATCAAGCAACAAAATAACAAAAATCTAAATTCGCTAAGAGTCAAAAGCGTTTTTGAATGGTGAGGCAAAACCATGCAAAAAATCATGGGCCATTTCTCTCTGTGAAGGTGCATGACCAGCAAAAATTTGTTTATATCACTCGAAATGAGGTGACAGAATATAAGTGAAAAATGAACAACGGATTTTTTTTATTTTGAGCGTTAACGGCAGCCATCTCTAAGCAATACATGCACACAACACGCAAACACGTTGATTAAAAATTGGGCGTTCTATTAATTGGGCGTTCTAAGTTATTACCATGTTGTTACAAATGCATATCCAAGGGCTAAGGCGTACAAGCGTGTGTTGTAACTCGTTAACGGCGCAGCCGTCCAGCAAATCGTAATTTTATTTGTCCGCAGCTAAAAATGCCAAGAAAGTGCCGAGACCGCGCAAATAAGCGCGTTCCTCGGGGCGACCGCCTGGCAGTTAAAAATCAAGAAAATGTTAAGCGCTCGTGTGTGCGTACCTCGCGACGACCGCCCAGCGTCCCCGGCGCCGTTTGTAAGGCCGAGCATATCCACGTAGGGAGATCGGCCAAGATTGCGGCAGCCACCCGACAGTTAAAAAAGCAAGAAAATCCCTAATGCTCGCTGTGCGTTCCTCGCGACGGCCGCATAGTGTCCCCGGTGGCGTATATGCGTTTCCTAGTCAGTGCAGCCAGCCGTCACCTGAGCTTGCTTATGGGGGTTATATCGCAGCATAAAGGTACCCAAAGCATAAATAACCACCCCAAATGAAATACATAACAGCCAAAACGGACCTGCAATGGTTGAAAACCACGGTGTGGAAAAATTTTCAAACGAAATAGCCGAAACCGACATAAAACGGGAAAACCAGCAAAAGCGTACAAGAAGCAGTAGCTGAAACTGACCAAAACGCAACAAAAATAACGGAAATCCCAGTGATAATGTATAAAAAAGAAGTCATAGAAAGATTATATGCGTGAAAAAAAATGTTAATATTCAAATATGACAAACCCTTGAAAATGAAAAAAAAAGCGTTAACGGGATTTCACCACGGGTTATTATGTTCGCTTCGAAGGAGCGGAACTACTACACTACGTGACCAAGCTGTTCTGAGCGATTAAATTGAGGGCCACATGCACGTGGACATAGCTTGAAACATTCCCCTAGATGGCGCCATGCGTCGCTTAGCTGTGCTGACTACGCTCCCCCGTGCACTTTTTCATGCCAAGAATACCGACTTAGGGAGATTGCGCAAGATTGCGGCAACTTCCCGGAAATTCAGAATACCAAGAAAATTTCGAGTGCGTGTGTGCACGCCTCGCGGCGATCGCCCAGTGTCTCCTGCACTCGTTTGCCAAGCCAAGCATACCCACTATGGAGATTGGCTAAAATTAGCCACAAAAAGGAACTCCAGCGTTGGGCGTAATCGTGGCAACCGTTTCTCAGATCGAGAAACACTCCAGCGCTCGTCGTTATCATGGCAATATTTGCTTGGAAAGTGAAAGACGCGCCAGAGCGTACGCCCCTCCAGGGTGATGTCCAGTGATTGTCACTTCCAAAAAAATGAAGCCAGTTTACACTTAGAGCAACAATGATGGAGTAAAGGTCGTTGCAGCAGCGAAGAATAAGCAAATTGGCTCCACTCGCCGGCTTAAACCGTCGTGATGGTCATGAAGGTCGCGCACAGCTTTGCTACCTTCAAGTCTTCCGTGTTAGTGTGAGCTTCCTCCATTTTTATCTTGTACACGGTACCGATTATTTGCTAATCTACTCGCGATGCATATCCAATTGAGGAGGCGTACAAGCTTGAGCTTAAAATTATGGGTTCAGAGCCTCGGTGGCTCAATGTCTATGGCGTTGTGCTGCTTAGCCAAAGGACGCGGGGTAGATTCCCAGCAGGGGGGGCCCTTTTATGGTGGACGTTAAACACCACAGTCAATCCATCAGAGGCGTGAGGCTCTAATTGGGGAGGGTGGTGGCAGCGGGCTAATAGCGGAAAAACCGGGAGTTCGTTTTCTAAATAAGGGCTCTATAGAACGCCTCGCGCTTGAAAACGCACGTCGTATAAGGAGTTCGGGCTCAAACACAAAAAAAAAAAAAAAAACACGGAACCTAGCCATATGCCCTTCTTTTAAAAATTGGTGGCTGCCCCTGATAAGTTGGAACCGATGTGAGGAAAAGCTTTTATTGTGTCACCCGTGGGTTGAAATCAACTTGTGTGAGCATTTTTTAAGTGTTATTTTGGTTGGCGTAGTTGCTTATATCTTATAACAGCAAGCAGTGGCGAGTACGTTGTGAAACACGCTCGGCCGAGATTCGCCTTCCCGGCCTGCCCTTCGGACGCAATAGGGGAGGCCAGCATTATGTGGTGCAACTTCGCCGGGTGCGCTAACCGCGAGTCGCTTCCCCAGTCGAGCAGACGCGATGCACGGAGTCCAGCGTTACGCGGTGCCACATAAAACCCAACTGCGCACCCGGCGAAAAAGCATCACCAACTTCTCCAGCCGCAGCAGAACCCCTAAAGCCGGGAAAAGGGCCAAATAAAGTTTGTTGTAATACTTTGCATGAAATACAGTTGATCGCTACCTTGTTTGAGACTATGAAAGCGGCTAAAAAAAGCAAGAAGAGTGTTTGTACTGAGAAAATTATTAAAGCGACACTAAAGGCTGAATAACATTTTTTTTAAACTGAAAGATCATTCGTTTTGTAGCTCTTTTGCTCGACGAGCAACGATTGTTCCACGAGAAACGAGCAATGGGCAACAAACCATTCAAAAATATCAATTTAGACGTGTTGGCGGTTGTCTCTGCTGTTTTTTCTACGCGTGGATTTCCCCTGATCATGTATTTTTTGTGTTGACGCCGATGAAAGGAGTTATGGCCTATATAAGAGTTCAATGTATTTTTTCGTTCCTGATAAGCTACAACTAGTGCTACTCCTGTCGTATACTTTTTTCTAGTGTGTACTTTGTTATCTACATGCCCAGTCATACTGTTACGAACTTGTTCCTCAAACATTTCAGAATTGTGTAATATTGGTTTCTTTTTTGTCACTGTTCTCTAAATATCTGCATATTTGCGTTATATGTCTAATTTATACCTTGTTCCTCTTCTGTGCTCAGACTTTGCAAAATACATTATTGAACTGCTTTGTACACTCTTTCCTTGGGAGCCGAAAAGCTGCTGGCAGTATTGACCAAATAACCAAATAAAAAAATGTGTTATTTGCTAGGAAATAAGCAAAAAAAAGCTGGTATTTCTCTCACCCGCTCTCATTTCATTTGTTTGTGACGTAGCCATTGCGTCACAAACTAGGAGCGAGGCATCGGCAGCCGCGGTGCGGTCTAGAGCGTAAACGATGGCAACGGTAGCTTTTACGTTTCCTAGCCAAAGCGGAATACGGCTTGTTTCTCTGTCCGAGGATTCGACGTTTATGATTTTTCACCAACCGAATGAGAAACTCTTTTAAATGCACGGGCGGCCAGTGTTCTCGCCTACATCCGATTCCAAGACCCCATCCAGGCAGCTGCCAGCGAAGCCTCCTTTTAAGCAACGAGCGCCGTTTTGAGTATCAAGTGCCGCATCCAGAGCTCCCGGCTGGCGCCGTCAGGAAGGCGCCTTATTTCTCCTTGTTTGGCGATCACAGCTATCTTACATTATCTTCTCTAGCGTGGCGCAAGCGTAGTGTTGAATAAACACAACACGGCAGCCGTGTCGACAGCATCGGCAGTTATTGCCCAAGGTCCGCTTGGCCCGAACATGAGAGCGGAGCGATGTGCACGCCGATTGTCAACGGTGGTTCGAGGCGAACGGGTGAATCTGTCAGCTAACCACTCGTTGTAAGTTCATTTCCCGGGTAATTATGTTCGAACACTGTGCGCTTTACCGATCGCAACATTTTCATTAAAGTGTTACTCCTCCGCGGAGAAGCGCAGGCCGGAAGCTTGGGCGCCTCGCTTAACCACCTGCTGTACTTCTTGTTCGTTTTGCCAGTTCTAGTGAAGGCACTTTAGCTGCTTTCTGCCACGTATATCTCTTGCAAAGGCTCGGGCGCCCACCGTCCGTCGTACGTTGTTGACTTCCTGAATAGCTCATCAATGGTTTTCGAAAACGAAACTGAAAGCATGATGGCTGACTGGATAGGGAGGAAAGCATGTTGCCTCGCAGTGTATAAAAGCGGTAGTCTGTTTCTTAGATACGATGATCTCACGCAAAGCTTTGATTTACGTTTATTTAACGTGATCAACCACTCAAGAACTATTTTAGGAAAGGGTCTATAAATGATCTCCAGCCATCACCTCTTTTGTGACGTCACAAGTCGTAGTACCCAAATGCGCACGGGGTGTCCTCCCCTGTTTTCACGTTTCTCGAGATTTCTACCTTATTAAACAACTGCTAGTCGCGAGAATGGGGTATTCAGATTCTCGGCACCATAGTCCATTGATACAGATGAACTTGTTTCCGCCCTTTAGTGTCCCTTTTATTATGAAGGGCAACTCACAATGCAGAGATTACGAGTAGAATACACAACTTCCCCGAGAACATACCCGGAATTTTTTCGTTCCTTTTTTTTTTCGTTATATGAGAATGAGTCAACCACTAGGCAGAAAAAGCACTTCGAGAAATCTCAAAAGACAATAATGGTTCCAAACTTTCAGCGAGACGGGAAGATTGTTTCACTGTTTCGTAATTACGCTCACTGGAGGAAGTAAGAAAATATTTCGCAGATAGGATTGTGTGAGTGTGGTTAATGAAATACGGTCCTTGTACTACATACAGAAGCTGGCTTAACCGGCAATTTTTGGACAGTAATTTCTATGTTTGGAGAATGAGCTAACAGATTTCAAGGGGGTGTAGAAATTGTTAGAGGATTTACCAGGCCGCGGCTAGGGCTACACGTCTATTTCAGGCTGCCGTGTTTAAACATGTACAATACCGTGAGATGAGATAGATAAGTGGGCCTCCTGAGGCAGTGCATTATGTGGCAGCCAATTAAAGCATTAGGAGGAGTACTTAGGGGAACCAGCGGAAATAACGGCTGGCTTTCACTAGTTCTCTAATGGCAAAGGCTGTTTTTAAGAAATTTTGATGTAAATTATATTTATACCGTCTGTTGATTTGAACGCTTAGCAAGGAGCTAAGCAAAAACGTCGGTTGTGCCACTGATGCCACGTGACGTAAGCACACATTCGTTTCTTTAGTTATACAAGACTGCAGTGCGGGTATTGCCTATTCTGTGGAGTGTGCCGCCGAAGCGATGCAGAAACAGACAGACACCTTTTACTGCAGTCCTACCTCGCCTAGCGTCTAACGACAATGCCATATATCGTGGTGGCGGGCCTCTAAGTCGACGAGGCGCCCGTATAGAATGCACGGACAACACAGGCGCTACATCATCCTTCGCATCTGAACTTCATTCGTAAAGCGAAAGTTGTCATACTCACCTAACCGTCTTTTTGTATCATCATTGCATTATACCTATTCAATTGAGCCCGGCAGTATAGGATTTGGCTTAGCGGCACAGATTGTTTGAAGCTTTCCCTAAGACCCAAACCGGAAAGTGGTGCTTGGCTGTATAATTTTTGTTCCTTGATTTGTTGACTGCTTGGTGCATGTCACAACATGCACCCCGGGCCTTAATGTCTGGAGCGATGCACGGTACTGCAGGACACATTACTCCGTAAATGTTTGCAAAAAAAAAAAAAAAAAACACTCCGGCTTTGCGCTACTCCATAAATATGTATCAGTTCATTCAATAACAGGCGAAGCTCTCGGGTATCTGCCAAGGCGGGGGAGGCACGTGTTCTGTAAAAACGACTAGTCGCTTTAGCCTCGCCTTGTGGACCATTCAGCCAGTGTTTTTTGTTGTTTGGAGGCGTGGCTCTTCCGGTTGCGCCAAGGTCAGGGGTTGTTGGCCCCTTTATTTAGACAAGAAGGGGGCTCAAACCTGGCCGCCCCACGCCTCTTATCAGCAGCCGCTGCCGGCAGAATAGCGCACACATGGACTGGTGTTAGCGCAGCGCTTTAGAGCTGGAATGCAATGTGCCCAAGCGTGCGTTTCTACTGACGCTGCCACCCCTGGTACATGCCCGGAGTAATAAGACAAGTTGGAGCCTCATTAGGTTCCGACACAAAAAACTGCACTGCGTTTTGAAATTTTTCTCTGTACTTTGAAGCCTACCCAGTGTTTTGAGCCCGCTAACGATATTACCCGCCGATTCCCAGATAGGCCAAAATAGAAATGGTTATCTTTACACAAATACGTAAGTGCCTGGCTGACTGACTGACTGATTTATCAACGCCGAATGGAAATTATTCGATCTAGAGGCTTGACATGTCGGGAGTGCATCCGTTTCATAAAATAGAGGTTGGCGAAAGATTCATTGAAGGAAATTCCACCTGTGATATAGGAACAACGGGATTTTGTGTTCCCGGAAATTTGGAATTACCTCGCTCACCCATTCACATACTGAAACGATGTTTGGTGATATATATACCTTGCAAACCTGTCTGAAAAGTTTTTCATGGTTTTGTCCTGACCAACTCCTATGGTTCCAATCGACATATTGAGGTTAACTATGTGTGTTCACAAATTGCTCACTGTATATTTGATTGACGGATACATCATGTCAGTTTCTGTGATGACTGCCGCTCATAAGAACACACAGAGACACTTCTAACGGTTTCGACCTGCACTGAAGCTAGATGCGTGAAAAAGATTGTTTTGATATTACTCTTGCTGGGAAGCGAGCCTTCATTTCGTCTAGTTGAAAAGCAATGCAGCAACTGCCCCTGGCGGGTTCCATTCACATTCTTTGTTTACGGAGGTCTAGTACAGCTTGCTGACTTTGGTACAATAAATGTTAACTTTTTGTGGCGCGCTACGTCCGCACCGTGAATAGAGTTTTAGTACAGCGTTTCGTCGGTTTGGGTTGTGACACGCGAACTCTTGCTGCGCCATCTGTTGAACGAAATGCGAAGCGACCAACTCATGGCCGAACGAGCACCCCAAATTTTGTACGACAATCTAACCATAAGACCGAAACGCTTCAATTTAGTATTGAATGCAAAAATTGTCAATATAGAAATATTCTCCTGCATAAGCACACTCTATAGCGGCAGCCCTGGAGCACTGAGATTACTTGTTTTGGCGATCGCACACAACGCACGGAACTCAAGGACTCGAAAGCAATCAGAAATCTGTTTGAAACAAACGCAACGTAACGACGTAACGGCGTGCACTTCCACGCGGAAGCACAAGAATAAAAGGCGACGTTTGGCACCAGCGCGTCACATTACATCGCTCTCCCTTCGCGCGGTTTGCAGCGTGGGACAGCAATCCACTTTACTCTGGCGCAAGAGGAAAAGGCTGCGCCAGACCGCGCACACCACGCGTACTGGATTCAGTCTTCGCTAGTGATAACTAATTCCTAACATAGCAAGCACAGTACACCCGCAGTAGCAAGCCGCCGTCTTCCACCGTGAGGTGAACGCGTCAACAAGCTTCGGACGCCGCGGGTCAGCAGGTGCTTTGTTAGTGGAGTCAGCGGTGCCACGTTAGTTTCGCTCATCGCGAGAGTAACGTGCAAACAACGGGAACCACTTGAGAAGGTAGGAGCCCCAAACTTGTTCTATAATATAAATTTACTGCTCACAGATGACTGGAAGCGTTGAGGTGCTCGCTCCACCTGTCGCCATGTTGTAAGCACGTGGATACACAAGGGCTGTAGCAAACGCACAATACTTGGTGAAGTAGCGTGGGTTCGTTCTGCGGCCGCTAAACGCTAAGCCAACTTTGCGTACTGCGCATCCGCAGTGTGGCCGATGCAAGAGAATAGCTTACGCTAACACTTTGCTTAGGGCTGAGAACGCCATGCTAAAGCTGTCTATTGTCGGCGCACGCTTCGTGTTCCTGCCGCGCGGTCAATGTCTTATTTCTCCCACGCCGTCAGTCCGAGAATCCTGTTACTGAAGCCGGCACGTGAATTGTGATGTCTTTCACCGGCGCGCCTCTTAAGGGATACTACAGGGTGGAAGCAACTTGGCCTGTATCGATATATTCAGTTGCCGGGAAATCCAATTCACCATTCTCACCACTCGGAGTCGTTTATTTAGGCATAAAATACCAGGAACTTGAGAACAGGTGCCGACGCCCCGCACGCTTTCGGGTACTATGGTTTGTGACGTCACAATATTTGTGCACGGCCAGAGCTCATTGGAGAAGCATCTATAAACGTTTTTCCTAAAGAAGCAGTTCAGAAGAGGTTGACCACGGGAAATAAACGTAAGTCAAAGCTTTCCGCGAACTGACGTAATTTAAGAAAACGCACACAACAAATTTTATACAGTGAGAGACAGGCTGTTTCCCTCAACCTCACGGTTGCCAGCCATCATACTTTAAGTTTCGTTTTGGAAAAAGCATTGGTGCGCAATTTCAGCGAAGTCAGTAACCTACCACGTTGAACGTCCGAGCTTCTGCTAGCAATATCTCCGGTAGGAAGCGGCAAATAGAACAGGATACGCTTCATGTGTTCAAGGGACCTCTCTGTCTGACCTTCAAACCCATTCTCCGCATGCAGATGTTGGTATCGATAAAGAGTGCCCGTGTCCGGTTCGAATATTATTGGCAGTGAAATCTTAGGGTATTTACTGTAAGGGGACATATGAGAGATCCTAACTTGTGTTCTTCCTCTGGCTGTGAGCCGCTGTTGATAAATAATACGTAAATCCTGCGCGCATAGCTGTAACCTTGTTATACTTTCGTGAAGGGGGGAGCCGCTCCGAGTTCGGCCACGAAGGCTACTCGAGACGGCTGCGGGAAGCGAGTGTGTATTTCACGCCAGGTTGGTGGGTCGCGTGAAAGAAGAGATTATAAGATGGGCGGATTCGCCAGACTAGGAGAGATGGAGGTTACCGCTTAAGCGGCGCCTAGCCGGACAGCCACTCTTGTGCGATATTTGAAACGAAGCTTGTCGCTGCTACGTTGCTACCGTTGCCAGCCTGAGATCGGTTAGCGCCAACCGTTTACGCTCTAACCCCGCAATGGTGCCTCGCTAAAACTTGTGACGCGGTGTCTACGTCACAAAAAAAGTGAAAGGGAAGCGGGAGACAGAAAGGCCAACTTTGCGGTTTCTCTAGAAATAACGCATCGCTGCTCGTCGAACAAAAACTCAGATTGCTATGAAGCGTATTATCTTTCATTTGAAACAAAATTTCATTCAGTCTTTAGTGTCCCTTTTAGAAACACCGACGCGGCGCACTCACGCTTCGCCGCACCCTCTAACGGACTGAAGAAGCCTAAAAGGCAGTATCAACCCAAGGCCAAACTGCTCTGCTAGAGGGTTGATATTTGAGGAATAGATATAATCATGCTATAGACAGTTACTTTCACAGAATTTTTAAAAATTTCATCCCTCATCGCGGGCAAAGGGCAAAAGATTTTTTATTCCTTTCTTATTCTATCAAACATCCTTCGTAGATGGATCTGGGTATAGCTGATATATGCAACCGATTCGAATGTATAGTACTTGTATTACGCGATTTCGTTTAACCATACACCAGCGGTATAATTGCGATTTTAAGGATATTGCTTGTTTTAACGGATTTCTTCATAAGTGTTTAATCTTTGATATCCAATTATTTTTGCATGGAAATGTTGCCCGCACAAATGGCGGAAAATCTAATTGGGGTTTTCTTCCGAACAAACGCGGGACTGGCAAGCGGAATTTTTGAAGTTACACCATGAATAATTCAAAATTGTTAAGATATGTTATTAACACCTTCCACAGGATGCTGGATATACACACTTTACATTTCGGAACAACATTTATATTGGTTAAAAGCGGAACAACATTTATATTGGTTAAAAGGATCTCAATTAGGCTGATATTTGTCGGCTACCGAACTAAAATGTGCTAACAGTTGGCCGCGTATATGCTCGCACCCCTGAAAATACAGTAAAAAAGTGGGGCTTCAGCCATTCCTTCCACATAATTACAGCGCACCCGTCAACCTCCCACCCTTCATGTCTTTTGTTCCCCTTTTTCAACTTCTGTAATTATTCCCACAGAATGTTGCCCCATGCAATTTGTATATTTCCCAGTGCTCACGCACGATCTGTTTGGAGAGCGCGTGACTCTTGAACTGTGCGCTCCAAGAGCACGTACTAAGGGAAGAGTGTCTCTATGGGCGTAACTGAACAGTATTTTGTGTGCTTGACAGTTTGTAAGGAGTTTCGTTTTGTAGGCATGATGGTTTTTAACTTGCGTCTTCAGAAGCGACAGTTTCAATATTAAGAGAAACACCTTACTAGAGTGAACTAGAAGATAGAGTAATTCAAACGCCCCATAGGCCCATGTATTAAAATTGAGGCAAAAAAATGGGGTCGAACCGTTTAGGGGTGCTGCAAGCATTACCCCTCCATGGTGGCGCAACGGATACAGTACTCGGCTCTTACGCAAAAGACCTGTGTTCGAATCCCTCTCCGATGCAGACCTTTTTCATTTTTAGTTGGGTTAAACTTTTAGTGCTGTAACATAGCCAGTGACTTTTATTTGACTGCGGAAAAAAGATAACATAAGCGAACCCCATTTGTGAATCAAGAACTGGCCTTTCTGTTTTCGACCCATCTAGACAAAACACCCCAAACAAACGTTTTGTGAGCGCCGTGATTAAGATGGCGATGAAACGAGTGTTGTGTAGCAAAATGTAATGCCCTTTTTAAAGGTGTAACAAAGCTTTGCACGTCGCTTACAAATGAAGGTCGCGGTATACATTAATTTAAATAAAACAGAATTTAATGATGACGCCGGTTCTGTAAAACGAAATCTGCCACGGTTTTTATATGTGCCTGATTAAGCTGCGTTTCTATACTCACCAAAGCGGCATGTCTAAACTTCTCAAATTTTAGAAAGCGACCGCAGACAGCACAATAGAATGATAAACGTATATTTTCTAACCGGGACCACTGACCTCGACATAGAAAAATTCTCGATTATTGTAAGATTGCCGGAATATCACTCGACGTAACGGCGCCGAGTCACATACAGCGCTGATCCGAATACTCCAGAACGGCATTTCCTTTTATCTAGAGTTACAATTTTTTTTTTGCCTTATCAGATGTCAGTCGGTCGAAGGCGGTAAATGAAAGCAGAACGCACAGATGGCCGTGGGCACGGCTTGCGCAGCCGCGCAGACGAAACAGACGATCATCACCAAGTACAGCTGGGGTAATCTTTGTTATTCATTTAGCGGATTATGGTGCAATTGTGCAATTAGCTCTTAATATTAAATCATTTGTTCGCACAAAAAATAATTTGCATTTTCGTTTTTTTTTTGTTATTGCAGAGAACATGTGTCGTCTGCGTAAGCGAAGAAGCACATACAACGTATACTCCCTCGCAGACGGGAGTTCATATATATAATAGCTGCGTCACGCTGAAGCATAATACATGTAAACGTTACTGCGTAACGAGACCTGTTCTATTTATATTATTCACACGATTATCCTCAAAAATACTACACACAGAGAGTTCTTCAAAGCAACGATGGAACAATTACCGGAATTTTGTGTTCATTTTTTAGTTGCGTCTTTTCTCGCCTTAGATGTAACACCAGACGTGTGCGATATTGCTTGGATCTCTACCAAATTGAAGCCTTTTATTCGTGGTCATAAAACTTTATTGGCAAGCCCTCGTCTATAACCGGACCTTTTCTTGGTACTGCTTGTGCTCCTTTCTCGCTTTTTGGGGGTGTTTTCGCTTTATAGCAATGACTGAGACCCATTGCATAGCCCACGGCTGCGCCGATGGTTCCCTGAAATATGTGTCCGTTTATGCACGTGTTTGCAGTAGCCAAGAAGCTGTAGAAGTAATTCCAGCCAGTTTTTGGCCGATGTGTTAGTATGTGTCCATGTTTCTCTTCGCACTGTAGCTATATTTAAAATGTGTTATGTGTTGGTTGTTTTAAATGGCCGCCCCCTCCACAAAAACAAAAAGGACGGCTTAGCCGGGATTTGAACCCGGGCCTTTTGCGTAGGAGCTCAGTACTGTACCCTCTGCGCTACGATGGAGGGGTAACGTTCGCAGCGCCCCTAAACGGTTCAACCCCTTTTCTTGCCTCACATTTTGGGGCCCGTTTGAACCACTGTATACTTCTAGTTCAGCCTTACGTTGTGCACGATAAACAGCATTAATCTTTCAGCTAAAAACTATCAGCAATATGTACATGTGGTGCAGTACGATAAATAACAATATAACAACGAACGCTACCTCCTAAGTGCTGTTCTGTTGCGTGTCGCGAACTATTTGGGACATAGTTTCGTAGTAAGGGTAACAGTATCTGAAAGTTTCCTTAAGGCTCCATAATAGTGTGAATGTCGTCAGGCAGCCTACATGTTCAGGGTAGTGCTATATAATCAGATTAAAAAATCCACAATATTTTTGTTTATATAAATATAATCATGGAACGTCTATTCGAACGATGACCTGAAGTAACATTGAGAGATGAGTAGTATTGTATCTGTTAAAACAAGAATGCACTATTAAGCCATTTTTGCACGTTGACGAAGCGTATCAGACTGAACCAGCTGTGTTATCTCGAGTAATTGCCACCTGAACTAAGGCAAGATATTTTCAGGCGGCCCCCGTTTAAAATTAGATCTTCATACAGGATCATTCAGAGCACACCTGAACGAACACATGCCCACTCCGCGTTAGCACCTTGGTGCAATGCTTGCGAAATGGCGACAAAACGTCAGCTATGGTCGAGTTCTTAAGTACGTACTGAAAGATTATTCGACCCTCCGGCAAAAAAGTGAAAACTACAGTTTGAACTTACGTGGTTCTGCATATGTTCCCAGCACAAGTTGACCTGTAAAGGTATAAATTCAAATTCATTCTATTGTAGCAACATAAAATACGGTATTTTGTCTCTCACCACAAACTCCCCCTAATAAAAAGCACAAGAAGGTGATATGATTTCTAATATGATACCTACAGAAAAAAAAATCACCAACTGCTTGTTGCGTCATCGAGCCAATCCGCACGATCTGTGGCCAAGTGAAGTTTTTTTACAACTGCCGCTAATAAACTATCGCACACTTATAAGCGCGTTCTAAGAACTTCTCAAATAAAACCCACTTGGAAAGTGATGTTTTGCTTTAGTCCTTCATTCTTAGGGGTTTAGGTCCTTCATGTCACTGTTCGGGAAAGGTTGTGTAGGTCAATGAACTGCACGAAATATTTTGTGTAATGGTGACTTTTTTTAATAATAATAAAAATGTTAATATTTTAGGCTGTCCGTGTGAACTAAGGAAGGAAAATAATATTCAGATTGTGTAATTCATCAGAGCGTAGAATTCTGGTTGAAAATTAGAATGGTAAAACTATGATTAAAAAAATACCACTCCCACACCTATCTTCCCCGCCGCATATACCCTCACTGCTGCCAACAGGACCCACGCGAAACCGCTGTCACCGCCTTACAGTGAACGTAGGCGGCTTATTCCCAGAGGAAAGGGGTTGTGTCGTGCTTGCGGGAACAGCCCAGCCGACGACGATTGCACCGGCGCGATTGTTGTGCGCATGGGAACTACTCTCGCTCATTTCGCCACTGCCCACCGGGATAAGGCGGTGACCCACGCGCCGGCCGACGCTTCCGCCATATTATTGAAAAATTCGGCCGCTGTACGTTTTGAAATTCACCCTTCCAAATATCTTACGTCAGCGCTTCATCGTGGTGTCCACCACGAAATAGGTGAGAGTACGCGCATGCGCATAAAGCCCTGTACTGTGCGAGCATTGGGTGCTACGCTCTTTCGTTAGGAGCGATACACCCCCGCCCTGACATCTGCATGCCTTTGTTAACTAGAAATCGGGGTGCGCATCTCCACGGCGCGTTTGGTTTTTCCTCCGCATTATTTTCCCGGCACGTACTCACGCAAGGGAATTTGCGCGGCTTAGCTACCAATGGCGATCTTGAGAAACCATTTTGCAAAAGAAAGCAGGGCTTCGTTGCTCTAAAGAGAACAGCGTAGCAGACAGCGCTCATGCAGTAGATCGTTATACGTGAGTGCTGGTGCTCTTTCCTATTTCTCCGCCGGGCACCGTGATCAAGCGCTGACAATCCGATGGGTTGTCGCTCCCCTGATATTATGAAACATTTGGGAGGGTTTACATCCACGTTTCCGCCTCTACTCCATTGAAGTGTTGTTCCGGGTAGACTAAAGACCAGCTTCATCAGTAGTGAGAAGGATAATTGAAACTAACGAAATGTGGCACGCTTAGCGCGAACAAACGCAGGCGCGGCGGATTCTCATTACTTAAGTTCAAATCCTCCGTATAGGCTGGGAAAATAACATTTACTTACTGCAAGCTCTGCCTTTTTAATTTACATGTTGATCTTAAGTACAATGAAAACACTGTTTTTAATGTCTATTGTCGATTTCAGAATGACAAAAAATTAAAATTCCAAATATGTTCTACAACGGGAAATAAAATGCCCTTGTTTCAATTATAATTTAGAGAAAAGTAAAGAAATATCAAGGCTAAGTGAAAATGTTGAAGTGCCGTTGTGATACCCACCCAGCAGGATGGCTGCTATTGCAGCCAGGTGCGGAGTCTTCATTGCGCTTAACGGTCGTGCGGAGCAGGCGGACCTCTGTTGTACAGTTTTATGTGTTTCGCTTCTGTATTCTACGAAACAGTTGGCTGCTATTGGGTCGCCTTGCATTCGACAGCCAACGGGGTCTTCTTACGTCATTGCAGTGGCTGTTTGTTTCAGGTTACAGCGAGCGGAGTTTTTAGCATTTTGTAAGTTCGAGATGGCTCAAGGCCACTTGTCAGTGACGATGTACTTGGTGATAAATGTGCACGGACGACATTTTGGGCATACACGATGCGCTTTTGTCTTTTTCCGCAGCCTTTGTCTCTGCAGAAAGGTTCCCCTCGAAGGGGACACGTGGGCACTGAAGTTCTATTGGAAAGTTGACACCAGTGAGGCAGACTAGTCATTGATTGTTTCTGCACCACAACGTTTTATGCCTGACTTATTTTGCAGACGTTGTGCGGAATGATGGGAGGAAGATCTTTTTACAAGAATTCTTGCAAAGGTTGATTTAGGTCTACCTTTTATTCAATCTCTCTAACGAGTTAACAATCGTGTTATCGTTTTTATTCTACGTACTACGCGCAAGACTGCCTAACTACGTTCGAGATCGGCTTAAATTTTCCATCCTTCGATACTAACTCGCACATTTTCCTCTTCAGTTTTATCCACGGTTCACAGAAGAGCAAATTAGCAATCTGTAATTGTTTTTCTACCCCTCCGTAAACGTTTGCCCCGCTCACCACATTCCTGCACCATCTACACTTATAAAAAAAATTGTTTTACATTGCTACCGGAGTCGCGAACGCATGCTTACAGTGCACCACATTTACAACGGTACAACGGTGGCCATGTTTACCAGGCTTGCTGCTTTTACCACGGTATACTTCAGAGTCTTTAACGTTAGTTCTGGCGGCAATTTAGGCTTCACAATTTTTATTCTCATTTAGTCCACAGCATTACTAACACTCCACATTACGCGAACTGTGGAATATCTTAAATACCATTGTCAGGTTGAATTGACAATAAAAACTAAACAACATTAAAAAAATTATAGCTCCTCCTCTACCGGAAGCAGGTGTGCACGCGAAGCACGTCCAACTTTGTAAAGCCGCAAAATATTCTTTTACGAAATCCATTCCAAATCAAATGTCCAATTCTTGCTGGCCCAACCCCTTCCGAGAACTGCGATTGTCGTTTCGCTTGGCTTACTAATTGCCCAAACTGCAAACTTCGGGGACCGCATTACGCTCACGAGCAGGATCACGCTCACGATTACGCTCGTAATTGCGTACCCGCATGGCCACCTGCTTTTGGGCCAAACAGATCACACGTGGTCGCCCTATTTTGCTGCGACTGCCCATTCAGGTTCCATTATCATAAGGGTGCCTTAACCTGGGCTTTAATATATGGCGTTTAGCATACATTCATCGCACCTTCAAGTCAGTCATTTTAACCTTTGTTTAAAAAAAGTGCTACGACGAGACAAACGAGGCGAGACTGGACAGGGAGCTGAACTGACAATGGCGATCTTTTTTAGACGTAGCAAAATGTATACTCTCAGAAAACAAGAAAAATAATGAGATGGGTAAAGTCAAAAGCGCACGATTGTACATTGCAAGACACATGTACGAAGACTGCAGCGAATCATCAAGGTATTCATGCCCTTTTTAGCCAGTCGATGGATGACATGCTGACGGAAAAGTCATTTCGCGTGCAGATTACGTGTGTTTGGAAACGTTTCCTGTCGTATTGATCTTTGTACTGCCAAGCGCTTAAAGAGATTCTGCAACACCTTCGATAAACGCTTTCATTATCGCCAGGATGGAGCGGCCCTGCGTGATTTGCTTGCCGCAGCAGATAAGCCTTCCTTTTATGTTTTTCTTGTGTGGCGTTCTTCTTCAAGTGGCTATGGAATGCGCTCATTGCTGCAAATGAGAGAAAACTGGTCAATAGCCCCTAAACAGCTGTAATGACGTAATTAGAAACGGTCGATGAACGCCACCACCGAGAAAGAGAGTAAAATCTTTTGAGCAAATTTTTAAGTTATCCGATGGGCGCACATCAGTAAATTTTGGCTGAGGTACCTTGCGAATCTAATCTAAGCATTTGATATGCTGGTTGACTACGTTATCCAAGCATTTAATATTACGTAAAAAGTGGAATAAAGTTTTGGAGGCTCCTCTAAATTTACAGATCACGGCGAGCGGTGGCCAAAACTAAGCGCTGCGCGGTATAGGTGCGTGGCACCTGCGGTCGAGACCGCACGCAGCGAAGTCGCGGCCTTTGAGTACCCCACAGATGCCGCTATCGATCGCTTTTTCGCGATTGCCCCACTCGCCAACAAATTCGTGCCAGTCGAACCTCGCCTCCTTTAGCAGGCTGCTGGTGAACACATCTTCTGTGGAAACGCCATGCTCGCGTAATCGGCGGCGACGCTGCTCTGCTGGCAGAGTTGCGTCCCAGTTATTAAAGAGTTTTAGGGTTTTAGCTGACGATTGTTGACTGTCCGCTCCGCTGCCGACGGCCCACTCAGCACGATGGGGCGACAGCAGCAGAAAGGCTTTTAGCTGACCGATAACCATATCTCCTTCGACGGGAATCATACGCGTCACTGGTAGTGCCCCGCGCGTGGGTTACCCAAAAGTTCGTAGAAAAGGAAATACACGAATTTATATTCTGGCCAACGAAATAGCGCAAAATACCGTGTTTTTGCCTCATTTCTTCTTAACGCGAAGCTTTAGTGTTTTCATTGGTGGAGTCTGTATATAAAGCGAAAATGGGTAAGCTTAAAGAAAAAGACGCTTCCGGTGGCCCTAATCAAACCTCGGTCACTTGCGTCTGGGGCGTCCAACAGGGGGTGAAGGGGCCGCGATGACTAGTACTTTTTTTCACAGATGGGGTAGCACGGCTCCCCCAGTCAAGGGTAACATGAAGTCTGCTGCGGAACCTCAGGCACCCACGGGAAGGTTAGGTTTATTTGGACAAGGCAACATGCTTAAGAAGCTGAAGACATTCAGTTAAAATTCCTGTGGCGCTGTTTACTAATTATTTTCTTCTTTATGAATACCCCTAATTCTAAAAAATGTAATTTCTACGTTATTGGTCTTCAACAGAACTAAAATTGAAAGATCTTCGTATGCAGCAATTCACCAGCTAATCTTCCTTCTCAAATATTCAATGCCTGCGGTATCAATTAAGGGATGGATCGTATATTGGCTTTTCCCTTAATATGCGCTTAAACTATCATGATACTTGCTCGGTTTTCTGGACAGTATGGCCAAAATCTCTTTGCGATACCCATCTCAGATTTCTTGGGAAACTCCGGTTTCCGAAGCGGCTTGCACCAATCGCATAATTGCTCATGCTCTTACAAAATGCGAGAAGAGATATTAGCAGTGCAGCTGTATATATTAAGATATATGAATGCATCCGTAATATCATATCCGTATCCGCTACACGTCCGTACAAAAGTTCAATTTGCAATTACCCAAATATTAAAACAGGAACATTACAAGTTCGTTACACTGACGGCACAAGTAGATTTTAATGCATAGCGTATCCTCTTTAATGGGATCTGTGTATTTAACTATTTTGCTTTATCAATATTCACCGTGTAAGACTTCATTTGGTGGCATGAACGTGCATGTCTGGTAGTATGCTCGCCGTTAGGAGGCATGTGAGTAAATGTGTGAGAACTGTGTATTGCTTTTGGTATTTTTTGGTACATTTATATTTACACTGCTTTTTTGCATTGATAAAGAAAAGGGTAAAGAATCGTGCGCGCTTCCGTTGCATCGTGTAGAGGGCACAGTCCTTGTGAAGTCACTCAGTGGTCTTTTAAAGCGAAGCTGTCTACGCCTCATTGATGGCATCGTTCCTCGTGAAAACCCAAAGCAGGAGAGCCAACTTTGCACCATGGGTTTCACAAAACGATTATGCGGATAAGCGAAAGGGCATAAAGCCCCTAAAAACGCTTCTCGTATTCTATATCAAACCTGGGTTTCTCGCTTTTTGAAGGCAACTTTTATCCAATTGCGCCATTCCAACACGGTTGAAGGAGTCCGGATTTCGAACTTTTACTTTTACTCAGCGGCACGGGAGAAAGCTTTGCATTTTTACGATCTTTGATTTTTATTTTTCTTACTGTAATACCCACCACCTGTGAAGTTGAATGAATATTTCCTTGGGTTTGATTTGTTTTTTGTTAGTGGGTTGCTTGTGATTAGGGACACTAGTCATTGTAGTGCCACTGTAGAGCCCCTGTTGGAAAAGATGAAGCCACGCCTCCTTCGTCCCCACCATAATAATAATCAGTGTTTTGTTCGATTGAAACACTCTTCAGAACCGGTAATGGCGGCTTCTCCCTGTCTCCACATTTTTGGTGCAAGAAACCCGGGAGCAAAGGACCTACAGAGGTGAGCCACTCCGAGCGGATTTGCTTTATCTTCGACCGCCTTCTCACCTTTGGGAAACAATAATGAACCAGCCGTCTCAATGAATCCGTTGCTAAAGCTTTTGCCGGCTTCAGAAGAAGAAAACAACGAAAACAACTCCCGGCACGCTGACGTCGACTTCTGCCCTTTAGCCTGATCGCCCGCAGTACCGAAATTCGTGACGCAGCACTCGACCATTAGCGTTCTCATCGAAAGACGACGGATCCTCCCGGAGCTACTTACAGATGGGATCGGCAAGGTTGACGATTTTCTTCGCCTCTAGGAACCACCTATGCGTGCGTTGAGGGAACTTCTAAAAACTCTGACTGAACGAAACAATTTCTTGACACAGATTAACCGAGAAGTAGAAAATACCGTGGACATTGAAAAGCTGGAATCGGATATTTTTGGCACATTTGATTTTGAGGCGACGGTCATATCGGCAAACGTTAAGCTGGAAATGAAAATAACCAAGGCCAGAACTAACTGCCCAGCTCTCATTACGCCCATAAAAACCCGAATTAGGTCAGAGATCACACAGCAGCGGGAAAATACGGAAACCGCAAACGGAAATAATAACCTCGTTACCCGAAAACACGAAGTCCGGTGCAAACGAGAATTGGATTCTGTAGGTATATCACCTATAAAGAACAATTGTCTTGGTTTCTGTGTCGCAAATACCACGTGCAATATGGCGGACAAAAACTGCCTGAAAGAAACATGGCTCATCCCGAATACAGCGAGACCGGCACAACCAGAAATAGCAGTTGACGACACCGACCACCGTGAAATGACTTCAGAAACAACCACTATGTTGGCATGTCCTGTTGAAACGACATTTATTACCGACAACGAAACCTGCCATGAAGTGGAAAGTAGCGGGCCTTTGAAGAGCGAGTTTCGGTTCCCTGGTGCAGCGAATCACATCAAATCTCTCAAATGTCACGAGAAAAGCGCAAAAAGAGATGCCATACCCGAAGAAAGTAAAAACAGAGACTGGTTCATCATGCAACACGGCTCATTCAAGAACTAAGCCGCACCAAAGGATTCGGGTTGTCAGGATCACTAGAAAACACCGGCACGGAGTGGTGAACTGCGCAAGGACAGCCGAGAGATTAAAGCGAAGGAAAAGAAAAAGGGAGACAGTGCCTCTGATTCCAAAAAGTCTGCGGAGCGCGAAATGAAACGAAGAAAGCGGACTTCACTGAGGAAGAAAGAGTCCTGCTGGCGGACAGAGCGTTTTGCATCGACAAGCACTAGTGAATTTGTCAGTTCGAAGACTTTCGTCTACCCGAAAGGTTCAGCGGCTGCTCACCCAGACAACAGTTCGACACTTCGTCGTCGTAAGAAGCGCAGTTATCATCGGTGGAAGCAGAAGCGGCGATGCCCGGCACTGCTTGCCTCTACGTACTTGAATGACGTTTGCGCACCACCTGGATTGCTTCCCTGACATGGACTTTATTCATATAGATAAACTTATAGCCATCTTCGCGCGGGGGAGGATGTTCGAAAAGATTAGGCCTGGCCTTCCTCGTGCCCATCATAATCATCATCACTGTTATGCTCGATTAAAGCACTATTCAGCACGGGTAATGGCGGCTCGTTCCTTTCTCCACAGCCCCTGTAGGAAAATAAATACCCATGATAATGTTTGAATGATCCTTACAATAATAATGATAATGACCATGGTTGTGATCATGCGAATGGTGGCAAATTGTGCGCTCCACCGGAGGAAAAATAGTTCCGACACCACTGCCTCGCGTCGAAGCGGTTTAGATTCGCGTCAAACCGCTTCGCGTCGAAGCGGTTTGGTCGAAACGGTTTTGATTTGGAGAGGGGTGCATGGGCGTGCGAAATTATACACACAAATTCTGCACCCCACCGCGTAAAGACGAAGATAATTCGTCACGAGAAAGCTTCGCGTTCAACCAACCTCGTCGTTAAACGGAGGGATGCCTGATTTTTATATACTGTTAGAGCTAACGCAGTAAAATGGTCCTAAATAGTTTAAAAGAACTTTTCCAACATTGGGATAGCTAAGACAAGGCTGTCTTTCTAGGAGTCATAAATGAAGGCTCGAGCTTTCGTCGACGTTTTTCGCTTCCGTTCTAAACCTCGTTGATGTGTGGGAAATCTTGTCTCTACTTGGAAGTGCTTTCGCGGATTCGTCGCCCGTGTTTCAACTGAACAAACGGAGTTCGCCGTAGCGCGCTCGCCTTTGTGGGACGGCCATGTGAGACTGCCGGATGGTAGCGTAAGCTGCCGTGACGGTCCGCTCAGAGAGGCCGGCGAACGGAGCGGGGCCCCGCTCTGGTGACGCCGCTTGCGCCGGCGCAGGCGTCGCATACTCAGTGGTGCTCCCGCTTGCTATCGGAGCGGAGAGGGTCGTAAAAAAAACGGTGAGCTAAAACTCTCCATTATCTTGAGCTTATAGTTTTATCCCAACTTTCTCCGGATCATCTATTCCTAAGACAATGAAGGTGAGAAGAATCACTGGGCAGTCAAAGAAAATAAGCAAAAATACCATCGTTGCACGACTTTGTTCATAGTTGCCAAATCACAGCGCACTGAGTATGTAAGCGAACTTCAAAAATTATTATGCCAATGTTACCCGCTAAGCCTTTAAGAAATACTACAATATTTATGTTTGCATTGCATTGATTTAGGAAACTCCGTGTGCTTTATGCAGCATAAATGCCATTTTGCAATTTCTCAGGCAAAAGAAACCAGCTCCGAAATTCTTTCAAGTGCAACCCAGCTACCGATACATTTAGTGTTAAAAACTCCATTGCAATGCAATGCCCCATTGATCTAGGCATTGGATGATCAGTGACTACCTAAATGAATGCACACTACATTCTTGAATTACATTTATTTTCACTTGAAAACAATAGTGACTGTTCTTGTGCACTTTTAGTAACAGCAGTTGAAATTGGAGGATGTGATACAAAGGGGGATCGGCCAGTCGATGAATGAAGATAAAAAGATGTGGGAACCACGGTTCTCAGGGCGACCAAGCTCGACCCTCAAGACTAGGGCGCAAGGCTAGCTCCACTGAATGCCGCCACGGACCGCCAACTTGGCGTAGCAGCAGCGAACAGCAAGAAACACACAAGACACAGAAATCGGCAACCCCCATGTTTATTTCACTGCAATAAGGAACGTCAGGCGCGTCCCTCTTACCACCGCCAAGACCACCTTGGTCAGGACAGGGGAGACAGGCGCGAGGGCGGACAAAGAAAGGTCAAAAAGGAGCAGCACCTACCTACTGCCGCTCCCGATGATGGCTGGTATCCAAAGAGGGCCTTTCTCCGTCGTCGGCCCCGGTCCAGCCCACGCGGAGGTTCCGGGCAAAACCATCCCCGTCGGGGAGTCACCAGACCCCCGCCGTGATCCTCTCGTGGCAGGGAAACGCTAGGCCGCAGGGAGAGAGAGGGACCTTCCCGCTCTTCATCTGCGGCGAGCCGAGAGAGGTAGGGAAAACGGTGGACCTCCGCAATTCCCACAACCCTCCCCCCTTAGATAAAAACCCCTCGACTTCGAGTGACTCCGACGAGCGATGGCCTCACCATTCGTTTGGCTGCCTGGCACACTTCTCAAGCAGGTCCTGGATAGTCCTATCTAGTGATGCGCAACTGCACCGAAGTCCACGTCACCGTACTGCCACTACATAGTTCGCCACAATCCACTGGTTGACCCGGGTTCGCCAGTCTGCACACAAGGCCGGCCGCGTGCACTGTCCGTCGGCCCAAGGTCCACAGGCCCCGCCGGTGAAGTAGGCTGGGCCGACTGAGGACAGGGACGAGCCAGCTGGCTGCTCCCAGGGAGTCACTTCCCGCAGCGGTTTACCCCGCGCCGACGGAGCGTTTACTGGCCGCAGCGCCGACGGCTTCCGCTGCTTACGGGTCAGCAGGCATAACCCCGGACGACTGGACCCGGTCTCGAGGCCGCGTTCGTGGTGGTGCCGCCTAGGTGCCTAGTTACGCAAGCGCAAACGATGGCTTTCACTCGGCGTACCTCCGGCGGGCGCCTCCGCCAACGTGGAGGAGGGGCGCGATGAGCTGACCACGGGAGCCGGCCCGCCGCGAAGCTCGCTCGCTGCACGGGTGGCGGGGTGCTGTTTTGGCGTAACAGCTGGGCCCTCGTTCTGCTCGTGTGGAGGCTGGGCCGGCTCGCTCGCAGCAGGCCTGGCGTGGAGGCATCGTCGGTGGAGGGTCGCTCGAACCCTGGGCGTGCGGGCTTTAATACTCCGGAGACGGTGTCCCTCCCGGTCAGCGAACTTGCCGATTGTAGGTGTTGTAGCTGTTGTTGTAGCTGTACGTCGGGAACCATCCTTCCGCACATCCTTCCGCATCCTGCCTCCCTCGAGCTCGCGACCTCGCGAGACCGAAGTGGGAGCGTCGACATTTTCTTCCGTCCGAAACTAGTGCTTCAGCTCGCCAACATGAATGGGGCCGCTGATCCGACCAGACCTCGGGTCATTCAGCTTGTAGTTCAGCCGCGAGATCCTGTCGGCGGCTACGAACGGCCCTACCCACTTAGGGGCGAGACCGGCCGCGAACCCCGCGCTAGCATCGCTCAGCTCGTGGTTACGTTTCAAGACAGTGTCGCCCACTTGGTACGCTACGTCTCGATGAGCTCTGTCATAGACCCATAGGCCGCCTATGGTCGACTCTGGCCTTACCGCGGCTACGGTTCGCCTCCTTGATGGCTTCCGCCAAACACTCGCGCAAGCGCCGCGCGTAAGCCGCATCTGCTGCTTTCGCGGGGACTGTGTCCAACCTCCTGGCCAGAACCGTGTCCGTCGGTGTGTTCAACTCCCTGCCGAACATCAGGAACGCGGGCGTTAAGCCCGTTCACCGATTCACGCATGTGCGTAGAGCGAAGGAGATCGAGCTCAAGTGCTCGTCCCAGTCTTATTGCCACCGGGCATACGCCCCAAGCAGTGCTTTACGTCTCGATTTCCGTGCTCCGTCCCGTTAGACAGGGGGTGATAGCACGATGCTGTTTGCTGCCTGACACCAATTGCCGCGCACGCTTCGCGAAACAAATTTTATGTGAAATACGTGGCGTTGTCGGTAATCAGCCGCTCCGGAAACCCGTAGGGACAGAACACCTCCGACAGCTTTTGCAGGACTTCCTATGCTGTCGCTTTTCGCAGCGGATGCAGTTCAGCGATCCCACTGAAGTGGCATGTCACCACAAGTACAAACTTGTACCCTTTTTTGCTGCGTGGCAGCGGGCCCATCAGATCGCCCGACAGAACTTCCAAGGAGGGGATGGAGGAGGTATGCCTTTAATGATGAGGAGAAGTCAAAACTTCCCAGGGTTTCGTGCCCACGATAGGCTGTAGCAAGCCCGGCGCCTTACCGCCTCATGGTTTACATGTTTGGCAGACGTGGCATGTGCCCGCGTACCTACGTACTTGTGCCTTCATGCCGGGCGAGGTAGCGTACTGACAAAGCTTCCGGCATCTCCTTGGCGCGTTACCGCGGCCGTCTGCTTCGTAGTAGTCCTGCAACAAAGCACACCTGAGCTTGCGCGGGATAACGGCTTTAAAACACTCACTTGAGGTATTTTTGCTGGGCACGTATTTCAGCAGAGCTCCGTCGGCGTCAAGCAGGTAACTCCAGCTCACTCGCACCAATACCAGCTGCATTACAGCCAGCGCGAACCGCAATACCAGACTGGGACCGTCATGCCGGGCAAGTGGACGAAACGCATTCGCCGTACACGCTGACTCCAACGCACGACGACGCGTACGTCACCGCCTGACGTAACATCACCACACGCAAGCTGGAGCGGCAACTTCCGCGCACGCAGCCGAACGTCTATGCGCTCGAGAGGGGAAAAGACCTTATCCCCTATTAGTGAAGTGCTTGCCCCGGTGTCCAGCAGTGCCTTAATGCTCTGCCCCGCAATGGCGAGGTCGAGAAAGGGCGCAGGCGCGCTGGTCGGAACCCACACTCTGAATGCGGTGGGCGCGGTGATGTTTGCTCCTCGGGCGCGTTGATCAGCCCAAGATCATGTGGGAGTGGTTCCCTATTCACGGGAATTCATTGGACGTCTTGACAACGGCTGCCCTCTCGACGAGGATGAGCTGGTCCGGGAGGGAGGGGCTAGACAGCAGTGTCTCCCACTGCTCTTGGGGGCGGGGGAAGGGAATATTAGTGGTGTCAATCCTGGCGTAACTTCACATTCTACAATATTGTGCCTGAGTGTCCCATGCTGCTGGCGGAATTTGCATCCGGCTGAATATTCGCTTCGGTACACAAGGTTAAGTCGGGTGGGATGAGGTTATGTATTGGGTTGAAGTAATCGTAGGGTTATTTCCTGATCATTTGCCAGGCTTGCATGTGGGAGTGGGAACATTCTCCTACTAAGCATGTAGTGCTGAGTAATCGCTTGGAATGTAGTGAGTGGTATAAGCTCTGCCGCACTTTCCAGGGCCTGGTTGGTCAGTAGGCAGCCCTGTTGGTGAGCAAATTCGTTGCCCTCCTTAGAGGCGTGGGCAGGCGTGCACACGATTTGCACGTTTCGGTTGGGGGATCGACTTGATCACATTCTATGTGCTAGAGGGGCCACCCATCCCGATTGGTAATTTTGGTACACTTCTTGAGAGTCCGTGATGATTGTTCGGGCGGTGGTCTGCGTGAGCGTCAGCGCGATGGCTAATTCTTCCGCTTTTTTAGTAGAACTTGTTTTTTCAGTAGCACTTGTGACCAGACCTTACTTGGTCATCACTACTGCTATCTTGGCCTTTCGTCTGGAGAGAGGTGCTGCGTCAGTATAGACCGTGTTTGTGTCTGTTCCATATACCTTGTTCAAGGCTTTAGCTCTTGCTGCCCAATGGCCTGTGTGGTGGACGGGGTGCATATTCCTGGGTAGAGGACAAAAGCGACTTGCACTCTCCAATGGCCAGGAAATTCTAATTCTTGGTTTCCAGTGTCGGAAGCCCATTTTATTTTCTATGGGACTTTTCTTCCCGCTTGAGCCTTGGCTAGTCTTAACTTTTGGCCTGAGAGGTGGCCTTCTACTAACTCTTCCAGCGTATGGTGCAGGCCTATTATCAGCATCCTCTCGGTGGACGTGCTCATGGGGATGCTTAGGGTGTGCTTTGTTGCTTTCCGTATGAGGGTGTTAGTTTGTGGCCGTCTTTCTTGCTTAAAATCAAATACGGTATGATGTAGGTGATTCTTGATAGCGCGAACGCCTGAACAAGGCGAAGGCTGTCTATTTCTTTGAGTCCCCCTTGTCAATTTGCCACTCTGCTTATAATGTGAATGACCTGTTCAGTGGTTTTCGTCATGCGTTGGATCGCGGCGTTACTTTTACATTGGCTTGAATGTGGAGGCAAAGTACTCGAAAGGATTGGCAGGGCTTGATTGTATGCCCCTCCAAGGGGACCAAGATGTTTTCTGGCTCCTTCTTGTTCATTTGAGGCCGCACAATCAATAATCAATAGTTCAGACTTTTCGGGTGAGCAGCTGAGGCCGCAATTTTTCGAATATTGGCTGACGGCATCTGTTGCTTGTTGTTGTGTGTCCTGTATCCCTCCTATCGAGTCCGTGCCCATCCAGAAGGTTATATCATCGGCATAGAGGGCATGGCTTAGATTGGGTATAGTGGCCAGTTGCAGAGGAAGACCAATTAGGGGGATATTAAATAAGAGAGGGGATAAGACAGATCCTTGAGGCGTGCCGCAACTTACTGGGATGACAGGACTGGAGGTGAAGTCAGCAATTTTGAGTCTTGCAGTGCGGTGTGAGAGGAAGTCAATTACCTGTGCGTTGTGGGCCTTGAGGATGGTCTCATGGGCAGCGGTGTCGAACGCTCCTTTTAAATCCAGAGCTAGTACCCTTCTAGGGGAGCATTGCGTGGCTGGGTTCACAACGTTCTCTTTGAGTTGCGGAAGAACGTCTTGAGTGCCGAGGTGTTTGCGGAAGCCAAACATTGTGTCGGGAGTTTGTTTGGATTCGTCTTGGTAGTTTTGAAGGCCCTTGAGTACTATTTGTTCCATGATCTTTCCCGCGCAGGATGAGAGAGAGATTGGTCGCACGTTTCCGATATGAGGTGACTTGCCGGGTTTCGGGAAGACTCTGACTTCCGCTGCCTTCCGCTGGACGGGGAGTTTCCCTGATGATGATTTAGGGTTTTATGGCGCAAGGCCGACGAGGGCAAAGAGCGCCCTGACAATGGTGGTATGCTATGAGACGATATTAAAATGGAATCTGTAAAACATCCACTGTATTAAAATTGAACTATGGAAGTTGGTGTATAGCGCCATATTAAAAGTAAGAAATATTGGTATGCAAGGTGTTAAAAACCCCACAGTACCGCCATTGATTTGTGATGGAACATCAGGCCAAGTGAAATCATGGGGAATATGTTATGTACTTTAGGAAGTCAACATCGGCAATCTAATTAAAGACTCTTCTGTAAGAAATCATGGGACTACCTGCTAAAATTAATGAAGAGTGCAAGGGTATGCAATGAGTGTATATTTCTTGAAAGTGACGTTTTCTGTCTATGTTGCACATCTCGCATTCAATAAGCATATAAAGAACTGAGAGCTGCCCCCCACACCGATGACAGTGTGGTTTGTTTGCGTCCGTTAAAAGGTATGAGTGTGTGATGTGTGTGTGGCCAAGTCTCAATCTGCATAAGGCTACCTCTACAAATCTGTCATGTTTTTCAGCAGGGGGCTTTTCTATTTTGGGTTTAACGACATGTACTTTATTCTCTACTTCTCTGTCACATCGTTGCTGCCAGTGGTCTCGCAGCTTCCTTTTTACAAAAGGTTTCAGATCTTGATAGGGGACCTTGTTTATGTCCATACTGCTTCGAAGGGCGGCATCTGCAGCACTACCGTTAGCAGCTTCATTTCCAGGCATGCCGCAATGGCCAGGAACCCAGCAGACTGTGACAATGAGTTTCAGGCCATAAGCAGAGTGGAGAGCTCTTAAAACACAATTAAAGGTAGGGTTTCTACTGACCGTCCGAGATGAAAGATTTGAGACGACACTGAGAGAGTCTGTGTATATAACTGACTTCTAACTTTGTTTGGAAGAATGTCGTTCAAAGCCAGTAGAATACCGTGCGTCTCTGCAGTGAATATACTTGTGTTCCGGTTCATTGCTTTATTTATAATAAGTAGGGGCCATTTGCAGCACAGGATACGGTTGTGGTAGTTTTTGAAGCATCTGTGTAAAATTCAGCTGCCTTGTATATGTCACGGAGGAACTGAAAATGCTGAGTGATGACAAAGTTTGGTACATTTTTCTTATGAACTTCTCTAAAGGACATGTCACGGTGAATTGGGAAAGTATCCCACGGAGCGACCAAATCATAAACTGAGGTGCAATAAACATCAGTAAGAGAAACTTGGAACTCGCTGACGAGGTGTGAAACTGCCAGCGGGAAAGGTGGAGCTATGGATGGTGGGTTTTCAAAGGGATGATCAGTTGTGTTATTTTTCATTATAGCATTCAGAGGGTTTTCCTTCAGAGAACTCATCTTTGCGGCATACATCAGAGCAGTGTACGCGCGCTGGGACCCTAGAGACCACTGGTTTGATTCGACATGCAGGGATGGAGTAGGACTTGTTCGATATGCCACTGTGGGCAAGCGAATCCCCAAGTTGCATACTGGGTCCAACATTTTGAGTGCTGTTTTGGTTCCAAAGGTATACAATGCAGGCGTAGTCTATTCATGACATAACAACACTACTAAGAAGTGCTAGCAGACATTTTGTATCCGTTCTCCAGGACTGATGAGATAGTACATTTAAAAATGTTCATTGTTTTCAGGAATTTTACTTTTAGGAATTTAATGTGTGGTAGGAATGTGAGCTTGTGGTCGAGCAAAATACCTAGAAACCTGTGTTCCTTTTTCACTGGTATGGGCTGACCGGTGGCCCGGAATTCGTTCAAGTGCTGAAGTAGAATTTCGAGAGCTTGGTCACCTAGGTTATTAGGTAGTTTATAGGTGATGCCGTTCGGCCCCGGTGCACTGTTTTCTTGCTTTCGGCTATTGGTGATCGGAGCTCATGAAGTTCAATAGGTTGCTCTAGAGTTGGGTTAGGCGTACCAGTGTACAATACAGGGTAGAAGGTCCGGTCCGTTTTGAGATTTTTGGTTTCTAGGTCTTTAGAAACTGATCGGTGCTTCCTCTGCAGTTGATAGTGCTAGCCATGTTGCGGTGGGTCTCACACTTGTTAGTCAAGGGGTCGATGAGATGACAAAGGAACATCCAGGTCTTTCGGGTAGACAGGGCCCCCTGTAGGCCATCGCATTGCTGAATCCAATTCTCTTCGCACAATGACATAGCATACTCTGCTGCTTGCTTGTTGATCTCCACTATTCGTTTGCGTTGCTTTCGGTTATGTCGTCTTTTCCGGTGTTTTGTGAGGCTACGCCTGCATTCCGAAGGTGTATTAGAAGAGACTACGTATGGAGTGGAGTATGTGGTTGCGATTGATTGAGTATGCCTTTTGAGGTCTTCAATTGTTTCTGTGACCGAGTTGTCATACCGTGTCTCCGGATTAACTTCTTTCGCGGCTTGTGCTTCCCTAAATCAGTCTCAGTTGACAAGTCTGTTCCAGCCTATATGGGCCTTGTAGCTTTGTCCTTTAATAGTTATTTGAAGTCGTGGTCTGAGCCGAGATTGGTGCTCGTATTGGCTCAAGTAACGTCGAGGAACCCAGCCAGTAGTGAGGGGTCTGGAGTTGTGTCTCCAGTCTGGTGGGGACATGGGGATTGTTTGGTAAAGTAATGCCGCTCTGGTCTGTGATATGAGGTAATTGTCGTCCTCGCATTGAATTGTACTTGTAGCCCCACATCTGATGAGGGGCATTAAAATCCCTAAGGATTAGAACTGGTTTGTCCGTGGTTAGGCTTAGGGTTTCTTGGATAGTGTCTTGATGGCCGGTCTGATTAGCCGAAGGTCGGCAATACACGTTCAAGACGAACAGGTTGCGTGTCTTTCTTGTAGCACGGGAGTGAATTTCAACCAATGTGAGCTCACAGCCCTTCTGAGGCGTGAGATGTTACGGTGTTGCTATATTTAACTCGATTAAGGTGGTTGTTGCTTTTCCTGAAGGGTCTGCATAGGTGATGTAGCCACGAAGGTGAGTTTGGCCATTTATCTCCTGCAAAGCTATTATATGTAATGGCGGGTCTAAAGTTCTCATATATTGCTGAAGTTCTTCCATCTTCACCCTGAACCCACGCAAGTTCCATTGTAGGACTGTAGTCAGGTCTGTTTGTGTATTTTTTTTTTTGGGTGGGGGGGGGGCGGCGGAGGGCAATCTTGAGAAGAAGTAGGGTTGGGTGCCCAGACGTCTGAGTTGGTTTTAGCGTATCGGGTTGCGGGTCAGGTCGAGCAGCCAGTTAGCAGAGCAGAGCTTATGTTGGCTTCCAACGTGCCAAATCTAGCGGCTTGGTTCTGTTTATCCTCTTGAATGGCCTTGTGAATCGCTTCTACGCTCTCAGAGATACGCATGATGGCTTCTTGAAGTATATTTTATCATTTTGCGCTGTGTTCTGTGCTGAAGTTAGATCTGAGGGCTGTTTCCATGCCTCCTTGGTGCTGCGACTGATTGTTAGGAATGGCTGTCTGCTCCTCCTGTCCTTCTTTCTTTGCCTTTTTGCGCTTCCCGGAAGTGTGGCGTGGTTGCGCCTGCTCCACTGTCTGCAGGCGAGCTTTAGGGAGGCAATTATTTCAACCTGCTTCGCTATCTGTGCTGATTTCTGTTTTATAAGCGAATGTAACTCATGGCATTCGGTACATTAGTTTTGTGAATTTTGTCCTAAGGTCGAAAATTGGCTTTGGGACTCAAGAGCAGTGGGAGACAGCATGCGTGCCTAGCTCATGTTTTCTGTCTCCTAAAATGATCCTGACCGGGACGTTGATCTCGCTTGAGAACTGGAATGGCCGCTTGGCGGGTTGCCACTCTAGGTGGTGGTTGCGCCTCCAGGCTCCCTTCTTTTTGCTCTGTTCTGGCGCCGAGAACTTGGTGTGGTAGACCGCTCCCTTCTCCAGCCACGTGGAGGGGTCGTGTCTCGCACTGTCTCCCGACTGGCCGAGTTACATCCGCCGTTCTCCGGAGGATCCGCCGGATTCGCCATTCTCCGGAGGACGTAAGGTTCAGCATAGTGTTTCGTGCAGCCAGGGGAGCCGGAGACGTTCGGTCCCCCATACAGGCCGCAGAAAGGGGAGCAGGGATCGCCTAGGGCAGGGTCTCAGACGCCACAGTTATGACACAATTGAATGTTGGCCGTGGACCGATGCCCTACACTGTGGCAGGTGACGCAGACTGGGATTGTCTTCTTATATAACGAGCACGGGTATTCGGCCCCGAAGAGGCGTACAAAGTACGGGACCTTCGGCCCTGCAAAGGTGAGAGTCCCGGTCGTGGTTTGTCCAAGGCGGCGTACTGTGTAGATTTCGCTTTCAGTCTGGTCCAGGTTCTGGATAATCTCGTTCTCTGTGAAGCGGAGGGGAACTCGCGGATTACGCCCTTCGTGGCATCACGGGAGCAAGCCGGTAAAAGAAGACTGGAAGACCGGCAGCGCCAAGAGATATCTGCTTGACTTGAACCAAGGCCCGAGCCACTTCAGCAGATGTAGTGCTGATGGTATTCGTGTTCTGTGTTCAGACACTGCGGAGCTTGAGGTAGGCTTGTCGCCGCGTAGCTTTAATGGCGTTGAGTAAAGATAGTGATATTTATGCATATTCTGCGTCTCCGATGCGTAAGCCACCTTGCGGACGTAGGACCAGCTTAAAGTCACCGCGGGGGAACAGCAGTGGGCGAAAAGGTGGTTTTCTCATCTGCAGTGGGCTGGCTGGTTGGGTTTAGGCTTGTGAAAGGCATACCGTGGTTGCCGGCGGAGTGATGGTGCCGCGTTGGTGTTGGCGTCAGCGTTTGGATCGCGACACGACCTCGACAAAATCATTTTCTTCGTTCGTGGTGGCGGGCTGTTGACCCTAATCGTCAGTGATGTCTGAATCCATGGCTTAATGCAGGCTTGGCTGAAGGGCTGGTGCGTGTGAAGTGAAGTCGCCGTCGCGCGAAGGATTTTGAATGTCGTTCTCGGGAGTTAGGCCTGACTTTCCGGGGTAGGCCGAGCGAGTGGTTTCGCGTCTTAAATGTCCAAAAAATGCAACCTCCTGGTCAAACGTGGTCTCGGAGTGATCCTCTCAACTAGTTGAGTACGATGATACTACTGGTTAGAGGGGTCAAGGGAAAATTACCGCATACTTGGTGAAACAACACGGAGCCCATGAGAAATGTGACCATTCAGCTCGAGCGCTGGCATGTCCCTCGATACACGAATGCCCCATATTTTAAAGCAAAGCTTTTTACCTCTAGCCCCTAAGGGTTCTTTAGCGACCGTTGGTGTCAACAGAAAACTCCAGCGAACAAATAAAATAATTTACTGGCACCGTCGGGTATAGAACCTGGAACAAATAGACTCAGAAAGCGAGAGCCCATTCTGTCACCGATTTAGCTACGAGCCCACGCTAAGACGGGCAAGACAGGTGGTGTACTCACCAAGCACATATACGTGTTTACCCCCTGCATTCTCGCTGAATGTCACGTAAAAGCGTCACGCGACCTCTCGCGCCGCTGTGCGGTTCGCCCACAGCCCGTATAGTGGCCCTGTGCGCGCCTTGCGCATGTGCCAAGCGTTACAAAAATAAAGGAAGCTCACACCAACGCATGGAATCTCACTTCTAGTACACCATTGTGCTAAAGCCTGTGGCCTCCAGTGTTCACGTAAAAAATCACAGCTCCTTGTTGTCCACCCTCACGCCAAACTACACATCAAGCAACACGTTCAAATAGTCCTTGATGGCCAGGCCGTCACTCAAAGTTCCAGCGTAAATATCCTAGGCCTACATCTCCAGGCAGCGCCTCAAACACAGCATCTATAAAATAATACACATGATCGGGAGAATTCCCACCAAGGAACGAGGCCTCAAGGTTTCCGATACCTGTCGATTAATTCAAGATTTGGTCCTCTCCAGAATCACTTACGTGAACCTCCTGCCTTCTTCTCGGCAAGGAGGACATAAAAATGCTTCATATAATAATTAGAAAGACCGTTGAGCTGGCCATTGGTCTTCCCATGAGTGCGTCCACAGTGAGGCTGCTTAGCACGGGGCTCCACAACACGGTGGAAGAGCTGATATAAGGCCTTGTTTCTAACAAGAAGCTCCGACTCAGACCTGCGGCGGGTCGCCGACATCCTTCACCAGATTGGCTGGGCAGCACAGAATGTCACTCCGCTTGATGTACTCCCGGACTCTTGGAGACTAAAACTGAAGATGCTCCCTTTGCTTAGAAATATTAACCCCTCACATTACGAGGGTCGCCGACAAGCTCGGGCTCAAGCGCTCAACAGCACCCTCGGTAGGGATCATGCAGTTACCTACACAGATGCCTCCCAAAATTGAGGGCAGCAATACGCCATCATCGTGGCTACCTCCACAACCAACCTCCTTGCGTGTTCCTGACTCAAGACCAAGCAGAAGATGCAGCCATCACATTAGCTTTCACACAACTAGAGATTCCGAAAGTAGTCACCGATTCCCAGCAAGCCTACCGGAATTACCAGTTGGGTTGGCTGTACCGACCTGCACTGCGTGTGCTAAAAAACCACTCCCCAAACGGTTCCTTTCAGCTCATCTGGACACCCGCTCATGCTTCCATGGAGGGCAACGAATATTCCCACGAACAAGCCTGCGCTTTTACCTCCGGTGCTATGGAGCTGCACGAGGAAAGTTACCCGCTTGTCACGTTCAGGGAGATAACCCAGTATTATCGCCAGACAACGACCCTACCTTCGCCTTACGCTGACCTTTCTAGGGTGCACCAAACTACCCTACGGCTCATACAATCCGGCTTCTTCCCACACCCGACGCGTTTACAGTTGATGCACCCGAATCGCTACGATGCTGAATGTAAATTTTCATCACAAGTAGGAACATTCCGTCCCATAATCGGGGTGTGCGACTTTAGCCCTGAGCACCCTCCTCTCTTTCCGTCAACTACCCAATAAGAACAATGGGAGATGCTGCTGCTCAGCCCCTCTCTGCCTACCCAGCTTCAGCCGGTGGACAAAGCATAGGTGGTGCGGACTGCATATGGGCTCCAGTGAAGAAGGAACCACTCCCCTGGGCCGGACTCTGGGCCGTTCAGAAATCTGAATCGAAGTATTTCCTCCTGCTGCTCCGTCTGTGCCGCAAATCTCGTCCCTTTCCTCTCCACCCCAAATACTTAGAAATAATATCATCTACCACCATGTTTCAGCTTCCTTTAATTTTAGAAAAAAAGAGTTTCCACTCATGTGCTACACCAATACAACTCAACCAACCACCGTTCATGCATTATGCATTGATTTAACCTTACCAAAAATGTCTGTTTGAAGTAATAAATGGTGTAGGTAAGTGCATTTATCTTCTCTCTGGTGTCACTATTTGTAGAGCGACGTGAGTAAATTTAAAACACGTCACATGGATAATGGTTGTGGATGCCGTTTACAGCTTTGCTTTTCAACCACATTCACAGGGTGGATTGGCGCGAATTTGTTTTATTATGTGACTTCAATTTTCCTGCAATTATGTGGGATGACACTGACCTAATTGTACTTTTTAGCTCTTCTGAAAGCACAGATTTTATCAAGGTGTGCTCCACCTTTACCCTCACCCAGCTTGTTCAGGAACCAACTCGCATTATTGCTTCGTCAGCTCATCTTCTCAACTTAGTCTTATCTTCCTACCCCGAGATGACTTCTAACATATTGATGTTACCGGATTTGAGCGGCCACTCTGTTGTACAATTCATCATGCCATCTTTCTCCCCGCGCTTGCTCGAGCAATATAAAATTATTCGACACTACCGCCATGCAGACTTAAATTTCATCAATGTTGAATTAGGGTTCTTTGTTGGTTCTTTCATTATTCAATTTTGGGAGCATACCATTCATGGAAATTGGGAACTATTTAGGGTGAAAGTGAAAGCACTCACTGATAAATACATTCCAACCCGCCGATTGTCATGTTCAAGAGCACCGTGGTTTAGTTTATCGCTCCAAAGACTTTTTAACAAAAAGAAGCGCATATTGCGGCGCTGCAAGCAATCTACCTCTGCGGATAGACTGCAAGGACATATTTCCGCCGCATATGAATATAAACGTGCCCTTTTCACTGCTAAACGCACTTTTTATATCAAACTCTTCCTGATTTATTATCTACTAATCCCCGAATGTTTGGGAACATAGTGAACACGCGTAAAACTAATGGAATCCGTCTAAAATCCACATATGGTCTCTCACTACCACTTGAGAAGTGCTGCGATGTTCTTAACAACGCTTTTTCTTTGTCATTTGTAGATAGTTCTCCTATAAATCCTCCCACTATCCCCTCTGTTAGGTTTCCGGAAATGGAACCGATTGTAATTGACTTGGACGGTATAACCCACATAATTCATAAAGCCAAACTTTCGCATTCTACTGCATGTGATAACATAAACTACACATTTTTTAAGAGTACTAGCGGCTATTCATCATTTTTACTATCTTACTTTTTTTCCAATCTTTGCAGACAGCCACGGTGCCAGGCGACTGGAAGGTGTTTCCAGTGCACAAATCTGGCGACGTTATTCCCCAACCAATTACAGGCCAGTTTATTTAACATCAATCCCATGCAAACTTTTAGAACACATAATTTGTACCAGCTTGAATAATTTCCTGGAATATAATTAATACTTTACTAAACACCAGCATGGTTTCCGCAAGCATACCTCTTGTGAATCTCAGCTATTGGTTTTCACTAACGGCTTATTTCTGCCTTGAATTGATCATCCGTAATCGATTGAATTTTCATTGATTTTGCCAAGGCATTCGACACTGTTCGTCATCAACTACTTCTCTTCAAACTAAGTAAGCTCAATCTGGACTTCAATGTAAGAAATTGAATTGAGTGTTTCTTACTAAATCGTACCCAGTATGTTTCCGTTAACGACCATGACCTGGGCCCTTGCGCAGACATCCGCTGTTCCGCAAGGGTCGGTGTTAGGCCCTCTCCTATTCTAATATATATTAATGATCTTCCTGATACTGTTAACTCGTCTATAAGGTTAAAATTTCTCTTCCAGTTGATAAAAGGTCACTATGCAGTTGACACATCACATATCGTTCACTTTTCATCGGGTTACGCGACAAGACAGAGACACAATCTTACTATCTCTCCATTGATGCAACGAACCAATTGTTTCAAATATTCTTTTTTTCCTAGAACAATCGTGGATTGGAATAATCTACATAACGATGTTGTTACCCTAAGTACATTGTCTGCTTTTGAAGATTCACTGCAGAAATGATTGTTATCTATGTTTGTACCTTGCTTTTTGTTGATTCTCTTGTCTCGAAGAATCACTGCAGCTATCAGTTACATAAGTTTGTACTTCATTTGTTTTTGATTGTTTGTTTGCCTGTTACCACTGATGTTCATGTTTTGTACCACCCCTGCTATGATCTTGTAAAAGATCGCAGTATCAATAAATAAATAAATAAATAAAAAAAAAGGTTGTCCGCTGATAATTGCGTTATTTACAGAGACATTTCGAACCCATCTGATACCGCGAGTATTCAAATCGATCTTAATAACATTTCGACGTGGTGCGAAACATGGCGTATGAAATTAAATGTTAACAAGTGTAAGTTTATGAGAGTTTCGCGAGCAATTAACCCCATTAATCCTTCCACTTATCACCTCAGTTGCTCAACTTTAACTGAAGTTAGTACCTACGACGATATCGGAGTCCATATTACCAATGACCTCTCCTGGCAAACGCATGTGAAGTTCATTTCCGACAGCGCCAATCACACGCTTGGCTTTCTTCGTCGCAACTCTTATCTTGCTCCGTCATCCTTGAAACTAATATTATACATGACACTCGTTCGACCGAATGTCGAATATGCCTCATCCGTCGGACCCCGGTACTAAATCGCTCACCTCATCTCTAGAATCACTGCAAAATCGTGATGTTAGGTTCATATCAAACTATGAGTGCCTGGCTAGTTAACTGAAATGAAAAAAAAAACGGTGAAATCTTGGTGACCTCTCTACACGACGCATCGTTTCTAGCTTGTGTACATTTCAAAAAATTTATCATACTAATCAAATTCTTGAAGAGACGGTTTTTGCTGACCCCACTTATGTATTTCCCCGCATTGACCTCAACTGAAAAGTTGGTTTACCATTGTGCAGAACTAAACATTATCATGACTCTGTTTTTCCAAAAACCAGCGTGCACTGGAACAGCCTTCCCGATTCCATCGTCTGCATCACCCAGCCTGTCACGTTCAAGTTTCGCAGTTTACGATTTTATTCATTCAATGTAATTTTTGTTCTCTTCCCGCCACGCTGTGTTTTATTGCTATGTTTTTTTCCTGATCACCCCACTCCTCTCTGCAACACCTGAACGGCATTGAGAGTAAATAAATGAAATGAAACGAAATCAAACTACAGCTTGTTACCGTAAACCAATTCTTTAAAAAAACTAGTTATATTTGTGACATCGGAGTATTTCATCAATCACACTAGAACACAGATAGCTCGAGATCCTTGATGCCAATTTTAACTTTACACCATTGTCGAATTCGATTCTCACGGCAATGAAAATTGTCGTCGTTACCACGCATAAAACATGCTAGGATGGCTTCATGTTGCAAAGTATAGCCTTCCAATTTTCTTCATGGTGAGTATTTAACAAGTCCAATAAAAAGTCTGCACACAATTCTCACCCATGGAAAGTAAACGTTCCTTCTTGTGGTGCAAAGTATTTTCACGAGTACAGCATACCTGGAACCCGTGTAGGGTGAAAACGACTGCTTTTTGGTGACTTCTTTTTGGAATGCTGCATGTTTTAGATGGGAATTGTATAGCCTGTTTCTTTCGGGAACTGTTAAGTTAACCGCATTACCACTACCAGGTTCATTGATAGCTTTGATAGATAGATAGAAGCCATCTAAACGCTAGATTTGCTGCAGCTTGCTGGCCGAAAATCTGTGGTCAGACAACGATATATTCCGAATAGCAGTCGCAGGGACCAAATACAACACAGTCATTGGCAAACCATGTGAGAAAAACCGGGAGAAACTCCCAAAAGCCCGAAGTACTTCTACGCGAACAGACGCAGACCACAGTTGTTGGGCCACCCTAAAAAGCCACCATGAGCCACACCATCCAAATTATTACTTCTGAAAAGATATCTGACATTGACAATTTTCTGGGCATTTGGAAAGCCAGCTGGCAGCTCACAAAGATGTCGAAATGGCAACGACACACTAAAAACCTACGGAAACGCATCGCAGAACTCAACTAAAAAGCTGCTGCCTACGTAAACGACTTCGCAAAAAAACTGGCTAAAGATATGTGACATGGTTATTGGCCCCCTATCCCTCAAGCAAATATGAAATGCCCTTCGCAACCTGACTGAGCCGGCCAAAGAAAAATTAGAGGCAAAATGGGGATCCTCCCGCACCATCGCAGCCTGAAAGGGCACCCGCATTATATTATGTACAACTTCGCCACTCTTTACATCCAATGAAAAACACCCACATCAAAAACGACACTTTCGAACTACAGCGGCCGTCTGAACAATACACTGGATGAGTCCATGTTCATGCAAGAACTGAAGGAAGCGTGACCATTGACTAATACGAACAGTGCACCAGAGGCCGACTGCATAACGTACAAATACCGGGCGTAGTTGGAAAACACCAGCCTTATTATTGCTCCTCCACTACAACAACGAAGCCTAAAAAAAGGATGTACTACCGAAGAATGGAAACATTTAGGTGTTGCTTTCATCCAGAAGCCAGACCAACCATTCACCACCTAAAACCTGAAACCGATCTCTTTCACTTCCTGCATGTGCAAGTTAAAAGAGACAGTTATCCTAGGCCGATTCCAAAGCTTCCTCACAGAGACATTGCGATTCCCGAACAGCATGATTAGCTTTCGCTCACATTTCAACACCTGGGAAGTCCTCCTTTAAATAAAAAGTTATTTTACAAAGCCACCAGGACCCCTCACATAGGTACATTGGCACTGGACGCAAAAGGCGCCTTTGATAACGTGCCCCACGAGGGGATCCTTTCTACGCTCAACAGCGCTGACTGCGCTGAGCGCACCTACAACTACATTCGCTCCTTATTAACAGGACGCAAATCAAAATTGGAGTAGGACGCACTATAGATAGATGAAATTGTCAACCCGAAAGGAGCAATCCTCTCTCCAATCCTCTCCAATCTCACTCTCCCACCTTCCGCAGAAATCAGAACACATACCGATCCTCAGGGAGCCTTCTACGCAGATGACATTACCTGCATTGGTGGGAAGCACGAATGAGGACAGAGAAGGGAACAACAACATAGAGAAGACGAAGCGCTACTATCAACTGAAATTTTATATTGAAACGACGCCACTTATATACAAAAAAACGCGGTGTTACTGAAGCACAAGGGAACATATCATGGAGTCTAAAAGATAGCCTTAAAGCAATACATTGTCACTTGAAACACAAAGCCATTTTTATGCCAGTTCGCCACGAGCCGATAGATATTGCAGTTCTTTTGCTGACAGGGAAATGAACGGAACGCTGATGTAATCTTCACCTAATCTAAGAATTTCCGCGGCTTCGATCATTTCTCGGGTAGTCTGCTCTCTGTGTCGGCCTATTACCTTGCATTCTTCAAACACCAACCTGCAGCCACACCGGAGGCAATGCGAGCCCAGATGGCCACTAGCAGTATCAGGTAAGTTGTTGCTGCGTTCGCGCAGCCTTTCATTACGGAAGCGGCTTGTTTGACCCACGTGACGCTTTTTGCATGGGTGGAGGGGTAGCGAATACACAACTCCTTTTTGACAAGGCACAAACTTTGCTATGTGCTGCTTATCGCACCTCTTACACTGTGACGGCTCACTGTTGACTTTTTTGCAAAACAAACCAAAGGGAGAAAACGGCTTGCCACGGTATGGTGGCGCCATCTAGGTTGGCTAACAGTAAACGAGGCTCCGCGCGGAAGGAGGACAGTGGGACAGTCGAGTCGGCCGTGCCGCAAATGGCTGCAGAGCGGTCGGTTCCTGTGATGTCATTGCAGACGATAACGCACGATTTATCGGAAAATGAAAATTTAACTTCAATTGAAATATTTCTCAGTGAATAAAGCATCGTTTGCATCCGTACAAGCGCTGGGAAATTATATAACACGAAATCTTTCGAATAAAACAAACTTATTTTTTGTCTTTATGGCTCTTTTAATGTATAACATTGGAGGCGAATTGTGGTGGTATATCTATTGTCTGCTACTAGAACCGAATCTGTGAAATGACTCAGCCATGACTCCGTTAAACAAAGGCGCATTCTTAGCGGTCAGCTCTGTTGAATTCCCGAGCCACTGCACCACGAACGCAAAGCAATGCAGCGCCACCAGGAGTATGAATTTATTTTGGCTCCAATTCTGTGCGCTGGTTTTCTTCGAGAAAGAATGAGCTCAACAGTGTGCCTTAAGAGAGCGTGCACGCGTTTCCCACGCAAGCACTGGCCGCAGCAAAAAACAATTACGCGCCGCATTGCTCTAAATGCGACCAACACCTTCAGCTGCAGTGGCTCTGGTACTTTCAGTGCTTGCAGCGCTGTTGCGGCATGGAGACAAGGCAAGCATGCGAGCGAGCAGAGGGCGACCCATTGCAGCGGGGCACGGACCCTCGCACCCGACATCTGAACTGCTCATGTCCGTGCGTTTTCCACGGCCGCTGCCAGGTGACGACACTGGTATCTTCGGCAGGGGGCTCCGCGGTTCGTATTTGAATTGTTCATGACTGTACTTCTGTGGACGCTTTATGAGCACTGCTCATAGCGGACGGCTAGCAGGAATGGAGAAGCCGAGAAATGAGCCTAATAAAGCTATCGCGTAAAACTGCCATGGCTGTGCCGTCGCCTCAACCGTATAACGACTGAGGCGCGTGATTATGCGGCTAAGCTGCGTCGTAGAGGTGGCGTGACTTCGGTTCGCGTTTTATTGGTAGTATGAGTGGGCCTTTGGTGATGTGGCGGAGACGCGAAAATTTGGAAAAGCACAACAGCAGGACCAACGGAAAACCCCTAGCGGGGTATGCGGTGGAGAGAAGTGGCACGAGAAAGAAGATTTGTTTGTGCAATGGGAGAAGACCTGGAGCGGCTGTCGCTGTGAGCAGCCCCGGCAGGGAAGACGCCAGTGCCGGGCGGGATAACGAGTTCCGGACGCAGCACAACACACTGCACGCTTCGCGTGGTGTCCGGTGTAAGCGTGACCCTGAGTTCGAGTTTGACGGTGCCCTCTGGTCCTCGTAGGTCCGGGGCCACGTCACTCCTGCATGCGAGGGTGACAACGGCAAGGCGCCACGAACTGCGAGGCGACCCTGCTGCGCCGAGAGTCCCCGGCCGCACCGCAAGTCCGAAGTACGACGTTTGGGTTTTTTTTTATTGTGTGGATTGACCCTTAGTGTTGACTGAACTGTTACGTGCTGCATTATCGTTCCTTCTAGTTCCCATGCCCGTCCTCTTTGTTACTTAATATAATCGCCTATGTAAACCCACGCCCGACTACATTTCCCAAATATTCTGAAACATAACGTGGCCCACCCCTTCACAAATGTCCAAATATGTACCTTTTCCTCTGCTGGCAAGGAAACAGGATAAGGGTAAGGCTTAATCTGACAATAAAAAGAAGGAAACTTTTATAAACTACGAACCCCGCAAGGAGGTCGTCAGGGCCAGATCGCAGCAGTTTAAATAACTCTTCAAAACAAATTTTCGCTTCTAGACGATCAGACTGAGGTCAGTGTAGACAGGCTAAATGACAACCTAACATCGGCAGTCAGTGCACGGCCGCTCGACGGAAACAAGGTCCACCCAGCCGAACGCTCCTCTCCGTCGGTTACGGTGCTAGTTTCCTTTTCCGTCGCAGCGTCGGCCCTAACGCTGTTCATCGGTAAAAGAACCGCACCGGTGGCCGGCCGCGGAAGATGCTTCGAATTTCTGCTACCAGCGTAGACGAAGGGCCGTAGTTGATTACATCGTATTTTTTAAATTATGTGTTGACTCGTGAAAGTTTCAAAGTTATCAACATTTTCAAAGTAGTCACAGAGTCGGTTTTTAAGTGCTATCGGTCAGAGCGCTTCATTTCTTTTAATTGCAGCGCGACTTAGCAGCATGCGGTGTATTGAAAACGTCCCGCTCGAGGCGGCTGATTTGTTCAGCATTTTTCGAGGATTGTGCATGTAATGTTTGGCGCGTCATGGTGTTTCTTTGACTAGAACTTGGTTGAACCATTCTTCTGTTGATATTGAACACACTGCGTAATCATCAAAGTAAAGGTAGGTTTGTTGTTGTTGTCATTGATTATTTTCCTTAGTGTCTGATGGTGGAGGCACTAATGACTCGACGACGATAGTGGGTGAGAGTTTTTACAACTCTATATTTGCACGGAAGACATATACAGAATATTTACAGACTGAGGATAGACATAATAAAGTAAGAAATAAAGTGAGAGACTTAGTTAGCTACAACTTTGTGCACGCGGCACCCCCGTCAGCGACGGACCCTGACCTAAGACTACCCAAGTGGTGAGATCCTCCCTAGCCGAGCCTGGCTAACCCGGCAATACGCTGGCCGTGCATAGCACATTAAACCTTGAGGATTCGACCCCAAGACTTCGTGTCTCGTGCTTTTAATGGGTCACTTAGTCTCCACCCCCGATACACAAGCCAATCAGCATCCCCTGGCGATCTGATTGGTCCGGTTACCACATCCGGGCCTAAACCGCGGTTGGCAATGCCCCCCCGCCCGTAACCGTGAAAAACTGGTCAGTCTCTCCTGTCAAGACAAAAAAAGAGAAGATCAAAGGCGACCAAAATGAGTATAACACCCACTGAGACCCCGCGAAAACACGCGCTAGCGGCCGGGGCAAGCTTTTACGCACGCGTCCGGCGTTGCCCGTTCCCACGATCGCATTTTAGGCGTATAACGCCTAGTCCAAAGTTAGACCGCCACCAAAAACCCGTGGTGACCAGTATCGTTCCTCTTAAAGTACGCAGCGCGCCCTCGAAGCTCTCCGCCATTGACAGGCGATCCTCGGCAGAAACCACATGGGACGCGGACCCCGCGGCGTCGCATTCCCAACGGAACATCTTCGCACTTCCTTACTGTGCGCGCGGGCCAACAAAGACAGAACCGCCACCCCATATCGGCCGCCGTCTAAGCACAGTTGACAGCCCCTTGCTACCCCGTTATCAGAAGCGCGTCGGGCCACTTGGTTTTACAACCGTCCCTCTGGCTAAACGCGCACGCAGCGGGCCCCCGAAGCAACCGTCGCCACCTACACGGAAAGTGCATCGAGCATCCGACCCACGCTTTCCCACGCTCGTACTGTGCTCGTACTCGTACTGTGCTTTGCAAGACTCCGTTCAAAACAACGTCACAGCCCAGCCGAGGCTCAACACAATTCGTCTCCACGCAGGCGGAATGATCCAAAGGCCGCCTGCTGTTGACACGCTGGCTGCCATAAAGTGCTTCATGCGACCTTCAGGGAACCGCCGCTTCCCACGCGTTCGACTTTGCAGCGTCGCTGGCGCCTGGCACCCTTACAATAAAAAAAAGAACAGGGAGGACCACACCCTCTTTGTCACTTGCAAGACGTAAAAATCAGAAAACTATTGCATTCTGTGACGTACGGCCCCATTTTTACGGCGCGTTTTACAAGTGCGACCACATAATTCCTTTCTTCCTTCTTTCGCATTTAAAAAAAATTTCGCTAATAGCCCCTGTGATTTTTTTGTAGTTTTTGCGGTTGGTTACCAAGAATTAGGCGCAAGACATTTTATTAGCGTTAAGTTGTTGCAAATTATTAACGGGTAACAATTAGGCAACATTTAAAGTACCTCCATGCTTACAATGTTTTTCGATACAGTAATATCTCTTCAACCAATGTCCGGAGGCTTTCGGACGGATTGTTTATCGTTTAGCGCGTTGTCTTTATCACGAACGCAATTGTAAAAAAAGTAGTCAACAGTCTAATGAAAGTTTCCGTGCTGCAGAGTTATAAGGGGGTTCACCTGTGCATGTTACAAGGAGTAGGATCTTACTTTGTGGAGTAGCATAAGAAGATGCAGGGGAGGAGTACGAGGACGAGGAAAAACTTCACTTAACAGGAGAGCAGGTCGGAAAGGATTTTGGGGACATCACCAGTCCAGTTTCAAGCAGTGACCTCGGTAGTTTTCTTACGAACACATTGCATATTTAAATGCCGGGTTGTGCGGGTTCCTGCTTCCGGCACACGACTTAAGCTGGCAGTCTGCGAGGCGTAAAAACACGGCGTCACAAAAAGCCCGCCAATTTTTCCTCACTGCTGAATATGCGTGGATTCTAGAGATTTCTTCACAGATATGTGTGCTAGATTGCTCAGCAAATAAAGCTAGCGCATGCGGCTAGCTAAGCCTGGCTTTGTGAAGGACACAAAAACTGACACTCCCCGTCATGATAACCGCACCTCGCATTTAGTAAACATCACATAGAAAAGTAAGTTTTTCAACAGAATATTCGTGATGCTGGTCATCAAGACAGCTCACAGTAATTGGCTCAAATATTAAACTGGCTTATTGGAATCGACGAAAAGTGAATCAGTCGCTTCTGTGTCGACAAATAAGAGACGTATTTAGAGACGTTCAGCGGCAGTTCGATACCCCTGAAGAACACGTGGTCAATCACATCAACAGGTTTTAAGAAGGCACTGTTCGTAAAAACTTCAATTCTGTGTTTTTACGAACACAGAGCAATATTGCGCCTTCGAGTACTGCTGCTCTGTGGTGAACACGCTCGTTTGAACCATTAAATACCGAAAGCCGCTGAAGGCTAACTCTGTCTTGGTAAAGAAGTCTCAATAATTTAAAATGCATAAAAATTGTCCCCAGTCTAGATGTGAAGCTGCTTGGAAAGCAAAGCTTTAAGCGACACCCACAAGGATTGCCCAGGTGACGTAACTTGAATTCGCACACGTGGCTCTACAAAGAGTGAAACCACATATTCTGCCAGCAGTTACCTGGAATTCGCGAAGGCGGCGTGCCGAACGCAGCAGCGGCGTCGGCCGCGGCCGGGCTACAGCGGGCGGAGTCCGCCGCTGTAGCCCGGCCGTCAGTCGGGATAAAGAAAACGGAGAGGAGCGCTTTCCGAAGGGTAAGACAGCAGAACCTAGCCATCCCGATGTGCTAGCTTGGGGCTACACGACCGCGCGACACAAGCACACCCAGCGGAACAATGTGGCATGTCAGCTTAGTGATTCCCATTTATGCCGATTTAAACTGGTTCGTTTGGCAAGTTTGAGAATTGCTAGAGCGCTCAGATAACTTTTAAAATGGCTATTTATGAGAACCTGTTGCTTCTTTCGCCTTTTGTAATACCTCTTAAAAACCCAAACGAATTGCTGTTTCCCAATTTAGAAAACGGCGCCACATTCGTTGCAAGCAGTGCGCAAAACGTAGCGTTTCTCTTGTGGCTAGGTGTCCGTATGTGGTTTATACATTTTGTTTTCCCGCCCTGCAAACCAATACTTAAAGTATATTTGCTGTACGACCACTTAATTCCGTCGGGTGCGGGTTATTTAGGAGGTGCTGTCGAACAAGTTAACCAAGTTGTGCGAAATAAGTGCGCAATGGACGCGAAATTGCGCCAAAACAGGCCCAAAGCAACCGCCGCTAAAGCAGACGACAAAGCTTCACCATCTACGCGCCCGCGGCAGAGCATGGACCTCCGCGCGGGGAACGCTGGGAAAATTCGCCGCGCCATGTACAGTTTGCTTCGTAAATGAAATCCTCCTCCGCTCCCCCCCCCCCACCCCCCCCCCCCCCCCCACCCCGCCGCTTCAGGAGTTTATTGTCCCGCACGCCGCGAAAGAACCGTTGGCTTGTAGAGGTAGAAAGGTTTGCTTTATTAAATGTCTATGAGGAGCACCAATTTCTGTATTTCGATTGATTCTGACGTTTAACGCACTGAAGCTACACAGGCGGCGAGGCCCGCCGTAGTGGATCGGGCGCCGGTTTAGTTTGACCACGTGGGCTCATTAACGTGCGCTGAAATCTCGAATACAGGCGCTTTCGCTTTTCGCCTTCAACAGAAAAACGGCCGCCGCCATGGAGCAATTGAATGCGCGTCCTTGTGCGCAGCAACACTGTGCCATAGCTACTGAGCCACCACGGCGGGTTAACTTCAATTTCGGAATTTCATTTGTGTGTGCGTGTGTGTGTGTGTGGGGGGGGGGGGGGGGTGGAGGCGGAGTAACCGCAGATCCGAGCAAATGAAATACTATGTGGAAATTTTATACTCCACCCACTTTATTGAGAATGTATGTATGCTATGGGAACTGTCGTCTTTACTTTCATGATTGTTTCGTGGGTCTTTTGGTGGGACACTCCATCCGAGCTCTTGTTTTTGTGTTTCATCAATTTCAACGTCCAATCACATATGCCACTCGTCGTCACCTTCAACAAAACACAGTGCCTGGTTGTCCACCCCGTCGGGAAGGTCGTGGCACAAGCCAACGTTTTTTTTTTTTGTAAATACAATTGTTGAGCCATAATATTTGGATTTCTGAGCCATTTAGTCATGCACGGCGAGACAGTTTGAGCCCCTAGGCAACTCAAACTACTTTGTTCAAGCTTAAAATACGTCAGTGTTTTTGTTGTTCTTAAGGATAGCTTCAAATGATTTAGCACAATAAACGCCAGCAGTCATAGTTTCATTTCGGAGGATACACGTAGAAAAATTTTTCAAAAAAATGCGCATTGCAACAGGCTGCGCAACCGTTTTCCCAAACACTGTGTGACTGCTTAACGGCTGCTGAAGCCGTATTTCATGCGCGATGATCCCGGCAGCTCCGAAGGCATTCTGAAGCTGGCGCCGGGGGAGCTGTCATCGACATGGGGGCCCCCGCCGAAAGTAGCGGCCGCTACTGGAAACTCAGCCGTCACGCGCTCGTCATCGCCGACGCGTGATTCGACAGGCCGGCCATGCTCAGTGAATCAGCAGCAGCTGTGGGAGAGGCAACAGGTAGGAAACAATGGGAAAACTAAGAAAACGAAGGATTTATATTTCCCAAACGTAACAACATAAAAATGTCAAGTACGGCGGATCGGTTTAATTAGCGGAGCTTTCGAATCTGATTGACATAAGTAATACAAACGGCATTCGTGCATATAACATGGCGTTGATCGAGGAAACGCTGGAAATATGGGGAAGCTTGAAAGCGACTAAGATAAAGCTAGCCGTCGGTAAAGACAGCATGTACGAACTCAGAGACGACCTGAGTAACATAACGCATAACTTGGACGAGATAATAAAGATAGCATAACGATTCCACACCAGGCTGTAAGCCAGCGACGTTAGACCACGGGAAATTACTGAGAGTACTAGAACAACTTGCGATGTCCCACTAATAACTATCTAGGAAGTTGGAAAGGCTCTCAAAGGCATGAAAAAAGCAAAAACGGCAGGTGACGACAGCACAACCGAATATCATTTTAAGCAGGAAGTAAATATTGCACTGGAAACGCTTTGTCACCTATCTCAGAATGTTTCAAGACTAAAAGATGGCCCATACCCAGGAAAAAGCGAACATTGTTGTGATTCATAAGAAGGGGGAGATCCCAAGGACCACAAAATTACAGAGCCATCAGCCTACTCTCAGTTGCTTTCACGCTGTTTAGCAAAGATATGGCTAGCGTCATAGATGACACCATGGATTTCCATAAACCCAGGGAGTCCGCTGGGTATAGAAAAGGGCCATTGATCACATCCATGTCGTCAACAGAGTAATAGAAAGTCCGCAGAGCACACTAAACCCCTTTGCGTGACATTTACAAATTACGAGAAAGTGATTCCGAACTTACTGCAGGTGGTTTAGGGCGTTCAAACGACCTGGTAATAGAAAACCTACATAAGCCTTCTAGAAGACATATATCAGGGATGCACGGGCAGGATAACCCAGCACATGAAAGGCGATAAATTTTCGTTCTGAAAGGAAGCAAGACAGGGAGATACCGACGCTCGAAAACTATTCACACCATCTCTGCACGAGGTATTTAGAAAGCTTGGCTGGGAAATCATAGGATTTGGGATAAAATTGGAATATGTGAGCCATTTGAGGTTTGCGGACGACATAGTCTTGCTGAGTGAGACTGCAGAACCCATGCAAATAATGCCTCAGGAAATACAATGAGAAAGCACAGCCTTGAGGCTAAAAATAAATGGGAATAAATCAAAAGTAATGAGGAATAAACATGCCAAGAACGCCTTTTCAGCTTAGAAAACGTAACCCTAGAAGCAACAAGGTATACCTACTTCGAAGAGATAGTTAGTCCTGACACCAACTACGGGAGCAGAATCTGGCGCAGAATATATATGGGCTAGGCAGAACTCGGTAAACTCTCCAAGATAATAAAAAGTAAGCTGCCTTTGTCACTCAAAAAAAAAAACAATCTACAACCAGTTGATACCGCCGGCGATGACATCCGAAGCTGAATCTTGGGGCCTTCATAAACAACTAAAAAGCAAAGTAAGGTCGGCTCAACGGGCCATGGAACGAACAATGTTCGGAATAACACCCAGTGACATGAAACGAGGTACCTGCATCTGAGAACAAACTACTGTTGATCACCATCATAATCATTACCACCACCACCACCACCACCACCACCATCATCGTCATCGTCATCGTCATCATCATCAACAACAACACCATTAGCCTTTTACACCCACTGCAGGGCGAAAGCCTTCCGATTGATATCCCATTATTCCGGTCCTGTGCTTACTCCGACCAACTTAGTCCCGTAAATCTCTCTATATCACCTACCCATCTAACTTTCTGCCGCCCCCTGCCACGCTTGCCTTCTCTAGGGATCCACTCTGTTACCATTTAGGGCCAACGGTAACCTTGCCGGGGCATTACATGCCCTGCCCACACCCATTTCTTCTTGCAATCTACTAGTACGTCTTTAATACGCGGTTGCTCACTGACCCACTCCTCTCTCTTGTTGTCCCTTTATGTGTCCAGGGCGCAGGAGATCCCAGCCCCCAGCCCCTTTTCTTCACCCACCGTGGATGTTCCCTCCATGAAGATCACGACCACTGTTCCTGGCTTCAAGCGAAAAGCACCCATGCCGGCCCCAGCTTTGACATTTTTTGCCTTGGAGCTCAATAATACTTACTATAGAGCCCATACGCATGTGTAAACGGATGGATCAGTGACGGGTACCTCTTCCGCGATTGGGATTTGGATTCCCTCGTCGCGAACCACCATTAGCGTCTCACTTAGCGACAAGACGTCAACGATGGCTACCGAGCTCGCTGGGCTGCGGGCTGCTTTTCACTACATCCTAAAGCAGCCACCCACTAAATGGGCTTTTTTCACTGATTCCCGGTCCGCTCTAGTATAGTTAAGATCACTGCCGAAAGATCAGATGACATGGGAGATACATCATCTGCACCTGCAAGCAACACAACAGCGACACAGCGTCGAACTGCAATGGCTTCCTGCTCACTGTGGAGTCGCCGGAAATGTTGCAGCTGATACTGCAGCCTCTTCGGCCCACAGCCTCTGTGTTCCACCGCTGCCCGTTCTTTTTACAAGAAAGGATGCGGCAACCCTCGCTCATTCCATTGCCTGGAGATCACAGCGGTGCATTTGGACCGACAAGAATCGTCAGTACACGCCTGTGCATACCTTTGACCCTAAATGCAGCTTCAAGATGCCTCCTGGGCTCAGCAAGCGTGAGGAAGCGGTGCTGCACCGCCTTCGTCTCAACGTGGCGTACACACGGCATTTCCTCTGCAAAATTCAAGAGGACATTTCACCACTCTGTCCAACATGCCATGTAACAGAAGACATCAAACATGTCATCTGTACCTGTCCAAACTTCACTGTACCAAGGCAGACTCTCCTAACATCTCTGTGTATACCACACCACGCAGGCCTTGAACTATGGGCAGTTGTGGGCCCTTGGTCGGACCCACGCCAGGCCGTACGGGCTACCAAAGCTCTGCTGGTGTTCTTGCGTAGTACTGGCCTGGAACAAGTGCTGTGATGAACTTAACTTCCAAACTATGTGTATGTGCTTGAACACTCGTGTACATTACCTCGTTATTTATTTATTTATTTATTTATTTATTTATTTATTTATTTATTTATTTATTTATTTATTTATTTATTTATTTATTTATTTATTTCACTTTCACAGACTCTCATGTTTTCGTTCCTTCATATGGCGTAGCATGCTAAGCGATATGGCTCGGCTAACCTCGCTTTTACCATTAAATACATTCTCTCTCTCTCTCTCTCTTTATGTTACACCTATATTCTTGCATTCCATTGCTCGCTGAGTCTTCCTTAAAGTTGAACCCTTTTAGGGAGCCTCCAAGCTTCTGGCCCGTAGGTGTCGGTGAGAGGCAGCTTTCATGTACGTTCTTCTTCAGGTACAATAGTAGGCTGCCATTCATTATCTGAGAATGCCAGTCGAATGCATTCCACGCCTTTCTTATCTTTCTGAATATCTCTGCTTCATGGTTGGGATCCGGGGTCGTAACTTGGCCTAAATAGATATATTCGCATACCACTTCTACTGCCTCGCCAATTATCTCAAATCGCTGTGCTGTCCCGAGTATATTGATCATTACTTAAGTAATCTGTATATTAATTTTCAGGCCCACGGTTCTACTCTGTTTCTCCAGTGCCGTAAGCATGCTTTGCAATCCGTCCCCCGAGTTACTTATAAAGCAACGTCATCAGCAAATCTGTGGTTACTGAGGTATTCTTTATTAACGCTTACGCCCACCTGTTCCCAATCCAGTGTTCTAAATACCTCTTGTTGATTGATTGATTGTATGGTTTAACGCGCCGACGCAACGCAGGCGATGAGGTGCGCCGTAGTGGAGGGCTCTGGATTAATTTGGGCCACCTGCAGGGGTTCTTTAGTGTGCGCCCAAATCTCGTACTCAAAAGTTTTTGTTTTTCGCCTCCACCAGAAAACCGGCTGCTGCAGCTGGGATTCGAACCCATGGCGTCGTGCTCAGCAGCACGCCTTAGCCACTGACCCACCGCGGCGGGTTGAATACCTCTTGTAATTATGCTGTGAATAACATTGAAGAGATTTCGTCTGCTTATCTGACGCCATTCCTTAAAGGTATTTTACTGCTCTTTTTAAGGAGGACGATAGTAGCTGTGCCCACATTGTAGATATCCTCTAGTATTCTTACGTAATGCTCGTCTACACCCTGATTCCGCAATGTCTGAATGACAGCTGAGGTTTCGACCGAGTTAAATGCTATCTCATAATTTATAGACGCTATAAATAGGGGTTGAGTATACTCCGCTCACTTCTCTATCACCTGATTGATCTTGTGAATATGGTCCATTGTTTAATAGCCTTTACAAAACCCTGCTTGTTCACTAGGCTGACTGAGTCTGTTAATGATTACCTTGGTAAGCACCTTGTAGACGACTGACAGTAAGCCTGTCGGCATGTACATTTCAAGCCCTTCATCTCACCTTCCTTATTAATTAGAATGATGTTCGCGTTCTTCCAAGATTCCGGTACATTTGCAGTCATTAGGCATTGCGTATACAGGGTAGTTAGTTTTTTTAGTACAATTTGCCCGCCATCCTTCAAGAGATCTGCTGATATCTGATCCTCACCAGGTGCTTTGCCCCCGTGCATTTCTTTCAAAGCCTTGTTTAATTCTGCTGTCGTTACTGGGGGGATGTTTAGCTCCTCTGAACTACTTCCTCGTTTGGTATTATCCTGGATGTAGCGGCAACTGTACAAGTACAAATAGGGCTTATCTTGAAGGTGGAAGCGCTCACAAAACAGGGAGGAAAGTAGAAAAAATATTGACGACACGGCGCTGTTTTTTCTACTTTCGTCCCTGTTTTGTGAGCACTCCCACCTTCAAGATGAACAGCTACCACTTAGCCCAATTGTACAATTTACTGCAGTACATATATAGCTCCTCGACTACTATAACTATTTTATCCCTATTATTGATGACATTGCATTGCTTGGCTTTTAAATGCATGCATCTCATTTTTTCCCATACTTAAACGACTCTTCACTGCTTTCAGACAGCGGCCGTTCTTTACAGCATGCTCGATCCTCTCCACATTATAGTGCCATATGTCAGCTGTCTTACGCTTATGAACTTCGAAAGCTCAGCAAGTTCTATTCTGTCAGTTGGGGTGGGGATTGTCAGGCTTTGCCGTTCCCTAATTAAATCTTTCGCCTCTTGGGAAAGTTTACCAGTATCATGTCTCCCCGTCGTACTTCCGTATTTTACTGCACACTCTGTGATAACGCGTGTAAGATTGTCGCTGGCTTCCTGTGTCGTAAACTCTGCTTCCTCCGTTAGAGCTGAATATCGGTTCTCAAGCGCGATCCTGAATTCTTCAACTTTCCCTCTTACTGCTAGCTCATTGATCGGCTTCTTTCGTACTAGCTTGTTGCGGCACCTCCTCAAATCCAGCCTAATTCGAGATCTTACCATACGATGGTCACTACATCTCACCCTCCCGAGCACCTCCCCATCCTGAGTGACGCCAGGGTTATCGCATAGTATGAAGTCTATTTCATTTTTATGCTCCCCATTCGGGCTCCTCCACGTCCACTTCCAACTCTCCCATTTGCAGAAGAAGGTATTCATGATGATTAATTTAATCCGTTCTGCAAACTCGACTAATAAGTCCACTCGGTTATTTCTAGAACCTCCCAACTGCCTTGTACTTGCCTGCTTTTGCATTGAAGTGAGAAGCGTTGAACTAGCTGGTCGTCGTGGCTGAATGTAGGCGCGTAGCCCTCTACCACGTTCAGTTTGTACCTCTTATTAGGCCTAATTACAAGGCCGGCTGCCCTTTCGTTAATTCTATAGTATTCATCTATGTTGCCAGCTATGCTTTTATTGACTACAAATCCCACTCCCAGTTCTTTCTGGCCACTAGACCACGCTAACATAGGACCTGTCCATTTTTCCTCACTGTAAAGGCTTCACCTGTTCTCTGAGTCTCGCTAAGCGCCACTACATCCCATTTAATGCCCTCTAATTCCTCGAACAACACCTCTAGACTCGCCTGGCTAGATGAAGTTCTCGTTCATGTTAAACGTTGCCAGGTTGAGATTCGAATGGCGGCCTTTCCGGATCTTAGCACCCTCTGCTGCGTCACAGGTGTGACCGTCGCCGTGGTCATTTGCTTCGCAGCCACTGGAGACTGAGGGCCGAGGTTTTACTGGCGTATTCATGGGAGGTTGGGGCCATTATTACACCAGGGTAGACAATCCTGCTCTGGTGAGGGAGTGCGTTACCGGCAATAGTCGCCGGGATCAGGCCGCACCCCAAGCCTCCTTCTGCACTTGCATCAACACGCGCATTGCTTCTTTTTTAAACCGATGGGAATGGTGCGACACCGGAATTCGAACTACGGTCCTTGCATCACGGTCCTTACGGTCCTCCTATACGCCTCGAGCTTTGCGATCGCTGCGCCGCCTGCCGCCGCTTCTCCGCGGCGTTGACGGGATTTGCGCTGCGTGACTGATAGGGGCTCGTGCAGTGTTTTGGTTCTATTTCGCTTCTTTTCGCCTTTCCGCGCCCTAAAAAAAACTTGTTGTGGTGACGACTATAGGCGAAGAGTACGTTTAGGTCACTTAAAAAGCAGCTGCGTCTTCGTAGAGTACGCGATCGCCTGCAAGAGCTACCCGGGGACACGGTTCTGCGCGCTTCGTCGCCGCTCTTCCGGGCGTCGGCGACGGCAGCAACATATCACCCCTGTCACCTCCAAAACATCAGGCACAAATTAATTCTACTGACGCCTCGTTTAGACCTGACACTGGCACAATGAGAGGTTGGCTTCATTTTGCAGGGTGGACAACGATTGCGGCTTCGTTTCGCGTATATACGCCGCAGAAAAATATGTTTCGGGGATGTGATTACCCAATCCCGGACAACAACTTATGCCTTTTATAAGAATATAAACCATGCGAAAATGTAAAGTATATTCCAAGCCTGTGCGTCGTTAAATATGTGCCCACACACGCCATATAGCAAGAACCAAGGAAATGAAACCACAGGAAAATAAATGCTGTGCCAATGCGGAATTTAGAAACATATATAGCTCTAACGGAAATGAAAAAAAAAACACCGCAGCTTCTGCCATGCTAAAGACGTTCGTCTAAACTTAACCCAGGTGGGTTTCACTAGATCAACTATACGCGAAATGCACTGCTATTTCGCGAGAAATCGGGGGGCGGGGGGGGGGGGGGGGCGGGGAGGGGGACGCCGTGTACAAATGCGGAGCGGAATCAAGCAATGAATGTTTTAGTAATCCCACACATAAATCTCGCGTTCACTTTTCCTTTGTTTTTCTACTTCAACGAAGAGCTGATCGTACGGCGGACGCATTTTTGGAAGTATACAGAGTAGGCTGTTCAACAAGCGATGAAATGTTTTGTTGGAAGAGTGTGGTATGTGTTAAGGCCCTCTGATTTCAGTTTCTGGTTTATTCTGCAGTCTCCCTGTGCCATATGACGATATTTCGAAGAAGCATTTAGTCGCGGACGTGGATTATATTGTAAGCCCGTCTCCGCGCTGCTCGCAGAGGATATATGTAGCAAATGAAGGTCGGGCGCGTACCTCACGACAAGACGACTCTGTCGTGTGCTGATCCCCGAGTGTAATTATGCATTGTCCATCATACGTTTGTTGAATATTCCCGAAATTAACACAGACTGGCTTGTAAATGGTGGTGATCAATATCTGAGGTATAATATTGGCAAACGTAACTGGTGTGCTGTTAGGTATGAGTGCTCCGCTGATTACGTAAGCGCACAAAACCGATTTAAATCGTAGTGTATAGCCGTAGCATGAACATCTGAGGAACCGGTGGTTACGGAGACACGGCTACTAAATTCAAGTCAGTGTAACTACAATCGGCTCCATCATACGCCGGTTCCGCGACGCTGGCCTGTGACACACACCTGGCGCTTATACAGACCGAAAATACTACACTAAGATCGCGTCTGAAACATGTACACTCTCGTAAACACACCCCATTTGCGAACAGAGTGACTGCTCTACACAAACATGAATTTCAAACGCCCACAAACGGTAAATCTCAGTCGTGAACGTGCCGCAAAAGCAGCGGCGGCACTGGGGAGCGGGGCGCGGACTCCCGCGCCTGCTTTCGAAACGGGCCGCTAGGGGGATTTCAGTGGCGCCCCTACAGGCCGCGCTCGAGGCGTATACGTTGGGTGACCATACTCCTGGAGCTATAAAACGGGACACAGCATGCGAGGGAGGGGGGGGGGGGGAAGCGGCGTACAGGAGACAAAAGGTTGAGATTGGGAGAAAGGTTAACATCGGGTGTAGTTTGCTGACATTTCAATTTTTTAAGCAGGTCTTCATGACGCAATACTCGGTTGTACAATTATTTTGCACTTGTAGAGAAAGTGCAACCGCACGAGTAACATTACACGCAGTATTGTCATCAGGTTGATGTCCATATCGAATTCACAATGAAAAAAAACGTGCTCCCCTATAGCCGTGGTTTCAGGAGGAAGAGTGTTGGAGGAGGAGTAACACTATATCTAAAACTGGGTCTAGGGGAGAGGGGAGGCAGGGAAAGCAATGTTCTGCGTGACCTGAGCGGCCCGGTTTGTTAGTGCCAACTCCACTTCCACGTAGGAGATCTAAGAGCCTGCTCCCCGTGTAAGGGGGAGGGAATAAGGGGAAATAGGTCGTGGGGACTGTTGCGACGTTGTCATTCCGCCGCTGACAACCCGATGCTGCATACGGGAAGGCGTACCCGACCCGAGCTCCGTCTCCTCCGACATACGTGTGGTAGCGTGGTTTGAAGCGAGCGGCCAGCCAATGTTACTGCCTTGAAGAAGTTCAGAAGCCGTAGGCAAACGTAACTGTTTACTTAATAACGAGAGATGAGTCAAAGAACAATGCCCCGACGGGCGAGGTTACAGTACAGGATTCGAACAGAGTGACAGCATTGATGCACTGCTCGAGCAATAATGAACTACAGCGCTTGGAGGGGTCTTATTTATACCCAAGGCCCCAATTGTAAAAACAAGCGTTCCCTCTAGATTGTGTACACGTTACCAATTGGACAGACACACACAACACTCTTTCCAGAGTTCGTGAGCAGTCGGTAGTAGCGGCGCACGCTGAGTCCGAGAGGGGAGAGAGATGGTCTCCGCAGCGGACGCCACGCTTCTGCGTCCTTGGGGCAGGTCTCTGCGTGTTGCGTCGGTACGCCGTGGAAGCTTGATCACGTCAATAACGAGGCGCCACCGATCTAGGCGTGTGGCGACGCGTTTGAATTGTCGGCTGCAAGCGTGAGTCACCTACACGAGGGCCTGCTTGAAAGGCGCACGTAGTGGAGGTTTCGCCGCACAGCCGAGGAGTGTTGAAGTAAATTCCAGCGGCGGGCTGAGTCGTAACAGCTTCTCCGCCGGGGGTCCGAAATCCCGATGGATAAGGGTCTTCAACCGTTGTCCGTAGGGAGGCTGTCGGAGAAAAGTGCTCGCCAGATGCTCGACTCCAGGCCTGGGCTGTACGACACCGTGCTGGACCTTCACTGGCCGGTCACTGGACGTGTAGTGGCTCGCCAAGAACGTCTCCGGCTTGGTCAGACAAGCAACAGAACAACACAGGAAGACACAACCGCATCACCGGCAAGTGCGAAGACAAATCCACAATGAAGCTCTACCAGGCTTTTAGTTACGATAAAATACGCTATACTAACTAAACTAGTTATGTTTTAGCCCAGCAGTACTTTAGACAAGTACACAAACTTGAAAGGGGACATTTGGCGTGATTGGAAATGTGCCACACAAAAATAAACGTAACCGTAAAGGGCGAAACCTGCTCCAGGAAAAACAATGAAATTGAGAAGGTCAGGCGTCTACAGGACACTTCTCGCGCTGAGAACTGCAATTTGAGCTCTCGTCATTGCCCTGAGCTTTCCCCTTTTTGAATCACACCTTCGTTGCGCCCGCTCTCTGAAAGCGACTGCGACCAGTCGAGAGGACATCGGCCTTCTTCCGAAACGTGTCTCGAGCGCGCCGAGGACGCTGCTGTACTTTCCACAGCTAGAGCAAGGCGTGCGCTTTCGTTTTCAGCCGCTCCGAGGTCCGCTGAGACCCGGCGCAAAACGTACGCGCGGAGCTGCAACTCGGCAGGCGCACATAGGAGGCCTTGCCGCACCTTTTTGCGACACTGTCGGTAAGAGAACAACAGAGCGTGTTTTCGCTCTTGTTTCCGGCTGTCAAGGCCAATCTAGGAACTGGCGGCCCGGCCTCAACAGACGGCTCAACCCCAGGCGACACCAGAATCACTACTAGATCATATCTACTTTGGCCAAGTTGTGACCCCGGATCCCAACCATGATTCAGAGATAATTAGAAGGATCAGAATGGGATGGACTGCGTACGTCAGACATTCTCAGATAATGAATACCAGCCTACCATTGTCCCTGAAGAAGAAAGTGCGTGACAGCTGCATTTTACCGGTACTCACGTATGGGCACGGAGCAAGAATAAAATAGGAGGGGAAACTGAGCTTCCTGGTGCAGCCTGATAACGTCACAAGCACTTGGCGACGTCAAGTTTCCAGTATCTGGCGGCAAGCGAAGGAAGTGGCGGTCATCGCCACGGCCGGCGCGCGTTCTGTTCGCGCTCGCCCAGTCCAACCCGGCCGGGCTGCCGAAACATTCCGTGGCCAAAGCAAGAGTGTGTGCGCTCTCCTGCGCTTCCGTTGGCTGGAGAGCCCGCCTTCGCGATTAATTTTCTGTAAAATTTAAACCGGCCGGTACGAGCGAATAAAAGGGGCATTTTCTTTTAATGCGTAAACAATCTTCCGCGAACAGCAAGCCCAAAATACAAACCTGTAAACGCAAAAAAGTAAAACCTGTAAACGCACGGCCTTATCTCGCATGCGATGCGCTCGAAGCGAGTTGTGCCCCCCGGCCAATTGAATGGTTATGCGACAGTGCACAGAAAGTGCCAGCATCACCGGCGTTGCGGGACGATGACACGCGCACGGGCGCGCACGCGCTACGTCCGAGATAAACGCGCGTTCCGTGCCAGCGTCGCGCAGCAGCTCGAGCGCATAGCGATTCACGCCCTGTGGCGATTGCTGCAAACAACAGTATTGCTTTTAATACATTCAACCAGGTGCCGCTGTCAAATTGTTCGCCGCCGCAGCTGCAGAGCTCCGTAGGTCTCCGTAGTTATCATTGTGACATTACCTGGTCGCTCGATCGCGCCGGCCGCAATGGGCGTTTCCTCTCCTATATATTCTTGTTCCGTGCCTACGGGGCAGAAACTTGGAGGCTCACTAAGACGGTTCAACCTAAATTGAGAATGACTCAGAGGGAAAACACTTGTTTCCAGCTGTCAAGGCCAATCTAGGAACTGGCGGCCCAGCCTCAACATACGGCTCAACCCCAGGCGACACCGGAATCGCTACTATATCGGCTGGCCGTGGCTCGACATCTAGTGTCTGAGTTGGAGGTGGAACGCTAGCGACTCGCTCAGTTGAGGCGTCGACAAGCTTAGCTGCACAGTAAAAACCGTTCAGTGTCTCGACTGCCGGCTCTGCCCCAGCGTAGCTCGATTCTGAACTCGCATCCGGAGAAACACCTTTCGTTTCAACGGACTCCGGTAGCCTCATGGTTTACGCATTCCAGCGAAACCTGGCTATCTCGCGAAATGTTCATGTTCAGATATGTAGCCGTTTCCAAAGCCTCCCGCAAATTTGGACCATCTAGACACCTTGCCGAGATCCCAAAAACCAACACAGATACATTTGCGCTCTCAGTTAGAGTTCCTCTATATAGCTCTCGCAGGGAGCTAAGAGTTGCGCGACCCTTTTCCACGCGCCGCTGTGATGACGTCAGTCCGGTAATCCACGCCGCGCAGAGAAGCCCCCTCTACGGCTGCGGCGCAGCCGCCGACGAGAGCGCCGCCGCGCCCCGCCCAGGAACACCAGCAGCAGCAGCAGCGTGAGCGACATCGCAGGAATCCAGCGTAGCCGCCGTAAGGCGCCGCCGACCGAAGCACCCCCACCGTGCGTAGGCCGCCGCCGGAATCGCGGCGGCGCGGCTCGTACACGCGCGACTGGCGGCTTTCCCGCAGCAATCCGGACAACAAGATGGCAGACGGTCGCACAACTTTTAGCTCCCTGCGGGAGCTATATAGAGGAACTCTACTCTCAGTGGACTTACATATCCCTCTATCGTGAGCCTCCGGAAATGTGATATCTCCGCTATCTCTCTTAGCCACCTCGCCGCGCTGCTGGGCCGCAACCGTCGCTTCCGACTCGCGCTCCCGATCGTCTGCTGGTGGCAGCGGTGGCACGGTGCTTTCCTGGACAACGAGGTCTTTTTCGAGTAACAATTCTCACCCAGGCATCACTTCTTCCTGCTCTAGTTGAATTTCGAGCTCTAGCTTCTTGTTCTCCCGTTGGAGTCTCTCTTTTTCGAGCTTCTTTCTTTCCCTTCGGATTCGCTGGATATCGAGGGCGTACCATCACATCTTTTCCTCGTGTTATCGCTTTCTTTCCGCGCGTTCCTGCTCTTGTTTCTGCCTCTCGAGCTCCTGTACTCGCTTTCTTTCCTCGCTTTCCTGTTTCTGCCTCTCGAGCTCCTGTTCTCGCTTTTTCTCCTCGCGGTCTGCCTCTGCAGCGTGACGTATAGCGGTCTTCCTGCCATTGATCAGCTCAATGCATTCTGACAGGTCATCATCGTCAGCCCAACAGCGAGTATGGCCTGTATCAGCTCTGGTTTACTCAGCGCGTCCGAAACACCCAAGCGCAACTCTTTTGCAAGCTCCAACAACTGCGGTTTTTTCAACGCCTTCAAATTCATGGCTGGTCTAGAGTACTGCTTTCCCACTGCTCCAAAAATGTTTTGCGGGAATAACCCACGCGACAAAAACACACGTCCTACCAGCTATCCTGAGAAGCCTGGTAAAACTCAGTGAAGAAAAGTCCCGCACTCTCCATTGACCGCCGTGAATTCTGCGAAGTCCAAAGCCGCCTCGACGTCCGTGGTGTTGGATCTCGCACCGCTGGCTCCGGGTTTTACGAAGTTGCCACCCGACCGCTGCCAACCAGTTTTTGGGACGTTGTCATCCCACCGCTGACAACCCGTCGTTGCGTACGTGAATGCCGACCCGAGCCGAGCTCCGTCTCCTCCGACATACGTGTGGTAGCGTGGTTTGAAGCGAGCGGCCAGCCAATGTTGCTGCCTTGAAGACGCCCAGAAGCCGTAGGCAAACGTAAATGTTTACTTAATAGCGAGGGATGAGCCGAAGCCAAAGAACAATGCCCCGACGGGCGAGGTTACAGTACAGGACTCGAGCAGAGTGACAGCATTGATTCACTGCTCAAACAGGAATGAACTACAGCGCTTGGAGGGGTCTTATTTATACCCAAAGCTCCAACGGTCAAAACAAGCGTTCCCTCTAGATTGCACACACGTTACTAACGGCACAGACACAAACAACACTCTTTCCAGAGTTCGTGAGCAGTCGGTAGTAGCAGCGCACGCTGAGTCCGAGAGAGGGGAGAGAGGAGATCTCCGCAGCGGACGCGGGGCTTCCGTGTGCTTGGGGCAGGTCTCTGCGTGTTGCGTCGCCAAGTCATCGAAGCTTGATCACGCCTATAACGAGGTGCCACCGATCTAGACGCGTGGCGACGCGTTTGAATTGTCGGCTGCAAGCGTAGTCATCGACAGGGGGCCTGCTTGAAAGGCGCACGTAGTGGAGGCTTCGCCGCACAGCCGAGGAGTGTTGAAGCAAAGCCCAGCGGCGCGCTGAGTCGTAACAGGACTCTCGCAGAGGGAACAATAGTATCCGGTGCGACACATTGAGGGCAAAGGGGCAAAGGGTACAGAATGGTGTTTTTGTGGTGAAGGATAGTTCGGCAGGGGTAGTGTGGTTTTGATGTAGCCGCGAGTGTAGAGCGGCTAATTGGTGTGTGAAGGGTGTGGGGAAAAATATAGCCGGGGGGGGGGGGGGGACAGAAGTGTGGTGTCATGTCCCGGTACAAGAATAGGACATCTCGGACTCGGAAACAGGGCGTGCTGTGGGTAGAACCAAAAGAAAGGCCTGCTCGGGTGAGAAGAGCTCGACCTTGCACGGTAGGTCGCCTTATTGGCTTCTGTTCCTGTGTGACCGGGGTCCACTTCAGCGCCGCGGGGTGGAATGGTGTTCTATGGGAGAGGATGTTGAGGGTGATTGGGGAGAGTAGACTTGCAGAAAGAGGTCGAAAGGATGACTCTGGAGGTGGAGACTACTAGTACGAGGGCACTGGCCGCCTCCTCTGCAGCGGTTGCTGATGTCGTCTGTATTTGAGTGCTGCAAGGACGACGAAATGATGAAAGGGTGATAAGGTCGAGCGAAGAAATGACGGTTGTGACGAAAGCCTGCTTATCATGGTAGCTAGCTGCGTCAACGCATAAATGAAGCCGGGAGGGAGGGAATAACGGAGGGCCAGTTCCGCAACCAGTTGTCATCTCTTTAAAGAATGAACCCACCTCTCACAGACCAAAATACCCGAATAGTGTGAATCTTCTGCCTTCATCTGAATGATTGCTTTGACAATTGTCCACTGGTGACGAAATAACGCCTCTCCAACTCTTCAAAGTCGCCTTTGCCAAGAAGCTTCAAAACGCTCTAGGGTAAGAATAGATCTGGGTGTTACTCTTGGTAAATATTTTTAAGTACCTAATAAGGTCATATTTGTAAAATATACGAGTCTGCATAGGTTTGATGAATTTCCTTGGAGTTAAATTTGAAACTATGCAGTCCTGCGAAAACGAGACATGAGCTTTTTCTGAGACGAAAAGACTGGAGGGCTGAAGCGCACCTCGAAAACGGGGCTGCCCCGGCTAAAACGGGACGTCTGGTCGCACTATTTATATGGCGACTTGGGAAACCAGAGGTCCTAATTGCAAGTATTACGTACCCTGCTGGCACAGCTGTCACGCATTGCAAAAGGTATAAATGCGTGACCGGCGAACCGCCAAAAAGCTGTTGAAGCGAGCATGTTCTCTTGGCTGGAATTTTTCTATTCCCATACGTGGTAGAAAAAAACAGTGGGTCAGTGACATTCTGAAGGTAGTTACGTACAGTGCTTTCTAAAAAAATCAGGGTGAAAGCGGACTGCCATTTTTTTATTTAACTTTTGCAGGCTGATTTCGAATATATGATTTAAAGCTATGCGAGTCCATACGTTTTTACCTTTCTCCAGTAGCGGTCTACGCATGCGCGCGCTGCCGAGCCGCCATTTCAAGGGACACCTCGCACAATATAAGCAAACAGGTGCACCCTCAGCTTGCTGCTGGGGCAGCAGATACTGCTTTCTGGCGCTACACCTTTTTATCCCTGATTTTTCAACAGCTCGTGATAATCCGTACCCGCGTATCCGTATTCGGCCATGTGCGTGCGTGCATGCGTGCGTGTGTGTGTAGGAAAGGGAAGGCGCAAACACGTTTGAGGCTGTCCATGCTGCGAACACACGGGTACCATTGAGGAAGTCGCAGAAGCAAAAGGAAGAAAATGGCAGCGGCTTAGCTCCGCTAACCTTGGATATGCCAAGCAAAAGCTTGGCTTAGTCTGGTTGAGTCTTGGTTTTACTTGGTTAACATTTGATTAAGCTGTATTTCCGACCACGTCTCAAAGCTGTTCAGTTCCGTGCAACGCTCACAAAAGGAGGCCGAGCGAATGCGGCAATCATTGATGGCGAACACACCGTTCCTCTTCGTTGGGCGCAAGACGAGTCACGTTGCCCGAAACGACCCAGCGCCGCATGCATGGGAGGCTGCGGGGGTGGTTGGCTACCTCGGCCGCAGCGGCGGTGGCGACCTCTGTTGACGCCTGGTGGCGCCAACAGCGGGCCCGGTGAATCATGCGGTGCGCTTCGAGGGGTGTGTCGCCGGTGGTGTGTCTCCGTTTAAAAGGTCACTTGCCCGTCCTCCACGAAATCGCTGGACGAAGGTAGTAAAGCTTTGCTTTAAAAAAATAAAGGTACTTCGCTCAATGCAGATGCAAAGTGTGTGCTGCTTCCGTGGCCTCCATGAAGGGTGACCAGGTGGTGGAGGAGGCGAAGGTTTGTCCACGGGTTTTTCTAAAGCCTCTAAATAAGCTTTTAGAGTGGGAGGTTTTCTGGGGGTGTGCGTGACCAGCATTTTTAATTGGCGGCTAGCGTCGACCAGTAGTTGAAAGATGCCCATTGGACTCCTGTGATTGCTCCGCCCTTCACGACGCTACTACGTCACTGGGTACACTGTGAGACCGAGGTAGACGTCAGCAGAATTGCGAAGGCTCGGCCTGTGGCGAGTCTGTTTGCCGGGATTTAGCGTGTAGTTTATTTAATTATACACACGATCAAACGCGTACTCGGAAGCCGGAACTTAACATGGGGTTCAGTTGCAATGTACTCTATACGCGCCCAATTTCAAGAAAGCTTGTTCACCGTAATGTTTATTTAATAATGTTCTATTTTAACGGCCATTTCTCGCCCTATGTTGCGGCCATAAAGTTGTTACAAACCACTCGCGTGTGTCACTGCAATACTGCTAACCAGGTTATATTTGGCGCTTTGTAACTGCGAAACAACAAAAACTGTGCAACATGTTTCTAATGCACGTAAGACAGAGCGACGGTGGCTTTAATTGGGAAAGTTTAAAAAACAAATCCAAGGTGGTTCTTTTAATTTGCTTTCAAAATATACTAAAACGTGTTACCTTGCTACTGTACAGAGCTTTTTTGTATTGAACCCTCTTGACCACAAAATAAAACTGGCACGAAGATTTAACCAGCAAACACGAAAAACACTAAAACGTTTCAACTACCTAGCTCTTTTAGATTCCAAGACAAAGGTCCACATTTCGGCAATTTTCAAAATTCGTCCTAATTTTGGGATTTTTAATAATAAAATTCGCTCGGCAAGCCAATTACGAATATTGTAAACGTCTCGGAGCACAGTAAACATTACTGAGCAGTTGTACATTACTGTAAACATTACTGAGTAAACATTACAGTAAACATTACTGAGCAGCTGTGACCGATCACCATCTGTTGGCGGTGCACATCTCTTACCTGTACACTTCCATTACAATAATCATCTCTACATGATCATATCGCGCGTGGTTTGTTCTTTGGAGTCACCGACGGGATACTAAAACCAAGACCACTGGAACTACTATCGACTTGTGCGGGGTCGTCCTCAATTTACCATGTGCAATCATTGGAGAGCATGCAAAGTTTTTTACATAAAAAAGAAATAGGGCGATAGCAGCAGTACATTTTGTTTCACAGCGGTAGACATTTTCAATTTTCCGTGATACGCTCAACGCGCGAGTGACTCGAGCAGTTTTTGGGACATTTTTTGTGAAAGGATTTTTTGCGACAAAATGACTCCCCATATATTTTCCCCTGTGCACAAGGAGCTACATATATAAAATTTGCGTCAAAAAATGGTGTGGAGCGGACACGTCTCTCCGATCTCTCGTGATGACACCTAGTGGGAAAAGAGGGCATGGCAAGTAGGAGGATAAGTGCGGGAGTGGCTTCACCGGGGGGGGGGGGGGGGGGGGGTGTAGACGTACATTGCTTCGGTGTAACAAGCGAAAATTGAACGGGGACTCTGCCTGACCATGATTTGCTACCTTGTAACCGTAGCTTAGAACCTTGCTTGCCGTGCAAGCACTTCGGATGGGGCTGTTTAAACGCTGGCACCATGCCTGGTATAAGCGCCAGTATATTTTATT